>NC_140465.1:21493335-22154585 GCF_051167445.1 Perissodus microlepis | reverse complement strand
CAATGAGTTGTGTTGCGTCTCCAGATATCTACATTTAAATTACAGGCCTCCTTACGTCATTTTATCATATATGAAGTTCAAGTGAATCAGGAACTTCCAGATTTTGCTATGTATGGGACAGAACCTAAAACAGGACATCTGGCCCTTTTACTGCCCACCCCCAGTTTCTGAAAGAGAGCCAAATTCAAAATCACATTACCATTTCCAACTATGCAAATACAACAGATAATCACAGAATACAGCCTCTGTCTTTCAACAGCATATCTTATGTCTCATTTAATATACTATATTTTGATAATGGCAGTAGTTTTGCTGTTTCAACAACACCATTGCCCACAAGCCTAACGTGCCTGCAGTCTAAGCATCATAACCTGACAGAAGAGATGGGGTATAAAGACCGGGGAAAACCTCCCTGCACATTTTAGACGAGACTACGTCCCATGTAAGTGGATATAATATAATTTTTGCATTTCTGTCATGCTATAAACATACAAAAGCGCTTCTATATAAAAGATTACAATTTTAGTGTGAAGCCAAGCTGCTCCAAAACCCCTCTAGCTGCAAATACAGCTTCAAAAGTCGCTAACACGGGGTATGTATTCGCTGGTGTTCTGGGAGAAAAACCATTAAAAGCAATAAAACATTTCAGCAGCTACTTTGAGCGGGTAAACACCCAGGCAATCATATTACCAAGAGAAATGCACTTTCCTCTGCAGGACGGGATTTAAATGACACTCTAAACACCTCACATGCAGACTTTCAGCAGTGGTCAAAGCTGTAAGACCCGGGACTGCTTAATCACTTCATTCTGATACAGAAATATTAAACGTTGCTGACGTTACTCTGAGCAGTTTCATAGTGCTCCACTGTCACGCAGCCAATTTTCAGTATACAAAACAGAGATATGTGATACTTGGCTCTAAAGATGTTGGTTCTCTTTGCCCTTAAGAGAAAAGCACAACAGCACTGAAATGACTCGAGTCGCCTGGGGATGACTCTGTTGCCAACACGGTAGCCGGGTGTCACAGAGCGATGGGCACCTGACCTTGAGAAATCAGCGGCAATCCAACACTTTAATGTCTATTTCACACACCATTTGATTCCAATGGATTTAAAACCCTGAACGACCATTTCAACAGTTGTTACGATCAACATTTTGACATCCATAATGTCCAGCAGTCGGGGTGGTCAGGCATCGCCTCTGCAGTTAAACCGGGAAAATGCTTGAATGTGTGTGTGAGAGCGAGGCGGGGAGAGAAGAAGTGAGGTCTTCCCACTGCATGGGTAACAGCTGCGATGGCAGCCGCTATGAGGAACAAGCGTGTCATTGAGTTTCTATGATGTCACTCTTTGGCGAGGCAAGCAGATGGGCTGGGCCAGGTACAGAACCTACCGTTAATAAACACATACAAATGAATACCCACTCGCTGACAAACACAGCCACATTATGCATTTTCGACCCAGAGTAGAGAGCACGCGCACCCACACACACGAATTCTACCAAAATGCACCGTCTCGCATGCATAAACACCTTTTCTCTTCATTTGACAGACTGCTCCACCCGCTAGTTTAAGATGCAACACATTTCTCCTAATATACCCAAAGAGCATGCAGCCCTAATCTAATTAGAGTGTCAGTCAGCAGAGTGTTCACCCAAAGAGAAATTAGGAGAGCACAAAATCTACAAACAGGAGAAAAAAAAAATTCTTGCAGGGATGTGGCATATCTACCACCGCCACCACCTTTTGTGATATTTTTTAATGGTTTCACAGTTGCCCCTGCTGAGATTCATTACCTGTTCTAATTATAAAGGCAAATGAAATCAGCTCAATACATTATTAATAGAGAAACACTATTAGGATTCATTTGCAGTATTTGCAACAATATGGTATATTCCAAATGTTTTCATGGCTGATTAAAGACACATAGGGAGGGGAAAAAAAGGTTTATGAATGTGATGGAAGTGCTGAAGGTTAGAGTGCGAATGAGACTGGTGACTGGACAGAAAGAGATGCGAAAAATGAAGGAGAAAAGGCGAAAGAGTCGAAACAGAGGGACAGAGAGAGGTGTTCTGGAGGGGGAGGGTTAGTTTGAAGAGAGTGCTGGCTTTTCCACACGAGGAGGTATTGATGCCATATTGGACGGAGCTACTTATGAACAGGTGTGCTGCGCTTGGTCCCTGTGACCCAGGCTTCACTTCCTGCATGGTTACACATCCCATTGAGGTGCATCAGATCCGGGCAGGGAGAGGCAGGCATCAACCCCACTCAGGTCTAAGATGAAGGGACATCCACACTGCAGCTCTGTCCCTTGGACCAGCAGGGTGAGATGGAGGATTGCAGAACCAGCCCCACCCCAAGAGTACAGCTTTAGAGTGTAAGCAACCGTGAATAAAAATGGACTTGCAGGGAAGTAGGCTTCACAATAATTATTCGTTTTAAAATCAGTTAAAGCCTTTTCTCAAATATCCCCCAGGAGGCGTGGGGTTAAAAATCCATTTGTGAGAAGTGTACCATGACATCGAGCTTGTCTCCCTGGAGACAGAGGATGTGACAGTAGGGAGTGTGCATGCGTTGGGTGAGGCTATATATACATGCATATATGTGTGCATTGTGTGTGCAGGGCATCTGAATGTTTGCAAATTTGAGAGTCACTGGAGCACACCGGCTCAAAGACACACAAGCCAGAGTAATACCGTTTCTCCTTTTTTAGATTTCAAGAGCAGATGTCTAGTATTTTAAAAGGTCAGCTGCAGGAGAATGTAATGTTCAAGTTACTACGGCCCGCAAAACAAAAAGAGCAAAAGCTTTATATACCATAAGCAATTTCAGGGTGTGTATGGATATAATGCTAAGGTCATAATGTGCATTACTGTTTTTTGTACTAATCACCACATTGTCTCTGTGATGCTGATCACATTGTCATCAAAGGGTTACCTTTAAAGGTGTTAAATTGAGGGGAAATTGGAAAGCAGATGACAGGAAGATAAACCAGTTTGCCTAGAAAAGAAAAAGGGAAAAAGGCAGAAGTCTTGGAAAGGAGGGATAGGAGCGGGTGTCCTACTTTACCGTCACACCATCTTGCCAGACGTGTTCCTTCTGAAGCTGCTCTGCTTCTCTGGCCAGTTTCTACAAGGTAGCAAAAAGAGAAAAAAATAGCAGTGTCAGTATCAGAAGTCAATAGAAAATTGATTTGTTTGTGTGTGTGTGTGGGGGCGTGTTTGTGTGTGCCACGGACAAAGAGACAGAATGGAAATGGTGACCTTGTTCCCTATAAAAGCTGATGATTACAACGGCAGCTGTCCTCCTTTAAGCACCGGTCTCACAGCACCAGGAGATGAGCATTCAGTGTTTCCCCTACCACTGCCCTATATCCTCTCCAACTTACAAAAAATAAAATAAAATTTAAAAGACAAATTAAAAAATAAATGTTATTATTATTATTTTTATCTGCACTGAAATAACAATTACAAGCAAGAAAATATCCAATTTTCATCGTCTCAGTCAACCTAAAAACTGTTTGTTCAGTTTGTTAATGCTTTATTAATCTTATACAGTGCACTCTCTGTATTACAGTGTAGAAAATATCACTTTGCACTTGTATCTTCAAATCCATGTCTGTCTAATTGACATACTGTATGTAGTCAAAACTTTAGGATTTAATATGTAAATAATAATCACACTTGTTGCCAAGAAGCACAGAGAGTCCAAATCCCCACCAAGGCAACTCGCACTCTGGTGATAATTTAAGGCAATAGTATTATATTTTGTATATATTCATTTAATTTTCTTTGTTCTTGCTAAGTGTACTTTAAGACGTTCGTAGTGCAGTAAAAATGTATATATGACACATTGTTTGATTGCACAAACACTATGTAGGAGTGGGTAATGGGTAATAGGTACTGATTTGTAAATAACTGGACATGGTTTGTGAAATCTGAAAGGCTAAGGCTGTGCCATATCATATTGCCCACATTAATACTTGATACGTTTTTACCTGATATGAAAGTGTCACATTACAATAACAAACATATGCATATGTTCCATGGTGTGTACAACAATGAGACAAGCCCGGGCATGTCTGAGAGCAAGAGCCGCTTGTCAGTCTCCAACGGCAATTAGGTATCTAGTTCTGCAAACTTGCAACCCAAACGTAAACAAGTCAACCAAACATGGCTTGTTGCACTCCATTCGACAGAAAGTTCAAATGGTAGATAGAAATTTCTTATGTGGTTACATGATGGAAAAGCAGAGCTTTAAGCAACTGGTTAAAAATCTCAACCCAAGATACAACATCCTAGTTATAAAATATTTTTCACTTTTATTATGTGACAATATTGTGCAGATCCTGAAGAGTTAGCTAATTGCTTTAGCTCTTTGCCAAAGTGAAGTACTACATAGTTATGTTATGCTTTCACTAAATATTTCCAGGGCAAACACTACTAAAGCTACTTTTGTGCGTATATTCCTTTCATGCTGTGTTACTGGAAATACTGCTGAGTCACCACTATTGCACTACAACGCTGCTGCTGGCTCCTTGTTTCAGTAGATTCACACTTTAAATTAGGAATTAGGAAGTGCGCCATCTATAACAGTAGCCCAAAGATAAGAAGAAGGATGGAAAAAGTCAAGCTAACCTTAAACTAATTCCAGGTGAACCTTTGAGCCAAATTTGAAGAAAATCCCTCAAAGGGCTCAAAAGATGTTCATGAAAAAAGACAAAGATCATAGAAAATGGATGGATGGATAATTTTTATTATAAAATTATTATTTTTATATAAGATATTATTACATATTGCACAGGTAGTAATAATCTTATACTGCAAGTGTATCCATTTATTTGAGAGCTGAAACACAATGGAAACAAATGTGACATGGTGTTTACAATAAGTACTGGTGCTGCAGTAAATCCTCATCGCTCCAAACAAAGACTCATCTTGAATGGCTGTTTGTCAATAATATCCATATTTTTCCATGCATGCAGATAAGAGATGGACATTAACTTGAAAGGCAGTGTTTGCTATGATTCAAAACTGTTATCTTCAGCTGCAGTCAAGTTAAGAATGTATTATTTGATTTAGTCCATATTGACAACAGAAGTTTCTGTGCACCATGACTTTTATATTTAATGTGCACATTTCTTAAACACCAACGCATATGCTTATCTTGTTAGACGTTCTAACACCCTGGCAGCACACAGTTTTTACTGTTTTTTTCTCTCTCAATATGCACAAATACTCTCCATCAACACAGACAAGGGGCACCTTCGTGATAACGTCAAATATGAAACTTGATTTCTTTCCCCTCACGCAGTGAAACAACAACGGCCAAATAGAAGAGATGCTGAAAATCATGTCATAAAATGTCAGTCAAAAGTCTGACTGAATATAAAGTGTTCTAACTTGAGCTTCTGTTACTATTCTGCTGACATACACATAATATTATCATCTTAAACTGATATTTAGCACCACTGCCCGTGATGTTCTTTCATCATTTCCTATGATGTGGTTCATCCCTGTAGAAGCTTCTCTTATAGGAAGTCGTCCAAGTGGCAAATACGCCTCCTACCCTACAGTGAATCTCACCCTCCTTCCCTCTTGTGCTTCAGTATCTAGGTTTCCCCAGCCCTCTAGGGGGCGATGTTATTTTCGTCACAGAATAGTGTGATCAGCCACAAGTCCCAAGGCGCGAAAAATTACTAACCCTAATTTAGACCCCTGCTGCAAAGAGAGCTCATTCATTTGCGGAGCTACACCGAAGGAGCCTGTCCCCTGCTATGAGAGCCTTTTTATCTACAAAAAACACACAAGACATAAACTGTCATTATAGTGGAAGCTGTCCTATTTCTATTAAGTGCCCCGCCCACCCCATTTCTGCAGAAACAATACATCTCAATGCACGCACACAGGCTCTATGTGTGGTCATGCGGGATGTTAGTAAAGATAATTGCTTCGCTCTAAGCATGTACACAATGTGATATCACTAGCATAATTTGTGGCGTGCGGTAGCAATAAATCAGAATCTTTAAAGCCACTTTTTTTGCATTATGATATTAAGCACCTGAATAAGCTTTTAATAATGATTTCATTCATTTCCTGTTGAGACAATAGAAAGCTAAAACAAAGAAATAAGGATCTAATTAGCTTATTGAAATTATTAGCAGAGTCCATTATAAAAAGCAGTAATTGCACGGCTTTTTGTTAAGGACGGTCAACTTCGCTAAAGGGCAGCACCACAGCAATAATCTCATAGCTATCAGCACTCCCATATTCAATTCGGGACAAACAGAGGAGCCAAACAAAAATTTCACTACACTGTGGCAGCTCAGAGGTTAGCCACATGATTTCAAACTCTGTCTCAACACATGGTACACGTAAAGCTTTTCATTAATATGCAAATATTTGTGAAGATATAGTAGCAAGTTGCATTTTCTTAGCAGTCTTTTCTCAGTCCTCTCTTATGATCTATGATCTAGCCATTCCCCTCAGGATTTAATCTGTCAGTAAGAATCTCGACTTTGTTCCTTCAGAAAATCCATTTCCCACCCCTTGAGTGGCCAACACATCTTGTTTTTCCAGTTCTCTGTTTTCTCCAGCTGCCTTTCTCCTGGTCTTCTTCCTTCCTCTCATCCTGGTAGGCAAACATTTCTCTGGGATCCTATCGCTTCTCTCGCTGCTTAATGCAGTCCCCGCTCCAAAACAGCCATGTGTCTTCATGTGTCTTTCCTTCCTCTGTGCTGGCCCAGATGGATGGGCAACACAAACAGCCAATGAATCACAGTGAGAGATGTGGGAAGAAGGGGGGCAGGGATATATCATCTATGCTGGTGGCTGGAGCCCAAGCAGCTTAGAGCACTGGATGAGCATAGTGAGATCAGCGCAGTACAGCACAGATAAGCCCAGTACAGGCCCACACAACACAGAAACTCAGCTACACTACAGCATGCAGGCACAAATACACCAGGACAGTCAACAACATGAGCGTGAAGCGCTAATGTTACCGCTATTGTAACCTTGACACAAAACGCCTCACATGTTGGGCCATTTGTCACGCAGTCGTCGGGCAAGGTCAAGAACCATAAACACAACTCTGCGATGTGTAGTGGCATTTGAAGTGCTTCTACCACTTCTGCAGACTTAAACAACACGCAATGGAATCTGTCACGTATGGGAACATTGTATGTAATAGCGCAGGTGACAGCGTAATTGTGCAAATAACCAAAGAGCAGACAGCAGCAGCTTGCCGATGCCTCCGCTGTCGTAGAACGCTGCCGGCGAAGAGCCACGGTCCCTCACTGTGAACTCACAGAGCAAGAAGACGGCGAGAGAGAGAGCGGGAAAAAAAGTAACGAAAAGCTCAGCATGAGACGATTAGGATCTTTAATATTCATAACTGTTCAGTTTCCTCTCTTCCAGAGGGGAGCAGTTTAATCAGTCAAAGTCATGTTATTTCTAAAGGAATGACAGCACACCAGGGACGGACAGCGTCATGCTGTGGTGAGCGCCAACTCGACACTGGGCCGCCGTAGCCTGTTAGGCCTTTCCACTGAGCATTAACTTAAAGGGCACTCAACACATTGCCGCCTGTGTGATCTGGAGGGTCTTAAAAAACAGCCTCACAATGCGTGTGTTTGACCGTGAGGACACTTGAGAAAACACGACACGGATTGTACATGTGATTGCGGCTTTGACTAAGGTACTCGACACATTCTCAAATGACCCCTTTAGCTCGGTTTATGCGAACACTTAAGTCACCTTGGAGACCAAAAGACTGTGAAATGACTCTGCTGAGGTCACTTAACCTTCTCACTGCGACTAATACAGCGAGGGAAGACCCTTGGTACATTTTTCAATGAGAGTTTTTTTTAAATTACAGCTGGCTGCAGACATAAAGGTAAGCCGGGTTCTTTGAAAACAAACAAAAAAATTATTTCTAAATATAGAACCGTTTTCTCAAGGGTCCTTCCAGCAATGTTGAATTAAACATCAAACCACAGCAGCTCTATAGTCCTCCCAAGTATCCTCTGACACATGCATGATAGAGACGAATTTCCAGCACTGGTAGATCTACCAAGAGACAGTTTGAAAGGCATGTCACAGCTCCATAAAATATTGTTGTATTAGGAGATAAGTACGATATGATGATTAGAGTTTGAGTATAGACTGCTGTTTGTTATATCTGCTGATAAAATACTTCTTGCACTCACAAGGTCACAGATGTGTCATGGCCCTAAGAGCTGCTCAGTGTGCTGTAGTAATGCAGGGAGACGTAATGTCATGCAGCAGTTAGTCCATTAGGGGGCAGCAGACTGAGCGCCAGCAGTAGCGACAGCAGCAGCAGCAGCCAGTGGAGCCTGTCAGAGTGAGAGCAGTCTGCTTTAAGCTCTTCATTCTGTCTTCTCCACTCGGCCGGGATTAAGGCCAATCATAGAAATCACTGAGTCAGAACCGTCCCACAATAACAGATGGAGGGACTTTCCACTCCAGAATTTTAAAACATCACAGACAAACTCACTTTCACTCGGCCTCGCACCCTCGCGGCCACCATCCCCCACCGCCGCCACCATCTTTCATTCTCGCACCATCCTTTTATCTCTCCTCTCCGTTCGGCTGTTTTATCCTGCCATCATATGCTGTACTCCATTTCTCTCCATCTGTCTCAGTTTACTGCCCCCAAACTTTCTCCCTCCACTAAAGCCATATTAATTCCAACAACACAATCAAATCAACTGCAGAAGAGTTTAACTGACTTCACAGATTGGAGAATTTCCTCTGTGAAGTACTTTGAACTGGGAAAGAGCTGGAAAACTTATAACTTGTTTTGACTGCAACCCAGCCTTCTGACAGACTATCAAATTTCAAGATCACCACGCAAAGTTCCTCCGAGGAGGACACTGATAATAACAATAGACGTTCCCCCTTTAGAGTTTCCAAACAATGTAAAAGTCCATAATGAGGTGCAATAATGACCCTTAATTCCAAGTCCCTGGTTGGTTAGCTATTGGCAGCTGGGTATTGCAGCCATTATTAGCTAACTCTGACAGAGGATGTGCATGGATGGGTGGGAGACCCTGCCTTTGTTCTGTGATCCAAAGCACCCTGTGGCAGACCAGTTTGCAGAGGCTGTGTGTGTGTGTGTGTGTGTGTGTGTGTGTGTGTGTGTGTGTGTGTGTGTGTGTGTGTGTGTGTGTGTGTGTGTAGTGCTATTGTAGCATGTGCTGAGATAATCCCTGCCTTTGTTTCTCACCCATAATCTTCCTCCACCACAACGGAAATGTTAACACTGTCTTTTGCTTTTCCCCACTCATGGCAGCGCATTCCCAACTCCACTTCGCTGTTTCCACAGAGGCTGGATCTGGAAGATGTGAGATGTCACCTACCCACAGCAGCATCAGCTCACCAGCTTTTCAAAATCAAACACTCTTTTTTCTTTCTCTACACTCCACAGAGCCTCGCGGAAACACTACATTTCCAAAGACGATTGCCAGCATTGTGCTGAAGCTTCTGTGTAGTTCACTGAGACAAAAAAGGCAGCTGTCTTTACTCTGGAACAATAGCTGCCGCAAAGAGCTCCTGTAACCTCACAGTGGTTCTTCAGCGTTACGCCAAAGTGATCGACCTTGATCATAAACCCTTGTGTGCTAACAGATCAACTTCTAAGTTTATGATATGGATATAATCAAGATACGATTATGATAGAAGCCATATCACAGGAGCAAACGTGCTAATCTAATATATTACTGACTGCTGAAGTATCCCCATAAAAACAATTCTCGCTAAAAACCAATTCTCTTTTAATTGGGATGCTCTTTGTTTCATTTGAGATACACTCAAAATAATATGCATTTCACTCATTAAACCACAGTGCCTTTGAAGCTAAGTGGCAGGCTCATCATAGCACAGAATGAGGCCAAAGACCATTGTGCTACACATTATCATTCACTGGAGCTGCTACCACTGTAATTTCAATTAAACCTCCTATGGGATAAGTGCTACAAACAAGCTCTATGTAGATAAAACGCATGCTTTCAAAACTATGAATCCACACAAGTCACAAATGCAGCACGCGTGCGTTACGGTAAAACAAGGTCACTGCAAGAACATGCCATAGAGATATGCAGCCTTGAGTGCTCACAGGTAGCCATGATTCCTACATGCAGAGGCCAGCAGGGGGCTCAGGGTGAGCGTGCAGACTGAGCAGTGTGTTGATGGGGCCAGGATCAGCTCAGTGACATGCGAGTGTCTGGCTGGTTGGGCTCACTGTCTATTGTTTGACAGATAGTCGCAGACGTGCCCAGCCTTTCCTGCTGTTACTGGCATCAACCAGACACAGGAGCAGAGAGGGAGAGAAAGGGAGGAAGTAACATTTCAGAAAAAAGGTTCTCCTGCAGCTCATAAAGCACCGACCTTGTGGGTGACTTAGACGAAGAAAGCTGCATACTTGTTGTCTTGTAAAAAAAGTGGTGAATAAAATCCATAAGTCAAAAAGAAGAAGCCCACTGACGTTCCACAAGAGAAAAAGTGAGCACATCACTTCCCTTTTACGTGGCACAAATGTTAACATGTTCGTGGGGCTTCACAGACGACCCACATGTTGCGTCCACCTCCTCCTGTGTAGGTGGAGTGGGTGGGAACAGCATTATTAAACATGTCTTCAGAGGTTAGAGTGACATAAGCATGCGGCATCACAACCAACAACAACAGAACAAGACAGAGAGCTTATGTCTGTACTCCGCCGCTGTTCTATATTTCAGCAATCTGTTATTTGTGTCGCATCATGACAAAAACCCCAATCATTGCCAAAACACACACACACACATTATGTAAAAACATACACGCAAACATTTAAAATGAGCACGAAAACAGCGGCAGCTGACATCCTGAATGGAAGACAAGCATGATTGTACATGCACACGCTAAGGCGCACTTTTAATCACCACTGGTCACGCGGCGCACCGACACAGACTCCACCGAGATGTATGTTCATACTGTACACTTGCAATCAGACCAAAAGAGCCCTCATTAATCAACAGGCAATCAGTTATACAAGCATTTGTATGCTGTGTGTCCCTTTTCTGGCAGACATATGCTGAGTGCTGGGCTTGGATGGAAATACAGTTGGACAGTCAGATGTGTGCTGCTGAAACAAATGAGACAATGTAGACCATTTAATGGGATGGAGACAAGCAAACAACCAAAGCTTGAAATTGTGCAGAAACATGCAATAGCGGGGGGGGGGGGGGGGCAGTCCGACATCACTAGACTCTCAGTTAATAAGCATCAAAATCTGTTTTGTGAAATACTAAAGCTACATATGTTTTGATCACTGTGCTGTGGACTATTTGAAAATAATTACAAAATAAAACAGATATTTGGACTTGTTTGGGCGTGCGATGCTTCATTGGCACATCTGATCTGGGTGGGTGAATCAGCATTAAGTTTGCATGAACATAATGTTGATTCAGTTGCCATATAATTACTGTTATTTTGTCCTCGTTTGCTGATAGAGCAAGCAAAACAGTTCCCACACATAGTTGTAGTTTTTTGCTTGTTTTGATCCGATTGTAGTTTTCTGGTTAATACGACTAAATAACCCTCGAAAGATTTTTAGCAGACATGCACAACGTGTATCTTACCCATTAACTAACAGATGAATCTCTAGTTATTACGTATGGGCTCCAATCAGGCTAAGCCCGATCGATGTAGGATCTTTAAGATCGATACCGATATTTGGTAAAATCTGATATCACAGCCAAAATTTTTGTTCCTTTCAGACACGTGAAAGATAAAATAATAAAATGATTTTTTTTTAATGTGTGTTTCATAGGACTCCTTACTAAAATAATATGAGAGGACAGTTTAAAAATAATCTTGTTTTATTGTTATCATCATCCAATTAGCCCTACTGTTGAACATTGCTGAGTGGCCTCTGGTGGACAAACTGTGTAACAGCAACACTCGCGACATGGCTAAAGGCAGTTTCTCATGCCTCCTCCTTAGTTTTTAAAACGTTCATTTATCTGCCAATATAAACAAAGACACCAGTATACTGTATTGCCAAATAGCTAATATATCGGGAGGATGTCACTGTCCTATCGCCCCGATGCCTCCCAGGAATCATTGGACTGACCAGAAAGCCATTCTCTAGCTCTTATTCTTAAATGCAAACTAATATCTAACATCATCACCTGATATAGTTAATGTCTGGAGGTTAGGATTGCATCACTGAATCTAATGTACTACAATATACTTTTTTATGTTATGTTTTAAATATATTGATGCAAAGATGAAAAAATAAGGACGGGGGAAAAGAAAGAACAACAAGAGGAGGAAAGGCTCTTTTTATTTTTTTGCTTAGAGCCATACCAATATAATCTCAGCCCATCAGCTTAGCTTGGCTCGTCTCACCTCACCTTTCCACAGCGATGTCTGCAGTTCAAGGGCAAACTGTATATTTTTGCCCTTTACTTCAATCAGCCTCCCTCTTACTTGAAGATTACTGATAGTTTAATGAAAGGAGTTATACTGCGGGAGCTTATAAGGGCAGTTCTAATTCAACTAAAAGGCCATGATGCGTTTCCTAAAAGCTATTTTATGTCTTGCAGATTTACTTTGCTCCCTCCCTTTCGTCTTTACGGCTACAAAGGGAAAGTGTATGCTTCCTGACAAAACCACTGTCAGAGTGCAAGAAAGCTCAATGACAGCAGTTGGTGTTTGACAAAGTATATCACTGACAGCGCACGGCAGGTCAGTTGTTGAGGATTTACACATGTGAACACATGAATACAAACCTTCAGTCATATTTATCCATCCACACACACACACGCACTCACGCACGTGGACACACACACGCGCACATACCCTATCCAGTATTCCAGCAGACATAAGAGAGGAAAAACATGCAGACACGGCTGTCTCTCAAAGCAATTACAGCAGACTGAAACCAAATTAAATTTGAAGCCTAGAGCAACACCAGCGACTGAATGTCTATGACAGATATGACAGGGGAGGAAAGGGAGTGCTGCGGGACCAAAGGGTGGAAGACATGATGAAGAGAACGCCAGGTGTGGGTCAGAGAGGAAGAGAAAGCTACTTGGATAGAAGAGCAAATAGACAGAAGTGGGGCAGAGAGCTGGTCCCATGCAGAGAGCATCGGGAATGAACTCAACCGAGATTTAAAGGACGGTTCAGATGGTTTAGAACGCGTTAGCTCAAGTTCACTGCAGACACGTTCGAAAACACGCCATATGTTGTTGGACTGATTTGGCATCGTCTGTATAATAATTTCAGGAATTAACTTGGAGCTTTGCTTAAAACAGTAAATGTGTACCATAAAATTTCACATTTGCATCTGCTGAGCAACAGTTTTTATCCAGTATATAAAATTTTGTCAATGACATATTGCAACTGTGACAGCACCCCCCACCAAAAAAAGTGTAGAGACCCAAATTGTATCATTTAACCGACAATATTATCCATATGAGTAGCTTTCCTTACTCTAATAAAAGTAATGGGAAAAAGAAAAGCTTCTAAAAGTTGGGAACTCAGTCTGAAACCATATGGTATGCTTTGGGACAAAGTATTGCAATTAATTGAGTAAACTCCTACAGTTCACAAGACTTCGCCAATGGAATTCCTGCTAAACGTAGTATATTTTACAACTTACCAAGTAATTATTTATTCAAAATAATTAGCTGAGAAGGCAACAAAAACTACAACACTATGAAAACGCTGAAATGAAAATGTTCTTTCACTGAATAATAAAAGCACTTCCTTTAAAAAAAAAACTGCTTTAACGCTGGAAACTGATGCCACGCAAGTAGAATTATACTATCTGTAGACCACTTAGCAATCACAAACATGCGCTCGTTACAGGCATACAGATTAGCTCAGTTTCCAGTTCTCCACGAGATATCATTTCACCATTTTCATTATTCTAGTCCAAGAAATGACAGGATTAGTTGTGGCAGCTTTTAAACATCTGATGTTATCTCGCTCTCCTGGGTGAACAATTAATCCCCCCTTATTTCCCTTCTTCTCATCACCCTCTCTCTCGCTCCCCATCCAGGCCTTAACTTGCTTTCTTTTCTCTGTTTTTTCTTTTCTTTCTTTACTAGAGAGAAATAGAGCTAAGTGGCCTGATGTTTGAGCTGTGTAAGTGGACGCAAAATTAAGTTTTTATAATCACTAGTCAGTGCCCTACAATTGGACACTTCACTCGTATTTATGCCCTTGTGGTCATTCTATCATCGTCTTTTTGCTTCTTAAGGTGTGATTTGTTTAAAGAGCAAAACCAATACTACATGGATTCATAATCAGGTTTACTACAAGTAAAACTATGAAATGACTTTAACTGTCAATGTGCCTTCTGACTAACACATAAATGATACTGTCATCCTTGTGTGGAGAATAAGAATAAGCTCGCAGGTTTTCGTATGATAATGTCAAATAACATCTGGCTAACTATGTAAATGTTTGATCAGTCTGCTGTGGCTTGTCCTCATGCAGTTCATGCTCCTCAGCCACTGAGACATGATGTGTTGAATATTTAACCAAGCAGCGATGCTCAGAATTCAGCTGAGACTAACATATGCAAAATCTATATGAGGCAATTTGTAGAGGCAGACAGAACAAACAGAAAACTAAAGACGTAATTATTAAAAGGTTTGAAAACGTGTGTCTGTGACTATGTGCTGGGAGGTCCATTGTGACACAGTATGCAACAATATAGCTCAGTTCTTTTTCTCCCCGATTTTAAATTCTCTCTCAAAGAATCCCAAAGCTTTCTTTTCATTACAGTGTGATGTGGATAGACTGAGAGTGCTTCTCTCTGAGCTGCTGATACACTAGGGTGACTGGTATTGTGGGTTTTTTTCTTCTTCTTTTTTTGTGAAAATTAATCTGGACTTCAAAGTGTCATCAAAGAACCAGCTGAACTTAATTATACCATATGCACAGTATATTCTAGAATCCAATATGGGACCATTTCCTGTTTTATTCTGAATTAAATTACAAAATAAATGTAAACCGAAACACTGCTTTTCCTGGGTAAGTTACAGTGTGTACAATGCAAAGCTTACATATGATGTGGCATTGTAACTAAGTACCACTGCGAAGAAACCCCTCTGAATAACTTTTGTGCATATAAGTTGTCTAGCTGTGGCATATAGAAAAATAAAAGTACAACTGCTGGGTGCAAATAGTGCTCACAGCATGTCAGGAGTCCTGCCATCACACACTGAGCCTGCAAATGTTGTAATTTAAAACCTTGCTGACTCATGAATGCACTGGTGCCAAGCACACTAGATAACAGAATAAACATGTAAATAAGACATCTTTGTGGGTTTTGGAGAGCTGATTTTTCACTTTTCCTATATAAGATGGCATCTTGCCCATAACCTGGGCTTGATAAAGAGCAAATTATCACCCATAAAGTAATTATTGAAATATACCATTACAGTGTTAATAGCTACCATAGGATCAGAGTGGTGGATATCTATGGGCAGAAATGAAATAAACTATCCATAACTGTGTTTTAACATGAAAATCAGATTACAGTGAGTATTTTATATGGCGAGAGCATAGACTGTATATAAAAGATGCTGGCAGCCATCATGATCATCCTCTGTGTGCCTGTCAGTGTTGCAAATGTGGCAGTGGGGTGTGGTTTTGGTTCAGAGGTTAGAAGTGATGAGATGCTACGTTGCACAGATAATGCACATCGTCCAATTGATGCAGGAGCACAATAGGGGCAACCTGTGCAAGCATAGACAGCGGCTGCTGTAGCCGCAGCCACAATACAACCAAGGAAGCTGACCCTGAGTGCAAAGTGCACGAGTGTATAAAACACAGTGGTGGATTGTGAACTGTTGGTGTAAATAAAATATGTAAGTAGTATGGGAAAGCATTTGTGAGTGTTGGGGAACACGCTGTAGACAGAGCTGTGCTGTCTCGCTACTCGACTTGCCTCAACAAGTAGTTTGGCCATAGTCATCTTTAAAACCGGACTTGACTAAGCACAGACTGGACATATGTTTGTGATTTGCCATTCACAAAGTAGCCACACCTTATCAGGTTTATTGAGTCGTGTGTTTGCAGCTTGCTGGCCTTTTTAGGCCAAGAGCTACACCCAGGTTTTAGGTACAGTGGGAGTAAGTGCTCTTCTACAGTGTGTGCATTACCCTGTTACTATGGTATCTCAGAATTTACAAATCAAAAACTGGCCTAAGAAGTGCAAAAAGTGAAAGGTTGAAAGAATGTGGCAAAGACTTTTAGCTGGACAACAAAACGTGTACACACAGCTGCTGCTTTACATGCTGTCAAACCATCTAAGCAACTACAATTTAACCAAAAATAGGCATCAGTTAGTGTATTTGTAACATGTTATCACCTTTGACTGACCAATCAACTATTTGCAGGCCTGTAAATGGGTTTAAAAGCAGAGAAGAGACTGCATTTTTCAATAAACTGATATAGTGCAAAAGCAGAGAAAGCAATAGAAAATGTGAAATCGTGCTCGATTAATTCCTGCATTTAAACTTTACTCATTCTCTTGACAATATTCACATTTTCTCTCAGTGGAAATGATTTGGCTTTGTGTGCATATGCTAAAGTGTAATGGTTTAAAGGTACCGTTTATAATTCTTTTTAGATTATTTACAAAAATAATTGTGCTCATACTACACATGTGGCTAAAGACCAGGAAAATGCATAGCACGCCCAATATTCTCGAGATTAGTTATTGTCTGTCTCTGAACAGCTGACAACAAGCTGACTAAACGACAGCTGGTTATAAGCTAACATTATGCTAGCTAATGCTAGCACCAAATACAGCAGTGGTTGCTGCAGCACAGAAAGCCATCAGACAAAAGTGAGCTACACTGACTCATTGACTCGTATCCGGACTTCCTTCGCAAAGTTTTACAGACAGAGTAAATAAACATGGGCACCCTGTGAGTTAAATATCAGACTGACAGCTGACAGTCACTACAGATGAACAGTAGCTAGACTTTTCGAGTGGACTCGGGGGTAAAAATGTAAAATACCACAAATTATATAATTAAAACATGTTGCTTATTAGCAAGTTATTAGTTAGTTATAAGTTATTAGCAATATGTTAATAGCTATCATAAGTTAATAGCTAAGTTATTCAAATATGTTAAAATGCAGTGCGTACAAAAATGATTGTATACACAAGCAGTAGGAAAAACATGCCAACAAACATGGCCACAGTTGTAGGGAAACACTAAGTGACTGGCCAGGCCATTAAGGGGTGCAGTCCTAATGTAATGTTTTTGATCTCTCTTGGCAGACTAAACATGTTTGTCCTACAGCAGCTACCGTAGCTAGGATTAAGCACTTGAATTGGGAGTGGTAAGAAAACAGAATTTGTTGGCTAGCAGTGAGATTTTATACATTGTACCTTTAACCAAAACAACTAGACTATTTCTTTTATTCTAAAGTCAGGGATCTTTAAATTATCTTATCTGATTTGATTATTTTAGTGTATGATAGCAACATCCACATACATCAATCCCCTGATGCTGTAAAGAGATTGGATTAAGAATTAAAGTTAAAAAAAAACTTAATAAAGATAGCAGTGGCTGTGATATACTGTAAGAGAGGAGAACTTGGATCATTTATGCTGACCACGAGAATAAGACACAGCTCTGGATAAATGACTGATAACACAAGGGGTAGAGCCCTGGGCCTACAAGAACGCTACCAAGTCTAATCAGTCTAACACGGCTGAATTACAAATACTAGAGATATCTCATACTTGAATTATCAGTTTTAAACACACACACGTACAGATTCCCCAACTCAAAAGCGCACACACGCACACACGCACACACGCACGTGCAAAAAAATCCATTCACATACATCTATTTCTTAGGCGCTAAGCACTGTGCAAAGGCAGAGATTGAAAATACCTCATTTAAATCATTTCAAAAAGAACAAACTCATTTTTGAAAATGTGTCATGCACACAGCGGTCTGATGGCATATTCAGTATCATTACAGACTAACATTGGTCAAAGATTATAGCGGGTAGCCCATTTGGTCTGTCTGTGTGGATGAAGTCAATTTAGAAGGCATTTCCAGCTTCTCATTACCCAAGTGGTATACACTGTGCACCTTTTATCTCACCTATTACGTGCTAAAAATATCTGCTGTTGGAGAAACAACACACTGCAAGAAAGACAACTCCATAAAACAAAAAGCCAATGTGGAATATCTTAAATTACAGAAAAACCATTGAAGGAAAGAAGAAAGGGGTGAAAGATTTAAAAAAAACAAAAACTCTACGGCGAAGTAGAATCATTTAAAAAGCACAAAGTGTGATTCAAGGAGAGAGAGAGGGAGCGAGGTAGGTAGGACTGGAGCAGTCTAACCTTGACAGAGTGCATCTTCTGACAAGCATCTGCCTCCTGTAATAATTTAGAAATAATCTCCATCCACAAAGGCCCAGCAGTCTGGCAGAGTAAATGCTCTGTGCCTGATCGATCACTCCGATTCAGCCAGCTGCCGGTCTCTGTGTGCGCAGGCCTAACATCGATCTCAGGCCTCCCCCCCTCTGTCGTACAGACGAGCGTGATAAAGTGAGGAAGACGATGAAAAGGTGCGAGAGAATGGAGATGGCAGTAGTGATGCCAAACTGAGAAGAACAAAAATAATACAGATTCAAAAGCTAATTTCAGAAACAGCAGCGCAAAGTAAAAAGAAAACGGAGCGAGAGAAAATTGAAAAGAAACATTTATGACAAAGAAAGCAAATACATATCCACAAAACTGCAAGACAAAGAGAATTTGGGCTATTATGCCGCTTCCCCGTGATGCTTTGCGTTATGGCAAATATTATCCAGTGGACAACAGAAAATCCTTTTGTTACAAGCATTTTTTTAGTACAGCAGGTGGCCACCCAGTTTTGGAAAAAAGGAATACACACTAGCACACACATGCACACCCCATCAACACATCCAATTACTACTCAGCGTTGTGACAGCATTAACTGCCACTGTGCATTTGGCCCCTAGCAATTAATTGACTTTTAAATAGTGTGCCATTAGCACCAATTTAAATGAATAGATGTACTCCTCCGCCTTCACTTAGCACACTTTGCTGTGGTTGATTTTAAGAAACACCACCACTGTGTCATGTGAAATGGCAGTGCAGCAAGCAAGATCTCAAAACAGAATGGGGACGAAAAAAAGCCTCTAAAGTGTGTGATTATCATGCATACAGACCATGATTATAGTATCGTGTTAGGCATTCACACTAAGCCACCTGTGTGAGAGTGTGTGAGAGAGGTGTAGCCTGAACTTCTCAGGTTCTGTAAGAAATAATGGGACAAAGAACTATTTTTTAAATTGATTTTAGTTCATTTTACTCACTAATATTTCTCTATAAAAGTCTGCTTGTTATTTGCATTTATAAGCACTCAAATTATGGTGCATTCCAAACTATTCGGGTTTGCATGTTTTTACACACTAAATACCTACATTTACTCAAAACTACGCTGTAAATATGCTTGCAACTTGCATATTTAGTTAGCAAGAAATATTGCAACTAACCATAGACTGTAAACACCTGATGGGCACAACCACTGTGACATCATCCATTGGTTTGGTTACTACAGCCTGGAGGTTTGTACTGTATGCTGAGCGAGCCAGAAGTGGCCATATTTGAACGAGAGGATCGAGTCTGTGAATAATGCTAGCTACCTTGGAGAGAAAGGTGCAATTTTTGTCAATCCCAGTCTTTTTTTCTAAGAATTAAAACTGACAGCATATAGAAAGAAAATTCAGATTTTCTTAAATGCTATTTGTATTTATACTAAAAGAAATTATTGAACACTTTCTCCCAAACTTCAGTAAGTTACAGGATTTTCTCTCTCTCATTTTCAACAACTGAAAATAAAATGCTCTACAACTTGAAAGAGGTTCAGCTAATTATCTGAAAACGAGTTGCAGTACGCCCACCGTTACCTGACATATTTACCAAACAAAAGCAGGTCCAACAGGTTTTATATGACAAAACAAATGTCAGTTACACCATTTCCAATGGAGTATATATGTTTGTAACTTTACCAGATAACAGGACATTGATTCCTTTATTTCTTTTAGCTTTAGCTACTTCGCCTTTATAGGCGTCTTTGAAACGCCAATTTTCAGCTGCAGATGGGCTATTCTGATTAGGTCTGATGTTACAAATGTTTCCGTGGCGGCTGACTTTGTGTCTTCACTCATAGTGAGGAGATTGAAAGCTAATGACATTTTAGTCTGTGTGTGTTGCACGAAATGAATCAGCTCATAATCTGACTTACACAAGGGTGATTGGCTGGTCACCCATCGGGGCTGGGAATGCAAGAAATCGGCTGATTTTGGTCCCCGGCCGTTCGAGTGGTGCAGTTCTGCTCATTAGTGCTAATATATACATAATACTATAATTTAATTAACAAAAACGTTCAATTATTCATATTGTATTATTTATCATATTATTATGTTCTAGAAGACAGAGAGACCATAACCCTACCCGAAGGGTCCAGTTTGACACATTGAATTTCTTAACAACACATAGCCTTAAAGCTTAATACAAAGGAATAGTTGAGTTATACAAAAGTTGCACCTTCTTCAAAGCAAATTAGATATATAGAGACACAAAATGTGTTTGTTTGAAGCTGTAGACATGTTTTTACGATGGAGGTCAAGGGGATAGACTTGTCTTTGAAGTTTCTGCTACTTGCAGAAGATGGTGCTCACAATGAAGATACCATTATTTTGGAAGGCCTGATATTCAGGCTCATAGTAATTGCATAACATTTGTTTTATTTTGCAAAGAACACTTTGGAAAATCAAAACTTAACGCAGTGTTTAATGCACTGTATCGTGCTCAGTATTATAAATCTTAGCAGGGGGAGAGGGGGTCAAATGTTTGAGGCTTACTGTGATAAGCTGAACCTGAGCTTGTAAGTTTGTAATCAATGATAGGGATTAATGTGTATCAAAAAGAAGAAAAGGAGCTGGGTTGCTTTTATCTGAGGTCGCTAAGATTACAGGAGCAAAGGACAAACACAAAAAAGTGAGAGCAAAAAAAGAAAGGGAGCAGGCCGGTAAAACAGGCAAGTGTAGAAAAGAGAAGTGAACAAGAAGAGACAGTGTGAGATAATTATTATCACAGAGGTGGTTTTCCAAGGTCAATATTTGCGATTCTCCTCAACTGTCTCTCAAAAGTATAACTCCCCAAACCCCCGAGCTTCCTCCAGCACCTCCTCTCTCCTCGACTGCCTCCAGGCACAGTCCTATCTTCCCTTCCCTTCTTCTTCAATTTCTGCGCCTTTCCTCTGTCACTCATCCAGTGGAGGAAAACTGTCCCATCCCTCTGGTCACTTCTTCGAATGAGCCAAAGCTACAGCTGACAGCGACCACATAGCTTTTCAAACACAGGACAAATTAAATGGTCAATAAACACACCACTGGGCCATTTCTCTGTGTAGTTTGAGGAGGCACCTGTCAGTCAGGGGAAAAAAACAAGGTAACTGAGCATCAAACCACATCTTTCAGCCCCTACTTCATTGGCCTGTAAGGAAAAACACCTGCCAATCATGAAAAGTGTTAGGTCATTATGTTAAGACAGGCTATAACAGGCTGACAGAGTTATGACAGGCTGTCAAAGCTCAAGACAGTGGGGCAGAAATCATGAATGAGGAAAAGGAGGAGGACAAAGGGCAACGGGCTGCAAAAGAGAGGCCGGTGAACCAGAGTTTGACAGCATGAATTCAAAACTCATCCTAAAGACTCGAAAGTACATGCAGGACTAATATAACTTTAAGTGTCCTTAAACTTTTCCAACTTACTAAACTCCCAAAACAACAGACTGATAAATATTTGAGAAAGTGCACTTTTCTTCACTGTCTTCTCTTTCTTCTCACCCTCCAAATGATGTCCTCCCACCTTCACCAAGTGCTGGCTATTAGTGCATCACTGAACCATAAGGGCTCGGTAAAATGTTAGTTTTCAATATAAAGTGCCATGAATAACTGTTGTGAACTGTTGCTGTAGAATTCTTCCTAGATTAGCGCAATCCGGCAGGCCAGTCTCGGTGAAACTTTGCACAAACATCTACACACATACAGGAATTCTTAATGTGTTGATATTTTTATTATGTTATCATTTGAATTATTTTAATTCTTCCTTGTAGTAAGTTCATTTTATCATTCCCCTGCAACTGCAATCTAATGTTCTCCATTTGTGGTTGTTTCACATGTAACGCTTACAGGGAGTGCAGAATTATTAGGCAAGTTGTATTTTTGAGGAATAATCTTTTTATTGAACAACAACCATGTTCTCAATGAACCCAAAAAACTCATTAATATCAAAGCTGAATGTTTTTGGAAGTAGTTTGTAGTTTGTTTTTAGTTTTAGCTATTTTAGGGGGATATCTGTGTGTGCAGGTGACTATTACTGTGCATAATTATTAGGCAACTTAACAAAAAACAAATATATACCCATTTCAATTATTTATTTTTACCAGTGACACCAATATAACATCTCCACATTCACAAATATACATTTCTGACATTCAAAAACAAAACAAAAACAAATCAGCGACCAATATAGCCACCTTTCTTTGCAAGGACACTCAAAAGCCTGCCATCCATGGATTCTGTCAGTGTTTTGATCTGTTCACCATCAACATTGCATGCAGCAGCAACCACAGCCTCCCAGACACTGTTCAGAGAGGTGTACTGTTTTCCCTCCTTGTAAATCTCACATTTGATGATGGACCACAGGTTCTCAATGGGGTTCAGATCAGGTGAACAAGGTGGCCATGTCATTAGTTTTTCTTCTTTTATACCCTTTCTTGCCAGCCACGCTGTGGAGTACTTGGACGCGTGTGATGGAGCATTGTCCTGCATGAAAATCATGTTTTTCTTGAAGGATGCAGACTTCTTCCTGTACCACTGCTTGAAGAAGGTGTCTTCCAGAAACTGGCAGTAGGACTGGGAGTTGAGCTTGACTCCATCCTCAACCCGAAAAGGCCCCACAAGCTCATCTTTGATGATACCAGCCCAAACCAGTACTCCACCTCCACCTTGCTGGCGTCTGAGTCGGACTGGAGCTCTCTGCCCTTTACCAATCCAGCCACAGGCCCATCCATCTGGCCCATCAAGACTCACTCTCATTTCATCAGTCCATAAAACCTTAGAAAAATCAGTCTTGAGATATTTCTTGGCCCAGTCTTGACGTTTCAGCTTGTGTGTCTTGTTCAGTGGTGGTCGTCTTTCAGCCTTTCTTACCTTGGCCATGTCTCTGAGTATTGCACACCTTGTGCGTTTGGGCACTCCAGTGATGTTGCAGCTCTGAAATATGGCCAAACTGGTGGCAAGTGGCATCTTGGCAGCTGCACGCTTGACTTTTCTCAGTTCATGGGCAGTTATTTTGCGCCTTGGTTTTTCCACACGCTTCTTGCGACCCTGTTGACTATTTTGAATGAAACGCTTGATTGTTCGATGATCACGCTTCAGAAGCTTTGCAATTTTGAGACTGCTGCATCCCTCTGCAAGATATCTCACTATTTTTGACTTTTCTGAGCCTGTCAAGTCCTTCTTTTGACCCATTTTGCCAAAGGAAAGGACGTTGCCTAATAATTATGCACACCTAATATAGGGTGTTGATGTCATTAGACCACACCCCTTCTCATTACAGAGATGCACATCACCTAATATGCTTAATTGGTAGTAGGCTTTCGAGCCTATACAGCTTGGAGTAAGACAACATGCATGAAGAGGATGATGTGGACAAAATACTCATTTGCCTAATAATTCTGCACTCCCTGTAATGTGCACACGTCATTTAACGGTCACCAAAATTTCTAAAAAATTTCAATCACCACTAAATGCAGAACAAACTAATTGAAAAATCTAACAAAGAGTTTTTCCAAACATTTAGTAATACACAGTAAAAATGCAATTTCGTGGTAAAGTGTCCAAAATAAATCAAATATTTAAAATGACAAAAACAGTTATTTTAAATCAGTTATTATTTAGAGAATTGCTTAACTGTCTAATTCCTCTTGAACAGGTAGAAACACACAATTTAAGGTTCTGCCACAATTCTCTGTTTTACATATCAGCAAACTGGCATTGAAAATAAATGTTAAATCTAATTTAAAAAATTAATATACATTTTTCTTAACCCAAACCAAAGCTTGAACCCCTAAACAGGTGCATTTGGCAAACGTTATGTCGAAGACTTTGAAAGTCGAAGCGGTCCCAGCGTGTGACCTCTTCGCTACCACTACCAATTCGCACACGCATAAAAAGAGCATGTGTAAAACAGAGGGGAAGCTCTGGGCATTTGCTTCTGCAAATGTGCTTTAACACCAATAACAGCACTGATTCGCTCTTTTTTTTTTTTTGTCTAACCGCTATTGCAGACCAGTGCCACAACTGATATGAGATGATGCAACAAGCTGAGACAGACTCTGAATGGCTTCCACTTAAGAAACAAACACAACAGAAGAGAAGTGACAGCGCACTGCAAATGAATGCATACTTGGGAGAAATGGAACGGAGAGAATAATTCAATCTGCAGCCACCTCCTCCAGTCAGCCAAGGAGAACTGAGCTGAGGGGAAGGCGGAGGAGGAGGAGAGAGGGTGAGGCGTATGATGCCTTTCTCCCTGGGCAGGGCTAGGGTGGCAGGCACCCAGATAAGCTGGGGCCAACCAAAGATTAACTGCTTGCTCTGATGGAAGAGCAAAATAAAGGCAAGTCGACCTCTGATTCCCTTGGCCTCTCTGCATGAGTGTCCTTACTCAGTGGGGACAAGTGGTGGGGATCGTGCACAATAACCATGATGAGAATTTTTAAACAGTCAACAACAGCCAAGGCAGAAAGAAACGAATGACATTCCTCCTGTGTGGAATAGGAGCTGCACGACCCCTCACAGCCTTTCAAACTCATCCCTTTTTGTCTTTAGAGTCAGATTTTTCATTTTCCCGCAGTCTTTCACCCGAGAATCATACAATAGCTTTGGTGGGTGCACCAGCAAAAGGCTTCTCTGAAGATCACTTCTAATTGTCTAAGCCCATTCAGTATTGAAGCAGAGGAATTACAAAAAGACAGAAGTTTGCAGGTAAAACTGAGCGGTTCTGCAAGAACTGTAGTGGAGCCGTGACGTTGATCTCTTGGATCATTGCAGATTGAGTGCTAAGGCTCAGCAAAAGGTAGATCTTACCCATTAAGCTTTTCTTACTGTTGGAGACCTGTGTAAATGCTTACACCTTCAGGAAAACAAGAACCACAAACCGCTCAGACGGCGAGCCTACAACCACCAATGCAAGACAGTAGGTTTGTGCAATGAATATATTTTGGTATTACCTCCATATGCAAGATGGTTAAAGGTTGGGAGCTATGTGATTTTAATACTTTGCATCAGAGGAGTTAGCAAAACAGCCTTTTTATAGATATGAACAAAAAAGAACTGTCACATATCACACAGCTAATTATTGATGCATACAGCTTTGTCAAAACAACACAATTATTAAATAAACTGTATCATAGTATCACTTTACTGAACAAGGACAATACAGAGTAAGTGTATAATGGGAAGTAAATAATGGGAGAAAGAATTTAGGCATTGTGATATTCACGGATGTGTGGCAAACAGCTTGGACGATGCAATAATCATCTAATTCCTGGACCTGGAGGGATTTTCTAGAAAAAAAATTAATATGTTTTTTTGTTACTCCCAAATTAACTGGAACTCATCTAGTGTGTTGGAGAGAACGTGGAGAAAACACAGCAGATTGTGGACACATTTTCTGGACTTCTATTCAACATTTTTGGAAAGATGTATCAGTATTTATTTGTAGGTATAAATATCCTTCTTTTTAGCTTGAACACATCCCACGTGGATTAAACTCTATGGATAAATACCTTCTAACGGTCCATCACAAAGTTCTGGCTTCAGAAAGACTGACCTACATGCACCTTGTTCATTAACAGTGTTAAAAATTTACATACCCTGGAACAGATGACATGTTCAATAAGACTCCAAAAAGAAATGAGAGAGAAAAGGTGGGAGAAACAGTGCTGCTATTCAGCCCTTGAAACAGACTTATGTTAATCATGTGAGACGGGGAACAATTGTGTTTTATTTGGACCTTTTTTTAATTTTTGTTGTGTGATTTTTGTTTAATATGAAACACCTAAATGGATCATTTTGGCTCCTCAAAAAAGATATTATTCCTTAACTGATAAAACATCAGTACTTTGTGAAACCTCTACATCATCTGTGTTGTTGGATGCAAAAAAAGTATGCAGCGATATTTATCATCATTGGTGTGTAACATGCACTTAAGTAACCAGGTTATAATCTTCTAGCAGCATCCTTCTCAAACAAAAACGATATCTAACTAAGTGCATGTTATAGCCAGAGGTCTCAGACAGACAATGTGCTGTATCATTTTGAACAAAATTGAATAAAATTCAATGACATTTGCACTGACAGAGACAAAATGTATTGCTTTAAAAAGAACAGATAAAATTACACAAATGTAATCACTACATCCTAGGAAGAAAATGCATCTTTGTTTTAAAATATCAAATTAGCTTTATTGAATTGTGATTGTGACTGAATGCCCAATCAAATGCAGGTAAAAGGTGGTTTATTCTCTCTATGTCACATTAATGTATTCTCTGATTTCATGCACAGATTTCTCTCAGCATCTGGTTCCTTTCTATACCGTTTGACATCCTCTGTTGTGAGGTTGATACTTTCAAAAGCCTTAGTAAAGAGAAAATTGACTTGTCTGTCTGTATTAGCGAAGATTAACATAAACCTGGAGTTCTTGTATGTGTGCGTGCGTGTGTGGGTGAGTGTGTCTGTGCATGTATCTGGTTATGTAAGCACACCATACTGTGAAAACAGCCCTTGTTCTCGCGATCAATGGTCTGTCAGGAACTAAGAACTCCTTGTCAGGACACAAGCCCATTATTTGCCTTGTCCATTCCACAAGGAATAAAAGAAGGGGCTCGCTCAAGCAGAACCCGACACTCCATCACACTGGAATTAAGGCACAGCTTCCCAGGGTCAGAGACAGGCTATGGATATCAGGCTAGCATTCAGAGACAGGGATTATTTACCTCCCCATCAATAGCTACTTATAACACACAAGCAACATCCAGCCTTCCGTTCAACGTCTGCTTAAAAGCAAAGACCTTGTCTTTGCCAAACATTGTAAATACGTCCAGTAATGTTCACTTTCACTGCAACAAAGTGCAAAGAGCCACTCAGGCAAAAAAGAAAACAGTGGTGAATGAATATGTAATTATTGTAAAAACCTAATATTTGTGATTTGCACTGTAACTTTCCTCCATAGGAAGCACATTGCTATAACGCCTCTCGGTTGATAATGCTGGCAGAGAATCAGTGGGGTGATGAGGAGGTAGCAGAGGTGAAGGGATCTGCCACAAGAGAGGGCTGGAGGACTAAAAGCAGAGTGGATTTCGACCTGCTTAGGATGGCAAACAATAATGATATATTTTATTTTAACAAATCATTTTGTCACTCTACAGCAGGGTCTCGCCAAGAAAAGCAGATGGTCACACTGTGCATTTTTGTCTGTCAAAATGCAATTTTCTATTTGTAGCAGGCACTATTTTGCACAGTGCTTATTTCATTTTTTTCATCCCCAAAGTGGTAATACATATGTTTTCGGTTTGATTGCTGAGGTGCTTTTCAAAGGCCCCTTTCATAAAAATGATCTTTTTCAATTGTGCCCTCTAGGAAAGAAAACAACGAACAGACAAGAGTACTGCCTTGCAATAAGAAAGAAAAAAAATCAGCATTTTAGCACAGCAATTCCTGATTCGAGTGTGTCTGTCCTTTTCTTTTCCCTCTCTGCAGATACAAATTTGCACATGGGAGGCTGGAAATATATGTTTTATGCGGCTTGGCTGCATAAGAGCACAAAGCAGTCATTTCTATTCATTTGTCTCTCGCTGACGGGGAAATGAAGGAGTGAAGCAGATGCCACTGCTACGTGAACAAGTTGCTTAAACACAGAAAGCATTTTTCCCCCCCTTTCGAGAAGAAGTTGGATAATTAGATGCTGAATCAAACCCCCCCGCCCCAACCCCCACCCCTCGACTTCCTGCCTGGAACCCATATTGTCACTCAAATGAATGATTTTGATTCAGGCAGGAACACAGCAAAAAATATAAATCTTCTGCTGTACACTGACATTTGTTTAGAAGGAAAAAAAGCAGAACATTCAAATGGAGCTGAAAATTGTACATTCAGACCTAAAATAAATGTGTGCATTGGAGATGTGAAGAAAAGTGCTGGAGGCAGCATGCTGCCATGAAGCAGATCAGGTTCTGACATTTTGTCTAATGTGAAATGCTGCCAAGGAACAGTGGGTGCGATGTTGTGACCTTTATCAGTGGGAATGACAGAACGACCCAATACTATGGATAGAATAATCTAGAGATACGACAATCTGTTTTTACAACACAATGCCATGACCTCCAGTGTTCCTGCGGGTGCGTGTGTGTGTCGTTAAGCCCGCCTTCCCGTTTGTGTGCATCAGTGTGCATGTGTGAGACCATGAGGGTTGTTGACCTTCTGACGCATCTGTAGTGGGCAGCGGCACAGTGACGCTATCGCAGGTGTTTGCGAGCGCACGGGTGACTTCTGCTTTGAAGGTTAAACAGGAAACGGCAAATTCTCTCAAGGCTTAGACGAAGTTAGTCCGCCATACGTCGAGCGAAGCAAGTGTGTCCATTCACAGGCTTGCGTGTGTGCGAGTAAAAGAGAGCGAGAGAGAGAGTGCGCGTTTGAAGTGTAATAGCTTTGCTGCAGGTTGTAACAGATGGTTGCTAATGGAAGTTCATAGATCTGAATGACAGGGGCCAGGGGATTGGGGATGAGATTATGAGAGGGAATGTGTGATTTTGCGTGCATGTGTGTATGTGCACATCCATGTGTTAGAGTGTGTCTATCTCTGAGTACATATGCACAATTACTGTGGGTCCCTTAGAAAGTAGACCATTTAGTGCTTCTAGTCCTTAGATTTCGGTCCACACCGAACTCTAATTATTGCAGAGACTGTCAGATATTTACGGTGCCATGATTGTTGGGGTTTTCTATGTTTTCTATGTTTTATTGTAACCTTACAATATAAAGCACCTTCAGACACCTGTTATAGAATAAAATGTAATTGAACTGAATTGAACTTAAGCATCCTATAGCACCATTATCAGGTCAAATCTTTTACTTTGACCTGATAATCAAACCTATGAAAGTTCCTTTTCAGCTTGACAGCTGAGCAGCTTTCACATTATTCAGAAAAATATGTGAATATGTTACTGTGACTTAGTGAGACAATACTGGATAAATACAGCCAAAAGAATACTTAAAAATACACATCTTATGCAGTAATGATTGGACTTTAAATGGACTTATTCTACATTTAAACTAAGAAAACCCAAAACATCTGGCCAAATATCTTTTTTAAGGGACTCATTGAGAGCCTGTTAAATGTGCTACTTATTCATTAATAAGCATTCTTTTACAACTACAGAAATTTGATTTGCCAATCACTGCACACTGAAACTTTTCTATTTTAACCCAAGTAGAGCTCGCCCTACTTCCCCTGTTCTTCTCTAATGGGACCTGAGAGTTATAACTGCCTCTCCAAAGGCCTACAGGAAATGGAAAACCAAATTACTTTGTTAGAGTCTCCTCTTTAATTTAGTTTCTTCACTTTCTTGCAGTGCTTGCGGTGGTGGTGGTGGTGGGTGGGCTAGGGTTGCAGTATGTATCTGTATGCCTCCTCCAACAGCATATACCAAATGTTTCATGCATGTTAAAGTTCTGACTGGTGATTGGGTTCATTAGTTATTCTAACCATCTGACCTCCCCACAGCACTGCTCAGACACAGTCATTATGAAGCCCTTGTAATTCATTAAGCCCCCTAAATGAACACAAGCCATACTGAGGGGTGCTTGCTATTACTGAGTGGCATGCTGTGCGTCAAGGAGGTTAATAATAAGTATGTGGATCAAGTTTTAATACTGTGATGAGGCCAGGGCTTCAGGTTAACTACTTAGAGTAGATTACGATAGATGAGTTAAAGGATATAAAATATAAGCTACAAAAATAAGATTGTCAGACAATATTGTCCATAAGTATTTGATTAGGCATTTAAGTAAAATAAACAAATCACAATACCAAAAATGCATATATCAATATGGATATACAATAAACAATGCTATGTATCTACATAAGAAGATGACTTCAGATAATAATCACAGCAGACGTACAAAAATAAAATTAATTTATAAATAAAATCACTTAAATCCCAGAATGGAGAGTAAGGGAAACAAGGCTGCAGGGAAATCTGCCTCCCCCCTCAAAGTGGGAGACAACTCCTTCATTTGTTATTGCATCATGCAAACAGGAGGGACATAATCACTTTCTGCCAGTGGTGTAATTCATTGCAGTCAGAACAGCTGGTGCCATACTGCCGCTAGTTGGAATGGCAGAAACTTTCGAAATCAAGTCTTTCAAGTGATCTAGAAACTATGGCGATACTTTAAAAAAAAAAAAAAATCTCTCTTCTAAAGGATGTATACAGTACAATTACAGCCACAGTGGGCGACGTACAACACAACGTAGCACAGAATAGTCTAGGTAACTGAAAAGAATCACCGGCAGTCGTACTGCAATCAGTAACCAGACCTGCATCAGACAAAGGAAAGCTTCACTTACGAATCCTTGAGCTCTAGTACCCTCTACCACTGAGGGCCAATCCAGATCCAAGTGACAGCGCTTGCTAGTCACAGCAGCTTCAGCAGGATTCTGATTTTTAGGACTGGTGAGCCTTTAAAAGACCGAGGGCTAAATTTAGCTGTTATAAATTGGTTATTTGTGCCGGATGCCTGTTCAATTAAAGCCACTCACTGAAGCGTTTGAGATCTCGCTGGGATGATGATCCAAGTCATCAACCACAAACTCTAAGGAGGTGGTTGTACTCCTGATGTTACTGTGCTAACATCAGGAGTACAACCACCAGTAACAGCAATTAAACTGTTGATTTTTCTTTGTTGTTCTTTTGGCTCACAGTTAACTAATAAGCCTTTTAATTATACACTCGCTGGCCACTTCATTAGGTACACGTGTTCAATTGCTCGTTAACACAAATATCTAATCAGCCAATCACATGGCAGCAGCTCAATCCATTTAGGCATGTACAGAAGCTCAAACAGAGCATCAGAACGGGGAAGAAAGTTGATTTAAATGATTTTGAATGTGACACCACAAAGTCAAATAAGGACTACACATCTAACCTTAAAGGAGCAGAAAACCATGCCAGCTCACACTCCTGTCAGCTAAGAACAGCAAACTGATGCTACACTGCGCAGACTCACCAAAATTGGACAGAAGATTAGAAACCCACAGCCTACATGTGACCATGTCTTTCCCTTCATGACAACTGTGTACCCATTTATTGATCACTGCTCCCAGCAGGATATCGCACCATGTCACAAAAGCTCAAATCATCTCAAACTGGTTTATAGAACATGACAATGAGTTCGCTGCACTTAAATGACCTACACAGTCACCAAATCTCAGTCCAAAGAGCACCTTTGGGATGGGGTGAAACAAGAGATTCACATCTGTATTAACTGAGTGATTTCATCATGTCAAAATGGATCTCCAAGTTTTCAGCCCCTTGTTGAATCTGTGCTATGAAAAATTAAGGCAGTTCTGAAGGCAAAAGTCCAATCTGGTATTAGCAAGGCATACCTAACTAAGTGGCCAGTGAATACTACATATGCCAGTATACAGACAGTAATAAAAACAAAGCTCTGGGTAAATATGTTACTTCAAAAAAAAAATGCTGTCAGTCTCCAATCTTCATAAAGGCTTGACATCCTCTGATAAATATTTTGAGCTGCCAGTTGGTTTTGTTTCCTCATATAGTAGATACAGTTTTGTGGTGGTCAGTGAGTGATAGAAAAATGTTGAAGCTTTAACTGGATGTTGAGTTTTTGTGTTTTTCTTTTCTTTTGTGTGTGTTCTTTGTCACAGTGAGGTATACAAAACCATCAGAATGATTGACTTGAAAACAAGGTCACAGAAGAAGAAAGCAGCTGACCAACAACTTGCTGCTGCCTTTTTGCAGTTTGATGACTGTTCAGTGTGAGCGGTAATTCGCGGTCTCTTTGGCAGAAATACCGGTGGGTATTTCAGATGTAATTTTTAAGCACTGTAAAAATGTCAGTATACTTCATTTTAACTCTGAGCAGGTCCAAATGGTCACACCTGTGTCAACACGTGCACGCTGACACTACTTTCAGCATGCATGTTGTCAGTGAGAGCCATGCATGAGAGTCATTGTCTTAGTGAATTATCTATGGATGCAATATGATGACAGATGACTCGGAGCGGATGATCCCTCCCCATCCCTGTGTCGTCTTGGTTTCCATGGTTAGTAAAGGGCCATGCAGTCCGATTGATTAATTCTGTCAAGAACTCTTTTGTTTTCCCTGCACAGTGTCCAATCTGAGCTCTCCTGCAATCTTTCACAATCACTATCAGCATGACCGCAAAGTCATGATCACAAGATCACAAGTTCATTGCATATGGTCACAATCATTTTTAGGTCTCCAACCACTGCTTCCCCCAGTGTGACAAGTAGGATTAAGTCAGTCTATACAACATGTGATAACACACTGAACTGTATTACTGACACAGACGCTATCAAACAGGAAAAAAGTTTATATGCTGTGAATGTTGTAGATTATCTTTTAGCAAGACATCAGCAGAGCTCCTTGAAAAGCTACAAATATACTTCAGGTGTGAATGTCCCAGGTGGAACGGCATCACACATCAGTTTAACTTTGGTCAAAAAGATGCCTGTTGCACATCTGCTGTCAACTTCAGACTAAATCATACTGTGGCAGAGGTGTGGTCCCTGGCTCAGCTGCAGGGGAGGTGTGGCGCAGTGAGCTCAAGGGGCGGTGCCAGCCAAGTGAGTGAACAGGTGGTGGTGATGGCGCTGACAAGCTCTCTACTGCTTTTAGTGACGCTGGAGTGGGGAAGACAGGTCTTTCCTTCAGAAGGTGTGAGCAACGTGGAGAGAGAAGTGGCCACTTCACACATATTTGTTTCCAGAGCAGTGAAGTGAGCCACAAATTATTATTATTTTTGTCTTTTTTTACTTGAATTGTATCTCTGCACTTGCTGCCTAAGTCTCCTTCCATTTTTTTGTTTGTTTTTTAAACTTAATCTTTACACTGTCCCTTTGCTTTCTACATCATTTTCATTCTTTCATTTTCCAACTATCCCAACCCCAAAACTATCCCAGCAAAGTGTTGGGTGTGTTTCTATCAAACAGCCAGCAGGCCAGAGGCACTCATCCTTCAGCCTATAAGAGGTATTGGAATAGTTTTGAGATCTGTGTAATTGGATTAGACCAACCTTAGTCCCTTTTCTATTTTACCAGTCTCCTCTGTGAAATCATAACTCAAGAGCTTTGACAATGGTAGTTTTGCTGAGCAACAGCTGATGGGAATGTAGAATGCTCTCTGCCTGTGGCTCGTGGCCTTGTCTTCCCTTACAGAGACTAAAAAGTCCCAGCAGAAGCCTGACTGACAGCTAGACTCTGCCTATCTTTGACAGCATACAGGATATTTTCCCGTTTCAGCTGGTTCTAAAGGGCCCCACTGATCTCAGGACTCTGTGGCAATGATATGGCGCATCACAGCGAGGGGCAATGGAAGGTATGAGAGCTAGCATCAGTCTGGGAGGTCTATCACACCTGTTTGGCTTTATACACATGACAGATTACATGAAGGGCTGTGTTCTCTTTGGCTGCTCTGGGTTAAAAGGCCTGTCAGACTGACACTTGCAGTATCAGTCAGGCGTGAGCCTGTTGCTCAGATAACACATGCACAAACATATAGGCAGACACAATGAAGATATTAAGCAGACAGACGTGCACATGCACACACTGGGGAGTTCAGATGCTACTGCAACATCTCGGTAAATGTGATCTCAGATAATCAAGCAAAAGTGAAAGTTTAAACAGTTACACAGTTACTCCAACCTGTAGCTCATCTTATTCCCATGTTTAGATGATACTAATTATAAATACTAGTTTGAATATGATCCAAATGTGTCTGATTCAGGGATATAAAATGAATATGACAAGATCTGACAAATTAAAGGAAAAACCATAATAAAAATAAATAAATAAACAAATAAATGAATCCAGATTCATTTACACGGATGCTCTCCCTGGTACAAAGAGTTAACTTTGGATCATGTACTGGGGTATGAATAAAATGCAAAAGAGGCCCAGATGATACTGATTTTATATCAAGATTGAAAGGGTAAAAAAAATCTATGTCACATTGCAGAAGAGTTTCATTATTTGGGTTCTGATGGCTGAAGCTTCAACCTCAAAGAGTGCTCGGCTGGCCAGCGTGTCAATCGTACTCCCGACTTAATTGAAATCTCCATTTATAATCTATGAACACGGCTAGTGGAGAATTAGTGTAAATCGTGGTCCACATTTCACATTCGATGCGTGCGATACTCGTGAATTAGAATAATGGAAGATCGACTCTTCCTCAGGTGAATGAGAATGTCAGAGCGGGACGTGATCAGACGGCCAATAAGAAGAGTTCGTCAAAAATTACACCAAGAGGAATATTAAAGGAGGCTCGCAGTGCATACACCCCTCATTACAAAGACAAGTGCACATTTGAGAGTTCACTGGTGCAAATAAAAGGGCACTGTTCTACAGAAATGTGGAAAATAGTGATATGTCAAATGAGTCATCCTTCAACATATTCTTGACAAGTGGGTTGGTGCACGTGTGTATTTACTGAAACAACAGTACAGGCTTGAACTATTGACCATCACGGTGAGAGAATCCAGCGGCACTGTTATACTGATAGGGTTATTTAGTTGGCACGCTTCTGGCCCACTTGATCATTTATCAAGAATCAATGCAAGGTTGCTAAGAACTGATGACCTTTGTCCCTTGATGAAGCATTTGTATCCTAAAGGGAGTGGTCTCGCCTGAGATTACGGTTTCACTGACTGCCGTGGATCTTGTGGTCACTAAGTTTTTGGTGTTTCACTCCTGTAGAAATCCAGAGACTTGGAGAATTATTGTAAAGGTATTGAAGCTGTTCTGGAGCGTGGAGCATGGAGACAAAACAGCCTAACACACTTTATTTTGGGGCTATTTTTATTTTGTATACTTGTTGTTTTAAAGCACTTTATAAATAAAGTTTATGTTTTTCTATTAATGTGTCATTTGCCTTATTTTTTTCTACAAATACAACATTAAGTAAATGTGCTTGTATCATCAGCTTATTATCGGAGAATTCATCTACCATATACAGCATGTTAAGTAAGTAAACTGCATGCTTACCCACAGAGAACTTTTCACAGTTTGTGCTCGGCATATAGACTAGATGACGCTACAGGTTATGTCACTAATTGGAAATAGCTAAATGGAAGTCTGTCAAGTGAAAACTGTTTTGATTTTCTCTGTAATGAAAAGAAAATTCTTGGCTAGTACTCAGGAATTACCAGCGCATAAAATAAAGTGTTTCCAAAGTCTTCTAACATACATTAGTTTCATATGAGTACAAGTGAACAAGGACATCTTTTCACATCTTCGAATGCGCATTAAGCAAAAAGTTGGAGCTCACATAAAACAGGAAAAAGTCCAAACACAAATACTTGTACCCCTCAAGTAAAAAATAACTGTCTAGATGTCAGGTTCAAGACAAAAAGCCACTGAAATTTAAAAAAAAAAAACATCAGAGAAAGAAAACTCTTGTATCAAATTTCAACGTACCTCGTGCACAAAAAAAAAGACAGCTTTATATAAAAATGTCCACCGGCAACATGCGAGCCTTTCAGCTAGCTGAAGGTTTTTGCCACATTTTAATTTTGGCACCGACCGTAGAATCAGATCATTGTTTGAGGAGATGGCTGAAGCCAGAGGCAAGAGAGGGAGAGCAGACAGATACATTCAAAGGAGGAGATTAAGACAAGGGAAGGAAAAGAATAAACACGGAGAGGCTTTTGACAAAAAAGTAAGTCAGCTTATATCGTTTCCATTTTTAGAATGGGGTAGACTGAGTACAGTGCACTTTAAATAATACATATTTAAATACCTATTTTGACAGTAGCTGTATGAACGCAGGCATACATCACTCTACTAGTCATTAAAGTTAAAAAGCTGAAAACATTCCATCTGCCATAAATTTCAAGCATACATTCATCCAACGCTTTATTTTATACACTTCAAATGCCTGATTGGCAATTAACCTTACAGGCACGTGTCAATGGCCTGTGGGAGGAAACCCACACACGCACAGGGAGAACATATAGACAGGAAAAGCGCCAGCTGAGCAGGAGATTCAAAGCAGGAACCATCTTTCTGTGAAATGACAGTGCTAAACACTGCATCACCATGTTACCCAAATATACCTGTATGAGTGTTAGCTCTCGCAGGTAAAGAAAGTAAGAATTAGGAAACAAAACAAATAAAAACTCAGTAGACTGATTTATTTTGCTTCACACCTTTACAACTATACAACCGGAGCACTTAAATGAATAAATGTGCTGCTAATTTAGGAATTTAGGCCGAATCAAGTCAATGCTGAGCAGTGAGAAAGGCTTCGCTCTCCTTTATATATATCAGTAACCAGTGTTTAGAGTCAATGTGCATTTTCTCATTAGTAATATAAACATGAATTACAACGAAGCACCCGAAGCATTATTTAAATAGGTTGCAGGAGAATAATTTCTTCATGCATGCACACAAACACACACGTGCGCGCACACACGCACATATTTCCTCATTTTTTAAATGTGTGGCAGGGAATATTTGGAACTAAATAACCATTACAGGGGGTAGAAACAGGCTGGAATATAAAACGCTGTCAACGGCGCGCTGAGCGGAGTTTGAGACCTTCTTATCTACAGACTGCATTAAGACATGGCTTTCACTTTCCTCCCTGTATGAATAATAAGTCCACATGAATTTATTTGCCTACAGTCTTGAATTTTCAGTTTTAGTGAAAATAATAATAATGAAGAAATCATAACCTGCCTAAATGAAACATATTAGCTTGTTGCATACTTTGTGTTAACATTTATGTTTTATAATGCCATAATCACTCCATTTCTTCTTTCCCTTTAATCATCCGACTCCCTTTTTTTCCCCGTCCACCTGCTTTCTTCTTCCAATTATTTTTATTTATTTTTTTTGCACACTCTTTCTCTCCCTTCCTACCCCTCCTGCTCCCTCTTTCCTTCCCTCTCGCTGGCTGCTCATTTTCAAATCTATGAATTTCTGAACATCATTTTCTTGATTTTTCCACGCCTCAGGGAGACATTCTCATTCCAGACCTTCTCTTTTTTCACCTCATTTCCTCCCTCCTGAGTCTGAATCTCCCAGACAGGATGTGAGGTGACAGCGTGGCCTGTGGAAGTTAGGGCGGGGGTGTGGGGCTTCAGTGTGTGTGTCTGTACATGTGCGTGCATGTGTGTGTGTTGAGGAAGGTGGAAGGGGTTAAGGTGGGGGTATAGTCCAAAAAAAAAAAAAAAGATGAAGAGGGTTTTTGCCGTTCCAAATTCAATCCTGGACATGACCACAGGAGACCTACAGTAACGTTTTCTTCGCTTTAAGGATCCAAGCTGCAGAATTAACCGTGCCTTTGAGAAACTTTTGCTCCTTAGCATGAATGTGCCTCACTTCCCACAAGACCTCATGCTCTTAAAAGATATACACTTCTGCTCCTTCAGAGGACTTCATAAATATCACTGCTTTGACCTTGAGTGACCATATTTGGGCAGAGACAGAGGGAAGGAAAGCAGACAGTCCCTCGGTCACCTCCATCTTTAAATGATGTGCCATATGGACTAAAGTCAAAGTATATCTTGTACATACCCACACACAGTGTGCTCCATCTAAAGCAAGGTTTGGAGAACTACAGTAAAGTGCAAAATTCTTGAGCCAACACTTGTTTCTTTATATTTTGCTGGGAAAATGGAAATAAGGTGCAGCAATTTATTGAAACGTGCAAGTATAACTAGAAATGGAACATATAAAGCAAAAACAGCGTTTGTACCACTCTACCTGTGATGAGCCTCAAAGTCAACATTTAGCTCCGACTACTTTTCAACACAGCCTGAACTCTTTTAGGCAGCTTTCTTGTAATTACTTTAAGTGGTCTTCAGGGATCGCTCACCGGGCTTTTCTGAAGGACATTTAAAGCTCTTCTTTGGTTTTTAGCTGCTTTTTGTTCTGTTCTCTGTCAAGACGATCCCATACTGCTTCAATAATGTTGAGGTCTGAGCTCTGGGGAGGCCAATCCATGACTGACAGCGTTCCATTGTGTGCTTTTCTATACAGCTATCTTTTTACTGCACTGACAGTGTGTCTGGATCATTGTCACTGTCTATTGTAACTCTGTCCTGACCTCTTTACATACTGATGACAATTTGAATAAAAATGTTCAAATATTGATTCATCATTTTAGATTAATAACTCTTTAATAATCATCTGCTTGATGTAATAAGATTATTTTATGTCTGTCAAACTATGTTAATGTTTGGCTTATTTTTTTATTGCAACAGGATAACAAAGTACCTTCAGATACAATTTGCTAAGATGTCTGTTATTGGGTTCATGTGTGTTTTATGATTCATAGGCCTGTGTTAAGTGGCCCTAACAAACAAAAACCCTTCCTCAGAAAATAGTCATGTACAAGGACTGAACAGAAAGTGAGTGAAAAAGCAGCCAATGTGCAAAGAAAACCTTTGAATGACCTTCAGGGAACCTGAGGAACTATCGCTCAATAGTTCTATTGCATTTAATTAAGTGCGAGAAAGTCTGGCTCCTTTAAACCAAACTAGATAGGAACGAGCGGTGACGACTTTTTCACAATTTTTCAACATACTTCTGCTCAGCAAAACAAAATACTAAAGAGGAGACATTAGATTGGACTAATTCTGAAATGGTGGATTTTACAAACGGTCTTTTACTTTATCTCTGTCTATTTAAATTTAAAAAATTAACCGTCTGCACTTTTCTCATTTACCTACTTGCCACTCATCTTCTTGGCGTTTATTCCCCAACCACCCCCTTCTCCTCTGGGTTAGAGGTTTCCCACTGGGAGAGTGAAACACATTTTTAACTAATCACAGCATTGCCTGAGCATAACAGTGGTAATAATTACATCCTAAAATGCGGGACATTGAAATGATAACCTTCTCACACACCATACAAACTATATTTCAGAATATACGCCTTCAACATTTAACAGAAAAATAAAACCCCTCAAAACTAATTTGAAAAACAAAGCATGAATACGGTTACCTCAGTTGTCGACAAAATATAATTAGCTCAAACTGTATTTTAACTGTAAAGAAAAACTATGCAGCTTTTTCCATCAAATTTAAAGAAAATCCATGTTTTCAAATAAGTAGGAGGACAGATTAACTGCAACATAAAAACAATGCATCATTTATAATGTGCAGGAAACTGTTCAATTATGGATGATTGACCAATATGTTTCTGTCAAGTATTTAGCATTTGTAGTCACAGCCAAAAAAAGACATCGTTATTGTAATGTGTGCCTAAAACTCCTTAGATCCATCACAGCTAACTCTGATTTACAAAAGCAGGAGATTCTTCAAGCAAGTCTTAATTAATTAAATTAAGCTTTCAGAGTGCTGGCACTGAAAAATGCATTCGTATGCACAGAAGGTTCACCTTTCAGAAGAATCTAAAACACTCACCATGTATGTGTGCACCTGTGCAGTGGGGCATAGCATGTGTTTGTGCACAGGTGTTTTAATACATGTGGAGCATCATCCTCTTACCTCCAGGGCTTTTCTCTTGCTGTTGAGCAGCTTGGAGATGTCCCGTGCCACCCTCTCCACCAAATCCCTGGGGTTGTTTCGCTTGATTTCAAACTGGCTCTTCTTCTCATTATAAATCTGCAAAAAGAAAACACGGGGAATCAAAGGTCGGGTTATTGGAGACATTTGTTTAATTAAGAGTATCACAGAGGAGCAGGTTGCCCTATTCACAATGTAGCACGGAGAATGGTAAACATTTACTATAGAGCAGGCAGTAAGGAACCTGCCATTACGCCAGTAAGCCTCGGCACTGTAGAAAAATTAAACACAGAACAGAGCCTTAATGGCAAAGCACTTAGCTAGCTGCATCTGGCAGTTAGGCTCAAATTAAATAAACACAAACTCCAGCGGATTCTCACCACTGGGTGAGCACCTTGTATTTCGACTGTGTTAACCCTTTTGGCCTCTAACTCTGAGACAAGCAGAGGTATTCACAACTTGCTGACCAAATATCTGCAGTTCAATCCATTGTGTTAGCTACAGATTAACTTTAATCAATCTAGATGCATAATTTATGATCACTAGAAGATTATGTGAAAAAGGGAATTGTACTTATACTAAATCAGCAATTAGCAATCAATCAATAACACTTAAAACAGCGACAGACATTGCAAAGCACATAGAAAATCAGCTTTGGATGCTACCAGGGAATGGGATGTTTGATAAGGACGGATATCCCGAGGTAGAACTGTGCATACTTGGACCGCTTAAAGGGACGGTGCGACAGAGATTAGTCTGCTCCCCTGGAAGAATTGTGAAGGCTGACTCAGCAGCCAGAGCTCTCTATAGGATCTGTAGACTACAACAGAGCACCACCCGAGGGATTACCACTTATCCTGCTGCCCTAAGACACCACAAGACCCATTTTCACTCCATAAAACCATTTTGTATAGTTCTTTTGAAGGAAGCCCAAAAAGAAGCCTGTTGTTGTTGTTGTTGTTGAATATGTTAAAGCAATTAGAGTCACGTCAGCCTGAAATGCTGCATTTGCAGGGTGTTTAGCTGGCCTCACTGGTACTACTGACTTCCTCAATCAGTCAATCACATACTGAAAGCTAAGAATCGGTAATAATTTAGTTTATACTAAACTCTTCATAAATAAGGACATATCACCGTGCATGCAAATCAATTATAAAATGAAGGTGCGTGTTAAGCTCCACAATACAGAAAAGGGGATCTGACGCAGCATGAACACAAGCTGTCATAACTAATTCAGGAGATGCTAAGATGTCTAAAATGAATTAGAAAATTTCCAAATCTTCTTAAAAACAGCAGTCAGCAGGGTGCAGCATTGGGCTCAAGTAGCTGCTTCTTAAATACTCATCATCTTGTTTTTAGAGGTTGATTTTTTCCTGTTGTTTTTTCAGCAAGGCCTCCGACTGGTTTAAAATCAAAGGTGGCAGACCATAAAGTCAAGGTTAACGCAACCCCCACCAGATCATCTGATCTCAGTGATCTGTCAGCCCACATCAGCTGATGACTGAACTGAAGCCTTCCTATATTTCTATTTGACAAATCTCAAATAGGGTGTCCTATTTAAGCTGCCCACAGTTACTGAACATCTACAAACTGCTTCAAAACCCACCAACAGCCCCGCCCCTCTCTTCTATGCCGTGTCTGACAGGCTGTCCTTCGTGCCTCCTCTGTACTGAGTGGTTCCTGCTCTGGCTGCTGCTACTCTGCCTGCTTCCGGTTATGAAGGGCAGAGAGATATGCTCTTCCAGAACAGAGGCCTCTAAATTGCTGCTAATGGAAATACCAATTTTCTTTTGACTAAAGTGCTCCTAAATGAACAGTAGTACTTTTTTAATGCATATTTTTTTGTACACCAGTCAACCACAAATGCTGACTATTACAGACTTTCCAGGGGTCCAACCTGCTATTATTGCATTGCCCCTGTGTGGTTGTATACTTTAGAACTGAGAAAAATCTATTAAAATATTGGATCTAATCTAATCACCTAGTATCTGCTGATATCTGGAATAACAGATGCAAAAATTTATGCACATAAACAAAACTAATGTTGTTTGCTCAAAGGTTAAAACTGAACGTTTACAAACCAAACACATATTTATTCAAGACTTGATGAACTTCCGATTTCTTGCTTGAAATTAAACAAAAAATCCATTTCTGTTGGATTGATGTGCTGCTGTGGACAATTAGGAAAGGAAATCACAGCCATCCATTTGATCCGTCTCTGTCAAGCTGAAAGCTGGGCAAGCAGCCAGACGCAGTCTCCCTCCACTGGCCCACTGAACATGCAAGCGTTGCCTGAGAAGCTAAAACCATGCCAGCCGAGCACTCTGTTGAGATTGCCTGATGTTTAAGTTGGCCACCCTCTCAAGGACCAGGGATCTTGCTTAGTTTCAAACAACACAAAGTGAAATGTGAAGGTGAAATCTTCTTTTGGCACACCACAGAGTCACTTAGTGTTCAAGATTATTGTGATACATTGCCCACAATAACAGTTTGACCACGATACAGCAATTTCGTGATACTAAAAATACTGCAAAATAGCTATACGTAACGCGTCACCATATCTAAACCTGGAGGAGAAAAACCTCCCTATCCAGGTCTCTGTCACAGGTGCAGCAGTGTGATGCTAAATTTATGGTCTATCGGTTGTGTCTGATTTGAAGGTATTTTGCCACAGAGAGACAACAGGGAGGGGTTTTCACCCTATGCAAATATTCTTGTGTGCAGTCCTCCAGAAACACAACAGCCCACACATTTGACCTACAAACAGCGTCTTCAAACATGGGTGACACTGTGCATTGGTCAAACGCTGATTGGTTGAAAGGTGAACCAGAACAAAAAAAGGAGCAGTCTTCAGAGTGAAGCATGAAAAAACATCAAGAATAAAAAAAAATACAGCATAAGAAGCACAGACAACGGCTGCAGGTGACATGTTTTTGATGTTTTTAATATCTGGTTTTACTTCAGCTCAGCTCGGTATAACGGTCTCTTCTACGGTGGCCCTGAGAGGTCAAATGGACTGCTACTTAACACCAGCAAACAGAAAAACCCTGCAAAAGCACACAAAACAAAACGGAAGTGTTTCTGGGAACAAAATAATGTGGCAAACCAGCTGTGGAAGTGACAGAAACCAGAACATGAGGGTTCATCAGTGTTGTCAGGGATTACATGATGAAGGTATTATGTGTTGTAATCGCATGATTCATATAATTTGCAGCTGCAGTCCGTTTGACCTCTTGGAGCTACCGTACTCTTCTCTACATCGGCAAGGACCAAGAACAGAACGAGCAAGAGTGTCCCACAGATGGGTTGTTTGTGACACTGCCCCCTGATGACAGTAAACAGCTACAACATGTAGACAACAGTCATTAGCAGAGATGCTTAGACATCACTTTTCTCCCCAGTCACCTCTTCCAGCTCTTCGGAGGGACACCGAGTAGCTTCCAAGCCAGCAGAGAGTCTTAATCTTTCCAGCGTGTCCAGGGTTTGCCCTGGGTTGGACATGCCAGAAACACCTCACTTGGGAGGCATCCTCAAAACACCTCCGCTGGCTCCTTTCAATATCGAGAAATACCGAGCTCCACAGCCCAGAGACCATTTGGAGGAAACTCATTTGGTGACATAAATAAAATGTCAATTCAATTAGTTGTTTAAGTTGTCTGCCATTTTATCCTTATGAGTTTTTACTTCTTCTCTGGTTAACTTATATTGACGATCCCCTCATTCGTTTGATAAGGACCACAAGAAAGAGTCATGAATTGGTGAGTCTGGTGAGTTAAGCTGCCGTGGGAATCTGTTTTGAAGAACTTGTTAAGAAATAACAGCATCGGGCACCAGATTTTGATACCATATTGAAAAAGGAAGCTTGGAAAATATCGCCAAACCATTATTTTGTCCCACTCTGAATTCGCACACACAGATAAATTACTCATTACTCCTGCTTCAGACCTTTTTTTTCCAAGGTGCAAGAAGCCGTTAATGGAATCTTATTAAACCATAAAACAAGAGCGAATTTTTCCCGCTCCATTGACAGACTACAAACCCCTGACTCTTTTAAGTGATGCATTTTTCTAGTCAATTTTAAAACCATGTCAAATTTGGTTTTAAATCAATATTCATTCCCTTAATGTGTGGTAGTACTTTCTGGGTCCGCCTCACCCTGGAAGATTCATGGCAGTCTCGGGGACATTACAAACAGGACTTTCTCTATCCTGATCCTTGAAACAAAACACAAAGAGAGAGATCGATAAAAATTCATAATGCTTAATGTACAAATTCCAAATCACTTTATCCGCCACGACTTATAGTGAGGTCAGTGTTTTTATCGTTCCTCGTTTCCGAATCCCCTTTATCAAAATATAGCTTTGGGGAGGATTTTTACAGGAAAGAGACACTGCTCTAATGCAACTGCCATCATTTAGGGAATTAAAAATCATTCAAATGGACTGCATAATTGTGCAGTGTCTGCTGCTATACTGCTATACTCATCAAACAGACATGTCGGAAAACGCACTCTTTAATTACCTCCTCAAAGCGCAGAGTCGGCTAACCATTAAGAAATTAAGTCAACTATTGTCATTGGTCCAAAACATGTGAAAATTGGCTTGTGCAGCAAACATTAGGTTGGTACGTGCAGGTCTAAAATAAAAGCAGAACACCTATTAAAATCTCAAACTACTTGGATTCTGTTGCCCATAATACACGCTGCTGTTTGCCAAGGAAAAACACCTCACAGGGTTACTGTGTGCTGCACCGCATATTACCATGATCTCTCTAAATTACTTTGTGGTGAAATTTGATCTACTTCACTAAACATTCCCCATAGCTCTGCTGTCTAAATGCATAATAAATTCTATTTTAATAATTAATTATATGTTAAATACATTGAAATTATAAGTTTTTTCCAGCTATTCAAGTTTGTCTGGTTAATGGTAATTATCATTTCATCCATTTGCCCCTTCAAGACCATATTTACATAAATCTACAGATTAGATGTCAGTTAAATATACCTGTGCTGGCAAGTGCTCTTTCAGTTTAAATGAGCATGACACCGCTGCACTGTATCCACCTACACATCATGTCTCCTTCTCCGGTGACCTATGCCTATTTTTTTTAATCGTGCCCTGCTGTCACATAAGCCCTGCTGGTATCAGTTTCTCTCTACTTTTTTATTATGTTTACCTGATGAAAGACAAACTTATCTCCATCATCGATGTACATACACTCATAAAAAACCACAACAAATAAAGGCAGATAGTACTGTAGGGTACTCATCTATCCGACAGGTTGGCCATTACAATCTCCTTCAACAAGCAGATGAGGTTTCTGTTTACTCCGGGAGAGGATTGAGCAGCGCTGTCAGCTAGACTAAGCTCTGGCCGGCCAATGAGAATTGTGCTGGAGGAGTATTGGGTGTAGACTGACAGTGCATGGTAATGCTGGCATGAAGGGCCTGAGGAGCTTTAAATACCCTTTACCTAGAGGTTGGAGATGAGTGACCATCATCGCTGAAGGGCCATAAGTACATCAGCCTGTGTGAAATTATATTTGAGGGCTTTAGAGCTTGACTCACTCAGGTAATGGGGCAGCTACCGGAGGAAAAAAAAAAACACACAAACGCAGTCGCTGGCAACTCTTCTGAAAATCATATGCAGTGTTTCAGCTGAGGCAAACCACTTCAGGCACTCTGCGCTTGTAAAAAATAAATAACAGCAGAAATATTAGAGGTCTGTTCACTTACTGATGTGCTGTGCATCTATAATCCAACTATAGCTATGAAATCCAACTAAGCCTACCAATATGAGTAGTGAATTTAACTGTACTTGATGCACATAATTGGATTTTTGAATATGTTTTGTCTAGTTTCATATAAAATAAATACAAAATAAGTACTTTATTCAGATATAATCAATTAAGTGAAAGAATACTGAATTCAATACTGAATACTGATGCTGGTCAACACTCTCCACTTCAAATACTGCAGTAAAGCCTGTCCATGTTTTCATCTATTTCTATTTTTACACAGTAGCTCTTGCAGTACTTAGACCACTAAATACTAAAGCTAAACTAAAACTAAAAGTCCCCCCTGGAGCTCCAGTTTGGCATATTTACATATATCATGTGGAGAATCCCTTCCCTTCCACTGCTATCAGGATTAATGTGCATAAAAATACAGATTGTTATATAAACTGATTTAAATGGGACAATAATGTGAACATTTGGAAAACATAAGAACAAACTAAGAATCCTTCAGTGCGAATGGAAAGGTGAGCGCTGCATAGCTGTGTAAGGCTGACTCATTGTTTTCATGGTCACTGTAGTCAGTCTTTTAAGGCAGTAGAATTTTGGTTCAGATGACACTATATCTGAATGCATGCTTACCTGACTGCATTGTCAACTGCCCATAATAAAATACACTTTGCCATATTACATCATCTGCAGTAATACTGGTATAAATTCTTACGTGATCTAAAACTGTCATATCCCAATATCATTGGTGTAGTTTATGGTCCCTCATCCTTGTCTGGAGCATGTTTGAGAGCAAGAGACACGTGTCACCTCCCGCGATGACTTAGTATCTAAAAAGGGAGCTCCTTCAACTTCTAAAAAACTACAGTGCTATGCAAAATATACAAGAAAACTGTTCCCGCTAAAGGTGGAAACGGCAAACTTGTTTCACCACTGGAGACAAAAGCACACCTTTGAGCACAACCTGACTATGAAGTAGGAGATATGAGCAGCTGGTGATGTAAAGTAAACAAAAGACTCGACCGAGCATCGCTGGAGCACTCACTAGTTGCACTCCATTTGACAGAAACAGCATCAGTGGATAGAAATTACTGATGTGCTTACACGGTGAAAAAGCAGCTGCTTACAGTTCCAAAATATTTTTCAGTTTTACTATTTGACAATATTGTGCAGCTTACGATGAGATCTAAGGTGAAGTTACTTTAACTACTGTTATATTAAAGTATTAAGCAGTTATTTTATATTTTTACTTAATGTTTCCAGAGAAAACACTACTTAGTATACTACTTACATCTGACTTACGCTGTGTCACTACTACTGCACTATACTGCTGCTGGCACCTTGTTTCAATAGATTCATACTTCAAGTTAGCAAAAGTGTCATCCATGGAAGTGGCTCACTGGGAATCAAGGATGACTTATAAATGCCTGCAAGATGCAATCATCAATAAAATATTGTTCAGTATTTATTTTTCTGGATTATTCAAAATATCGTTATGGCAAATTTTACTAGAATATTGTGATAATACAATTTTGAGGCTATATAGCCCGACCCTGTTCAGCGGTTCCAATCTGCGATTGCAAAACAGTTCGAAACCAGCAATAGATTTATTAGAGGAATCCACATTTTTACTTTCTGCAGGATCAAAGCAATTTTTGTGTAAATCAACCCCAGGGGTTTCCAATTCAAGTGATGTTGAATCCCAGGGCTAAAACCCAGGGCTGGTGATGTGGAGTAGGACTCTTTCAATCCAATATATTGTAGAGTACAACTCAAGTAAAAAAAAAGCTCAAGTAAAGGGTAAGGGTTAAATTGAATTCAGGAAGAGTACTTAAACTTATTTATTTCCCCCTACTATATAGGGCAGCTTCTGCAGTTCACATCACCACAATATAAAGGCAACAAATACAAATCATTTTATGCATTTATAGACTTGAAAGTAGGCCGATGATTGATGTCCCCCCCCCAACTGAAAGATTAGAGGCATGGTTAAGTCCCATTTATAATACACAGACATGACAGCTCTGAGCAGCATTTTACAGTATAAAAATTACAATCAAAACAGACAAAATGTGGATGTGACTGTTAAGCGGTGCCCGTCCTTTTTTTGTAAAGAGGAATGATAATTCACGTACTGGAAAATGTGGAGCAAATTAGCAGCGTTAATCAGTTATGCTGTTGGCTGGAAGCTGTGACGCTTAGACAGCTTTCTGTGCAGGCCTGTCATTCTCACAGGAAGAGAGGAGAGGTGGCTCTCCAGAGCGCCTCTGACGGCCAGTCAAACCTTCTGCCGCTAACGCTCACACAGGATACGACAGTATCTCTGCCAATCGCCACCAATATGCTTTCACTGGCAGTCGGGACATTCAAGTTCTGAAAAATCGCACACACAGCAAGAGATACAAATGTGCTTGTCCACAAACTCACACCCTCTGTGCAGCGTCGCACATACTCACATTCTCATCATTAGCCATGATGACTGGTTTCAATGTGCCAAGCCCTAAGTGTCACTGTAAACACGCAGATGGAAAGACAGAGGGTGACAAGACTTCAAGACTGTTAAAAAGTGGTATGCAGATTCAGCTGGCTTCCAATTTTCATCAAAGAAGTCCACCGCTCTGCAAGTCAATTTCCATACTATTTTTTTTTTAAATTGTTAATGCTGCATAACATTTCAGTACCGACTCATGTTATCACACAAACCTTGAATATTTCAAAATGTTCCTCCTGTCATCAACAGAGCAGAGGAAAGGCAAAACAGTGAAAATGATAAAAAATGAAAACCATTTCTCTCTGCCTCTGACACTTTTTATAAAGACTTGTTTGTTGACTTTTTTTTTTGCTATGTTCGCCGGTAGCACTGATGTTCCTCGGCAGTGCTGATGTTATTGTGCCTTCGCCTGTGTCTAAAGGAGAGGACTGCTTATCTCTCTGTGAAGTCAGCCACAATAGGCCACGTCTGGCTGCAGCGACGCAGAAGTTGACAGAGACTGATGCCACATCATTAAGGAATATTAGTGGGTTCTGTCGAGCAGACCGGGCTTCCAGAGGCCCCAGGAAGAGTTCAATAAGAAAGAACACATAGGGAGCAGCGGGCCCTCAGAGGAGCTCGATAAGACACAACACACCAGAAAGCTCTTACAGTTCAATAGAACTCTGCGAGTCCAGTCAGATGCAGAAAAAAACAGACCCTAACTGCTACTATTAAGTTAGTAACTCAAGGAGGTTTTCTATCCCTTTGAGACAGAGGAGGAAAAGAAATGGACAACACATACCCAATTAATCTGTCGCCTGCTTTGATGACATATACTTTACTCCTATGTCCCTCTTTGCTCCTGTATACCAGGGCAGGCACCGCATCACGCAAACAGATCAGAATGTAGCACACCAGGAAGATGGTTCGTACATCTGTATGAGCCAAAACCAATACTGAAGCTTTATGTTTTGCTGTTGAATTTTCTTTGAATTTCTGCACTTTTCATTCAGTGAATGCACATTGACGGCCAGATCACAGCTGAGCAGCCATGACCAAACATGGCAGGTCTGTCAGCTTTTGAATTTCTGCACATAAAGCAGCATAAGGCTGAGAGAAACATTTTTTTGGTGTAGGGCCATGCTGATGGACGATGACCTTGGAGACCAGAGATCTGAGTGATTGTCAATAGCTTGAGAATCAAGGCGATTTTAGCTCGCTTTCAGAATAATCCATCAAATCAATCTCAGCATTAACAATTCATGTTCGGTTTAATCTGCCTCACTATTGTGTAACGTAAGCATCTTTGCATAAAACTGACACACAAGTTTAGGTCGCACCTTTGCCCCATTTGAAATCAAGGTGCGTGCCTGCTAATTTGATTTTAAATTTGTGCTTAAGGTAACTGTGTTTGCAGGGATACTACTTCATGTCCCCCTTAACAACTTTTCATGTCAGCAAAAGACTCCCAGCCTATGTGTGGAGGAGTACCACTCTGTACCTGTGTGGGCACAGTGGAGGAGAGACAGACGCCTACTCACACACATCAACATTACATGTCCTCAGGACTATGGACTGGTGTTTTTTTTACTCATTCGAGTACCTTACACTACATCCACAGCTACCTTCTTCACACATGTTGATCATATGTTTATTTTATGCACTCAGGCTTAAAAAAAAACACTAAAGTCATCTCCTCTGGGGCCAAATGATAAGTAGCACTTATATAGCAGCATTCGACTCCATTTTGAGCGCTCAAATCAGTTTCTACAACAAGTCTCATCCCCCAGTCACACACACATTAATCGCTGCTTTTCACACACACTCACACACTAATAGGTGCACTGGGAGCAACACAAGGTTCAGTATCATGCCCAAGATCTACTGATCCACCTGTAGACAACCTGCTCTACCACCTGATCCCCAACCATTCCCAAAATTAAAGCTTATTTAAGGTGGCCTTATGGCCTAAAAATAACAACATCCTCTGGGTTAAAAAATATAGGGACTATCCAGTGCAGTTAAATACCAGTTCCTACGGTGCCTGTACGTGGCATGGCTAAACTGCAAATCTGTAAAGACTCCATTAATACTAAATGCTAAGATGCCATTCACTCCATGCTTTACAGGAGAGGCTCTGCTGACCCATCATAATGATACCCAACCACACTGCAGACTACAACATGCATCTGTAGTCAGAGTCAGCACACTGAGCTGGCCCCTCTAACATCTACAGCATACGAGAAAAAAGGAACTAAGCAAGAATTGAAAAATATTCCACTTTTCAAAACTACAGCAACCGGCTGTGTGAAAGGTTGTGTATTGTTTTTTAAAAAAGAGGTAAACATCCCCCCACCCAAATTTGTTTAAAATGTCAGTGTCTTTACCTACAATTACCTCGTAGGGAAGTTTCTTAAAGCAGTGGTGGGGGCGTGCATATGAATGTTTGGTTAATGTTATTCCCCAAATTTAAGTGTACTTGTTTCAGCTTAGTGAAAGTGTCTGTGTACTGCATTTTGATGTCATTTACGGTCGCACAAGTTCCCCTCCCCTTGCTTTAGATGTGTGTTGGGAAGGGCGGAGCTGAGCAGACGCCACAAAATCTAATAGCTCTCCGACTTCAATCAAACTCAATTTTCACTTTTATAGAAGGCAAAATCAGGGAAGCTGCATAAACTGCTCCTCTGGCTATCCTTGTCAGTGCTGGGAAGGCTGTGTGTGTGTGTGTGTGTGTGTGTGTGTGTGTGTGTGTGTGTGTGTGTGTGTGTGTGTGTGTGTGTGTGTGTGTGTGCCCCCTGCATCAACTGAAAATTGAAAACGAGCCCACATTTTGTTTCAAAACTACAATATAATTTTGTCATTTATTTGTTGTCTTTATACTTTTTTCATTAAAACATTGAAGGCAATGATTTGCAAATCATTGCTTCCTGTTTTTATTTACACTTTACGCATTGTGCCAATTTGGTCGTGAACAGGTTTGCGGGGCTTGTTTAAAAGCGGCTTTAGAAATGTTGGCGAAAAAACAGCTGCTCTACACATGAAATGCTTTCAATGAATATTAAAATAGTGACAGAGGTGCAAATGAGCCTGGGTCAGCCACAAAGTGTCACAGCCAGGTATTGTTGGGCATTGAGTAGAGGCGGGGGGAAAAAGAAAGAAAAATAAACATCTGAGTACAGCCTCAGAGGCAATCCAGGGTGCTTGTCCCAACACAAAGTAAATCAGAGCAGACTCCATCCGGGCACCCATCATCTGAGAGTAAGGCTGGGCTAAATATTTACATAAACCCCATGGGGAGAGTTTGAGACCGGAGCAAGAAAGAAACAGAAGGATGAAATCCGGCAGAGGGGGATTGGGGGTAAGGGTGTGTTGGCTTCTGTAACATTATCAGAGGGATTGTCATCCAGTGATACAAACAGGTTTAAACAAAGGGAAACAACATTTGCATACACACAACCAAAGCCACACACACGTGAACAAACAGCCCACAGAGACAGGACTTTGCATACGCTTAGCCTCGCTTAATCTCCGTGCTGACATAGCCTATTCACCTGCAGGTACGGTCTCATACAAATCTCATCAGACTATTTAAATTCGCCGTCTCTCCCCACATTTTAGTTGTACGCGAAGTGATAGTGATCAAATAGAGCTTACTCGTGTCACATTTTACAAGATACGGAGGTCCCCAAAGTGTTTGCACTTGTAGTGATGTAAAAATCTGGGTCATAATTTACTCAACATTATAGCTCAACCATCCCGGAATAAAACACCCTTTACAAGAAGTGTCGCACAACTTAACTAATTCAAAAAAAGAGAAAAAAGAAGATTTAAAAAATGACTCTTTTAAAAAACAATGCATGCCAATACTGCATGTGGGGATGTGAGGGGACGTTCGCTATGCTGAACCGCAAATCTGACCAACTGGACAGATGGAGCCCACAGCAATCTTTTAACTGCCAGGGTTAGTATGAATTCATTAATTAGCCCTGTCAACACAACCAAAGGGTCATGCAGAAGTGGTGTGTGATCCCAGAATTGTTCGCTGAAAACCAGCCAGCCGGTTAGCAAATATCGGACTGAGGGATTCATAGTAAGTGACTTGTTGGAGCGGGGAAGGACGAAGGTAAATGTGGGGCAGCCTCACCCCTGCTCCTCTCCTCCCTTCCATCCTGCCTCAGTCAGGGTATTTGTCTTTTAGACAGAGATAAACTGCAGCCTTTTTATTAACTTGCTGATGGTAGGGAATTGTTTTTTCCATCCACTAGCTTTTCTCAAATAGACAGCAGCAAAAATATCCTCCCTATAATTCTTCCATCGCCCATTTCTCTTTTTTTCTTGACTTCCTCAGCCCCCTCCCCATCAACACCCCCTATTCAATAGTTTATGCGGCACTAAAACTGCCTGCATATTGTCACAGTAATGTCTCTGTCAGGGCCTGCTGTATATCACACATACAATCATCCAAATTTCATCTCCCATCCCATCGCATTAACTCACAGCAGCAGCAAAGTAACACGTGATCAGTGTCAGCCTGTGCGAGAGCATGTGTGAGCATGTACCTTATTGGGTGGCATACGTGCTTCATTTTGTGTGTGACTCTAGATGTTGCGGTATATATATGTTGGTTTAATTAGCGTTTGAGTGGCTGTGTTTTCACTGTGTGTGTGTTTGAGTGGCCACGGCGGTCCTCTTGATGAGGAGACAGAGCCCCAGGGGGCTTCTCTTTCTGTATTGTCTCCTCCACTTCCTCCTCATTTGACTAATTACTGCGCAACTTCCACACCACTGATGAAGCCTGGCAGCTGTCCATCAGTCTGTTAGGTTGACTTGTTTTAAACCATTGATACGAAGGGTTAGCAGGAAAATGTACTTTGACAGGAACTAGACTTCTCTCAGCATGATTTTCAGCACATCCACAAATACTATAGCAAAGATAGCAGCTTTGGTTCATTATGTTTTTAAATAATCAATGTCCAATTGCATTATTTTTGGTTTGCAGTTCACTGCTCATGCTAATGTTCTTAGGTAATCTGTGACACAAAATATAGGCACCGCTGCTTTTACACGCAATCTGTCTGTTTCTGTCCGTTAGCTCATATCTATACAGCATCTTTTACACCGAAGCCAAATCTGTCCTACGCTGCATAAACTGCTCCTCCGGTCTCTGACCATCTCTGCCAAGCTTTAGTGTTAGATTTTAACCTGGAGTGACTATCCGTTTCCACCGCGCTGGACTATATGTATTAAAAAAATACTACCTTCCTGGCAGCGTTACTGCTCTTGTCAGCTCTTTAAATAAGACGAGTTAACCTAAATCTCCCCTGTTAAGTTCTCCCTTGTAAAACATGAGTAAATATGAGATGAATAATGAGCTAAGAGTAAGCAACTTGCACAGCCAGAAACAGCCAAGCATGGATCAGCTATAATTTGGAGATAAGGCTTCATAGAGGTATTAGAGCAGCAGAGGTCAATGAGGAGCTATTATATAATTCAAATGGCTTAAAAGATGCACAGCAGTGGAATTCAGTACTCGTTATCATAAAATACAGATGATATGTCACACAGAGTAACCTTGCAAAAGAAAAAAAAAATCTGCATCTTAGTAATGTTTATTACTGAGTCATTTTTTTTATTATGATTTTAGTCTGATTTCAAAATAAATGTTTGTTTTTAAGAGCTTTTCAGAGTAGTTGCAAGGATGCAGGGTTCTCTTTTAGCCTTCAGCAGCTGATGCCTCAGCTGACATGCATATGCATCTTATGGGGAACTAGAGGTTGCAGCTTTTAAATTGCTACAGTTAATGTACATCTGCAAGCTGCTTTGCAACTCTCCTCTTACACCTGAATTACATTTATGAACCTTTTTTCAAATCAACTTGATTACAACCCAAAATGCATTAGCATGTGGAGCAATTTAGGGTTCTCCGTTTTCCTCGAGAACGCTGAAAGATGTAGGCGGGGGCAGTAAGGAAATTGCACCAGCAGCCTTACAATTAACAGGCGACCCAGTTAACCACCTGAAATACATCTGCCTAATCCTAGCAGTAATCTGGCACATTTCATCTTGCATTTCATCTTGTTTTAAAGCTTTTACCACGAATAAGTGGAATTATCCCATCCATCTGTTGTTGTGCTCTGAGAAAAATATATTTTTGGCAAAATCTGAGGATTAATGTTTTATGCAGTGAACTTCTTGATTTAAGCCAGAGGACTCAACATGTTTTTGTCATTGGATGAAAAGAAAATCCTTAATAAGCTTTCAGCATATTGTTGGTTTTCTGAAAGGTAACGGAAACTCCTTTTTACCCTTTTAGCCTTAAAAATCTGGCATAACAATAGTTCAGGCCAGGAAATGGGCCAAGCATAGGTCAGACTAAATCAGAGTAATATAAAGAAGAATAAAGAATAAAAATCCACACTGGAATCAAGATGGCTTAAGGAGACGACTCTAACCTCACTGAGCAGCGTTTGAAAACCCCTGGTAGCCAAAAATCAGGATTGACTTACTTTCACTGTATATGAGCCGCAGCGTATGCAAGTCCTTACCTGGTGGGAGGAGCTTAAAAGACCTTGCCATTTCTAGATTTCAGCCTACTGAAGCTTAAAATACATCTCTTGATGCTGCCTTTAAATTAGCTACCAAATTTATATCAAATGGTTGGTGAGTTAAGTTTAGCTTTTGACTCTGCAGGCCCGGCGCCTACCTGAGTGACAGCCGCTATGACAGCCATTTTATTCCGGCCAACTTATCTGTCTTACCACAGGCAGAAGAGAGCAGAGAGGGAGAAATCCAAAGACAATTTAAACTCACAGTGCCGATTACATTTCAAACCTCCCAGACTGAATATTTAACCCTCTTGCCTTTCGATAAGTGATAGGAGGATTTTCACTGACTCAGGAACTCAATTTAACCTCCCCTCTGAGAGACATGGCTGCAGAAACGTCCTATAGGCTTGCCCTTGGTGACGGCCAAAAGTCTTCCTCCCTCCTTCCCGCTGTGTGACGCTAACAGTGGCTGTCTGCTGGGCCTGATAGAGAGTGGCTCCATGCTAAGTCATTACACACGGAGCACAGCCTAATTACACACAGACGGCCCCCATGTAACCTGCCAACAGGGTTACTGCTCTTAGAAGTGACTGCATTAAGCGTATGGCGACGCAAACCCTCGTGGAGAGATAAGGGACGGCTGGGATGTCTTCGGGTGGAGGTGGGGTTGGGGGCTCTTAACAACCCTCCATATCTAACCCGCAGAGATGTCAGAGTCACATCCAGCCCCGTTCGCTCGCTCAGCAACTCGCAGCCCTAACAGCCCTAACAGGTTTGCAGTGACACACTAAACTGGACAAGCTCTCAGCGGAAGGCAGATAGTTCTCCATATTGAACATCACAGGGCCACTTTTACAGCATGCCAATTCCTGCCAAACTGGCTGTTTCCATGGAAACGTAGCACTTAATGACCGATAACAGAGAACGACCTGGGAAAAAAGGGAGTTGAGAGCAAGCGAGAAAGAGAAAGCCACTGAAAGAGAGAGATGGCGAGAGAAAGACGGAGATCTTGTGGAACAAAAGAAGCAATTTAGTATCGGAGGACAGCGTGAAGCCTGATTATGTCGTCAGTGTAAATGATCATTAATTTCCTTCTGTCCAGCTGGGCCAGATTAATGCCTGCCCATTCTGCAGGGTAGAAAGAGAGCCTGGGCTTAACCGGCACCTATAACTGGATATACGTGCGTAGTGGATACTGTCACTCTGTCAGTTTGTCTATTGTTTTGAATTTTTCATTACTCTGGCACTGAAAACCGACCATCACCACAAAGTAAAACCAGAAAATAAATAATAATAATAATAATTAATGAGATGGAAACTGTTTCATCAAATGTAGCAGTTCCTTGCATTGTCGTTTTTGTGAACTCTACTTCAGCTTTAAATATTTAGCTTAACCCAAATTCAGTTCTTTATCATTTCCATTCTCTTAATCTGCAATGTGCCCGAACCAGCAATTTATCTAAGAGCAGAAAAAGAAGATGAGATTCTGCATTTTGCACTACAAATCTGATCCAATCCATAATATTTTTCCATGTTGTTTTGAAGCTGGCCCCTAGTGGTTATTCCCATTAAAACAATGGTTTCAATTTGCTATATTGCAGCATGCATGAGGAATTAGGACCTCCAGTGCATGACTAAACTGATAACCAGAGAGCTTCTATGTAAAATGAACCATTATTATAATATTCTGTGCATTTTTACACTAACTGAAATATTAGCCTGATTAATTTAGAATATATAAACCTAATCCTACAGCTGTCATTAGCTATGAGGCCTGTAATGATGACCTGTTAGTGTGATATTAATATGTAAATATTTGACACAACACTGACAGGTCAGATGTAAAATCTCACACGTGAGCACCAATCACATCACACTCACGCACACACCCATGCACCTTAATGTCTCTCTGCAGAGCTTAGTCGGTGGTTTCCACATAACTGGATCTGATCCCTCTCAACAGAAGCAGCACACTGTTTGGCTGCTGAAAGCCCACACTTTCACTCCTCTTTGCATGAGCTGATCTGATTATTCATAAAGCAAGCAATTACACATCCATTAAAATTGAAAATACAAAATCCAGGATTGGCAAAAGTTTCACGTGAATTAGGTTAGTTTCTGAAAACATCCGCAACCTGTGAGACAAAACGCATTCAAAAATAATTGTTGACTGAAATCCTATTAAAAATTTAGACCCTCAGAACCTGAAGACAAAACTGTGGCCACAAACTAAAAAGGTTTAAACGTCTCCATTCTTGAGTAAGTGTGCCTCCAAAGACACTGCCAATCTCGTATGAACAAACTGTAGTGTTTCCTCTGTTAAAAGCCAGTAGTCAACTAAAAGCTGGCTCTCCAATAATGGCACAGGGTGTGGTCAAGAGCCTGGTAATGGACCTGTAAGATGTTTGCCAACCACGATTAAATCGTAAAAATAGGTACTAATTGCCTGGCACCAAACCGGTGAAACAGGGATGGTACTAGATTCCTGGCATTATGTAAAGTGTATTCCTCATGTAATGTACTGTGCATTTCTACTACCTTAATAATGCATTCAGGAATATGATAACATTGTTTCCAATACTTCTTGTTCTTTCTTTACTTTTAATTCATTTACTCTGATACACTTTGCTTTTCCCTGTCTTTTATCCCATTAGGCTGTTACTCGCCATCTAATGTTCACAATAAAAGTAGTGACCACTGAAATACTACAGACCTTTAATTTGACAGTTACAGGAAGCACTGAGTTTGTACTAACAGCATAACAAACCAACTTTAACAGAGAAAACTAGGGCAGATCCTAAAATAACGCTTTATGAAAAAGATAATCGCTCAAGTCCCTGCTATGAAGGAAAAACTACTTAATATCAGCAATTATATAAGAACCTGCTTCAAATACAGGCCCATTACTTTTTCCAGGGTGACGTTACGTCGTCACGTAAAACATTGTTACTGTGTTTCTTCCAGAGACGGCTGGCAAAGATACAGGTTTCTTAGGTTCTTTCCAAAAAGACAACTGGTTGTAACTGATTACATTATGCAATGTGTGTGTGTGTGTGTGTGTGCGTACTTTGTTGGTTGTCTACCTGTTTTATGAAGTGTGTAATTGAGCTTTCAGTGTCCTGAATGTAAATGTTTAATAATAGTCTCCTTCCAGCCTTTTCTTCATTCTTTCAGCCAAATGTGATGCTACATTTTACAAAGGCGTCTTTTTTTCACTGACTTTACATTACTTTGAGTTCTCACTGTGGCTTTACATAGTAGATTTTTGTTATTTGTAATCATCAAAGTCAACTTCCTTGTTAATTCCTATATGCTGTAATTACAGGGTTTACACAGGGTGCAACGAGAATGAATCAAAAAAATAAATGAAATTAAATCGAGAGCTACAAGATGTGAGATAAATAAGAATTACATAAGATTTATATTAAAACCTACAAATAATGTTTGCTCTTTAGATATAAAAATATGAGCTATAGGAGGTTTCTTAAAGGTTTATACAGCATTAAAGTTCTTTGTATAAACATATGAAGTATACATTAATTATTAAAATGAATCAATAAAAAACCTATATACAAAGTCTGTGTAACTGTCCATCTTTATCTATAGTTTCACATGTACAATCACAGTATACTAATGTGTTTTTGCTGAAAATGTAGAACAAATTATTAAATGTACAAGACAGAAACAAAACTAGTACTGATTAATTAAAACAATTGTACAATGAATACAGTGAACTTGAATGTTTACTCAGGGACAGGCAGGACTAATAGTATCTGGCAAACCTTTTTTTTGGGAAACACACATAAGAGGTAACATCCAAAGCTTTTAGCTTCCTTGTGTTATCCTGAAAATTCTGACTCCAAACCATTTTTTGGAGCCAACGTCGCTTGCCATATTCCTTCCGAAGGAAACTCAATTTTGACAATTTAGAACAACAAATTCAGAGAGTCAGAGAGACGGCTTCAATTCCCCCGAAGTTGTGTGGCAGAAACGGAGACAACATTCAAGAAAGAGCTGTCGATCAGCATTTGTACAAAGCGTGTGACTGTGCAACAATCAATGCCTTGAACACGAGGGCTGCTCTTTGAAAGGCTCTACAAACACACTATTAAAACAGAGATCAATGCAGGGCCTTCCTTACTATGTTATCATACGACACAGACACGCATGCTGGGTCCTAACGACTGCTTAGTACTCCTAAAAACCAAACAAAAACACATTTAACACAACCTTTCAGGATCAAGGCTAAGACCCTCAGTAATGAGCATGCGGTCTGTAACTGTGCCGCTCCTTTTATTTCACAGCTAAAGACTGCTAAAGGATTTGATTCACAAAAACATTTTTCACAAAACTAAGTGCAGAGAATTATTCCCAATGTCAAAATAATCCAAAATAATCCAGGTTGCCTTAAAATAAACCTTAATTTCAGCCTAAAATGATCATTTTTGAAAGTCACAACCTATTTTCTTTCTCACTCATAGCATCAAAATGAATATCTCTGGGACAGAATATATCATAGCTTGTTATCGTAAAGATTATTTATAAGGATGAACCTTGGTTCTCGCTATGTCATCTATATTACATGATAAACTGCAGCTAAATGTCTGATTTCCTGCAGCAAGGCACAGAGCTGTGGAGATATACTGAAGAAAGATGTCACTGTTTCATCATTTATGTCTCATATGTATGCTCGAGTGTTTGTGTGTGGCAGAAATATTTGATGCAGAGCGACTGTGAACCAGCCTGACTGATGGCTGAAAAGAATGATCCTCTTTAGAGCCAGAAAGTTTACGCTTTGGTGCACAAATTTGAAAAGCTACAGTACAAAGGAAAATGTTTCATAAAATGCTCATTCTTCAAGCTGTAAGTTTCAATTTCCACTTTAGTGGCTCTGTCATTGTGGAGTCTTTAAGTCTGTGAAGAAAAACGCGAGCAGAGTCTGACCAAGACTGTGTGGTTTCCTTTTATATGAGTTATCTGAGTATTATAAGCAGAATGTGGCATTTTTAAATCTCTAGTTCGACGATAACTTGTGGAGGTACTTTTACCTGCACAACAATCATATAAAGTCTCTTTTACATAAATTGACTTATTTATTGTAACCATTATTTAGTTTGATGTTTCAGCTTAGTTTGGTTTATAAATGATCCCCTTCAGTCCATTGCATTAATCATGATCCATATTGATGATTGATTGGCCAATGTGGTAAGGCGTGGTCTGCGGTGCCGTGCAGGTAGGGCGGACGCACCTGCACGGCATCCTTAATCACGCCCGCCTAGTTAAAAACACGGGGACTCAGGGCTTGGTGGGTGTTGTGGTGTGACAAATATTGAATAAAATGGCTAAAACCTATGATCCCTGGACCCGCCGTGTCTCATTCACACCACAGCCAATTAATCATTTGTTTAGATAGCACAACGAAGAGTAGCAGGGAGCGGAAGGAGAGAGCGTGTGAAGCCACGCAGTCTGTTTGAGTCAAACCCGGACTGCTGCATTTGGCTCTTGTGGCATATGCACCTTCTCACACCGTTAGCTAAACTGCTGCCCCCAGTTTCTAGTTTTGTCTTAAATTGTCACTGATTAAAGTCACAAGCAATAACTCCATTTCCAAAAACTCCAACACGTGCAACGTTAATAACACTCTTTTCAGGGTTAAATTAAACTAAACTATTGAGGTACGGTCACTATTTCTGCCTTTCTGTTCTACTCCAGTTGGACATATTAGAAATGACTTAGCTGCTTGATATTCTTTACTTATCTATTTTAGAAAGCCTGATGGTGAACTCAACTATTGTGTTCCTAAACCCCTACCACTCCATACCATAGTACCATTTTCAAATTCAAATGAATGTATTCGTGGAGTAATTATTACAACAATCCATGCATTTTCTGCTTATCCAGTTCAGTTGGGCTGCAGCCTGTTCCAGCTGTCATACAGTGAGAGGCAGGCGACACCACAGTGAGACAGACAACCTCTCATACTTTCACTTACAGTAAGTTTACAATCACCAGTTAACCTAGTTAACCGAACATACATGTCTTTGGACTGCGAAGGAAAACAATCTAACTACACACAGGCAGCTGGTGCACTCAAACCCATGACGACATAAAGTTTTGCAAAATCACGCGCTGCATAAATACATCTTGAAATCTCAAGTTTTTATAGCGTAAAGTCAAAAAATATAAGATAATAATAAAATACACCATTTTAGTATCTAATGCTTCAAGGTCATAGGTCAGCGTGTTGTTAGAAAAGCAGGCGGATGTCAGCATGCTGTAATAAAAACATCATTAAACATCAAAGTTTTAGTATAGCCTTTGCCTTTCAGGGGCGAGTTGCTCTCTGAGTGCTCTTGTTCCCACTGTCGCCAAGTGCTTGCTCACGGGGGGTCGTCTGATTGTTGGGGTTTGTTCTGTATTACTGTAAGATCTTTACCTTATAATATAAACCACCTTGAGGCAACTGTTGTGACTTGGCGCTATATAAATAAAACTGAACTGAACTGAATCAGTGCTAAGCACCATCCCACCTACTGTTATTATGTGACTTTAAATGGATTTTTAATGGCCTGAACATAGTTTAACCATTTAGCAAGAAAATCTCTCCCCCCCAAAATAATGCATTTTTTCAGCTGTTTCACAGTAAAAGCTATATTAAAGTGTGCTGTATACAAAAAGAGAAGTGCAGAGTTGACCTCAGCCTTGCCTATCAACTCACACAGAGGCTGTATAGTTGAGTCACAAAGAGAACTGTGACTAAAAGCTGCTAATTTGAGTGCAGCAGTCCACTACATACAGAGAGACTCTAGCTGTGTTAGACACATGCCTTTTGAGACACCAGCCAACTGTATCTTAATGGCATGAGAGCCATAGAAAGAAGTGACTAAGATCCAGTTTGAAAATAGACATGCAGACGTTGGTATGGCAAAATAGGAGTGACTAAACCCCAGAGTGAGTCTGGACCACGGAGCTGGTGTGCAGCTTCCATGTCTGCATGTCATTAGCTCATATCTTCTGGTCTCGTTGGCAGTGCTCAAACGCTAAGGTGTCCCAGCAGAAGGCTGAACTACTCCACACATTTAACAGTGAATTTAACATTACAGACCCCGGAGGCCATACGGGGTTTTCATCACTAGGATTTCATCACACACACACAACCTCTTGAGCTACATTCACTGTCAAAATCTCTGCAAAAAATACACCACACTGGTGAACAAAAAGGGATTTCACTCTCAGTCTTCATGCTTCCAGATTCTCTCCTCATGTACACAAACTCAGATCTAAGCTCCACCCAGGCACATATATAAACACATGCTTCACTACACTTTTTTTTATCCTTGTGTCTAAATCATATGACGAGGCTCAATCAGTCCTGGATGGACTATTCATCCTCCAAAATCGACACTGAATCCTACCCAATAACAAACAGCTTCATCCCTTTTCCCGCTCTGCAGACCATCTTTATCTGGAACAGCTACAAACACACATGCACGCACGCACAATCTACAAATGCACCTAGATCAGTTGAGCTGAGTGCACCTGAATAATTCATATCAGGAAAAATTTACAACGAGCCTTCATTATGAGCAGGGACAAATGCTTGTTTTGTATGGTACAAGAACTATGAGAGAGCCCTTCAAAAAAATGCCACCCTATACGCAGTGACCCATTACCATATTATTGGCATGCAGAAGTAAATTACACCAGAAATCAGCCTGAAATTAACTCCGCAAAGCTGTAATAGCTTTTTGCCTTCAAGAAAAACACAACATGACACACAGGAGCCTCAAACGAATGAATGGCATTGAATATAAAGCAAATGGCCTGAAATCACGCCAATGGAAGAGGCAACAAGTCGTGCTTCTGGTCATCTCCTCTTTTAGATATCAAAATTAACTTTAAAGGTATAGTATGCAACACTTTCATTTAAAAAAGCAAAACAAAAAAAAACTAAACAGACCGATACAAAAATAGTCCCTCTCAGCCATTACTCACAACCCACTCAAAGTGCGTATGCATATTCATCTAACGAGACTCTTCCTTCTGCCTCTGCTGTCTCCTTTCTCTCTTATTTTGCTCTGTTTTGGACATTGCTGGGCTGCAACCTTTGCTGAGAGGTTGTGTAACACCAGGCAGCAGCAATGTGTGAGGGCAGAACAAGTAGAAAACACCGCAACCAGGTTACACATGAGCCCATATATAAAACAATCAATTTCAATCACCAGCACTGATTAAAAAAATAAGTTTGACTATACAGAAGCTTTTGAGAATACTGCTCACAGTATTTACGACCTCAGTAAACAATTCCCCGGTAAGTTTATGATCTCGTTTTCTACGTTAAAGTCTTAACTACAACACAATGTTCATATTGTTCTAAATTATGTTTCCATATAGACCAGAACAGGTGACTGGCAAGCTGCTACCTTACTTGTTAGACGCCGACAACCAAAGTGTTCAAATGGACTTACGGCTGGTTAAGTCCATTTTTTTGCGTACATGACTGTCTCTGTCACTGCAGTGCTCTCTGCCTGTGTCATGAATGTATAAAGAGCTGCGTGGCCGCTTGCTTGATGCTGATTGCACACACTTACAGAGCGGAGAAGCCACAGTGGACAGGATGACAGCGAGCGCCTCGGATGCATTCACACAAAATCCAGCAATGCAAAGCCTCACTGCAGAGCAGTAGGAAGGTTTGCAGAGGTGTGGGTGTTTGTATTTCTGTTTTAGAACGTAGCCACTCTCAAACGAGCATAAAATTGTTTAATTCTCTGATTCACTGCTTTGTTCTCCTTAATGCCGTTGCTTCCAGTCATTCACTCTTTCATTTGTTCAATCACTCCTCAGTGAGCTGTGGAGCGCAGACCTGTACTACAGGATCTTGTTTTATGTTTCTGTACTATGAATGTGGTCCAGTTTGTACAGGGGTACATCACCATGGTAACTAATGCTGCAAACCTAATCTGCTTATGTTCCTGATTAGAGATCAACAGGTATGCAATCACTGTCTACTGATCAATCAAATCTCCAGGAAACAGCGTCACCGTTCCTGGAAGTTCTCCTGAAATTCCGTCTAATGTCTCTGTGTTTCCCAGATGAGGATGAGTAATAAATACAGATTCTTGGATGCAATTTTATTCCTTCACTGTAAGCTCACACATTGCCAGCTTTTCTTCCTGCCTTCAAATTGGCTATGCTTCATTAAAATAGTAGCTCTTTCATACTGACTGAAACGTTTAAAGCACACACATTCAAACCATGCTATCAGAGTAATATTCTGGGTATGTTGAACTTGTTTTGTAGTGCAAGGTCCAGGTTTGAATGCTGAAAATTCCTTCATAATATCCCTTAAGGTCAATACTACTGATCATTAAAATAAAAGAAACAATGGGCACAAATCTAACTTTCTACAAAATACTACAAAAAAAGATCACTGATGCATTCCTAGAGCACTTAAGGTGTAATTTATCCTCAACTTCTACAACTTATCTCACCTTGAACTACACAGTGACGCACAAGAGCTTTCAAGCACACACTTTTCAGTAGCTCCATTTGCTTTTACATCAGTGGCCTTCATCAGCAGATGGAATTTGCTCAGCTGTCATCGAACTGTAGCTGTTAAATGTTTCCATTGCAGGTGATTTTCATCTTTTTTGACGTGACGCACTTTGAAAAGCGCTGACGTAAATAACACAAAGAGCAATGGCTAAATTCCATTTAGCTGCTTTGGCTTTCAAGTCCTGGTGTTGTGCGAGCTCGATCATTGGTTGAGCTGGTTCACAACTTACTGGATCGCTGAGCGTGCCCATTAATAAAAGACAAAAAGATTTTTTAGAGTGAAGCAACACTGGGTTTCAGGGGAAAAAGTGTGGATTTGTTTTCAATGATACATTAAAATAACAAACTTGATCATAAATGTTGAAGATAATTAATGGGTAATGGAATAATTAGTCAGATGTCCATTTATGACTTTAAATGGACTGTGCAGGTATACAGAGGCCCATATTCCACACAGCAACCACCCAGTGGCACACTGTGTTACCTAATGCAAGTTTATCATGTTAAAAGGCTAACTGATCATTAAAACAACCATTTTCCAATTATGCTAACACAGCTGAAAACAGTTATGCTGATTAAAGGAGCAATAAATGTGGCTAGTTAAGTGTCTGGAGCCTCAGCCTTTGTTGCTCGATTACAGTCTTAGAATAGCCACACAAAAAAGGAAAAAGGAAATTTCTAAAGAATGGAGGATATCATATAACACTGTGCACTGAGGCCTGGTGCACAACTGAGCACAAGGTCAGGGACATTAGAGCTGTTAGTTTGAGACCGATGTCTCACAGGTCTTACCTGAAAAACACGAGTTATGAGTGAAAAGGAAATCCCTGAATCCTTTCTTTTGAGGAAAAGTTGCAAAGGACAAGAAGAGAGACTTTTGCCAGACTAAGATGTGGCTTTTTCTTTTTAGTGGAGTCACCTCTTCACAGGGTAAGGTCTATTCTGAGCATTCTGAACTTGTCATCTATGCTGGCCCAATGGGCTTGTTCTGGTGAAACCTCACAGCTTGAAATCTTTTTCACGGTTTGGAGGATAGGTTAATGCGTTCTTTGTGATATTTTTCAGGCAGCTTTGCACAGCACCAGTTTTTTAACGTGTGGCAGGCACTGTAGGCAGCGTATGTGCCGAGGCTGTAATTCGTCTGTAAGTGATGGAGGCAGCATACACCCACAAGTGTTCTAGTCTAACCTGACATGCTGAAGGAGGAGGATGCCCACAAGCACAGGTAAAAGTTAACAACAACCCAACTCATTGACAAGAAAGAGTCAGGGATGAACAAAGGGTGATAACTAGAGCCTGTGGAGCGCAGACCTGTACTACCATAGGGCTCTCACCCTATGGTAGCTGGAACACCCTGGACAAGTAGCCAGCCTACGTAGGGCTAACACAGGGAGACAAACAACCAGTCGCACTCACATTCATACCTGTAGGCAATTTAGAATCGCCAGTTAACTTAACCCCACTAACTGCATGTCTTTGGACTGTGGGAGGAAGCCGGAGTACCCAGAGAGAAGCAAACACAAGAATGGGGGGGGAGTGAGGCAACAGTGCTAAATTTGTTTGAGACAGATGTCACTGAGCGGTGAAATGGGCTAAAATGGTTGCAGCAGCTAACATTATATAAATGCTTAAGCTAAAGTAATGTGAATAAGATTTCACCTCGTAGTAACGTTAGTAGGCTGCTCAGAAACCACCCCAACACTTCAGTCTGTGTCCTGTCAGTAAAGTACAATGTTAACATTTCCTGTTCTGTTCCTGTTCTACAAATGAATGAGGTCCAGAATGTTTTCTCTTTACAACATGTGTGCTTCAGTGACCAGCAGAAAAGGCCAGACTTCTGAAGAGATTCGGTACAAAAAAATTCACACAAGAAATTCTGAAAACTGTAAAGTACTTTATTTTGTATAGCTTCCCTCTTTTTCACAGAAGCTACTTTGTGTATATATATACATACATACATACATACATACATACATACATACATACATACATATGTGGAAGTTGAGCCTTGTCTGACTGTAAAAAAATAAAATAAAACAAAAGAATTATTCCCTCCCTTGAAATTAAAACAGCAGAAAGAAAAAAAGTTACTCACTCCTGGCCCTGGCTCTACTGTGCCTCTGACTCACTCCTGGTGTCTAAACCAACCAATTATCATTCCTCATGAGTCCTGTGTTAACCTAACCTCCTAAACACAAGCCAGTCAGAGTCACTGCAGAATTCCCAGAATTCCCATAGAGTCTTTTCAAAGTAAAAGCCACAGTGATCCAGTTTTACTGTCTTGTTCTGAAAACAAAATTACCAAAGTCCAGACCTCATATCTGGATCCAGCCCTGCCTGCACTGTCGGTTTAATTTAAACATATTCCATTATTCTTATCTCATCGTGACATATCTTAAATTGTTCTTATCTTTCATCAAAAATTACAACTATCATTGCTGGATGTCATCACTTGCTGTATCATTTCTTGGCACTTTCCCACAGATGCTAGAGTCTTGTTTTTGTGTTAGTCTTAAATCAACTCTGAGTCCAAGCTTATTTTTTTTTTCACTGAGAGTCAATTTTAATTTATTTATTTTTAAACATTTGTCACTCCCGTGGAAGCACTTTGGAAAGCTGCACCTCTTCTGGCTTCCTCCTCAAACCTCAGACGCTATTATTCAATTTCCTACAGTCAGGCTTTCTCCTTATTTCTTGCGTAGAGGTGCAGGCTTCTCTCTTACAACATCATCACCACTTCCTCTGCTTCACCTAGATGTAAGTGTTTCCTTATATAGAGAAATGGAGGCGGAACAGTATGCAGATAGTATGCAAACTGTATGGAGAATGCACAAGGCTGAGAGCAAAACAGGTGGGTATGCACATTTCATAAGTGCAACAATAATTTTTGCATGCAAACGTTTTTTGTTTTTTGTTTTTTTTGCACAGGTTAAGAATGATTCCATGCAAATATTCACAAATGAGGCCGTCTAACTTGGAATAACTTTGTCTAACCCACAGCCCTATGAGAGTTATGTTGAGCCATATTTTTGTGACTCTGTCTTAACCCTGTAAAACCTGAACCATGAAGTAATGGCCAGAATTTTTTTTTTTTTTTTTTTTACACCACGTGTTTATTAAATCTTTTGTCAATTATATTTAAAAAGAACAAACTGAATATAAATTTGCACATCAGTTTTAATTTGTATCCTTTTTGCTACATTGTTCACAGTTTGTTTATCTTAAACACACAAAAACCTATAATTGAGTTATTGTTATGATTCAGAAATCACACTGATGATGTGGAGGTCTCAAAAACTCGTGTCAAATATGATGTACTTGGCGCAAGAGGGCTGACTAATAAATGTTTAAACAGCATTTTGGTAAATATAAGTAAGACACATAGACATATTATAGACATGACTAGAAAGTCTGTTATGCACAAATTTGAGTGGTTTTATGTAATTTTACATATGTTTGCATGTCAGTGAGGGTGTGTAGTATGATCCCGTCTGTGTGCTTACAAGCTATAAATATGGATGGGTGAACGCATATGTGTGTGGGTGTATCTGTATTAACAGTGGCCCTATACACTGTTAAATTTAGCTGTCATGGAGAACACTAAGAGTATGACAAATAACCATGAGAAAAAACTTCCTCGTATAGTACTTACAGCAGAGTGTGGGAGTGTGGGTGCAGGTAGCACAGCAGGACGAGGTAAGGTCTCAGTGGATTACTGAACAACCTCTAAAGGAGACAATAAGAGGCCATCAGGGGCAGAGAGGGGAGAGGCTAGATTAATGAAATACGAATGTGTTTACTGAACAGCTGTCATGGCAGCCTACTGATGGCTCAGGGATATTAAAAATACACGGCGCAGCTGATGGCTTCACCTACACTTCAGCGATCCCCGCCATCTTCAGAAACTACTCTAATCAGCATACAAACTCATCGCAATCACAATCACCCACAGAAATGATCATCATCACACTCTTCATCACTATTCCCATCCTCACCATCAGCCATCGCCTGTTCATCTACATTATCGCTTTCATCGCACGGCGGAATCACGCCGCTGCAGGAAATTGAAGTCGGCCAGATCAATAAATACAATATGAAATTTAATTAGCTGCCAAGATGAGGTGAAAATGTGAGAATAAGTGTTTGGAGGCAAAGGCAGAGGTAACGCTATCCAGTCGAAACAATCAAAAAACACATTTTGGACACAAGAAAACAACGCGGTGAGGCGACAGGCTTCCTGTTATGGATTTATGAAATGAGTTAAAAGAGGTGAGCCACATATGCTTTGATGTTTGTACCTGTGCGCGCGTCTGTGTGTGTGTGCGTGTGTGCGCGTGTGCGCGTGACCATGACATCATTTCTGCAGTGTCTAATCAAGGAGAAAGGGAGCCAGCTTTTGCAAGGGAGCTGTAATGTAAACACAATTGACCTGCTTTAATAAGAAAAAACACGATACTTGCACTTTGCCCACACTTTCACAGACACACAGAACACCTTCACTTCACCTGCGACGATACACAGCCTCACCACCTGCTAAAACAGATCCCAATGTATCTCCGCTCTTTTGAAGTTTTATCTTTTCTCAGTGAAGGATGGCGATTCGCTGCATGGCAAAACTCCATCTGTTCATTTCAATATGAATGGGCATGTAAGTTTGGTGCCGCTGGAGCGGCAGAGATGTGAAATTGCGGATGGCATGCAGAGCGGCCCCGACACGCAGGGTTAATTCAAAACGCCTTTGATGTCTGCCTGCGTGTGAAATGAGCTGGTGGTCCAGGGTTCACTCATACACATGCCAGCACAAACATACACGGTCGTACGCGCGTACGCTCGCCTCGTAATCATCACACCTAAAAAAAGAGAGAGAAAAAACTGGAGGGACCACTGATGTGGGCACGTGAATCCAGCCACACAGTAATCAATCAGCTCATATTGCATATTCTATAGTGCCAAAACACCATCAGAAACTCTGCCTCGCTGTGTTGAGAAGCAAATCCATTGCACTCTTCAGGATTTAACTCTTGAGCATCCCCAAAACATTCACTCACATACCATCCACATGACAATGGAAGCTTAAGCAGCCTGTAGGCAACAACAGACGGCTGGCTTACACACACAATACCTGTGCAAAGCAGACACAGCTGCACAGCAGTAAATGTCAGGATGAAATTTTAACTGTCGTACACAAAGAGTATCTGATTAAGCTCTTAGGTGTCAGTAACCCGAATCAAGCATTTGTTGTATTTTTCCCTCAAGCACTTTTATGATTTATTTCTGCTTCGCCAAAAGTTGCAGAGCCTTTAAAGTCACACCTACACTGTCATTAATGTGATTAACTCACAATAAACGAATGCATTTAGCTCGAATTCAATTAGATCAGCTGTGTCATTTCTAAATACACGCTGAGTGATAGTAATTACAGTGTTGATGCTAATGTAAATAGCAACGTCGGTTGTAACTCAGACAATTGGCCGCTGCATTGAAACCGGTGACAGAAAAAACATAAACAGAATTATTTATAAACAAACACACAGATTTGTGCAAATTGTGAGGTTGGAAGTCGGGGCGACTGTGCACTGCCGGATGCTGTTTTTCAAAAATAAATGACTTATATGAGCATTAAAATCATTTATTTACTTTTATGGTAGGATACTCTCTGAATGTGAAGATAATAAATGGCACAGCGGCACTGGCGAAACGTTTGATTGCGGAAAGTTGCTCAATAAGTTTAATGAGTATGCAAGTGCTAAACATTTTGAGTTTGTAATATTGGTTGGGAAAAATGGAAATGCGGCTCGTTATCTTTCAATTTCACTGTGAAATAACTCGTAAAGGGAGGTAATGGTGTTCTCTTTGTCTCTAATCAGTCTAATGTGTTGATAGCGATACTTTTTACTACATCCTGCTTGGAGCTACGTCAGTATTTTATACTGACCGGCCTTTATGAGAGGCTTTCAGGTCCACAAGTTTTGATGGCCAAAAAAATGGCAACAGGAGGACCACATGCCCCTGTCTGCTTTTGTTATGGGGATCTCTATGAAGGAGCAGGTGTGACTGAAGCAGTAAAAACAGGATGGGAGCTTAAAATTATTTTATTTCAGTTTTGGGATGTTTGGGTATATAAAGGACTTTGGTTTATCTCCAAAACAGTGGCAAGACACTTACGTGAAGGAGACAAGGGGGCTGGAAAAGGATGGAGAAGGGTTGTGTAGGGTTGTGTCACAAACACAATGCCCGAGGCCAAGAATTAGCCCAGCAAAGACCCCATCAGGCTGACACAATGCCTAATTTTAACTGTAACTTTTAACTCTTTTTAACTTTAATGTTTTTACAGTGTTTCCTACTGACAAAAACCTCCAGTATTGCCATTCATACTACACCAAAGTAATTAAGTAATAGATAAACAATAACAATTAAATCACAGAAAGGTTCATGTATTTTTTCACAATCTGCTATAGAAATTTCTTTTTCTATTCTATTTTCTTTCTATTTCTTACATGGATCATCAAGAGTAGTAGTCAGCCACCAGCTTCTTCTGTAATTTTACACATTTATTTATAAGTGATGACAGATTTCTTGCATTTACTACATCAGCATTTCTGTATTATATAGAAAAACTGAGATTTACTGCTACTTCTTTCGTCTCACCATTAGAAGTGGGCGGATCGATTCAAATATCAACAGTATCAGTTCAAACACTGTTATTGGTACTGGAATAATACTAGCGCAAATAGGACCGATATTTTGTTTCTGTCCTCCGCATGAGGCCAAATCATAGGTGTGTTTTACTGTGTTAACTTATTACTGTGGAAAGTCATTTAGTGGTCATTGAAATGTGTTCAGAATTTGATAATTAATGTTGATTCATCTCATAAATCATGACATACTGCTCTCCCCTACATACGCTGCCTTTCAAATTTAAAAGTATCAGTAATGCTGGTACTGTATTTAGCTACTCACTATCTCCAACTATCAAACCTTCACTTGGATAGCAAAAACATATATATTTAAACATCAACATCAAAATTGTAAGGCTGCGCGTGCACTCCCTCTTAAAGCATATTTTCACTTACAAATTACATAAATGTAATTTTTAGAAGACACGGTTGCTATACTGTATGTTTTTTGTAAATATGGAATATGAATGCATACACATACACGAGTGTATGCGTGAAGCAGCAATTGTACTGGTGGAGCAAATCCCATCAAACAACGGGGCCCTGGGAGAAGGGCCAGAGGCAGAGATGAGAGCGAGTCCAGCTCGAAGCCAAATAAGGGGGTGGACAGATTGCGGAGGGAGCGGGAGCTTCACTTCCAGCTTTTGAAGAGAAAGATAACAAGGCAGAAGACACGATGATTTACAGAATTAAAACACTGTAGGTAGCACTTCTGAAGACCCCTCTCAGAAGGCAGCAGAGAGTCCTTACTGCCTACATGATCAAAAATTCAAACAGTTTTCTAGGACTTCCACAGCAGTCCTGTGTTTGAGAACCACCCACTGCTGAGGCAAGCCAATTAAAGTTATTCAGAACTGTGACCAATCAATCACAGACGAGTGCAGGTGGAGGAGGAAGAGAAGAAGAAGAGGACAAAACCTCAGAGACTTCGGCGCAACCAAACTCTCTCACATGCAAACACCCATAAAAAGACACAAATATATTTTGCTCACAATGGAGAATAAGCGTCACACCTACCACTTCACACATGCAGAAGCACTCCCTCTGCAGTGGAGTGAATAAAGCACTTCACACCTGGAATTTTCTAGGGCATCACGCCACTCCACATTACCAGTGCAACCCATTCAGGGAACTGTACCCAGTTGTTTCTTTCTGTCAAGCGCAGATAGCACCAAAGACACGTCATGTGGTGCCTGAACAATCAAACAGAAGAACCAATGAAAATCGCACAAGCATGTGAACACACGCTTCGCAAGTAATGCCAAGAGACAGAGACAAGGGGAAGAGATTTGCAGCATCGGCAAAATAAAGCATCTTCCTTTGACAGGGCTGGAGCTTTAGCAGACCCCCTAATCCTATTTTGACACATAATGCTATATTGTCTTCCTTTAAACAAGTGCAAGGCCTTCTCTTCTCCCCAAAAAGCCTCTAGTAGGATGAACGCATCGGCCTTTTGTCTTCCTTGAATTCATCAGGCAATTAGTTACACAAATATAGTCCCCTAATGTATCAGAGTGCATGTCAGTGAGAATCAGACACTGCGACCATCCTGGTTAGTTTCATGCTGACACTCAAGAAGCCATTTCCCCCCTGGCTGGCTTCTCCTATTCTGTCCTAGTAATTCATTTCATTGGATGTACACACAGCAACAAGGTCCAGGGTTCAAATCCAGAGACTTTCTATGTGGATTTGCATGTTCTCCAAGTGTTTGCACAAAGACTAAAACGTATAAAACACAGAGACTCTTAATCTCGTTCACTTCCTGGTAAAATAAAGGTAAGCTGCTTCATGATGTGACCAGAGATGACGTAAGCACAGCATGTAGCACTGTGTCTTTCAAGCCTGCATTATTGATGTCAGTCAGATGACTTTACTCTAGGACTCAGCGGTTACATCACAAGAAGGAAAAACTTTTCTTTGAAGTCAAGGGTGTCGAGGAATCTTCTGACGGTTTCAAAATAAAATATTTTTGAGTTAAGATTTAATAACGATCATTAGAAAATCATACTGGATCAAATACTGGAGGTTTTCAACAGCTTTTAGCAAGCTGGGGAAAATATTAATCATAATTTTAAAAAAAAAACAGACGTCATGTGAAACTGTAGACGGGGGACTGGCGCTACATAATCTGGTTCCACTTTTTCCAAACTGTCATATTTTTTATTGCAAAGCTATTTCTAGTAATTGCTCCTAACGCTAACCCAGAGATATCAGCATGCAGGGTTGCACTCTGCAGATATACGTATGTATTTTCATTTATACAAACACCGCCAACCAGTGCCAGGCCATCAAGCTCGGGAGCTGAGGAATCCTTGTAACCTTCCCCGGTGTCAGAAAACCAATAAAAAGGCAGAAAAATAAACAGTGTGTGGTTGCATGCCCTTCTGTTCTCCTGTCAGCTCAGGGGAGGCTGGGGCTGGGAGTAATGGTGCTGACCAGCTCCCTCACACTGCATAACATTTAACCGACTTCTGGTTTTATGTGCCTCTAATGTCCAGTTATTTTCTCATGGTTTTATTTTTTATTTTTCCCATGGTAAATACACAGTAGCTGTCAGAGGAAGCACACAAACAGAGAGGCAAGCAGAATAAAAAAGTCGTTTGCTAGCAGACTCTACGTTTTCACAACCCTTCGGACCCTTCGGACCCGTCACCACTGGGGCGGCTAATGAGACATCTCGATGGGGATTCGTCCAGGTTTAAACAGTACATCCTCGGCAAAAGTGCAACTGGATAGAAATGTAGACAAACAATGGTGCATAATTTATTACTGTATCAATGCATCACAATTAGACGTACTTAACCTCGGTGCTCTAGTGCCTAACGACATGGCCCCATTATGCCACGCTCAATCTTAATTTAGCACTGTGTAAAAAACAAACAAACTGCAGACCCCTCATTGATTTGACATTTCTATTCCATTGACATTGTAGTTGCATCAATACAGAAGGATACTACAAAAAAAACCCTGTTACATTACTGTTACATTATTCTGTTACACAAATGGTGTTTCTAGTGTTTACCTCGTATTTCTCGCAACAAGAAAATTCAAAAGCAACAGGCTCAAATGCATTTTTAATGCAAACACCTTCATAATGTTCAGTTCACTCAGTGTTTTTGGACGTAAGCATAAATTCTTTTATTTTACAATATTATTCTGCTTCTATCTAAACCAGCACACCCGAAACCACTTAGTGATGCATGTCTCTGTTCGCTTATCTGATTTAGAAGTTCTACATACATAATATTAAACATTTGTTCAATTATAGAGTGGGAAAAAGTCATGATTGCATTATATTCCTTACAACCTAAGTGTGATTTTATTTTTTTTTAGCACAGTTACTTAACTGTTTTTGCCCTACTATAACTTGTTTAGCATGTTTAGTTTTAATTATGGTCCAAGAGGAAAGTATCAAACACTTTGAGCGTACATAATAATGAACTGCAAATTTGGTGCCACAAAAATGCAGAGAAAGCCTCTATTTGTCCACAGCTTTTGCTGCTGATGTAAAATGCTTTTTAAAAAGCTGCAGTGAATTAATCACCCATTTTAACAGACAGAATAAACTATGGTGTACACTGACGTGAGCTACGCAATGACTCAGGGATACTCAAGCCAAACACAAGCCACGGGTAAAGAATACGAGAGCCAGAGAGTCAACTGTTGTTCAGAAATAGCCTCTGATGTTTCACACAACCAGATAACAAGTAGCTGTTGTGTAAGGTCCAGGCCAGAAGATAGAGGGGGAAGGGCAGAAGGAGAACTGACAGAGGAGGCCTGAGCACGCTCCATCTCTCATTCCTTTAAAGGTAACTGCTCGCATTGAGAGGAGGGACCTTTAACTCTTCTGTAAGCCATGTGTAGTCCAAGGAAGCCATTAAATCACAGAATGAATGGGATTGATCAGCCCTCACATAATCATCTACTGACGGATGAGCCTGCAGAGGGACTGAGGTGTGAGGTGTGGGGGGGGGTTGAAGCTGACATCAGCTATAGGAAAAAAGGAGGTGTGGTGTGAGAGCACAGGAGATGTCTAGCATAGGATTCGGCATTTCAGACAGATTATTGGAAATTTCTGTAGTCAGCAATACTGAGTAAATCCACCAGTGCACTTTAGAGAGATATCTGTTTGTCCAAGCTGGTTGTCTCGGCTGTGAGTAACCGTCTCTTTTTTTTGGAGTGGAGGAAGAGAGAAGGTTTAGAGAAATTGAAAAGACATTTGAAATTGCATTCAGCCTGCATATAACAAAACCAAATCGAACTGACCAAATTGAACCAAAAGCTCATCAGCAATGTCAACAACACAAAGAAAAGACGGCTTTAGCGCTGCCGGTGCACACGTGCACGCTCATGACTGTGTGCATGTGTGCACTGGCAGCACTAGAGGCGAGAAGGTTTGTGCTGCACTGAGATAAACTTGCTACCAGCATGTGGTCGGTGGTGCCGACTGATACAGTGTTGACCATCCGGCACAAAGATACAAACAGAGTGAGAATGAGGGAAAGGAAAGAAAGAGAGCACAAAAACAAAAACAAAACAGAACTTGAATGAAAACTGAATGAATCACATGTCCATTAATTAGCATTAAGTCCTTCCACCCTACGTTAACATGTGGGTATATTGATCTTGATGCTGCTATCAGGTTCCCAGCAAAGAGCAGTAAATGGCAGGCAGACAGGGCGTGGAGGCGAGCTGTCAGATCCTCAGAGTGCAGCGTTATAAACTGATATGTATGAGTCTAAATCATTCATGCTGATTATTATCTTGTCATTGAAATGATTTTTTTTTTTTTTTGCTAAACTGAATTTGTGGAAACTGCTCTGACACGATGGGCATGTGTGTGATTTTTGCACGTTTATAAAAGTTCATGAATATACTTAATTACATGTACTGAAGTACTGAAGTACTCCGCTAAAAGTCAGTGGGAAATACTGTAGTTTTAACAGCCGTACATTCATTTGCTGCATGGTCAGGATGTACTTGAGAGATTAAAATTTTACATAAAAAGGACCAGAGCTGTAGGAAAGTTTACTTAGTTTTTTTTAGTTGTCATGGACACAAATCTGTATGGGGTTGCATCAGGAAGGGCATCTAGCATAAAAAAAAACCCAAATCAAGCATGCAGCGCTCCCACTGTGGCCGCCCCTTGTGATTAAGGGAGCAGCTCGAGCTTTTTTTTTTTTTTTTTTTTTTTTTAATTAACTGGAAAATAAATCAAAGTAAACCAGTCTTGAGACTACCAAAGCATGCTGCACACAACTGGCCAGAATAAGCATGCAATACTTGGCTGAACAGCAGAGAAAAAGATCATTGAAACAAGCACAACATTTTAATAGCACAAATATGAGTAATTAAACTTCTGCTATATGAGAGGGTGCCTAGGTTGGTCACACACAGGTGAGCAAATTCATAATGAAAAAAAGTACGGCAGAACTGAACTGCAGGCTTCCTTTAGACATAGCCGCCAATAACATACAATAAGCCTACTTATGCACAGCAGACTAGAACACATCCAAATATGCACAATATTTTACCCAAAAGTCCAATTTGGGCAGCAAAAAAGTCAAATGCCCTTTTTGCAGCTTAATGATAATGTTAAACTGCTCGGCAGCACCTCGCATTAAGCCAAAGCATTATCTTCATCTGCAGGCACGGTTGTAACACCCCAAATGTCACTTTGCACTCAGACATTTAGGCGATAAATTTCCAACATGTCCAACATGTTCAAAATGTGTGTAAGGACATTCATCAGTGGCAGTATGTGAGTCTCTTTGGTTTGTGGTAGAGTGTAACCATGTTTCGAAGAACTATCACCCAGACGAGGCCACCGATTTGGTAAACAGTGGGACAACTGCAAGAGTTTTCAGCCTCTGTGAACAGCTTCTTAAATCTGCTGCGTTTTCTATAAGCTGGTTATCAAAAACTTTAAAAGAAAATAATCTTACTGTGCTATTGTGATAACTGACCTGATAGCTTACTTAGAAAAACGTGCGATTTCTAGCTACTGGTGACTATGCTATGCAATGTTATTTTGCAATGATGCTTGCCATTTATTTTTAAGGCAAATTAAAGGCAATTTTATTACTGAAAGTGTTTTAACACATTTATTTAGTCATCTATGTATTTATTTTCCATTTGGCAGAGGTTGCTGTGATATTTAATGTGCCTTTTGCAACAAGGATAGCACCCTCTCTTTCTGCAGCCATGAAATTTATAAATACAAGATAATATATATATATATATATATATATATATATATATATATATATATATATATATATATATATATATATATATATATATATATATATATATATATATGTATGTATGTGTGTGTGTGTATTATAAAGTCTGTGCTTATAATTACACAAGCAGTGTCTAGTTAGACCTAGTGTACTCTGCCTTGTTGGAGACCAGAAGTAAGTTGCTGCATAGTTACCCCAAAGAGTGATTTTGCTCAAACATGTCTCAGATTCTTATAAATGAGTATCTGAATCCAAAGGGTTTGGAATATTTTTCAGTATTTTACAAAAAAAACAAAAAATGAAAGAAATGGCCCCCCCAAAAAATTTAACAGAAAATTTGTAATGTAGCACGTTGTTTCATTTCCTGTTCATCTCCATAAATCCTCTGTTTACATCCCGTCACCTACTAGCTGTGACTGAATCAGTCTTAGTTAGCTCTGCTGCCCAAACAGTAATTCTTTTTAACTCTTAGTGAACATATTGAAGCTAAAAAAATCTCCCTACGTGCCTCCAACTGCAAAAATCTACACAGAAGAGAGACGGTGACTCAGATGAAATGGAGTACGAGCACAAAAATGTCAGATTCTTTAAAAGCACTCTGTGAGCACACCTGCTAGTGCTAATGCTAGCCACCACCTGGAGATGGTGAACGTGAGGTATCTGACTGTCATGCTTGTGTTTTTCTTTATAAGGCATAAGTGCAGACATGACTAATGTAGTTAATGCACAGGTGTCCCATAACCAGTTATGCTTTCATCTGTGTTATTGTGCGCTGTTGCCAATTTTGCTATCATTTGTTGTAAATCTCCAGCAACACAACTGTGTGCAGTAGAGCACAGGGGTGTGTTTTAGTGGTAATTTCATTTAGGTGACTACTGTATCGTGCAATTGTCTGTTGCTGGTTGCTTTAAAGCTTTATTTGCTGCTGGCATATCGTGTTATGGCTGACAATGATATTGTGAGACTGAAGGAGCTGCTGGTGAGGAAAATTAGGGGCCAGTTTTGGTTAAACTATGTTTTAAGCAGCCGCTGTAAAAATCAGAGTGGCAGCACACTTTGAGAAAAGGCACAAAGAAGGCAGGTGGCAGACTGAATAGAAAGAAGAACATCACTATGCACTGTGATAGGCAAGGCCTATCATATCTTTCACTGGGGCCAGGTTCTGACAAGTTGCACTAGATTTATCCAAATGTTGTACACCCTGTCCTCTGTGACTCTGCAGAGCTGGTCGAGACATTCAAGGCTCAGTCAGGCTAGAGTAAAGACACTCAGCCTAAAACAGAAGTCTTCCTGACACAATTCAGAGCCTCAGATATGGAATAAGAACACTTAGGGCTCATTGAAAGTCGCCAAAGTGTGGCGCATGTAACGATATAAGTTGTAGCTGGAGGTGTGTGAATCACCCAAGCATACCTATAAGTTGTTATTTTCCAAGTGCGACCCTAGCCTTAACCAACACACAAATGCAGTCTCGTATAGTGGATGTTACTTATAGTGGGACTTTCCTCTTAAGTAGGTATGCCCTGCAGAGGGGGTTACTTGTAGTGGTCATGTCTCGAAGGCATTCCCGCAGAACACACCAATCAAACCAAGTCCTTCTGCAGTCACTGATTACTGATTGGCAGCTTTTTCTTGCTTGGGACCATATCTTTGAGTGTGTCCACTCCATCCAGCTGATTGGTTTATCTTGAATTGCGACATGAAACGGCAGTTTTTTTAGTTTAAACAAAGCAATCAGTCCAACGAGGGCTGCAGGAGGGCAAGCAATTAGCCATTCGGAATCATAGAGGGGGCTATTGTGTAGCTGCTGTGGTTAAATCCACGTAGATATATCGACCTTTAGTGATGGGAGAGGAAAGTCAAGTTAGGTACACCTATTCAGCTGCTTTTTAAGGGAGATATCTAATCACAATGACAACAATTCAGTGCATTCGGGCATGTAGACATGAGCAAGATGAAGTTCAAAATGAGCATCAGAATGGGGAAGAAAGGATTTTATTTTAGTCATTTTCACCATGCCATGGTTGTTGATGTCCGACAGGCTGGTATGAGTATTTCAGAAATCGTTCATGCACTGGGACTTTTTTCCTCATAACCATTTGTAGGGTTTATAGAGAATGGGCTGAAAAAGATAAAATATCCAGTGAGCGGCAGTTCTCTGAATGAATACGCTCAAATCAAACCTCAGATCTTCTCAAACTGGTTTTTTGAACATGGCAATGAGCCTCCGTGGTCACTAGGTCTCAATTCAAGAGAGGACCTTTGGGATACAGCAACTGTGTGATGCAGTTATGTCAATATGGACCAATCCTGTTCTATCATTTTGTTCAATCTATAAACATAACAAATAATCAATCAGTCATATATTTGATTCGCCATTAAATCTTCAGCGTATTGTTTTATTTTGTCTGAGCAACCCCCCAGCATGCAGCCAAAATATTAAATCTTCTCACTTGATGGGCTTTTAACCAGTAACTCGTTTTTATTTTTGCTTTCAAAAATAACTCCAATAAATCTTCAAATATCTAAATAATTATTATTATTGGATTAATGGAATTTTTGCAAGTCTGTATCTCTGATTAACCATCTGTAACGACAGTATGTGGGCGTGGGCGCGCTGCTCATGTGTTCCCTATTAAAACTGCTTTGAATAAGCCCGAGGATAAGAAAACAATGCCAGTGTCCACCACCACCTCTCATCATCACCACGTACTGTAACACATCAAAAGCAGCGGCACGGAGGATAATGAGGAGGATAAGGACTATAAACAGCATCTGTCTGCTCATATTTAAATTTACCAATTCTCGTCCTTTCCCTCTATCATTTCATCCATCTCAAGTAGTTTGACACTAAATATACACACAAAATCGCCTGAACATCAATCTCAATTGTCAAGCCATCCTTCATTCCTTTTCTCTCTAAAAAACCCTCCTCCGCTCTGAAAGCCGCCCACTCTCCTTGTCTATCTGCGCTCTTCCATTTGAAACTTCCAACTCCTCCAGTGCACTCACCCTCTAGCTTTCTTTCACTCCCCTGGGCGAGAAGAACATCTTGACCAAACCTGGGCCGAATATATTAGAGCGTGATTTTATTAAACATTTGAAGAGCTTGAATCTTCTTATTTATCTTCAGAGGGACCTGAACATTTGGAACAGAGACGCACATCTGTGAGCTGCTTTAAAAGTCAACCAATTCGGAGCATGTTTTTTTTTTTTTTTTAAGTATGTTTATTGAGATTTTTTGATATAAGGAAAAAAAGGGACAAAAAAAAACAAAAAACAAAAAAACAACAGACAACACAACAGCAAGGGCTAAAAAACACAAATAAGACAAAAGATTACACTGCAAAGACAAAAATACTACTTCAACACTGGCAATAAACAGAAATAAAACGCTAAGGTGGTAGGCTGAGTTATTGGTGATCGATCAAACAGGACTTTGTTTTAATACATGGTCTAAAAATGGCTGCCACACATCAAAGAAATTACTAAGTTTGTCTGCTAATGTTTACCTAGTTCTCTCCATACGCTTTACTAGTCCCTAAGGACCCCAAAGCGCTTTCCACATCCAGTCATCCACCCATTCACACACTGGTGGCAGTGACACACACTGACAGAGGCGAAGCTGCCGGACACTGGCGCCACCGGGCCCTCTGACCACCACTAGTAGGCAAACGGGTGAAGTGTCTTGCTCAAGGACACAACGACCGAGACTGTCCAAGCCGGGGCTCGAACCGGCAACCTTCCGATTACAAGGCGAACTCCCAACTCTTGAGCCACGATCGCCTGATTTTGAATTGAGGTACAATATCCGACTTCCAGAGAGTCAAGATAATTTTCTTAGCAATTACCATTCTGAACAAAACTGTAGTTTGTGCAGCAGACCTGAGGTGTAAAAGGGAAGAGGAAGATCCAAACAATGCAATTATTGGGTCCGGCTCTAATGTGCAATTATAGATATCAGAAAAACATTTAAAAATGTCCAACCAGTAGTTATGCAATTTGGGACAAGTCCAAAATAAATGAGTGAGAGAGCCTTCTCCAAGTTTACAACGATCACATATCGGACTAATAGAAGGAAAAATCCTGTGCAGTTTAGTTTTTGAATAATGAAGTCTGTGAAGCACTTTGAATTGAATTAACTGATGCCTTGCATTTATAGAGCAAGAATGGATCCTACACAGACTCCTCTCCCACACCTCATCTCCTATTTGCAAACCAAGCTCCTCCTCCCATGATATCTTCAAAAAGTCAGATTTAAAATTTAAATACTCAGAAAAAGCTTTAACAAAACCAGAAACCAACTTTTTAGAATCCGGGGAACTCAGAAGGAGTGTAAAGATTGACCGCTCTTCCGGAAGAGATGGAAAATTAAGAATACTCTAACGAACATAGTTTCTTATCTGTAAATAATGAAAAAAATGTGACGCAGGGAGAGAGAACTTGTTTTGCAACTGAGTAAATGATGCAAACTGCCTGTCAATATATATAAGTCTTTGAGAGTAATAATACCTTTCTGTGTCCAGACCTCAAAAGAGGCATCTAAACATGAGGGTGGAAATGCATGATTACAATATATTGGAGTGTGGATCGAAGTGTCTGGTAGAGCACAACCTTTTTTGATCTGACTAAAGATTTTAACGCAGTTCAAAACTGTAAAATTATTGACCTTGGTTCGCGGATTAGAGGACGAAAAGTTCTAGCATATGCAGCCCAATAATAAAACTGAAACAATGGCAGAGCAAATCCACCCTTAAGTTTAGACTTACATAGATGAACTTTTGATATCCTGTGAGTTTTAAAGCCCCAAACAAATGGTAATACTACTGAGTCGATCACTTTTAAAAATTGCTTATTCAAAAAAATAGGTAAGTTTAAAAATAAATATAGAAATTTAGGAAGGGAAACAATTTTAATTACATTAATGCGACCTACCATGGAAATAGGGAGAGCCCTCCATTTCTCAATGTCCTTTTTCAATTTTTCAACTTGTTCAAGATAATTCAACCTGAAGATCAATTTAGGATCCTTAGGCAAAATAACACCCAAGTATTTCAATCTGTCTGTAATTTTAAAAGGCAAAATTTTCAAAAAATCAACATCCAAGTTTGCAGTTAAAGCCACAAACTCACTCTTCTGCCAATTAATTGTATAACCTGAGATTTCCCCAAACGACCTCACCACATCTAAAAGTACAGGAACAGATCGCTCAGGATTTGACAAGAACAAAACAACATCATCCACATATAAAGAAATGTAGTGCTTGATATTCCCCAATCGGACAGGGTCAATAGAGGGCTCATTCCTAATGGCTACTGCAAGAGGTTCAATAGAAATTGCGAAGAGCAAAGGGTTCAAAGGGCAGCCTTGTCGTGTCCCGCGGTGTAAAAAAAAAAGGCGCTGATCTATCTTGGTTAGTAAGAATGGAAGAAGAAGGATGCCTATATATCATATCAACCCATGATATAAACTGTTCGCCTAAACCAAACTTCTCCAGTACCCGAAGCATATAGGCCCACTCGACCTGGTCAAACGCCTTTTCAGCATCTAAGCTCAGTGCTGCGATCTTGGAAGCTCCCCAGTGCCTATGATACATAATATTCATCAATCTTCGAACATTAAAGAAGGAAAACCTCTGGGGGACAAACCCAGTTTGATCCGGATGGATAATTGATCCAACATGTCCATTTAATCTGTTTGCCAAAATTTTAGTGAAAATTTTCATATCCAAATTCAACAAAGCAATAGGTCAATAACAAAGAAATATTAGCTTCATATAGCGTACGGGGAAATGCTTGAGCAGAGCATGTTTTTTTGTTGTTTTTTCCTTATTTACTTGTGCGACTTCGGACTGTCTTGGCCTTTCTCTCTCTTTCACCCACTACCTCGCTTGTCAGAGAAAATAAAATCTCGACCGAGACCAACTGAGCATGCCACATTACATTCAACTTAGTTCCCTTGTCTCTCCCCATGTAAGACAAACTCAAAAATAATTTGCACACACTTTACATTTTTTGTCTCTGAGAATAAACTGCGCATGAAGAGGAAGGGGGCGCAGAGGGAGGCAATCTTGTTACCAGCCGGCATAGCCCTGGGAAGATTTCTATCAGACACACGTATAGAGAGAGGCATCCATTTAGAAAATGGCTTTTCTAGGCATGCTGGGCCATTTAGCACACCCTGTGACGACTCCTGTTTGGGGCAATGATAAATGTTCTTTCGCACCCGGCCTGTGCACACAGTCAGGCCACCGCATACACATGCACGCACAGCCATATGGGCACCCCACGCAAACCATCGCCAGGCAGACGCAGCGTTTTCAGAAGAGAGTGGCTTCACTGGGTTTGGTCCACCGAATAAACTCGAGTCACCGCCAGTGGAAATTAGTTTAAATCCACAGAACTTAAATCCTACTGAGCATTTAACGTCATGTCAACACCACTTTGCAGCTTTAGGAATCATTAAGTTCAGGTTCATTCAGCTATACATGCTGAATGAGTTTTATAATGAGTAGTAATATGACAGCCTTTTTTGGCCGTTTCCAACATTTAGTGAAGAAAAGAATGGAGTAATTTAACAATAATCAGAAATCCAAAACAAAACATAAGCCAACAAATCTAAGGGGGATATTGCATCAGGAACATTGTGTTGCAGGTCATTATTGACGGAAGTGATCAGGTCATGACAGTCGTCCAAACTGCTAGTTAAACCCGAGCCATGGGATAAAACAAATTGTCAGTTTTACAGCCTTCCTCCTGACAGAGACATTACCCATGAAGTAACAAACGTGTTTGTGTGATTTATGGCAGCAGCATTTCTTTTCAATGACAGCAAACAGACTGAATGTGAAGAAAAGTGACTTATTGCTACAGCTGAACTGCACTAAATGTGAATGTTTTCTGTCTTTACACTACAAGAAAGTGGGGAAATGTGGAGGGTTTTTATTGGTTACTTTTCAGTGGATTTACAGATCCGGACAACTTGAGATCAAAATTGGCAGCAAATTATCACCAAAATGCACAAACAGTTATTTTTATTATTATTTTTTTTTAAAGAGGGTAGTACTTTAGTAGTTTATTAACCTTTTAGATCAGTTAAAGGGTGATCGGCTACTTTATATGTTGAGAAAACTCTTCAAACTCTTTAGCTGAAAAAGCCTTTCTCCACCCAGTTTATCCCCAGAATGCATCTACACCACATTTAAATCAATACTGTTTTAAAAATGACAATATTCTTGAGATACAATACATTTTTCAGATACTTTGACTTTCAAACAATGAGTCGCCTTATTTTTAAAGTCTACTGCTTGTGTAGATATCCACACTGCCCAGTGGGAGCAACAAAAAAGCAAAAGGCAAATATTTTAGCAGGTAAACACTCTCTCTGTGTTTTGTTTACACTGGATGAGTGCTAAAAATCAACCTGTCTCTATCATGCTGTCTGAGTGCACGCCTGATATCCACTAATGGTCATTACCCTTTACAGCAGCGCGATTTCTGTCAGCTTACTTCCTCCTCTCTGGGATCCATCAGTGTCGCCACTATACTAACAGCTGTCATGGAGGCTGAGATCTCTCAGCTCAGCTCCAACCACAAGTAAAAGACTCATCATCCAGGTTTTTATGTGATTTATAGACACAGAAATATGATTCATATGTAATTTTGCTGATAGTTCACTATGCTACTGATAAGAATATAACCAGACAAGTATGATTATGTTTAAGTTAACCAATATAATAATGTGAAAATACAGCAACCATTCTAAGGGCAGGGCTAACTGAAAGCCTGTGTAGAAACGGCCTTAAGAAATATGAGGGTGTGTGTGTGTGTGTGAGGAATGACGTGCCACAGTGGACGCTCTGATCTCTGAATGTCTGACTTTAAAAATGTATGATTTCATAAAATTTACCAGATGAAGAAAGGGAAGACATTGGGATGATTTCGAGGCAGTCAGGACTGGGCGAGCCCCCTCACCCACATCGGCTTCATCTGAACTCTGCGTTACGTACTGGGTAAGACTCATAGGATCAGAGGCTAGGACCTTTTTAACAGAGAGCTGAACCAGACTTCCTATAAAGGGGTCGTGGGCCCTGCAGATCAACATTGCTATCGCACTAACCACTGTTGCTGCTGGAATTAAAGCCACAGGCTCCGTACTGGCTGGATGAATCATTCTCATCTACACAGCAATAATGAAGCATTTATTTTAGGGTGAATTACAAACTCTGGAAACGTGGCCAACACGCGCACGCAGCACAAATATGATGAAACTGTGTCAGTCACACTATGCTAAACCATCTGCCTATCACAGGACAGACATGTGGTGCAAAAAAACAGAAGGAAAACCGCAAAACGCTAAACTGGGAGGTAGACGCTTAAATATCCAACACCACTCAATTTTTTAAATGCTTATTTCAAATTAAATGAGCAATCAATCTAGAGGTTACTAGAAGTTAAGGGGGATCTGGCCAAAGGAAAATTCTTGACAGCAAAAGATGATTTGGAAAAAACGCAGTCATCTCCACTCGTGAAGTTATGTCACACTAATATAGAAGATCACTTCTTCTATATTATCTCACTTCATCACTCAAGTCAACACAGTACCTTAAAGATATCCACACCCTCACGCTGGACCTTGAAGAGGAGTGCAATCATACTGATTAATAATGCAGGAAAATGCGGGGCGTCACATGCAGGCGTGACGTCAACTTACCGATCTCATCTGCTGAGCTCCGGTGACGTGCTGCAGAACCTTTTCCAGCTCCTTCTCAATGCGTCCAGCCCAGTGAATCATTCTGCAAAAGTAAAGTTAAGACATTTTCACCATTATCATTTCAACATCATCACGAAAACTTTCATTTCTCTACCACTGCATATAAGTGAGTGCATTTGCAAGACAGCGGCAGTGTGTGGCTCTCTTTCTGCTGGAAAACTGCCACACACTGCCCCTTTTGGGATGCCTGTCTGGAAGTATCACTATCCTATCTCCAGTTAATGTCTGGGTTGGTCATCAGCATCTTCTCTCCCCATCACATCTTGCATGTATGTGTTCCGTCCAGGCAGCGTACGTGCCTGTCTACGCTCGGCTGGGATCAGCGGTTCTACAATAAAACTGCTCAGGTCTGACAGAAGTGCAGCCTAAGCAGGAGCTGATCTCCGTTAGACGGAGCCAAGTTTGGAATTAAGAGATCAAACGGCTGGAGCTCATCACTGTATATCTCTCAGCAAGCAACAAATGACTTAATGGATGAAGATTTTTACCAGATCACTTTAGAGAAGCAGCAGGGGCCAACCTGCCAACCAAGATTCATGCTGAACAACTCATGTGAAAAGCCAACAAGAAATTTTCACAGAAAAAAAGGAGAACAAAAAAAAACCTATTATGAAAGCTCATCTCTCAGCAATCAGATGAATAAATTATGTCATGTGTTTGCTAGCCAACCACTGATTCCATGCCAACCTTTTTCCTTTCAGCAGCCTGCAGATAGCTAATCACTAGCATCAACAACACAGCCGTTTGTCTTTTAATATGATGACGGAGACAAATGTCATTTTTAAATGTCAGATTTGCTCTGAAGACAAGAGGGGAGACAGATTTATTAAATTGCACAAATCTGCCAAGTAGTGACAGCGCCCGCCATAATCACCAAGCCAGAGCAGGCTTCATCAAGTGAGTAACAGCAGAGCAAACACGCCAGCGAGTGTGCAAGTTCCCTGTGTTTATAGGGATCGTGATTAAAGGAAAGCAAGAGGGCCTCTAAAAGGAGCAGAGAAGGGGGGGAAGCTGTGACTATAAAAAGGTCATTCAATATGAAATGAAAACAAGTTTACAGTGAGAACAAAGCTGAGCAGGACACAGTGATACTAACAGTGAGGGACAATACCTCTGTCCCCGAGCCAGGCAGACTTCTTACGCAACCTCTTTAGTCTGGATACTACACACAACATCATAGATAGATAGATAGATAGATAGATAGATAGATAGATAGATAGATAGATAGATAGATAGATAGATAGATAGATAGATAGATAGATAGATAGATAGATAGATAGATAGATAGATAGATAGATAGATAGATAGATAGATAGATAGATAGATAGATAGATAGATAGATAGATAGATAGATAGATAGATGCTTGCATGAGATGCATGTTTCTCTTAAAGACTTATAATATGAGATTGATTTGACACAGAAGGATAGCCATCAGTTTGAATGTTCACCATGTGATTTGAATATTTTAGTCAGTATGTAAAAAATGCATAGCAATATTAAGGCCATATTACTTTTTTCACATTGCCCACTCCAGGGATAAAGAAACACAAGTTTGGATTGGGAGACCTGTAGGTGAGCTACACATAAATACCCTTCCACTGCATATTATGTCAAGACATATGTTTAAGCTTAGGCCACCAATTAAAATCGAATAAATCTAAAAATCTCAGCTAATATTGTGTCTCATATTGTGATAAAAGTATCTATAGGTCATTTATGCACACGTGCACTGATGCACAAAGGCCTCCTATCTAATGGTTTCAGTCTAAGTTGAATACATTTAACACTTAAAATAACATCTGTGTCATATTTATATTCTGTGTGTGAACAGACTACACGACTTGCGTCGCACCAGGTCAAATAAAGCTGGCATAACAATGTTTTAAAGCACAAAGCAAGAAGTTGGAGACTGCGTGGCAAAAAATATCTTGCAGTATCAAATATGCAGAATCGTTCATTCAATAGCAGCTGCAGAGATAGCAGGACGTGGTTGTTTGGTAAATTATACGCATTACTGTGGCCTAATGCTCAGTGAGTGCTCGGAGACCTTCTGCATTATGAAAGCTGTGATCTCTCTTTAAAAGACAAAAGTTGTCATAATGCACTACATGAAAGCCGACTGATGCTCTCTGGCTCTCTGTAGTCCAAAGCAGCAGTACAACTTTGCCATTTGCCTTCTTGTGTTTTGATTCGTCTTGCTTGTTTTATGATTTATGTTAGCCAAACATTATGGAAAAGCAGAAAGTGTGATGAAATGAGTTTGGATGGAAGACCTGTGTGAGTCAGACCCATACTGTCACTACGCTCATTCGGCCGCAATGGATCTCATCATTCGAAGTGCCACTCTCATCTATCTATTAGGGCAGAAGGTGGGCTATTTTTGTGTGTGGTCATATCATCTGGTGCAAAGTGCTGATGATATTTTGCCATTTAGATTCCAGTTATCAACTTTTTTTTTTTTTTTTTTAGAAATGAGGAAATAACTTCCCCTGCAGATACCTCTCAGTCTACCACACACACCTACATACACACTAAATTATAAGCATAAACAACACTTCAGTGTAATATTTAGTACTATGCAGCCCATACTGGTAGATGGCAAGCTGTAGAAAACGCACACTTTCTGGCGACTGCTCTGAAAACGAAGCGAGCATCCTTATACGTGCATTTCTTCAGCTAGACCTCGAACATGGAGAAGCTCTGACCCGTGCATGGGTGTGTTTGTGTGTCTGTGTGTGTCAGCAATATACATCAAATAAACTGCCACCATTGCTCCCGATACACTTCAATTAACTGTCAAATTCTGGCAAATACCACAGTGATGTGGGTGACCCAAAACCCAGTTTAGAAATCTCAAGAGATGACTGGATAAAACACAGACTGCATATATAACCAGCCCTACAGAATATTTAGCTTCTCTTTATCTGCTTAAACAAGGACACCGGGAAAGTAAGAAATAATGACACAGTTTCTCTATTAAAAAGGAACAATAGTGTATAGTTAAAGAAAACGTAGTTTTGGAAAATAAACGTGTCTTTAAACAGGGGGAGATGGAAATTAGGGTTGCTTAAAAGTCATAATAAACTGAATTTCAGGGTTTTGTTTGCAAAGTAACTCGGGTGTAAGATAAATTAACTGCATCACTTACAGAGCTAAAACAATCAAATCAGTGATCCGGTAAATTGTAGTTTTAAGTCAATCCACAGTAGAATAAAAGATAACTGATTTTTTTTTTTTTTTTTTGAAAGTCACCTTGGCCATCGAATTAACAGAGCCCCGGAGATTTTAAAGACATGATCTGGTTGATGCATCACACAGGAATCATTTCTGGGAACCTGACTGACTAAACAGCACTTCGGGCTACACACAGTCTTCGCATCAGATCATCACGTCATGGTTATTATAAAGAGGGCGACATTTGGAGCGATACTTCAGTGTGAGACTAACTGTTGCACTCACGAGGGTTTATTGTTGAGCATAAAGAGGATTATCGGAACTCTGAAATACAATCTTAAGTGAAGTAATAGCCATTGAAAGAAAGAAAAAATAGGGAAAAATATTTTTTGGGGGGTAAATTACTGACTTTTATTGAACAGTTGACGGTGCACAGGTGGTAAACTGTCGCGGTAAACATTTGGCTTCAGTCGCCTTTGCGCGTCCTTCAAGGTGAAATTATTATAATGTTCGCATAAGAGAAGGGAATGGGGGTATAAATGCTAAATATCCCCCCCCCCCCAACAGATGTGCGCTGAATAATTCCAGAAATAGTTTTTTTTGTTGCTGTTGTTTTTTGTTTGTATTTTTGCTTTATTTTTTGTGCTCTCCTCACAGCTGGATGCTTTACTACTTTCTGCGCCCTGCGGTCACTTGTAATGCTGCCCTCAAGTGCGTCTAAATTTCGAGTGTGACGTTTCCATATTTAGAGTCTGAAACAAAATGAGCCATTAAAAGCAAAAACAAAACAAAAAAAACACACCCTGCGGTGAGATAGATATGATTACTTTCACGGTGCGAGTGCTTTTAGAGACTTTGTAGAGGACTGCGTCTAAGCGGGATATTCTCCCTCCTGCACTGACAGCAAAACAACACTTGGACTATCTCTTTAATATTTTTGTATTTTTAACTATCGCTGGCACTGTGTTTTCTCCCCCCACCTCCTTTTTCTTTCGCCACATGTGCGTACTCCATGTTGACTGTCACTAGCGGAATAAGACTTTGGGCTTTAATGCCAGTGCCCACCAACACCACCACAACAACAACATAAGCCGTGTGAGAATGACACTCATAACGCAGCATCGGAGACGGAAGCTGAGTCTGCGTGTCAGCATCAGGGACAGCGGCTCATCTCGCACCAAGGTAAACGCCGCTTCATGTGCAGGCTCGTCTGGGGCCACCTGTCCTAGTTCCGCACTCCGCACCCCCCCAGTTTATCCTCCCCACCAAAACCGTGCAGGGTACTTACGTGTAGTGCTGTGGGAAGAGGTGGGTCCCGGCTGTCGGCGTGGAGACGCATATGATAAGTACAGTTTGGATTGTCAAGAGGCAGAAGACACCGTACGACTGTGCGCAGATCGCCATTTTCCATTAAATATTCAAGAAACTGAGATAAATAAGAGAAGGACCGGAAGGACAGTCTCTCACAGCTGAGCTAAGAATAACCGAGCTCCGGAGAAAGTGTGTAGTGGGAGGTGATGGTTGGCGGAGGCTTCTGGACACTTCAGCCCGGCAGTGAAATCTCAATCAGAGACGCACACGAAGAATTGGCAGCTGAAGACACGGGAGATCAGGATCAGGAAGATGCTCTGCCGCGGCTGCCGATGTGCCTGGCTGCCTATTTGCGCACTCGCTTTCCTCCCTCCCTCTCCGTCGCCGCGCACATTTGCTCCTTTTCTCTCCCAACGTCTCCAATGTAACAACCATACACGGTGAAGCTGGTCGCTGTGCCGCTTCAATTTTCCCATTGTGACTTTCAAAATAAAACAATGTGACGCCTTTAGGCCAGTATCCAACAGAAAAGAGACCAGAAAACCTGCCAAAAGTGTTTTTTTAATCAGAAAATACCCGGATTTCAGCGGTCTTACATCATATGAGCATTTTTTGACCACATATTATGCGCTTTTTTCACCAACTTCGAAAATTAGCTGCTCTTTTAAAGAAAGCTCTCTGGCTAGATTTAAGCTTTAGAGTTGTAGGATTTTATTTTTGTAAGCCTGGTAGCCCAACTTCCTGTAATCGCCTCGTCCATCTGTGACACTTGACTCAGCTGTTGGCACTGGCGGCCCTTCCTCCATTCAAACAACCTACTTCTGTGCAACAGACGGGGGCGCGCATCAGGCCACCTCCTCCTCCTCCTCATGTCCAGTTCATACTCTTATGTTTTCACCAGACTCGAGATTATGATCAGAATCCAAGGTGTCATTTGGGGTAATTGGAAGCATAATACCAGAGGGCCATGTTATATTAACTAGCGTATAAACAGTCAGCAGCAGTGGCCTTGGGGCTGCTTCCCAAACTATATTTGTTCTACTCATTAAGACCTCTCGTCCAGTGGATGAACATTTAAATGGATGCAAGGAAAATTAGCCACCTAGATACCTAGCAATAGTGTTTCATGCTCTCACTGGCTATTTGGATCGAGGGGCTTTGAATTTACAGAAAGGCAGGGTCTGGCTCCTTGTTTCTCATAAATAGCAACCTCCCATTATCATAAGCTATTTAATAGGTCATATTTGAGTGGAGCAACTTTTCCTCTGGACATATAAGTCAGATAGCGTTCATTTTAAAGGTAAACAAGGAGGAGAGATGCACAGAAACCTCAGAGTAAATGTAATTCAGCATGAAGTTCCCCCCTGGAGAAGTGACTATCTCCTTCTATCAGCTGTGTGCGTGTGTGTGTGCTTGTGTCTTTGTATGTGTGCACACATGCACACCTGTACCTGCTTTTTTACCTTTTCCTGCACTGCTCTGTTCTCTGATCTTCCTGTTTCCATAACTGGAGGGCACATTTGCACCTAAACAAAACCCATATTTCAGGTACATTCATACAATATATAGTATAGTTTCTGACTTAAGGTGTGCCACTTCATATTTATTCTTATTACTGCGATCAAGCGACACTATAAAATCCCAGAGTTTAGGGATTAAGGTGCTCAGGGCTTCAGGTTTGGGTTTTTTTTCTGATTTTTCCAGTTGTCTGCCAGTCAAAAGCGCAGGCTTGGGACACTCGGTCCCCTTCGGCTGCTCCTGGGGGAGCCATGCATCTCTCAGCTCATTTGCTGGGCACAGAGAGACAGTCGTTCTTGTAGCTGTGTTGTCCTTGGCTCAGTCATTCGGCAGGGGACACGCAGGTGCTCTGCTACAGAAAGCCGCACAGCAGTCGGCAGGGTTGCTGCACAGCATTTCTGTCTCTTCCCTGACAGAGAAGACGGGGCTGTTTTGGTAGAAAGGACACACTGCGGGGCATGGACCTCAGCAGGAGGGGGAAAAACCCACCTGATGGCAGGGATGAAGAGCTACAGCAGCAGCAGTCCCCTGTTTATGTACATAGTTGTCACGGATCATTCAGTCAGAACAAACATCTGTTTCTCAGGAAATGAGGAAACAAATACACTTCTATAGTTCCCAGAGCTATAGTTTTTTTTAATCATATTGAGTATCTCCCTCTCATCCAAACAAATGTGTAGCAGAGAGGCAGGAAACAGTCATGTTTTGATACATTACTATTCCCCACGCTGGGAAAAATAACCTTAATGGATGGCTACTCTCACACATTAATTTACACCATTATACTCCCCATCGTCGCATTAATAATAACAGCAACCAGATACTGGTAGGTTGGCTGACTCACACTAAACGTTTGTGCTGACTCACTGACACCCCTGGTTCAATCCGTCCACTCAAACATACATTAGGCCAACGTATCTCAATTCACCTGACTCAAAGGGCCAGGACATGGAAAAATTAACTAATTTTAAATGAGCGAACAGTTTGTAGATTTCTCTCAATAAAAGAGCTGTCCAGAGCTGGACTTTTTTTTTAATCTATGCAAATAAAATAACAGTGTGTACACATACCTTTGGGGACCAAAATAACACTGGCAACCAATTTAAGTAACACTGCGTGTTGGCCGGGTCATATTCAACAATGTCACACCTTAAATGCAAATTTAATTTAATTCACCCGTACTTGCGGTGGTGTTCATGTGGGCAGAAGAGAGGAAGATAAAAGAGGTGATTGTCACCCTGGGGCCTTGGATCTCATTGACCACGCTGCAACGCTTATAGAGAATCCACTCTTTATTATAGCTGATCGATCAGGCCAGCTAAGGGATCTGCTCAGTGAAAACACACAGATCAATGGCCTCAAGCTTTGCTGAGCCTTCAGAGGGTGAGAAAAGTAAACAAGAGGCGGGGCTCCGCTACATAGGGTGTCTCTCATTGGCCGTGCGTCTAAAGTGATTGACCTGCCAATCTGTTATTGATCCTTGTGAGTGTTGCAAAAGGAGGCAGGATTCGTAGCTGTGTATTGGACTCCAGCTTCCTTTCTGAGGAGTGCTCTCCTAGACAGAGGCCAAGTAGGTTAGAGTAAAATTAATCACTCCTTGTTTCCCTGTCTGCAGGCCTCAGGGGAAGTCACCAGTAAAGGCACGCTCCACACATCCAGACAAGTACACACACACATACACACAGAGATGCACTGGTCTCTTATCTCACTTTTCCTCCACCTTATCCATCGTTCTCTCTCCCTTAACGTCCTCCTCCGTCTCTTTCTGTGGCCTCTGTGCTGACGTTCTGGTGGGCTGGACAGAAAATGTGAGGCTTCACCCTCTGTAAAACCGACGCTAGTCAGCATGCTGAATGCTAAGTTTTTATTTTTCTGATTAGACAATGACTGTGCATCACATTCAGTGCAGATGATAGAGTCAGTTGCCCTTGAGAGAGAGCCCCAAGGCTCTCAGAAAACTTCAATGATCCTCTCAAGTGTTTCCTGTAAAAACAGGAGCATGATATACTGTCACTCATTTGCCACATGCTCTCTTTGAGAGTATTTTTTTAACCATAGCAGAGAAAAGGCACAGTGCCCTTGTCCTCCACGGGGATGTACTGAAAAGATCAGCAAAGTGATTCCAGTAATCAAGGTTATTTTCCCTTTGTGTCTCTTTTACTTCACTCCCTGCTCACCTCACAGCTTATCCCCCTATTTAGTTTTATCCACTAAGAAGATCAGGAGAAAACCTCCAAACAAGACATTTATTTTACATAAATATTTATATAGCCCACCATGCCATATTATTTGCTTGGCTCTATAACACAGTGTTTTCCTACACGACCTAACCGCTTTGTGAAAAAATCAATAAGGGAAATCCCTGATTCAGGCCCCAGTGCTCTGTATACCTTACTGTAAAATACAAACATACCCAGAGACGATGGGCTGCAAAGCACTCTGGGACTTTCGTGCTCAAATGTCAGAGCGTTTCATCCTGATGATGATGACTCACTCCCCTCGTTCTTAGTCTGCATGAAAGAACAACAGCGCCAATTAATGACCCAACCTCAACACGTGCAACAGTACAGTAAACAAACCCTATATTAAATTCTACAGCAGGGCACACAAACAGCGCTGCGATATTACAAGTAGAGATGTATTTGCAAGAAATATGAGCATTTAAAAGCTACATTTTATTTGATCTCCCCCGGAGAATCTTTCCCTGCCTCACCCACATAGACAAGTGGTCGCATGTGAAAACAGAGCAAGACTCAGCACTCATTGACATGCTCTACTAGAGGCCTAATGGCCCCTGGGTAATGGCCTCTTTGGTCTTCAGGAAATCCTCCCTCATGCATACATCAAAGCTGGGATTGAGAAGGATAGAGAGTGGAAATAGAGGGGAGGAAAGAGACATCAGTGCCACACAGGGAGAGGAGATGAAGAAACACACGAAAGGAAGTGCTGTAGTTCTGGTTTATGACATTCATAGAAAGGTCAGTCCAGTATATTTTAGACTTGCGGTTCGTGTCAGCGTAGTACACCAGGGCTATAGCAGCACTGTTTGAAGACAGTTTGCCTTTGGTATTGACTGAATGTTTCTGCAGACTGCTCCGATTTGTATTCTTATTTAGCTATTTTTAGCTATCTTGATTTAGACCATAACCTTGTATGACTATTTACATATGCTATAATTAGCATTTGACATCTTTGGGTTCTATGTCTGAAGTAAAAAAAAACTTTTTACAGTCAAAATCAGCCTTATAGTCACTTCCAGTGGGCCACTGTAAGTCTGCTGCCCAAACAATTAGCCAAATACTAAAATAGTCAAAAGACAAAATTGAATTATTGTAACCATAAAATAATCAGATTTTTGAGCAAAACTGCTAAAAATTTTGCTGCTTGCAGCTTCTAAAAGTATAAGCATTTTATGCTATTTGTCATACGTTTCAATATACCAGATATTATTCTGATCTTTTACTGTCAGACAATACAAATCATACATCGGCTTTATTTAGAATTACACAATAGTCTGACTGATTCAGTATCATTCTGACAAAATAATTGATCGCTTTAAAAAGTGCCAAAAACCCCGTATTGATAGTGACAGTCATAAGTTGCAGTATATCATTTATGATCCAATATTAGATCTCCTTATCCTCAATCCACCATTATTCTCTTTTCTTTCAATCTCCATCACTCTTCAGTCTCCTTTTTAAAAACTCGTTTTACTGACATACAACATCCCAGAGTTGACAGCCAGCTGCTACAACACGAGACCTGTAGCCCGTCGTGGCACAACACCCCCTGCCCCTCCCTCTCACTGTCCATGAGCCATCTGCTTACACTGCATATTGCAGATCTGTCAATGCTGCCTAATTATAATGCACAGAAAAGTGCTCATCGTGACCCTGGCTGTGTTTGCAAAAGTTTTGCCTTGTTCCATATGGTACGAACACAGAAGGCACCTGTCTGTATGCGGCTACGTACCCATCTAAATGTGGTCTCTATCCTGTGCGTTCATATAGCAGAGCAGTGTCAGCTCACATTCAGAGAAAGCTCTGACTTCTACATGTCCTACATTGTGAAGTGGAGCATGTGATTTTTGCCTCTTCGCAACAATTTTCAACTCATCTCCCAGTTCTGTCTTCTGGTGAAACTCAGAAACCCTCCCTTCAAATGCTTCTAAAGTTTAATCTATTTTAAAAATCAGATGAAATGTGTTGAATTTATGTTAAAAAAAAAAAACTCAAGCAGGAACCACTACAATCTGCTCTACGGTGGGATGCCCACATCATGGGCCTTCAATATGTTTGCAGTGACTGAAGTGCTAGGTGTTGCCATACAGAGCACATTAAACAGTGTCAGTACTAAAGAGGCAAAACTAACAGGCCTGTGGTGCCTTTGGTGGTTTGATAAGGCAAGCGGGTGGTCCTGTCTGAACGTGGTCTACCCCTCTTCTCTTGTCACTGTGGAGTGAGAAGTGCATAGTCGCTTGCCCGCCCTGCCGTCACATTAAAGCGCATCTTAATTGGCATTAAAACTGATGATAAGAGCTTAATGAAGGAATTAATAGATAACACACATTCTGGAGCTTATTCGCCATAGTCACACTGACAGACACAAACACACACAGCTGTACTCAAACGGGCAGATTTTACAACCCAAGACAGAGCGAGTGAGGATTCATGGGGAAATAGGTGGCCTGCAGCGAGAGGCAGGACCAAGACTGAAAGCCTGTAATACATCACATCACCATGCATGACAACAGCTAACCTTCACAGGTTTTACAGCTGGAGCATTGGTTTGAATGGAAAAGCATGTGCTGCAATCACTCTAGGCTTTTAAGGGGATTCATGGCATGCTTGTTAGTCGGGTCAGAACTGTTTTGGTTATTCACCTATTAACAGATATGCATCTATTAGAAGTGCAATTTAAACTGATTAATACAACATACAACAGCATTTCATAGACAGAGCAGGTCTGCAGTGCCCAGTATACCAAAATACGCAACTAAAGCACATGCAAAGCACAATAATTACATCGATGAATCTATTATCTGCAGATAACTTACTTGTTGTTAGTTCTACTGAATGGTTTAGGTTAACCTATAAGTGGCTTACTTTCACATTCATGCAAACCCGCAATACACAGTAATTTCAATTAGTTTCTACATGAACATGCAGATTTTGCAGTTTTCACCTCGTTACAGGTCAACTTACCTTTTAAAAATGTTTCAAATGAAACTTAATTCTGAGTGAATACCAACGTCTGGGGCTTAAAAGTGAAACCAAAAGCTGCAGTTCCCCAAATGGCCTCTTGAGGCTGGCTCCAATCCCTTGGAGTAGTCTCCATCCAGCGCTGAAAAATGAAATCAACACAAGAGGTCAGGGGTGGCGAATTAATCCCAAGGGGCCATATAAGACACTGAAACTGTTATGGAAGGCTACACTAATAAGAGGAACTCAGTTCTGCGTAAAATTAATTTTATTTCTTTATAAACTGGTACTGGTTAGAGTACCAGTATATAGTAATACTGGTTCGTACAAGTGCATAAAAGTTAGACTCAATATCTGAGTTAGAAATGCAAAGAACAGCAGATATGTGATTATGACTGAGGAAGGATCTGTATTTTGATTTGGTGAACTTCATCAATGAGAAAGTTTGTTCACACATGAAGGTCGATCCAAGGAGAACCAACATCTTCATTGCAAGCAACTAAGTGAGTAATAATGTTGCTCTCCAGTTAGTTTGAAAGAATCTGTCATTTTCCTGTGTAAGCCTTCACCAGGCTGTACATTTAATTTAGTTTATTCCTCAGTGGTAGCCTATGTCACCATTTTCAGTCTAAAGAACCTCCAAAATTGCAACAACCTACCTGCAATTCACTGCTAACTGTTTTAGTTACAACATCAACAATATAGTTAATTTTTGGCACTGACTTATACAACACCTCCTGGTGTATCCATTTCAGTTCTAAATTTATGTCAGTCCCTTATCTTGCATCTGTTTCAACAATCCCAAATTTTTCCCTGTCAGAGTTGGACAGCCATTGGTTGTAACATCTGCCAGTTTGTTCCATTTCAGTCCCAGCTTATCCAAGCATGCACTTACCTCCGTGAACAAATCACTCCATGCCTAGTCCCTTTTATTGAACGCTTTGCTGCCAGCTCCTCCATAATCTCAAACACTTTCATTATCCCACGTACGAAGATGAGTAACTGGGCTGTATTGCAGAGATCACAGTCCTCATCCAAAGCCAAAGAGAAAATGTCAAGATTGTCTGCTTTGTTTTTCAGCTGAAGCTCCATATTTCCCGCGGTGTCCTCCATTCGTCTTGTTACGGGTTGCCTGGAGAGGTGCACTTTCTCAAATGCTTCTTTGTCTTTTTCTCAGGGCATATTAGCGTGACAGACCCTCCACCCTCCACCAAACACTCTTTGATAAACACCCCATTAGACTAACTGTTTTTTGTGATTTTGTGAGAAATCACAAAGCTGGTCTTGACTGCTCCATCCCTTGAAAAAAAAAAGGTTCAAATGTACATGATCTGCATCAGTCAGATTCCTGTATTTCTCTGCATGTTTGGTCTCATACTGATGATTCAAATTGTAATCCTTAAAAACATCGGCTTTCCAGAAACTGAGCACACACGTTTACCTCTGACTTCAGTAAATCAATACTTAGAAGTAAATGTCTTGTTAAAAACTCAACATTCCCCATTTTCTTTTTTTTTTTGATGTGACCTAATATCTTCTAGGGATGACAAACGAACTTTCTCATAAATGCATTTCAAGTGAACCTGCATCCTTGAACACAAACCCACATGTGTAGATTTTAATTTGAAAACAAAAAAACCAGAAGTTCCATTCGAAATAAAAGCTGCAAAGTCATATTGTGATTTCACACAAATCACACAAAATAGAAAGCCATTTGGGGAGTAAACTTCATGGTATACTTATTTGCATTTGAATCCTAATTTCCCATGGACACTGGGCTGGTCAGGGACAACCAAAGGTCCCAGAACATTCTCATTCCCAATGCGTAACATACCGACGATTTATCATGTCCCGAGGCGTCTCATAGTAACGTGAAAGGTACCCTTCTGCATCCTTATGAGATGCACCACATTTGCATTCGAATCCAATAGAATGCCGCTTGTGGCAGTAAGACATGCTCCAGCCATCAGTTCCGGCCCAAACCTTAACCATAACCTTTACCCTGTCAGATAGTGTTTTCCAAAGCGATTCATGATCAGAATATAAAACATATTTACATGTATAGATTCATTCCAAGCGGCTCTCAAGCCTCCGAAAGTGTAACATACTGACAATTTGTCACATAGTGTCGGTATGTTACGTGCGGGATGAGAATGTGTTTGAAGGTCCAGATGTACCCAAGTCTCATTTGTAGCTGACTTCAAAAAGGAGTCAATCCCTATGTTAAAAAGACCAGTATTATAGCGTTAATGGTGTCTTTACAGCCTGGTACAAAGATAGTTTCCCCCCCTTGTAACAACTCTGTGTTGTGATTCCTCCACCTCCATGATTGAGTTAGAGGTGTGGCCTGCCAATTGACAAATATCCTGACAAAGATTGCTGTGGCTGGAGTCTGCTAGTCTGCTACTACTTTGAATCAATAACCTAGAGTGCTTAACAGTTTGCGTGCTCTTGGCGCATTTTGGATGGCTTATTGCTTATATAAGTTTGTAACCAAGCTAACTAGCTTTATAAGGTCACTGTTGGCTTCAAAATACCAAAATTAACACTCAAGTCCACAGCTAGCGAATGATGCCACAATATGTTCTTCTTTTATATAGTTATTGGTCCGTCCTCACAGAGTTACTGTTGAAATACCCAACAAGATGTTGCTTTTTTCTCTATTGCTAATTTGCCCTTTCGTGACATCTACAGGTATAAATCTTTTGATGACTCATGGATTTGTATTAATACTTTTCTATTTGGGACGTGACCACTTTGAATGATAGGTGGATACGATACTCACAGAGTCTGCTAGGTGACTAATTCGACCGCTCTATCATGATTGTGGTGTTGGTGCCTTCAGGAGCATTTAATGCAATTATCAGACAAATAATATGACTTGCGTGTGGTTAATGGGTTGCACATAGCCCCTGTGGTTAATTGCACCAACAGCCAATTCAAGAAGTCTGTGCTCAGTTTTTCAATGCATGCAATTCTTGAATTACATATAATTATTATATGTGAACACTATCATAATAGCCAACAAACCAATGGGCGACATCAAAGCGTCATCCACCTTTTATATAAAGTAGATGCTTATCTTGGACTTGGACTTGATTTAATTGTATTTAAATCATTTATGACATAATTGATTTAGAAATTAGGTAGTTGAAGTAGAAAAATGCTATTTTCCTTTCCTAACAGTAAATAAAGCACAAATATGCGTATTACATTTACAGTAATACAAAACATAAAAGGCAGCAGAAACTCAAGCCAGTGAATGTATGTTTGTGCTGACTGATTAACTGATAATGGAAATTCTGTTAATTAATTTTCCAACTAAATTTTGAAGTTCTAATGTTAACAGCACTCTGCTGCTGGAGAACAATCCTATCTGAGAAAATCCTTGAACAGTTCACGCTTAATTAATCAGCAAGCTTCTCCCTAGAAGTAAGGGCTATCGACCTAGAAGTGGCTTATGCTTCTATGAATTTTACCATAATTCCTGCTCCAATAGTGCATGCTGCATTTCCTTTATTCATTGCTTTCCGTCGTCCAGAAGGCACCTATTGCCCTCAGCAAAACACAACACAGAAATTCAAAACACTACTAGAGCAAATAGGCAAACCCTTCTGTATTTGCTGAAACTGCTTCTGAGTACCTGACAGATCTAGAAGTTTAACTCTCCCCTCATTAGAGCTAATGGATTGCTGATATGCTCACTTTTTTATTTGGACCCTGGCTTAGAAAACTGCTGCATAAATCTTTATCATTACCAGCGTTATTACTGCATCTCTTCCAGCATGTAGGGATAATCAGCATCACACCAATGTTTTCTAAATTCAATAATATGAAATGAAAATTGGGGCGCATTAATATATTTGCACAAATGATTGTTATTTTTGCTCAGATGCGCAGGTGTATATTTGTTTGTGTGAGTATGTGTATCCCTCCTCCTGAGCCTCAGATTTGGGCTATTTTCCCAGAAATGTGTTAGACAGACAGAGGGAGGCAGATGCATTCCTGTCCTCCCAGAGGAGACTGCGACACATGTGGAGAGTGGCTAGGCTGGTCATATTAAACACACCATGTGCACCCTGCATGTGACCGTGCGTGTGCATGTGTGTGTGTATAAATGTGTGTGGCCTAAAAACAAGCATGGAGTGAGACATCTAGTGGCAACTGCACAGTACTTCAGCAATATTCCAGTGTGACTTGTATTTTTCACAAAAAGAGAAGCAAAAACTGCATTTGTGTGTGCTTTTATGGCAGGAAAAAGTCACTATAATTAGTGTTTACTCTGTGTTACAGTATGCTATGTGTGTTTATCAGATTGTGGATATTGCTCCAATGATAGCATCTTTCCTGCTGTCATAACAATAGAGTCTGCAGCTGATGGTAATGTATCATCTGTCAAGCTATCAGTGCTGGGACATAGTCCATTGGTCCCACAAGGCTGCAGACATGATTCAGCACAGTTTTTAAGGCGGGTGTCTCATTTCATTCTTGGAGTTTTTTTCTGCACTGCCGTGTTGTTGTCTTTCGAGGCCCTCTATAGAATATTGTATTAACCTTGCACTGACAAGCGCTGATTATTTGCACGGGGGGATATTCAGGATCTATGAGCAGCATGGTAAAGCTTATCTCAATTCATCTAATGGCTCGGTAATCAAGACATCTGCACATGAGTAAACAGGCCTCGCAATCCCTGCATGGTTATTAGCAGTAAATCATCAGGCTTTTACGTTTTGGATCAACATCAAATTCCAGTTTGCTCCAGCACCGCTGCAAGGACCAACAATTTAATAAACCAACTCTGATCGCATGTTTTTGTACAACACAGCTGTAGATGAACAGAAAGAAACTGTGAGACTGAGAAAAGTCTCATTAGTAAATACATGTAATCAACCCCCAAACCTGCAGCTAAACGTGTTTTTAACACGGGTCCCTGCAAACACACACATGTGCATGGGCAACAAGGTTACAGCAGAGATAAACAGGTTTTATGATGCATGCTGCCTGTTTGAGCCTCTTCACGAATCTCCAGCCTCTTTGTTACTACTAAGCTGGAAGGCGGGACCTGCCAGTGGAGTAGCAGACAGGAGATTAAGACCTGAATCAAAAAGCAGATTAATGGATTGTATTTGTGTATGTGTGTGCATGCCTGTGTGGGCGGCTGGGTTAGTGGTTATTTTGAGGTGGTGGGATTTGTGTATGTGTTTGCTTTTAACCCCCTACGGATCATCTAATTGGGCAAATATGTCTATTTAAATAGTATATGGACTTTGGCCTGTTGCAGTCTTTATCACCGTTAAATACCACACACAAGCAACCACTTTACAAGTCAAACACACTTCCAAAATGTCACTTTAAAGCTTTGTAAGCATATGCAGAATAATCGCCAGTTTGCGACAGGCTGTGATCCAGTAGATAGTTTCAATCGTTGCAAAAAAACAATGTGAAAGCTTGTTGAGGGTGCTAACATCTCATTCCCGAGCATGGGTCTCCCGTGTGCTTCAATCCTCCCTCCGCACTCTGAATTTGTGTGCCGACACCATCGTATCTCAGGCCAGCCTCTGTAATCAGCCCCCAAGTGATCAACAGAGATAACATCGAGGAAAGCTCACTCCGCAGGACGGCACTAACAACAAGTTTGCCACTGAAATTGGGTGATGGAGCATAAACATCACCCAGTTTCGCACCTTGAATTCAAATCCCTTCTTGGATGTTCTGATAATTCAGTTCAACTCCATTGAACAAGAATAATGATTGTGGCAAAGTGCTTATCAAGACCTCCCGTGTGTGGGCCACCTGAAGCCTGTCCGGAGCCACAATGAACCTAAAGACTTCAGCCCCACCAGTATCCTAAAATCTGCCCTCAAAGCTGATTGTGCACATAATTATGATGATTGTGTAATAAGGCAAAGTTTGACCTCACAGTGAAATGTGTGGTTTGTCGCAGCTATGATCTAATTTTTAAACTTCATTAATTATAATTTACTGGCCAAAATATAGTAATTGCTCAAGTGTCATAACATGGCTGCCCTTCAGCTGCAGAAGTGAACACACCCAGCAAAATACACCCTTATTAGAAAGGGAAATGTGTCAGCAGCTGCCAGGACAAAGACTGAAGTGCGAAGTTGAACCAGGAAATCCTTATGTTTACTTGTTTTCTCTCCCAAATGAAGGTTAGCTTACAATTTTTCTGTTGTAACTGCTATTAGACCAACCTAATAAGGTGTTCCTAGTAAGCTGTCAATATAGTGTGAATAAGGGTGGGAAAGAGCCCTGTCTGTGTACTGCAGTTGTCTACCACAAACTACATCCTCCAAACTCCAAAGTCTGAAATGAGTTGCCACCCTTTTAAATCAGAGAGTATAAGTTGCTGTTGTTGGAGTGGAAAGAGGTGATGAGAAGTAATGGTGAGTTGTGTTATTAGCTACGCTTGTCAAATGCTTGTTAATACATCTACTCACATGGTAGCAACTCATTTATGCCCGTAGACATGTTCAAGACAACCTGTTGAAGTTTAGGTTGAGCGTGAAAAGCAAGGTTTTGGTGGTGTAATGGTGTTCCCGTTAGTACGAGCTGAGCATCATTTAACCTCCTAGGACCTGGCGTCCACATATGTGGACATCACATTTTGGGTTATTTAAACCAAAATACTCAATTTTGTTCTACAAGGGCCTGATATCCACTGACGAGGACATTATACTGCTACTGTTCTATCGAAATTTTAAACGAATATCCTCATATGTGGCTCTCATTTTTCTTAGAAACAAAAATTAGGTAAAAAAAAAAAAAAATCTGGTAATTCTTTGTTTTTACATTCATTAGGTCCCAATCAGCCCAAATATCAAAGAGAAATAAAAAACGCATGCCGTGGAAGAGTTCGAGTCTTAGGAGGTTAACACCACAGTCTACCTGAGTATTGTTCCTTAACATGTCCATCCCTTTAGGAACTCATTCTACCCACCTTCTCGTCACTTTTTCCCACAAGTTAATGCACCATGTCACAAAACTCAAATTATCTACGACTAGTTTCTTGCACCTGACGCTGAGTTCACTGGCCTCCTCAGTCATCAGATCTCAATCCAACAGAGCCCCTGTGGGATGTGTTGAAAAACTGGACTCTGAACCTAATCATCAGGTCGTGCAGTCGTTTTTTGGCATATATAATGCCATAATCCAACAAATAATAGAATTAGGTGACCAGTTCATCCACATAATCAATAGGATACAACAAAATAACTAATTAAGCCTGCGAACATTAACTGATAACTTTTGGATTTCACCCTCTCATCCCAATAATGCCATTTTTGCCTGCCAACTGCTATGTTTCGCTAAAGCCACAGCTTAAAAATGGCCGTCTACAAACCATTCTGTGTCGTCACAGTGGCTACCTCCATCTTTTATATAGTCTATGGGTACAACCGTAAAATAAATCTTCTTGTAAATTCTATAAAAGCTGTCCCTGTGAGTGAAGGTTGGGACTCATGAATTCACTCTTAAGCTTTTTATGTGGCACCAGAGTAGATACTGGAGTCGATCCAGTGCCACTCTTAATTGTGAAGCTCTTCGTCTCTGTTTCCAAGCTTCTGCTTCTGTGTCTGATTTTATTCATCGGCTGTAGATCACTGTGAATAACAGGAATATTTGTACTACTGTCAGACTTTGCTGATAGATGAACAGGATGTGCAGACTGACTGCAGCTGACTGGGCTGAAGATAAAGCAGCAGGATTTATATATAACAGGATGAGGATTTAGAAATTAACCAGCTTGTTTTGAAACGGGGTGTCATTTTTAGAGGAGATGGAGCATTGATTGGAAAGGAGGCGATGGCAAGTGAATTGATTATTATAAAAATCTTTGCCAGACAGGAAAAGCAGGTCACCGGTTTAAACTTGCATATTTCACATTGAGTATATTGAAACAGAGATGTCTACATCTGCATACACACACGTGCACGTGTTTGCACGTGCTTGCCCAGAAATCAAGCTAAAGCGAAGAGACAGTCATATGTTTTCGATCGGCTTTGTCCTTGACTTGTCCCAGGAAGCGGGAGGAGATTTTCCCCTATTTGTTACTCTAGAGACACCAACTGGCTGTGACTATAGCAGAATTTAAAACAGTAAATAGGGAGGTAATGGGCTTTGAGCCTACTGTCATCTCCAGTCTAGCTCCGGCTATCACCCAGGATATTAGCAGATAAATCTGAATGGCTTCCATCTGAGGCAGTGCACAATGGTTATTGATCAGACAACCCCGTGCAGAGTTGAGGGGGAGAGAAGCAGAGTTTATTAATTAGGGATTGACAGCCAATTCGGTCTCCTTATTCACAGATAGACAGCTCTGGAATCCTGATGAGCTGTGCCCTCTATGCATTTGTCAGCAGCGAGCTCCACGCCGCCTCCAAACACAATGACACAAGAATGCGCAGGGGGAATTGAACCGATGACCCTGCTCGCTGCTCACGCAGTGTAAACCTGGGTACAATGAGAGATCAGCAGTTTAATCAGGTGTAAAATGACCAGGCAACCACCTGCTCAGTTGTTCATTTTCTTAGCCTTTAGTGCTGGATGACCTCTGAAAAGGCACAAAGTCATCAGTTTTTCTATCAGTTTTAGTTTCAAGATATCAAGTTGTGAGTTTACTTATAGAAAAGTTTCTTGGGTGAATATTTTGGGGGTTTTCTTATTTAATTTTTTTTCTGTTCGGATGGCTATATATACGAATGTCTTAATGGCCGTTCTGCAGCAGCTCTGCTTCTCCTCCCTAAACTTGACTCTAATAGGATACAGGGCTTTTCCACTGATTGGGTTGCTAGAGAATAAAATTGGCTCTTAACTGTACCTCAGTGTTGAGCAGCACCCTAATCCAGCCGCCCCCGGGCTGCTAGGCTCCGTTGTTCTCCCTCAGCTCTCCCGTATGCTCCGATACGGATCTGATCCCCTGCACAATTTCATGCCTGCTTTGCCCTCTTCTCCTGCAGCAAAGCATCAATTACCCTCATAAAACAAATTCTGCCCCCTTCAGAAGCGTCAGCCAAACGCGTTCCCCATTCATACCTCCTTGGCAGCCAAATAGCCACAACCGCCTTAAACTTTGAGCTCGGTGTGCAAATCGGCAGCACGTTTCTGATGAGAATCACACAGAAAAAAGATTAAAAAGTAGCAGCTTCATGTAATATCTCCTGGCCACTTGTGCAACTATCGGCTGCACATCCACAGAAAATGCACACTTGCACAAATTCCCTTGAGGTGAGGAAAGATGTTTTTATTTTTTTCACTTATAAGAGGGAAGCATTAACTGCTAATTCAGGGCTTGGAAAACAGACTGTGCAGTGGGGTGACTCACTTACTCTCTGACCCTTCACTTCCATTTCTGCCACGCTAATCCCAGGTTAATGACGGGGACAAACGTCAGGAGGTGACATAACAACCATCTTAAGCACGAAGCCACTTGTATAACTACACATAAATTGAAGGAGCAAAGTCATTTTACTTACATGCAATACTGTCTATTAAAAACATTACCCCGTATCACATTAGCTCTCTGTGGCTGGTATATTATGTAACTGCATTGTTATAAAAAGTTAATACATGTTTAATGTGCATTTAGTCTCCTACTATAAAGTTGTTCCCAAACTCAAAGGGTTACAAGATAAACCTCAAGATGGTTAAAAGAAAACAAACTCTTCTGCAACACAAATTTCATTTTCTTTCATTTTTAAATTTTTCTTTACTTTAATGTTTTTTATTGTTTGTGAGAGCATACACTGTATGAAGGGAAGTACTGGGCCACACTTCTTAATCTTTGTGTTCAGTTGTGTTCAGTGCCTCGGATGTATAAAATAATCAAACACCTAGCTGTGTGTTCTACCTCTGCAGCCATTTGTGAAAGAATGGCTTTCATTCGAAAGAGCAATCTGAGTGTGTGACTCTAACAGGATGCAACCGTTGCAGTCGCTTTGAAATTCCCTCCTGGACATTCCACGATTCTACTGCGGCACCAGGGCTCTTATTCAAACCTGTGCCATAAAGAACACTTCAGGAAGTCATTCCTTCCATTCTTCATAAAACTGTACAAAAATTATTTTTTTAGTGACAGGTGAACACACCTGTCAGGCATACAATTCCTCATACATATATTTATAGTGTACATGTTGTTTATCTTGCACATTTACATTTGGTTTTGGAACTGAAGAAGCCATTTTGGATGAAAAGTTAAACATCCAAGTCCAAGTTTCTTTCAAGGCTCCTTATACTGACATCTGTACATGACAATTAATATTGTTCATTAAGTGTCACAGGAGTATGGTCACACTTGGCCTGGGGTTAGCAGTTTCTGAAAAGGATCTTACAGAAAAGCACAGGATGCCTTTATGGAAATAACTGGTGTCAACTTTGTTACTCAGTACAGATACGCGACCTATTCAAACATACTAAGTGGGCCAAACAAGTTCAAATTGTGAGTCTAGCTGATTCTTAAGGCCAAGATGCTAACAGTTGACTCTTCAGGAGTAACTTCAAAGTTACTGAAAGATGCAGCAATCCAAATGTTAGGGACCAGAATTGGCCAATTTTCAGCGTGCTCAGCCGGTCAACCTACCATCGTCTGATTAAGAGCTGCTGTGTTTCAAGCATGCCTAATACACATGAAAGGTTGCAGGCAAACAGTCATTCACACTAGCAGCCACACAGTTACAGTGCTTCATTATGAATGGCATTCACTAAATTAAACCAACAAAAAAACTTTGTAACAACAAACCTAATCAGATGCTGAAATCACCGTCATCCAGTTGAACGCTGAAACTTTAAAGAAACTAACAAAGGCAACACAGCTAAAGCTACACTGTAAAAAAAAAAATCCTAAAAAAACAGTAATATTCCGGCAGCTGGGGCGCCAAAATAATACCATAAAATAACAGAAAATAACTTTCTCATGAAAATACGGTTATTTTCAGTAATGACAATACAGTTTGTTGCCCTAATTTTACATGGGATTTTGCCTTTTTCAAGTGCTTTTAAACATTAAATTAGGAACATTTTAATGTGATTAAACAATGAAATTACCTATAAACAAGGTCAATGAATGCGGCAATATGAATGATAATACTTAAATGTACAGAAATATACAGTTAACAGTTGGTTTAAATAATAACGGATTGCATTCATATAACGCTTTTTGAGACCCTCCACTTTATAATTCCCCTCTGGCCATCACCAGTAGGTGGTAGGTGAAGTGTCTTGCCCAAGGACACAACGACCGAGAGTGTCCGAGCCGGGGCTCGAACTGGCAACCTTCTGATAACAAGGCGAACTGCCAACTCTTGAGCCACGATCGCCCTAAACAACAATAACAATAATAATTATTTGATGTAAAAAAAAGTTTATAAGAATCATTTTATATATTTTTCCATAGCATTACATTTGAATTTAACAGTTCAATCTTTCAAATAACGGACAAATATTTGTGAAATTATGATACATTTGTGAATGTATTTTAATTACTAAATATGCATATGTACAGACAGATACATTTAAAAAACAAGAAAATTATGTTTTATTACATTTACAGTGATTTTACGTTAAGTTACATTTGAAATGTAAAATCACAGTCTATTTATGTAAATTTAATGATATTCTAGAAGAACAGTACAAAACTGTAAAATACACAGTAAAATACTTTTATATTACAATTTTTCTTACAGTGTATCCAGAGCTCAGCGCCAACAGCCTTGGTATGAGCAAAGGATCAAATTAGTGAAAATTATGCAGATGAGTAAAAAAAGAAAAAAGGTTCAAGTTCCTCTTGTCTGGACAATTTAAAAACATACTGGAAAATAAACTAAATACCCGACATTTGTTTTGTTATATTAATCTGTCGCGCCTGCTCATGTTTGCCAAGATAAACTATGTCAGGTAATGCTGGGTGCAGAAATTATTTGAGCCTCTTTGTAGTAGCAGAGCACTTTATTTTTCAATTTGTGACAATCCTATAACTTGTATCTTATATAGTTTACAGTGAGAAAAGCTTGTTTTTGAAAAATTACAATTGGTACATCTCTGCTGACATGTGGATCACATTTGTGCTGTCTGTGCAACTGAGTGTTACTCGGTTGTGAAGTTGAAGCTCGAGCAGATTGCTGGGGACTTGATCGAACTGTTGTAGACCGATCGTTCAGACAAGTACAATAATTGACTCAAAGATTGTTGTAACTCAATTTGGAGAGAAACCTTTTCTGTGTACGTGTTAGTGAAGTACACTGTGTAGTCCATACAACGTAGTCAGTCTCACACACACACACACACACACTGAATTTGGTGAATTGTGTTAAGGTGTTGTTTCATTTAATAGTTATATTATTTAACCATACCATATCCATCCCTCCGCCCATGAAGCCTATCCCACCTGCCATTAGGTGATAGGCAGGGTACACCCTCTACAAGTCATCGCTTCCATATTATACACAAGGAGTAACCAATAATTTTCACAAGGGGCCAAATGAGAAACTGGGACTCTTCAATTCGCTGAACTCAGTTCTGCCCAGTATTTATTTTATTTGTTTATAAGCTTGAAAACAGTCCTAGTTTTTCATGTAGCACTTTGGGAAAATTAATTGGCCACTCCTGATTTACAGAAACTACTAGTTTAACGGGTGCATTTTTTCACATGAATACAGTCATTTTACTTTAACTTTAGTAAAATATAAAGACTTCTACTCGACGTTTTCTGTTCTCCTCCTATCCAGGCGCGTGCAAATGATTTTCCCTCTTTCTTTCCATTACACACATTGACATGCACAAAGCAAACAGAGACACTTTATCTTGCTGTTGTCCCTTCGCTGTGCCCTTGCTCACATCTCGACAGTTCAACAGGGTCTCGTCCCACTTACAGAACCATTTTCCCAAGAAGATATTCAAATGATTTTCAGTGTTTTTTTTTTTTTTTAAGTAATGCACATTACTTATGGGAGAGGCTGGATGTGCACGCAGAATTTTATCTCAGAAGTGCAAAAAGAGGAAAGCCTGACATTGGAAGTTTTTCAGTGACCCAGAGAGCTTAGCAAAAACTGCAAACGGCTGAGGAGTAGAGGGCAATGGAGTCGAAATGTGAAATTGACCATCTGAATACTGCGTTTTTCATATATTAAAAGAAGCCTTAAAAGGTCAAAACTATTCTATATGTATCACTCACAAACCAGAAGTATTTAATATACATTAATTCTGTAGTTTGAGGACCAAATTCTCAACTCTAAACTAAGATAAACTTCATCAACAGTCTACAGTAAATAATCAACAGGACTGCGTCTGATTGCTTGGACTGTAATGACCGCGTATCGAGGTCAATGGCAGTCAAACTCTCATTTAAACACTCAATCTGTCTGCGGTCGGTGCTTAAAAATTAAAAAGAACTTGATCAACACGTTCGTTTAGGTTTCTGTTAATGACTTATTGAGCATTTTTCTTTCATCAGTTAATTAGCATTCAAATACAAAAGGTACTTAATTTCAAAGCAATTATCGCGTGATTGGCTGGCCCAGATGAAAAAGTCGCCCACTCTCCATTCAGCTAAACCCTTGTGGATTTCTGCATGAATTGATTTACCTGCGTGAGTGTGAATCTTGGTGTGTACTATGTCTCTGTGTGCTTGTGTATAAGTACAAAAGAAAAATCTCATACCCTTCACAGCACGCGAGCCTTTCTTCTGTCAAGCAGGCGGACGACATGTAGCAGGTGGGCAAAATGTGACAAAGCACAAAGTTTTTCCGTCAGCGTAATTGCTTTCACACAAATACACATGAACACACATAATGCGGATGTATAACAAAAGGCCTTCAGAGGGCTTTGGAATCATGCACTTTCTTGTAGTGGGAAGAGATAAACAGTAAGTGCTTTCTGCAGCAGTGAGTCAGCTACTTTATCCTATCAGCCTCAGCCTGGCAGTTATCTGCAAAGAATCCCATGTATACATGCTGAAAATGCCTTGAGATTTCCAAAGTTAATTACGGCATCAAATTAAGTGCATGACAAGTGCCAATAGAAGGCCAGTGGAATGGTCTTTAATCCCCTTTGCTCCCCGGACTCTCCTCCACACCACCTCAAGCGCCACCACTGTTTACCAAATTTAAAAAAAAAATCCCAGCTGCAGAAGGCAATCAACACGAACGTGGATTTACATGACTCTTTCCCGCTCACTTGTTTGTTTGTGTGTTATTGAAAAGAAAGTGATGCATGATTTAATTGAATGAGGTCCCTTTCTGCAGCCAGTTTAAGGGGTGAATTTGATTGCAGTTTTAATTAACCGGCATAGTTCGCCCCTTTCATCGGTCCAAGGGATTACAATTATGAACAGAATGAGGCAGCAGCCGTCTGGTGATTTGGTCATTTGTGCTCGAGTGAGGGCTGTTCAGCTGCGCCTTTAAAGAGCCATTCACAGTCACTGTAAAGGTGGCTGTGGTGGGAATTCGGGGCTATTTTTTAATCCATGCTAAGAGGACTTCAACACGGGTTCAATATGTACACGGAAAATAATTTTTAAATTGTTTACTTTTTGTAATAACGTTGCTGTAAATGTCTGTTTATCACAAAATGTGTTTTCTTTCAGTTTAATTCATTTTAAGTTCGGTGCCCCTGAAAGTGCATGAAGTATATAGACAAAAGTAATCTCTCTTTTTAGCCATCACTTATGAACCACCGGTGTGTGGCAGAGTATTTATCTGAAGAGACCCTTCCCTCTGGCTATAGTTTTCTTTTTTTTTTTTGCTGTGTTTGGGATGTTTGTGGGCTGCAAACTCTGAGCAGTGTGTGTGTAGTTTAAGGTTACATGACTGTTTCTGCTGTTTCAAGTTCGGTGTTGTGCCAAAAAACAAACAAACAAACAAACAAAAAAACGGCCCACTTTAACTCCTAATATGATGATATAAATAATGCCTCAATTGCATGGTTTCGCCTCTTTCATCACTTTGTATAGGATAGCCCCTGATGACTGACACACCAGTAGGATTGCATTTCACTGTTTAGGCTCAAATCGGTTTGATGTTTAAAGGTTCACGGTGACGTGAAATAACTCCTCAGATGTCTTAAAACAAACGTAACAAGCCGGTTTTGAGTTGAAAGTGTTAAACTCTAGGGTGTAAAAGTAAAAAGTAAAAGAAATACTCAAACAATTCTGCTTAAGTCTAGTAATGAAGTATCTCTAACCTCTGGTCATTTTCTATTTAACAAAAACTAAGCCAAAATGCTGGGAATGAAAAAGTAAGTACACTCTATGATTCAATAGCATTAACTTGAATTATTAACAACACCATAATACCACAACAACTCATCTGTAAACTGGACAGACTGGGCCTCAGCATCTCCCTCTGCAACTGGCTGCTGGATTTCCTCAGCCAGAGGCCTCAAGCGGTGCGTGTGGGCAACAGGGTCTCAAACAGCATTACCCTGAGCACGGGGGCTCCACAAGGCTGTGTGCTCAGTCTTCTGCTCTTCACCCTGTTGACACATGACTGCACACCAACCTACAGCTCCAACCATCTTGTGAAGTTTGCGGACGACACAACGCTGGTGGGGCTCATCACCAAGGGCGATGAGACCCACTACAGGAAAGAGGTTGAGCTCCTGACCACGTGGTGCAGAGACAACAACCTCCTGCTAAATGTTAGTAAGACCAAGGAGATTATTGTCAACTTCCAAAGAGGCCACGCCTGTCACCCCCCATTGACCATCGACGGTGCTGTGGTGGAGAGGGTGAGCAGCACCAAGTTCCTGGGGGTGCACATCAGTGAGGACCTCTCCTGGACCACCAACACAGCATCACTGGCCAAGAAAGCACAACAGCGCCTCTACTTCCTGCGCAAACTCAAGCGGGCAAGTGCTCCACCACCCATCCTGACCACATTCTACAGAGGAACTATTGAAAGTATCCTCTCCAGCTGCATCACTGTGTGGGGCGGTAGCTGCACTGACTATAACAGGAAAGCTCTACAACGCATTGTGAGAACAGCTGAGAGGATAGTTGGTGTACCACTCCCCTCCCTGCAAGACATTTACACCACTCGCCTCACCCGCAAAGCCATCACAATTGTCAACGATGCAACCCACCCCGCGCACTGTCTGTTCAGCCTCCTGCCCTCTGGAAAGAGATACAGAAGTCTCCGCTCCCGCACTACCAGGCTCACCAACAGCTTCATCCACCAGGCTGTGAGACTGCTGAACTCTCTTCCCTCCCGGCTCCTAGCCAGCAGAATCACCAGATTGGCAGAAGTATAGGAAGACAGACTGGACAATGTCTACGCATGGGACAGTGTGAAACGTAATTTCAATTCCTTTGTATGGCAAGTACATTTGAAGAAATTGACAAATAAAGTTTTCTATTCTATTCTATTCTAATTATCATGTTCTGTATGATGTAATCAGTCTCTTACATTACTGTGAGGTAGATTTGGCTCATTTTTCTTTACAATGTTGCTTTAGTTCCTGAGGTTTGAAGGCATCTGTTTATGCACAGCTCTCTTGACGTCACATCACAGCATTTCAGGCAAGTCTGATCTTTGACTGGACCAAAACCAGTGTTGTATGTGACACGTTACTTTTGGCTGTAGCAGGTGTTACAGCTCAGGTGCGTAGGTCTTGTGGCTGCTGAAAAAGCCCAAATCATGGTAAATGGTTCTTTTATAGCACTTTTCTACTCAAAACGCTTTACACAACTTGTCTCATTCACCCATTCACACAAGTGCTTTTTTTCTTTCTCTGCTCTTTCTATCTACATACTATCACGTAACCTTAAACATTCATGTTATGAAAGTGTTTTGAACTTGTTGTTAAAAAGGAAAAGAACAATATCACAGTGAAATGCATTCATACTCTGATGGATGCATCAGAGAGCAACTTGGGGTTAATGTCTTACCAAAATATTTGGCATGCAGACTGGAGGAGAGGGGGCTCAAACCACCAACCTTCTGATTATTAGGTGACCTGCTCTACAGCCACCCCTCGACCACTGTGCTGACGAGGTGTTTGTGCCGATATGTTGTGTTTTTCATCAAACATGGTGCTGTGCATTATGGCACATCTGCCCTGACATCTCCACTTTGGTCTCACCTGTCCAAAGGACATTGCTCCAGAAGTTTTGTGGTCTGGTCAGATGCATCTTTGCAAACGTGGGCCATGCTGTCGTGTTCTTTTTAGAGAGAAGAAGCTTCCTCCTGGCAATCCTTCCAAACATGTCATACTTGTTTAGCCTTCTTCTAATTTTACAATTATGAACTTTAACATTTAACAAGCTAAAGCTAAATTTGGAAATGGCTCATAACTTTCCACAGACTGACGGCCAGCATCAAGTGAGATCATTACTGATGTCCTCCTTGGCATTGTGTTAAGACACACCACTCCAGACGAGCCAGCTGATAAAAATCCGGCGTTTATAGAGATAGTCACACTTGTTGATGATCAGTTAATCAAATACATCTGATAAGCAGCATGTGGCTGCTACTTACACTCTTGATTACTTTAGGAGCAGTAAAGATTTTATTTTTTTCACACACCGCATCTGTATTTTGGCTTGTTTTTGTAAGATTAACGATGTGGTGTAATAAGTTGTTGTTCTTTTGAGGATGTATTTACCTCACTTTAAGACAAATTTTATTATTATGTTCTGATCTGTAGAAAATTGAAATCAAAAGAGAGTCCACTTTCTTTTTCACATGACTGGAGATGAACTTTTCACAAATGTTAGTCTGCAATTCGAGTAAGCAGCTATTTACTTTTTCACAAAAGCAATGTGTCACAGATAAAACTGTACTGCATTTCTCTGTTCCTTTTGTTATCCAAGCCTACTATTGTGCACATTCATAGGTCAAAGAGTGAGATGGCAGAAAAGGCCAGCATTCATGTTATGAAATTGTTTTGAACTTGTTGTTAAAAAGGAAAAGAACAACATCACGGTGAAATGCAAAATGCGCCACGGTGACGAGTCTGTCAGCTGCAAAGAGCTCTACTTCAGAATTGGAGGAGTGCCTGCAACCTAAGCACAGCTATACAGTGCAAGTGGCAGGTCCCACTGAAGAGGAGGCTAAAGTATTGGGCTCTGAAACAGCAACGGCTAGTTTGTGGCTTGATCGGAGTGGTCTCTCTCTGAGGGTAAATTCATTATGTAATATTTAAAGGTGGGTAGCAGGCTATAACTACTGTGAAACAATCAGAAATTAAGGTTTTTTTCTCTGGTTACCTTCTTTGTTCTCAATAAAACTGATACCGCTCATTATTTAGAGTTTGTTTCCACAGACGGCACCATCACTATTTATATCTCCTCAATATTTACAGCACTGAAAAATGTTCTTGATACTGATGATCTGATGCCAATTAAATACAGGGCCAGCATTGCCCATACCAATACTTTTAACTTATAAAGACAGCTTATGTCATGGAGAGCAGTGTGTCATGATTTATGAGATGAATCGTCATGAATTTAAATTCTTGACACATTTTAATGACCACTAAATCACTGTGACTTTTACTTTCCGCGATAGTTAATTAACACACGGAGACACACCTTTTAGCTTTTCATGTATTTTGAGAGACCTGTAAATATGCCTGTTTCTGAAGAACTTTGAGTCAGCCTCTGCTATTTAAATGTGCTTTGGGCTATAAATAAAATAGACGTGACACTTAACACAAAATGATTCAAACATTTTTCATATTGCATGGTTGAAATATGGGTTTGAATTTAAAAACAAAATTCATTTAATACAATTTAGCGGGCTACATGCTGAACTTAGAGAACAGAAACAAAGTTTTGATCATATCAGGCTAATATCGATCCAATGCCAATACCAGCATATCAGCCAATACCAACTAGGAGTGCATCGTGAGTGTAGTGAGATTAAAACACTTGGTGCTCAGGGGATTTTGGCTCTAAAGACTCTGAATGCTGTCAACACTGAGCTTCCCTCCCTGTGGACACAGAGCCTCCATCATTAACATCCATATCTGCTCTTTTTCTCTCTCATACATGTTGAGCTGGGCACTTTAAATGTTAAGGTTTTGCAAAGCATATGTGTAATCATCATGCATTTTGTTACTGTGTTCATCTGGATGAATTAAGTCTGACCTACTTAGCAAGTAGCTGTGGACAAAACAAAAATGGCCAATTGATGAGGTCTTTTTCTTTGTTTCTTCTTCCACTTCTTGATTTTGTGTATGTGTCTATTAATGCTTGTAAGCAGGTGACACGATAAACATCCTGATGCTGATTTCACAGTAGTCTAATAGTTAAAGGAAACATGGCAGATGAAAATGCAGCAACGCACCCAGAAAGGCAGAGAGCGAGGCTGCTGGCAAGGAAACAGTTAGGATAGAAAATGTGTTTTGGTGATTAACGCTCACTGTAAACACATATTATGTTTACAAGAAAGCACCAGGGATTCTTTAATAGTGATGAGAAGGCAGAGCCATTGTTTCTCAATTAATTCTTGAGAATTGCTGTCTGTCATTTTGTTCTAATTGAGCAGTCAAAGAGGACTGTTAGGTTTACTGAACTGAACCAATTCTCTTTGAGTGAATGACTCAAGTAAATGTCATCATCCAGTTATTAATGAACACTCTATTATAAGCATATACCTGAAATCGAAGTGTACATATCTGACCTTTCAGCTGACCTGTGAACTCACTACATTTAAGCTATAATTATTGCAAACTATCAAAAACAAACAAATAAAATTTCAAGTTAGTTTCTGACTTTTAACATGAAGTATTACTAATATGCTTCGATTCTAGTTCCCGAGCATTCTTAAATCACTAACTGACTGATTGAAAGTGTAAAAATTAGAGACAAGATAAATCAAATATGCTACAGTCCTGCACTTTGTTGCCTAGCTACATGTCTGTGCAGATGAAACACATTTGCAGATGCAATTTAGCCACCTGGACCTTATCTCACCGGTGCTAATAGGAAGCTTCCTTCCTATTTGAGCTGTGGCCAGACAAACATTCTTTGTTTTCCTGCATCTTCTTCTTTATCTCGTTTGTTTAACAGAGAGAAGAGTGTGGAAACAGAGATGATGGTGTAGCTTTGAGCACTGATCTTGCGGTTCCTCGGTGATATTGCCTCTTTAAGATTGTAGCTTGCTCAGTCGGATGTTTAATATGAGTCATTACACAAATAAACGCAGTCGGTTTATAGTGCCAGCGATAGCAATCATTGCCACTTATCAGCTGAACAGCAGCTTTGGTGATACATAAGAGTAGTACAGCACGTTCTCTTTGTAACATACTAGCATCAGATCTCCACACCTGTAACACAAATATAAGGTGTTCTAATAAATTTATAAATATCACATGTAATTTGTCACCATAATGGTTCCGCATCATTTTATTATTCAACCCACACGTTACATTTTTCCCTCGTCACTGCAGCTATGTCTTCAAAGATGTTAATTAATTTATTTTTATTAAGCATTGTTTTGGGGATCTTAAAAAAACATACGCATTCTGATTATTGAAAGACTAAATGTATTTTCTTTAAAAAAACAAAACATCAAACATACAGATCAAAGATTGTTGTATACGGATAAGCAATGCAGCAGATTTATTGTATGTAGGACATCTATCTGTGAAGCTAATTTACAGCCCTCTCCCTGGTTAGGTTTCTAAATCTAGATTAAAATAGCATGACAGATAATACAGACTGCATGTGTCAGCCCAAAATGCTAAACGGGTATGTGCTGTGCATACATTAACATACAGGGGTAAGAATCTGAGTACTGCAGTACTGAGTATTACATTCTGTATTTAATCAGCTGCTCTACTTGTATGGATATGAAAGATGTCATTTTTTAACTTATCCTTTCAAAAATAATTGTCTATCTATTCTTTTGTTTTCAAGAAAATGTAAGCTTATAAAAACAATTAAAACTATTCAACTGAATGTATTTTATACAAAGTTGCTGTAATGTGTCAAAATCAGCTCTAACGACTACAGGTCAACAAATGTAAAGATACATATGTAATCTATCAGCTGCCTATCGTAGCATCATACTAACATATTCATGGCATATGTTCCTTATCTGCTCCTGGGACACGTGTGGACCATTAATGATGAAACTTTGCATAAACAGTGCTTAGGGTACTGTACATTTGTCAGTTCAATTGAGCACTGAATCGTGACCTTACAACGTGTGTTCACATTTGTTGATGTTTAGTGTGCACACGATGTATCCCTTTGCTTTGTGCATTTTCTACGATCGTCGCGCCACTGATCATCAATCAAGTTATAAAAACACTAGCTGTCCAGAAAATAGTGTAGCAGAGCAGACCTCAGCGATGTGGGGATAAGAAGACAAAGTTTGAGTGAGCATTATCATGTCATAAGACACTTATGACTTGATAAGGTTACTCAGTCTTCTAATGACTGGTGATTTGTCACAGGTGGGGAACAAGACATAGATGAAACTAGTAGTACTAATAATAATAAGCTTGACACTTGATACTTTTTCAAAAGAGACCTGTGTATAAAAGGCCTATACAGTCTGAGAGTAAACAGACTGGAGAAACCGAAACAGTGTAGTGAAAAAGTCCTGGAAAGTGGACGCAGGTACAAAAACTAACATTTATGGATCCCATTCATAAGATTTAAAAAGTTTATTTTAACATACAAATATTCTTTGAGCTCTTACACACTTAAGGGATGCCTAATGTTCAACAGATGAAGCTGCCTCATTCTCTCTGCTGCTAGTCCTGTTCACACCCAGACAAGGACACGAGGGTTGAGTGGACGCAGACAGACGCCATCCTCCCTACCCCTCCCATACTGTAAATGAGCAGCGCTGGTGTAGATCAGCTCCAAATTGCCAAATGGGTTGTGTCAGCTCACAGAGAGCATCATCATCATGCTGCTTAGTTTAGACTGGCATTCCACTGGGAGGAGTGAGCTAATGCATTTCAATCCACAGACACACATGCTGCGCGCATACACACACACTCTACACATATACACAGCCACACAGTAATGAGATTCAAAACAAGACAAAGGTCAATAGAGAGGTGGACAGAGGTTCCACAGAATTTAGATACAATGTAAACAAAAGTCAAGCGAAAGCACTACCACGTACTGCCATGCACACAGACACATCACTTCAGAGGGCTTACAGTCATTTTCTGAAGACTCAGTCAAAAGAAAACTGTCATTTCCAACTGCAATAATTTATATTTTGCATCATGATTCTGTGAGCAGCAGCAAGATCCCAGCACAGATTCAGTGGCAGCAGGTATTATTATAGCATGACAGGAGGAGTTAGTGTTGGTGGGTTGCAAAGCGGCTGCCAGGAATACACAGACCTACACTAAAGTAATGTTATGCTCTTATTACGACTAATTCCTCCCTTATGCAAAACTCAGATTAAGTCTTTGTCCGCAAAAGAGAGGCACATCCCTACAGTATGACTGTGTAAACATAGGACCTCACAATATAAGGAATACAACTACACCCATGCATATTTAAAAACTAGTAGATATACTGTATAAATCTGCAGTAAAGACTAAAGCACAAACAGACAGCACGTTCTTTCTTATGAGGGATACAATAACGTGTTGTGGCACAAATTTACTTCCAAAGACACCGCCCCTCTCCATCTGTACAGTTTTACGATGCAGAACAGGACCCTAGTGACAGTGTGAGCTTAATGGAGCACTGATGAGGTCAAAAAGAGAGGAGAGTCAGGTTAATTGGGAGCTGCTCAGGAAATCTCAGGTTGAATGATGATTACAAATCCTCCAAATGTTAACTGGGGAAAAATAGGATAAATATAGTTTCCAGTTCAGCTGAATGGGAATGTGGAACAGTGTGATGGCAGAAGGAATTCTCCCAGGAGATGTTATCTCTCAGAATTAGGGCATGATACCGTACTAGATAGAGGAAGGGACAATTATCACATCTCCTCCCATCCAACCACACTCGGTGATTGATAAGATGCCCTAAGGACTCAGACTGTTGTTACTAGAATCAGACAAAGTGAGGAGTGGATGTAGTGTTCATTCTTAAAGACAAGAAGAAGTGTTACATATTGTACTTGTTACTGACACATTTTTACGATCCATTGCTCACGTTCTTTAATTAATGTGCATGTTAAAATACTGTTAAAAAACAGTATTGTTGTTTATTAAACATTTTACACATTTTAACTTCCAGCTTAGCTTCCAGTTTGGATTCGGGAGACAGACACTATCTTTACGTTTAAGATTAGGCTTAAACTTTCCTTTTTGCTAAAGCATATAGTTAGGGCTGGATTGGGTGACCCTGAATCCTCCCTTAGTTATGCTGCAGTAGGCGTAGGCTGCTGGGGGATTCCCATGATGCACTGAGTATTTCTTCTTCTTTAGTCACCTTTCTCACTCACTATGTGTTAATAGACCTCTCTGCACTGAATCATATTTCTTATTAATCTCTGTCTCTCTTGTCCTCAGCATGTCTTTATCTTGTTTTCCTTCTCTCACCCCAACCGGTCGCAGCAGATGGCCCCGCCCCTCCCTGAGCCTGGTTCTGCTGGAGGTTTCTTCCTGTTAAAAGGGAGTTTTTCCTTCCCACTGTCGCCAAAGTGCTTACTCACAGGGGGTCATATGTTTGTTGGGTTTTTCTCTGTATGTATTATTGTAGGGTCTACGTTGCAATATAAAGCATCTTGAGGCGACTTTTGTTGTGATTTGGTGCTGTATAAATAAAACTGAATTGAATTGAACTGAAAACTTACACTTTTGTCTGCTTGATTATGCTACACATTTGACCTTAGTGTATCTAAGAAGTTTTAGAGGCTGGGATAGAGATTTAAATGTTAGATATTAAAAAAAGATATTAAAAAAAAAAAACATCTTCAAAGTCAAGACCTTACAGCTAAGATACAAACTTGCTTGTGTATTTTGGTTGCCAATCTATTTAGTTCAATTCAATATTATTTATATAGTGCCAAATCACAACAACAGTTGCTTCAAGGAGCTGTTGCAAAGTAAACAACCTACAATTATCCAGAAAAGGGGAAGGAAAAACTCCCTTTTAACAGGAAGGAACTTCCAGCAGAACCAGGATCAAGGAGGAGCAGGTGGGGGGTGAGGAGAGGAAGACAAATCTATGTAATGGCAAATCTGCTGCAAATAATAGTGCTAATAATAATTGATTGCTTATTCCTTGTGCTGTTTCGTTGCTGTCAGTCTTAAAGATCTGGAAGGAAGATGATATGAAGTAGAAAAAGTAACAGGATACATTTGTTAAACTTTCCCAGAGTCTAATGAAAGAATCCCACATGCAGACCATTTACCAGCAATTCTACCAACATTCATAGCTGTAAAAATTGCTGTTAGCACTTTTTAGTTCTTTCGTTCTCATATATTGATTTTTCAATTTAGATAAAAGCTGCAGTGTTTCTGCTTCTGTGTGAAGGCCATAAAAACCAAAACAATGTGCTAAAAATGCTCAAATGCAGCTGTAGAGCTGAGAATACCAGCCAAGTCAGGTGATAATTCCTCTGTGAGTTGGTTATAATGAGCAAGCAATTTCACACTACGCTCGGCTGTTGTTCATAAAAAACGTTCAGTGTTCCAGCTTTACAGATTTGCGTCCCTCGCCAATGGCATTTCTTTTTCTTTTGTCACATGCAATGTTTTAACTGAGGGTTTAGCTGAATTCATGTCCAATAAAGACACTGGAAATGCATAACTTTGAATCTATTTGTGGTTAATGATCACTCAGCAAACAGAAGAATTTGGCTGTTTTTATGGCCGTCGCTTGTTTCTGTGTTACCCATTTTGTTTCCCATCATCTTAGTTGTTAGAAGTTCTGATAATCACCTCCACGAATGATTTCCTTTTACACAGAGAAAAGTAACTGGTACATTTACATCTATTATATACCATCCCTTTAGTCAATAGAATTTCTTCTTCAGTAGGACACCTAAGGATTCTCATATATTTATACAACAGTGTTTTCACAAAGAAAAAAAAACATCTATTCACTCATACTATACACTGACTGGGACAAAGGTGCAGAGAGCGATTTCACTGAATAATATGCAAATCGGACTTCTTCTCCTTAGATCAGCTGAAACCGCCGAAAGCTGCTGTTGCTGCATTTTCACAGAATCATCCATATGAATTTCTGCTTTCTGTTCTCCGGCTCAGCAGCACCCGTGTCCTCGCAGCATCTGAGAAACATCAGGAAACACTGTCTGCTCCGTTTCCCAGCGGAGACCTTATCAGTGAGAGGTGTTTGTGTAATGGCGTTTTTCCAGGCTGGTCCTGCAGGTCACAATGTTTGGAGCAAGTGGAGGGAGGAAAAAAACAAACCGAACAACAACTGAGAACGAGATGGAGAGAGAGGACAGGGGGGACAAAGGAAACAGAATTATGAATAGTAGGGTATTGGCCTTATCATGCCTTACATGCTGGCTTTTCTGTACAATGCCTTTCAGCAGGGTTGTGTTATTGAAGCGAGGACTTAACTGAAGGCAGAAAAACAGAAAAATATACTGGAAACACGGTGCTGTGTCACACCGTTGTTTGATTTTTGTTGTTTTGTTGTCTTGTTAGAAACTGTGCATCAATTCAGATCGCAGCAGTGTCAATTTTTCTTTTCTCTCTCACTGCACATCCCACACACATACACCTACACACACACATGCTCACATCCACACACGCAAAATGCACAATTTTTCAGAATACTTTCCACATCTCTCCTCCCACATTCTCTTCCACACAGAGATAGCAGCACATGTATAATTGCAGTGTGCAACAGTGCGCACCTTAGAGGAAATAATTACCACCATAAAAAGAGCAATTACTAACCTGGCAGAGAGTTGCAGTGGATTTTAATGCTTCTGCCAGTAACGTCTGCTCACATACCGCTCTTTGTTTGTTTGACTAATGGTTTCTTTTGAAGGATAAACAAGCCACATTTACCAATACTAAAATGCTGTCTGTTTTGCACACACATTTAGATGTAAAACACAGCTTGCAGGTTCTCTGACAATCTGAGTGAGCGGTGAACGCTGGGAAAAATGGGGGAACAGAGCTGAAGGTTAATATGAGCTTGATTCATATAACAGAACATTAAAGAGCTTTATAAAAAAATTGACTGTCGAGAAGGGCCTGCTTCAATTCAATACTTAATATCCAGTTTTGATTAGCTCGTGTGTCATTTCAGCCCCTTTTCATCTGCTGGTAGTAAATGCTCGCCAAACCGGCTGTCAGTGTAAGACAATTATTCGTTTTCTTCCTAAACGTCATTATGAGAGGATCACTAAAAATGATAAGAGTGAGTGAGTGGCTTTGTGATTTGCATTACAAACGCTAAGCTTCGCGTGTAGAGCAAGAAAAAGATGCATTCGTTGGAATATTCTCGTACACACATTATTAACAGATAGAAAAGGGGAAATAACCGCAACGATTTCTTTGCTACTTCCGGCAAATCATTCTCAGAGAATTAATCACAGTCTGTTCCCTGCCTGCTTCAGAGAATACGGCCATCTATCAAAGCCTTCGCTTGTCCTCACCAGACCACAGGATTCACTAGTCATCTCACCACCATTGTCCCTGGGCTTCAATGGTCTGATTGATTTTACAAGACAGCTACTGGGGATTATCATTTCGGTATCATATTCCACGTGTAATTGCACAGTATTGACTTATGCTAACCCACGGGCAAAGCAAGTATTGAAGAAGTGAGTAATAATTCCTCATTTTCGGTCATAATCTGTTAAAATTCAAAAGCAGAAGATCAAAGAGCCTCACCACAGGTACAAACTGAAACATGCCAACAGCTAAAATGGTTAAAGCAGTGAAAGCACGGGTACCCTATTTAATATGAAAAGCCTAATGCCATTATTTATAAACCGTTGACTGATGCTTAACAGTTAAACGAATAACGTGTTGCCTTTAGGTGTTATCTGAGTCATTACTGTCAACAGTGAATTTATTTGGGATACAGTGTTTCCACTATGGGCCCATATTGGTATCATATATATATATATATATATATATATATATATATATATATATATATAACCGAGCCACAGGCTGCAATAATCAGTCACTTAAGAAGCCAAATCTCGAATATCTGAGGTAATTACCTCGTCAATCACTGATAAAAACTCAAAATGAAACTTGCAAAAGGTAACTTTTTGCTTTAACTTACCAAATAAATGTTGATTGCACTAGGTATTAGCTAAAGAGTAATGGCACCTTTGTTATCTCAATTGGTAGTCTATGAGCCACACTGACGATATAATATCCTGTTTGCTAGCTTGATTGTGATGTCGGAACAAGAAAATGACACGACTTTTGCTCCCAGGTTAATGAATGGTAGCTACGGATATCTGAAACTGTGGAACAACTGGGATAGCTGTGGACATTTCACCAGAAAAAGAAAGAGTTCCGTTGTAGGAAGAGACAAACAAGTCTCCTCTTCTCCAAGATGGAGTGTGAACCCCCCCCAGAAAAACGTGAATGAACCATAGATGGGCATTCAGCGAGCCAGAACTTGAGAGCAGAGAAAGGAGCTGTGTAATTGTCGTTATTCCTACCGAATTACTTAGCATAAAATGTGCTTTGTATTAGTATAGGTTTTTTTTCTTAATCAAAATCTGTGTCAGTCTGTGTCAATATAAATTAAGCACTAAGGAATGTATACAGTTCTATTCAATTTGATTTGTATATCACCAAACAGTCACCTCAAGGTGCTTTATATTGTAAGGTAAAGACCCTACAATATATATATAGAGAGAGAAAACCTCAACAATGAAACAACACCCTATGTTAGCGCTTGGTGACAGTGGAAAGAAAAAACTAACTTTTCACAGGAAGAAACCTCCAGGAGAACCAGGCTCAGTGAGGGGCAGTCGTCTGATGGGACTGGTGTGGGGTGAGGGGAGGAAGACAGAATAAAAGACACATGGTGGAAGTTTGTTAATGATAACTAATGATTACATTCAGAGTGCTGTAGATATAAAATTAAAATAGGTGAGTGAATTGTGAGAAGCAGCCTAGGCCTATTACACAGTAACTAAGGGAGGGTTCACCTGATCCAGCCCTAACGATATGGTTTATGAAGAGGAAAGTTTTACGCCTAATATTAAAAGTAGGGTGAAGATTGCACACAGAAGATTTAATGGGAATGGGAGAAACCATTTATTATCAATGAGAAGTTAAAACAAATTGGGCAACATTTTGTATGTCACAAAAAACTCTGTTTCAGAAATCTGTTAACAAGTTAACAAGAGCACTAATTAATTAATTAACTGCTGGATCATCAGATGCTTGGTCATTTTGCCCTCAAGATCAATTCTGCAACAACAAAAAGCAATTTCGTCCTATCATCAGGTCAAAGTAGTATATATTTTTTTTCTCATTCATATGCTTTTTGTTTAGTACTACTTAGCAAACATTATCCTGCTAACAGGCTAAATTGTGAGCTTTTTAACCTGCTGGTGTTAGCAGTGCCCAGGTGCAACCTCACAGACCAATGACTTTAGAAAACAGTCTGTTTTCTACAGTCATTGTCATAGACCAACACATTTGCTTTATACCACTGTTATTAACTAATAGACACAAATGCCATCATGTAGCAAGACTGATTCTGATCGAGTGAGAGTGATGTAGTTTATATAATTTCTCTCTTATAGTTGATGCATTTGTCCACAAACTTTTTTGGCATGACTTTATATTTTATTTCTTTTTTATTCCTCTTCGCACCATTTTGAATCTTGGCACTGGATACTTTAGGTCTTGTGCCATCAGGGTGGAGATGCATGGATCAGGTTGGTCCTGCACATCACTGAGCTGATAAATAAGATTGGCATCTGAGAAATTACAGGTTGTGTCATAATCCTGTGCTCCTTGTTGTGATCCTCAACCACTCAAAACACAAAATGTTATCTAAAATTTTTTGATGTTCTACAAAATTAGGTTGAGGGTTAGAGGTTAAGTTTGTCTGGGTTTTACTAACTTAAAATGGTGAAGAAACTACTCAAATTGACCAAATAAATAAATGAAAACTTTACATTTTGAATTATTAAGTCAAACAATTTTGACTTATGGATAGAAAAAAGGAAGAAAAAAATTCCACTGCAGATTCTTTTTTCAGTGCTAGAAACAAGCCTCTACGTGCTGCAAACATAGCTGGACTGGCCATCGGGCATACCGGGCATTTGCCCGGTGGGCCGCTGGCGATTTTTTGTTTTTATGGCATAGCTTCCACAGATTTAGCAACATCAGCAAGTGGTGGAGGCCAGCAGGTGGATAAGGGAAAGAGGAGGCAAGAGGAGGAGAGACCCGAGGCGGCCGCCGGTCATAGTGGCAGAGGAACTGAACTTCAGGTAAGAAGTTATGACCTGCTGTCTATCTGTGTCAGATATAAACCAAGTTTAGTTGTAGTTTGTTTTCGTTGTGCTGACTTTTTACAGTCGCTTAGAATAACTGGTACTGTGTAGGGGAGAGCGGGGTAAGTTGTCACACTTTTCACACTGACTAACTTTTACTGAGCACCATACATCACAACGTAATAAATGTTTCACCAAATGAAAGAAGGAAGTCTCGGGCACATATGATGTATTCATTACATTTTCATATCTTATCTCATTACGGAGTTGTAGACTGTTGAATGGAGAATGTGCACTTGTGACAATTTGCCCCATCAGCAGGTAAGTTGTCACACTAGATTATCTTAAAATAAGAACACAAATACTTAATTGTGATTATTGATTTTAATTGTTAAATTCAAACCAAAACTGGAAATTTGAACAATTATGCCAAGAGAATTTGGAAAAAAACAATTATTTCAATCCAATACACATTTTAATCAAAACATTAAGTAGAAAGAAAACTTTAGTTTGAACTTTAAACTCAAATGTTCTCTGGCTTGCACATAAATCCATCATAACTGAATGGAATGCTGCAAATAACTTGCTTTACTTAACATGTTTATCCTCTGAACAAAACAGATGCCCTATTTCTGATTAATCAGACTCAACTTCAGAGTCACAATTCTGGCACATATAAATTGCCTGGCCTGAGGTGCAAGCATCATGGGCCCATTTGTTGCATTTTACGCATTTTACCCAGGTCTCTTTTGGACGACTGTTTGAAAATGGCTCCACACAGACAAGGCAGAAGCACTCTTCATCATCTGATGATGACTCTTGAATTATTTTTCTTCTTTTAGCTGCGTTGTTCTTCATAGGTCCAGATGTTTTCCCCCCTCGCGTCCCTCTCTTTTGAAACAGCTTTTTGCTAGATTCAGCCTTATTCTTTTCTTTTTCTAGTTGCTGCTTCACTGGCGTGTCGGTTAGAATTGCTGATTTGCGTCGTTTTCTTCCTTTGCTGGATGGTTTTCGGCGACCAGCTTTTGGATATGGCCGAATGTCCTCTGGAGTTGGTAGTCCGCTGTCAGTAATTGCAGTGCTGGGTAAGGGTAAGCTCGTGATAGAGATGGTGCTGGAGCTTGGCAGTTCAGAGTTGGTGCTGGGGCCTAGCAGTGCAGAGTTGGTGCTGGGGCCTGGCAGTGCAGAGGTAGTGCTGGGGCCTGGCAGTGCAGAGGTAGTGCTGGGGCCTGGCAGGTCAGAGTTGGTGCTGGGGCCTGGCAGTGCAGAGGTAGTGCTGGGGCCTGGCAGTGCAGAGGTAGTGCTGGGGCCTGGCAGTGCAGAGTTGGTGCTGGGGCCTGGCAGGGCAGGGTCCAGAATAGGGCGATCTGTGACGTAGGATGGTGCAAACTCGGTTTCCAGAAATACATTTCTGTTGTAAGGTTGAATCCCAGCCACCCTAAAACCAGCCTGAATGTTCAATGGAGTTGCAGCCAGAGGATATGCAATTGCCACAATCCCAGGAATGTCATAAATAGACATTGTCTTCCCAGGGTTGTTCCTCATCCAGGCATCACACGTGCTGTTGATGTGCCTCTTTAGTGGCCCGTAGACAGACCTGTCTAATGGTTGGAGCCGATGTGAGCAGTGGGGTGGGAATGACAGCATGATTATGCCATTTTCTTTGGCATAATTGAGTCCATCAATGGACAGATGAGACTCGTGGTTGTCCAAAAGGAGTAAACAGGGCTTCTCCTTTGAACACTTTGTATGTTCATTGAAATGTTGCAGGAAGTCAACAAAGTGTGTGTCTTTCATCCATCCAGAGGAATTTGCCCCTCCTTTGCTGCCGGGTGGCCTGTTGATCAGGAAATGGTCACGGAAGTGGACACGCGGGAAAATAAAGTATGGAGGAAAACTATTCCCTATGGCTGAGACAGCACAGGCCAGTGTGACAAGGGTTCCCCTTTCAGCAGAGGTCAATGACCCTACTTGTTTGAATCCACGTCTGGCCAACACTTTGTCTGGTTTATGTACAGTGGTGACCCCAGTTTCATCAACATTCCAAATGTCTCCTGGTCCAAACTCATATTTGCATAACACTTTCTCTAAGTTGTCAAAGAAAGCATTGACATTCTCTCTGTTGAAGCTACTTGCCCTGGCAAGGCTAGTTGCTTCTGGCTTTCTCAGTGACAATGTTGTATGCCGCTTTAAAAAGCCTGTAAACCACTCTTTGCTGGCCTTTTCTTTTTCTGCCCACAAAGGCACAAACTTCAGTTCGTGTGCCACAGCAAACTGGTAGGCAAGCTTTCTGACCTCACTTGGTGACAGACCAAAATAAATGTCAGCTGACCTAGTAATATACTCAACAAGCTGCTTTTCCAAATCAGGGGAAAAAAATCTTCCTTGGCGTTGTATAACCAACCATTGTTGTTGGCATGGCTGTCTGACTTTCAGTTTCTTCTCTGGTAATCTTTTGACAATACCGAGTTAGAGTACAGTAATTTATGTCAAAATCCTTTGCTGTACTTCTGATTGATTTGTTCTGCATCTTTACCTGCCTGACTGCCTTTAACATAATGTCAGGTGGTGTTCTGCCACGCTCTGTCTTTCGTTGATAATTTCGAACCATCTTACTTTCTTCCTTCCTTCCTTAATTCCTGCCTCTCCTTCCTTTCTTCAAAAACCTTATTACAAATACAAATGAATTGCAATATCACAATTTTTTGGAGCATTTATTTGTACTGGGGCAAGTTGTCACATGTGACGACTTGCCCCAAAGTTAATGAGACAACTTGCCCCAAACTGACATTTATGCTAATTTTGGCTAAATGTCAGGGTTAGCTCAACATAGCACATCAGCTGAAGTATCAAAAGACACGTTAATGTCTCCTCTATTTTGTGTAAAATAATAATTTGTAACATCTATACCTAACAAAGTTGTACTGAAGAAAATTTAAAGTGATTTATTTTTCCTTTTAGGTCAAAAAAATAAAAAAGATGTGCTCACCTCAGATTAGAGCAGTCTTGACCACATGTGAACAGGAGGTTGACTATAGAAGAAGAAGTCACACAAAGTGGCTATTTCATTTTTGAGATAGAGCCTCTAGTGTTGGAGTTATGAACAGTGTGACAACTTACCCGTGTGACAACTTACCCCGCTCTCCCCTACTAGCTAGCATGACGGAGTTTATATACTGCTGGGCGGGTGCTATGAAGTTACTGATAGTAAATTTTATTTTATGCTTAAGGTTAGTTTCTCAAACTCCTCAAAATCTTAACAAATTGTGCCAATCCTTACATGTTGCACCAGGCTGATTTATCATCAAAAGTGGAGAAGTTTGTGACAGAGGAGACAGAAGAGCAGCAGAGAGAGATGGAGCAAGAGAGAGAAATAAAAGAGCAGGAGAGAGAGATGGCGATGGAGAGATGACTTTATGTCATCCATGAGGGATGCATTTGACATATGTTTCACATATTATAGCCCAACAAGTTACTTATAGCAGTTTAAATACGAGCAATCAGTTTTTGGCAAATACCGGAAATCAGTTTTTGGCAGACAATCACTTTTTGGCACAACACCGGCTATTGCAGTTAATAATACAACAGCTTCTTGCCATTTGTTGTGTTTCTTTTTATCGCTGTGTAACTGAGTTCAATTGAAAGCCTGCATGCGCTAGTACCTCTTGCCACAAGTTCCCAGAATCCTTTGCGGTTTTACCCCTGAATGACGTCACATTTTTGGTGGGCCGGTCTCTAGTCAAAATGCCCGGGCCGATTTTTTGTCCCAGTCCAGCCCTGGCTGCAAATATAATATACTGTGAGTATTGTCTTTTTAGAATAATACATAACAGGATCACTGTGTTCATGTTTAGAAGCGACTCTTTGTTTGGGAGGGAGGCCAGGCTTTAACTACTACAAGAGCACCCCCATGATCACATTCACATGATTCAGCACGCTAACAGATTGCTCGCTGGGTTAGGGAGCGATCAGCATTACTCCTGCTAGCGGGTTTAAGTAACACAATCTGGTGTCTAATTTCAAACAGCTGTCTGCTCTGCCACAGGACAGGAGTGAGGGCGGAGGGCCAGAAACACCTTGATGATTCATGGCCTGCGAAATGAAGATGAATATTTTATATGAACTGGCATTAAGAGGTTTCAACACAGTCATCCAGATCAAACAGGACAGCCTGGCAGCGCGGTTCTCCACTGACTGTCTGTATGGCTGCTGGCAGTAACGTGATCAATTACATGGTGGGCTGGTGTGGAGTTGGGGTTCAATATCCATGAAGAGTATTTGTTCAAACTGGAAATTAATGACGCAAACGAACTGATATTAACCTATATTTTAATCAGTGCTGGCTGCATTCACTCTTTCATATGTTTTTGTTTTAAGCACATTTTTATGTCAGTGTTGTGAAACATTTCATGTCATTGCCTAAAATAATGTATCGTTCCAATTTGCTGCACAAATTAAAAATTGGATTTCATTTCTGTCTTGACTTAATGTCCTTAATCCTGTTAACTAATGACGAGTGCATGCTTTAACGGATGTATGCGCGCCAGCGTGCATGCTTGCTACCCCACAGCATGTGTATGCCTCCATGTCTGTTCCCTCCATAACTAGGTTTTCAGGGGTAAATTGAGTGTGTGACTGCTTATAATTCACTCTCAGAACAGCCCCATTTCCCTCTGCCTGCCTGCTTGGTCACACTGATTCAATGCACCAGTAGCAGCACAAAATCCATACCAATAAATTTCACCTCCAAGGGGTTGCATGTCCCACCAGCTGGGGATGCCCCTGCCAGAAACCAAACCATAGATGGTTAGCCACAAGAAGCGCGCTGCAGTTGCCCCTCGGTTCTGATCTCAGGGTGCTTTTCACTCTGTTTCCATTATGGCTTAGTGTTACGATTACTTAACCCAGAACAGCCTCCTCTCATCCGCCACTGTCACCAGTGTGTTTATAATGCGTTGTTAAATCAAGGCAAACCCAACACGGCTGACCGCATTGGTGATCACATTCGGTCTGTAATGGCTGGACGCCGTCTCCATGATTGATTCTTCTTATTTGATGTGCATCTCGTGGGTCACAGTCCGGGCTTAGATCAGGCACAACAGTCAGACTTCAATACTCTGATGGTGATGTGTGCACCATTTCTACAAGTAACAATCTGGATTTTACATGTAACAGTCCCTTCACACACCATTAACCTGTCCACAGTCCTTGTGTTGTTATCGATTCTCCAAAGGCTACATGGGCTGTAAACGCTCCTGATGCCCTTCAGAGATATCACTCTTAGCCAACGTGGAACACTCAAATGTGCAAAAAGAAAAAGCTTCTGTCTAATCTCATGCTCTGTTCATTCCTGTGTGTGTGTGTGTGTGTGTGTGTGTGTGTGTTTGTTCTTGGGTGTCCATGTTGCATGCAAAATGGCAGTTTGTTGACAGAGCTGTCTGCTGTTACTGAAACATAGCCACATATTGCTTTCACACTTAAGGGTCACTGAGGAAAACAAAGACGGCCAACTGATAGCTGAGTGGTGTAACGGTCTGTCTCTATGGTTTGCCCACTTTTCAGATGGGAGCCACGAGCACTCCCTCATCACTCAACTGAGGTCCCTTAGAGCCTTTATTATTATTCACAGACAAGATTATAGTTTAGCAAAACATTATTTGTGCTGATTAACTGGGGATTGCAGCGAGGGCCAGATTTTCTCTGGCATTTTGATTCATGTTTTGATTTTTCAAACATGTTGAACTCTGGGTATGCTGAATCACCAAGGCATTAATGGTAATCAGTCTAATTGCACAGACATAAAAAGCAGTGTCCCTTTCTTCATATCCCCAGTGCCTGACCAAACCAGTGTGCTCTGTCACACCGTGTCACTGGAGATAGGCAGCGTTAAGGTGATGGTAAATGGGGATGTAGCTCTGCAGATATTTGAGCTGATATCCTTTATTTGGTGTCTGTTTATCACACTCTCCAGTTCAATATTGGCAATCCTAAGGGAGTGCATGCTACTTACATTGTGCAAAATGTATTTACTTAAGTAAATTGCTATTTAGTTTGCTTTAGTATGCAAAGTTGCACGATAAAAAGCTTGTCAAGAGGAACCAGAAACTATTGAAAATGAGAGCGAGGAGGCAGGCGATGAGAGTGAGGACAGCCTGATCAGACATGACATGCTGCAGTAGTTATTCAGGTGATATTCACTCCTGGCAATGCTCTTGGCATTCAAAAGAGGGAGCTAGGAGATTCTCTGCAGTCTTACAACCTGCATGGAAATGGTCATATGACTAGTACAGGTTGCCATATTAGACCGAAAATACATGTAGATTCTAGGTTTGAAAAGTAAATGTAATGTGAAAGGGCTTTGAGTCTGTATTCTGTCTAATGGCAAATAGGGGACGACTCCTTGGGTTGAAAAAATAAGTCAAAATGTGTAAAGAAAATCAGATTAACAATGTTTTCACAAAGCAATCACTAACATTGTGGTGGCCACATCTTTTATATACAGTCTATGATTACCAGGCCTAGTGTTGCTGCATAGTTCTCTGGATTTACATCTAAGAAATAATTGCATAAAATTACACAAAAACCAATGGCAGTTCATAAGCCAGACTTTATTTTTTAATAGAAAGTTGCTTTGAAGAAGGCAAATGACTGCAAGTGGTCATAGATCTGGTCCCAGTTTTTTAATCTAGCATTTCAAAAGCGGGGCAGTAAGTTGGCCTGGTGGTTAACACTGTTGTCTCACAGTAAGATGGTCCTGGGTTTGAATCCATCATCTGGTGTTTCTGTGTGGAGTTTGCAGGTTCTCCACCTTCCTCCCACTGTTGAAAGAGATGGGGTTAGGTAGGTTTGTTGTACTTCCTTCCTTGCTCACTTTGGTTAGTATGCTAGGGTGTGGGTGATGTCTTTGTCAGTAAGAAGGCTGTAAAACAGACCAAAATATACAAAAAGCTCCAAATTGAAGGACATCTTTTCCATTTTTCACTTTTCTAAAGCCAACCGGTCGACCAGATTGAACCCACTGACAGACGCATTGTTTCAGCCTTATAAACAGTGTTGGTCAAGTTACTTGAAAAAAGTAATCAGTAACTAATTACCGATTACTTCCCCAAAAAAGTAATCCCGTTACTTTACTGATTACTTATTTTCAAAAGTAATTAATTACTTAGTTACTTAGTTACTTTTTTCAAGTAACTTGAAACACGATTTACAACCTGAATAGGTGATAAAGCGATAGATCTTTCAGCCCAATTCTACTTTTTCTGCATAATCCATCATACAAAATGTAATCAAATGGAAAAGTCTCTTTTTAAAACTTGTTTTATTAGTTTTAACCTTTTAACTTTATGCATCAAGCAAAAATTTAATTATATGCAACATTCTCTGACTGGAAGAAATTTGTTTAACATTTAAACTTATTTTCTGCACATTCCAGCACATAAAATATTTTTTTTTTGTGTGTTTACACTCAGTCTTTTAAATAGATGCAAGTAAAACACAGCAGAAAATAAATAACATCAAAGACTAGCGGTCCTTTTGCTCTATTTTCACCTGTAAAGCAGGAGTGGGGTAGGCGTGGTTTTTTACCCTGGTGCAGGTGTGCCGCAGCGGTCAGTTGAAGAATCCGCGAGTTTCTCTGTGAGTTTCCCATTACGTGGTAGCGCACTAGTGATGTGCGATACCACTGATTTCCTTTCCGATCCGATACCAATTAATATTCAGGGTGGTATCGACGATACTGATCCGATACCGATACTTTGTACAAAAACTTATTTTATTTATTGTATCTCAAATTATAGCATCATACTGATTACAGGACATCAGATTACTTGTTCTTATCACTTAATAATGCAGAGTTCATCACATAGAAATAAAAAAACTGAAGTTGTGCACTATTTGAACACCTTGCCTGCCTGCAGCACTAAAGGACTCCGTGAGAGACGTCTGTCTCGCCCTAGCAGCACCTGTCCCTCTCCTCCTCTTCAGTTCGCCTCAACATACGCTCTCATATTCTGTGATATGATTTACTGTGAGGTGTTTGACAAGGTTAGTGATGTTGCCACAACCATACATGCCAACCCTCTCGATTTTTCCGGGAGAATCCCAAATTTCAGTGCCCCTCCCGAAAATCTCCCGGAGCCACCATTCTCCCAAATTTCTCCCGATTTTCCACCCGGACAACAAAATTGAAAAACCATATCGCAGAATTCATAGCTCGGCCCAGCCAATTCCAGTCTCTAACAATGTCGGCAGCAACTTAGTTTTAATATTACTCTTATTTCTCTTTCTGGGTCGCAAAAAAACTTTTAACATATTTTCAGGTGAGAATGTAGCTGTGTAAACTTCAAATATCTGAGCCGATCGACACATCGTTTTCAAACCCCCGTGGTCTTTCGCTACTCGGGTTAAACATGATATATAAGTCACTTAGAAAACTTAAAAATGTTTGGCTTTTTCAGTGTTTTATTTGTAAATCAGTTTGGCTGAGATTAAAGTTATTAGATTAGATCAAATTAAATTTAACTTTATTAATCCCTCGGGAGGGTTCCTCCGGGTTTTCACACAGCTGAATAAACGTCAAACAGAAAACTGATTAAACAGAAGTGCCAGACGGTCGAGAGTTTACGTCAGCGCCCGGTTATATTTTAGATAGCAAGGAGCAGACGGCAGAGTTTCACTCCACCGAGGGAGTTCGTGACAAGCAGAGATGGGCAGTAACGCGTTACTGTAATCTGATTACTTTTTTCAAGTAACGAGTAAAGTAAGGGATTACTATTTCAAAAAAGGTAATTAGATTACCCTTACTTTCCCGTAGGAACGCTGCGTTACTGCGTTACTAAAACCGTGATTTTTTTGCGAGAATGTCTCATGACAGTGACGTAAGCGAGTGCGGCCTTGTGACAACAGCTGTGTGCAGATCAACAATGGATAATATATCGAGTGCGGAGAGAGTATGAGTGTGCAGCGTTTAAAGCTTGGAAGTACTGACCTTACTTTGAGTTTGATTCCATAAAAAGTGACAAAAACATTAGCGTCCGTTGTGGTGGGAAGAAAACTTCTTTTTACACCGAAAAAACCCCTAAACAAGCTCCGAGTGCGCAACGACGTAATGGGAAATTCACAGAGAAACTCGCGGATTCTTCCACTGACCGCTGCGCCACACCGGCACCAGAGCACACCTCCGCCTACCCAACTCCTGCTTTACAGGTGAAAATAGAGCAACAGGACTGCCAGTCTTTGATTTTATTTACTTTCTGCTGTGTTTTACTTGCATCTATTTGAAAGACTGAGTGTAAACACAAAAAATATTTTATTTTATGTGCTGGAATGTGCAGAAAATAGGTTTAAATGTTAAACTAATTTCTTCAAGTCAGAGAATGGTGCATATAATTTAATTTTTGCTTGATGCATAAAGTTAAAAGATTAAAACGGATAAAACAAGTTTAAAAAAAGAGACTTTTCCATTTGATTACATTTTGTATGATGGATTATGCAGAAAAAGTAGAATTGGGTTGACAGATCTATTGCTTTATCACCTACTCAGGTTGTAAATCGTGTTTTTAAAAAGTAACTAAGTAATTAATTACTTTTGAAAATAAGTAATCGGTAAAGTAACGGGATTACTTTTTTGGGGAAGTAATCAGTAATTAGTTACTGATTACTTTTTTCAAGTAACTTGACCAACACTGGTGACGAGTTCGTGACGCCTTCGCGGTCTAAAGAAAGCCGGGTGGTCCTCAAGTGGAAGCAGCCTCTGAATTTGGACACCCCCGCTGTTTCCGGACGTTTAACGTATTTTATCCGATAAATAAACACTCTAAAATGTATTTATCCCCCCAGCAGCCCTTTTGAATATCTCCCTAGTGTGGCCACAACACCTCACGTTTTTGCCACATGTATCGCAAACCACGTTTCAGCTTTTGTGGAGGTAAAATACGTTCGCACATTACTCCAATTACGCTCAGCCATTGTTGTGAGTGCGCACGCCAAAGGGCTGCGAGACAGACAGCCGTATTTCGCACATGACTATGAAAGGCGGAAGAGGAAGTAGTTCCTTTGAATGTAGACAATCCGAATGTTATAGTTTCTTTCCACTGTGTTCCTGTTATTGATAAACTACAAATTTACCCTAAATTACTAAAATATCGATATTTTAATGTGAGAATCGATTCTAGAACATAAATGACTGGTATCGGAGGAATCGATATTTCAGGATCGATCCGCACATCACTATAGCGCACTCCCGGTGCTTGCTTGGAAGTTTAGGGGTTTTTTTTTTCGCTGTAAAAAGAAGTTTTCTTCCCACGCACAACGGACACTAATGTTTTTGTCACTTTTTATGGAATCAAACTCAAAATAAGGTCAGTACTTCCACGCTTTAAACGCTGCACGCTCATACTCTCTCCCGCACTCGATATATGATCCATTGTTGATCTGCACACAGCTGTTGTCACGAACGTCGCACTGGCTTACGTCACTGTCATGAGACATTCTCGCAAAAAAATCACGGTTTTAGTAACGCAGTAACGCAGCGTTCCAACGGGTAGTAACGGTAATCTAATTACCATTTATGCGATAGTAATCCATTACTTTACTCGTTACCTGAAAAAAGTAATCAGATTACAGTAACGCGTTACTGCCCATCTCTGCTTATAAACTTGTGTGAACCGTGACCTTAACCCCTGTGAATGGTTGTTGTTTTAAGCACATTAATACTTTCAGACAAAAAAACCCAAAACATGTTGGGTTACCATCCCATCCAGCTCAGGAAGTGATATATTTGATAGATGTCCACAAATTTCAAGCTGTCACTTGGTCACTAATGGACCAATAAACATTATGATAGGAAGAGAAGATGGTTGAGCTAATGTGTTTCTCTCCGCTGCAAACGTGCTCGACTGTGTTATCCTACTTCGCATCAGATCCATAGTCCTATTATTCACGATATGCCTCATATCTCCTATTAAGGTCTGCTGAGCAATAACGCACCCAATAGCTTATGTGTTTAAGCTGTAGTTAATATCACTGCATGATATTAGCAGTGGCCTTATTAAATAAAACAATCGCTAAAAGCTCGCGTTACTACTGAAGTCCACTTGTCACGTATTGATTCATTGTGAAAAAAGGCAGAAGGGGAAACTGTCCTCTATTCAATGAGGTCTGACCACGCCGAGCTCTGTGCCTTTATTTTTGTGTATTGTTGTGCGAGTGTGTGAGTGATGCAGCAAATTGTCCATTTGCAGTATATCCGATGGGCTCAGGGATGTCATTAGTCACAGCGTGCTCGTTCTCATTAAATGGCCCAGTCGCCATGGCAGCCCTACAAAGGCCAGCCCCTCCCCCCCAGCGCACTGAGAGTGACAGGCCAATTAGAGCAGGGTGCTGTGACATGCAGTCTGCTGTGATTACAGCTCTGAGGAGACAGGACTTCTGGGGGGGGACCATACACCGGCAAAGTCCCAACAAGATCCATCTCCAAACAAACACATTGAACCACGGCCCCTGGAGGTCATGTCTGCTTTGAAGATGCCACATCCTCATCTCTCCATTACATGTGGCACCTGCCATCAAACGCAGTGAGCAGTGATACCAACAGAGAGACGAGTACAAACTACAACACCCAGAGGGCTCTGGGCAGATATCATACGCCGACAGGTTGACTGTCCAGTATTATTCTCTGCTGGAGATCTTCATCACCTGTCACACGCTACACGCGCTGCTTTGCTATAATCCTGCACAAGTTTGTATCCATTGTGAAAGGCATGTGACAGATGAATACGAGTCATAGAGCAGCAGCAGGGGAGTGAAGAAACTTTTCTCATCTCTGCGATTATGAGATGATAATAGAAAGAGAAAGCGTGACACAAATTGTGGCATTGAATGTGTCAGCATCTCTCTAAGATGCATTCAAGGTATAAAGCATATAATGACACAGCAGACAACAGAAAGAGTGGTAAAAAAAAACAAACATATTGTACACATTTTAAAAGTCAATAAAGTGAAACACTTAGCTATTATCGACATTTCTGCAGTATAATAATATAGTTGGCAGTAAAAAAAAAAATCTTAAACAAGGTCAATTTATCTAAAACTTTTCATCATGTGAAGTTTGCAGTTTCCTGTAAAAATGAAGAAGTTTAAATGGTCTTATTCTGAGCATTTTAAGGATTTATTATGCATGTTGGCTCAAAGATTGAGACAGAAATTTTACTTTCAAGACTTTAGAAACAGACTCACTTTAAAGGGTCATGTAATATTTAATGAGCTGTCAATCATACTGCAGCAGAGGAAACAAGCTCATTTCAATCAGCGCTTCTTCTTTTTTTAATTCTGTGGTGAGGTTGCTAGTTGCTGTTTCCAAATTACAGCATATACAATAATAGATGGCATGAAATACTGTGTTAAACTAAAAGCTTCTTTTAGATGCTTTATTTCTTGAGCTTTTGAGGGGATTGCACAAGTTTTTTTCAGTGAAAGGAACTTGCCCAGGAGTCGATATGCGACCTCAGTACAGAAATTCAGTTTCACAGTTTCTGCTGGGATAGAAAGGGGTCAAGTCATCAAAAGAGTATCACTGGAAGCACCGTGAGTTAGAAAAAGGGCAGAAAACCAGCAAACAACCATAAAAACAAACTTGTGCTTTGGGAATATTTAATCATCTGTGTTAAAAAATGAGCAGTTAAGGTATACCTAAAGCTTGTTAACTAAAATTTGTGCCACTCTGTTTACATGGCCCGTATATTCTCATCCCAAGGAATCAAATATAGTGTAAGGTGGCCTTTTGCAGCGGTGCCTAGATGAGCTGGGCATGAACATCAAAAGACAGCTTTTAAAGATCTACAAAGTCTGTATTTGACAGCTAGAGGGCTGGTGAAGGAGTGAATCACAAGCTTTTTTTTTTACCCAGGAGATAGCTGTACAGGCCCTGATTTAGATTTTTTTATCAGCTGTTTTTCATTTGCTCACTTGCTTCTTTCTAATTTTGTTTCTTCACCATTTTATTTCTTTTGTTTTCACTATTTTACTTCCTTTACAGGGAGTGCAGAATTATTAGGCAAATGAGTATTTTGTCCACATCATCCTCTTCATGCATGTTGTCTTACTCCAAGCTGTATAGGCTCAAAAGCCTACTACCAATTAAGCATATTAGGTGATGTGCATCTCTGTAATGAGAAGGGGTGTGGTCTAATGACATCAACACCCTATATCAGGTGTGCATAATTATTAGGCAACTTCCTTTCCTTTGGCAAAATGGGTCAAAAGAAGGACTTGACAGGCTCAGAAAAGTCAAAAATAGTGAGATATCTTGCAGAGGGATGCAGCAGTCTCAAAATTGCAAAGCTTCTGAAGCGTGATCATCGAACAATCAAGCGTTTCATTCAAAATAGTCAACAGGGTCGCAAGAAGCGTGTGGAAAAACCAAGGCGCAAAATAACTGCCCATGAACTGAGAAAAGTCAAGCGTGCAGCTGCCAAGATGCCACTTGCCACCAGTTTGGCCATATTTCAGAGCTGCAACATCACTGGAGTGCCCAAAAGCACAAGGTGTGCAATACTCAGAGACATGGCCAAGGTAAGAAAGGCTGAAAGACGACCACCACTGAACAAGACACACAAGCTGAAATGTCAAGACTGGGCCAAGAAATATCTCAAGACTGATTTTTCTAAGGTTTTATGGACTGATGAAATGAGAGTGAGTCTTGATGGGCCAGATGGATGGGCCCGTGGCTGGATTGGTAAAGGGCAGAGGGCTCCAGTCCGACTCAGACGCCAGCAAGGTGGAGGTGGAGTACTGGTTTGGGCTGGTATCATCAAAGATGAGCTTGTGGGGCCTTTTCGGGTTGAGGATGGAGTCAAGCTCAACTCCCAGTCCTACTGCCAGTTTCTGGAAGACACCTTCTTCAAGCAGTGGTACAGGAAGAAGTCTGCATCCTTCAAGAAAAACATGATTTTCATGCAGGACAATGCTCCATCACACGCGTCCAAGTACTCCACAGCGTGGCTGGCAAGAAAGGGTATAAAAGAAGAAAAACTAATGACATGGCCACCTTGTTCACCTGATCTGAACCCCATTGAGAACCTGTGGTCCATCATCAAATGTGAGATTTACAAAGAGGGTACACCTCTCTGAACAGTGTCTGGGAGGCTGTGGTTGCTGCTGCACGCAATGTTGATGGTGAACAGATCAAAACACTGACAGAATCCATGGATGGCAGGCTTTTGAGTGTCCTTGCAAAGAAAGGTGGCTATATTGGTCGCTGATTTGTTTTTGTTTCGTTTTTGAATGTCAGAAATGTATATTTGTGAATGTGGAAATGTTATATTGGTTTCACTGGTAAAAATAAATAATTGAAATGGGTATATATTTGTTTTTTGTTAAGTTGCCTAATAATTATGCACAGTAATAGTCACCTGCACACACAGATATCCCCCTAAAATAGCTAAAACTAAAAACTACTTCCAAAAACATTCAGCTGTGATATTAATGAGTTTTTTGGGTTCATTGGGAACATGGTTGTTGTTCAATAATAACATTATTCCTCGAAAATACAACTTGCCTAATAATTCTGCACTCCCTGTAAAGTTATAGTGTGTACAATTTTTAACACTAAATGTCAGAGGATTGCAGAATGTAATCAACTAAATTCTGTTTTCTTATCCCTCCTAATCCAAGTGCATGACACTTTTGGTGCGACATAAAAAACCCCATCTCATTTAGACTGGTTCCCATAACAGCAAAGGCTGGCTGGGTGGTTTCTACTACTGTTTAGACCAGCAGTCCCCAACCCCCAGGCCACGGACGTGTACCGGTCCTTGAGTTGTCTGGTACCGAGCCGCGAGAGTTGAGGCTCAGGTGTGAAATGTATGGTTTTCAGGGTTTTTATCGTTAACTCGGTTTTCCTGGGTCTTTTCCCGTGCGTAATATTTTACGCTAGGTGACAAATCGTCAACATATTACACTTCCGGGCGGGCACCCAACACGTCCCTAAATGACAAGATCGAAAAAATGAGGAAACATGAGAACCGTTTGGAATCAATCTACACATGTTCGTTCATTTTACTTACATCACTTTAGAAAACACTATTTAAGGTCATTAAAGTGCTGGTTAAGGTTCAGAATAAAGTTACGGTTTGGGTTCGAGATTGGGTTGGGGTCAGGGCTGGAATACATGGCTGGAACGTGTATTACCGCGGGACATTCTACTGTATTTCACGCATAACGCAGAAGGTCACCTTTCGCGTTCCTCAGGGACGCCGCGGGACGTGACAAATCGTCAGGATGTTACGCCTCGGGACTGAGAGCGGGCTGGAATAAATCTTGTTTTTTTTGGTACTGGTTTTATTTTGTTGGATTTATCTGCGACACCTTAAAGGCGTCAAAATATTGTCCAACATAAACCGGTCCGTGGCGGAAAAAAAGGTTGGGAACCGCTAGTTTAGACCACATCTGGATTTGCCCCAGGACTGCCCCCTGCCTGTGGTAGGCTGTCATTCCACTGTTTACCTCAGCCGTCAGTGCTGTCTGCATCCACCTTTATTTACTCTAACTGTAAAATCTTGTGAAAAGAGTCTAAAACAGGTCAATGAACCAGAAAAGCTCACTTCCAGACAGTGGTACCGTGAGTTGTTCGGGATTTGCTAAACTTTTGTGTCAGTAAATCTGCTGCTTGTGCTGCCGTTAGCCTCTGTTAGCTGTTGCGGAACATGGTTGCTTCCACAAACTGCAAACCCACACCAATCTATTTTTAATGGATTAATTATGAATTTATGAGAACTCGTGAATTTCTTAGAAGACATAATTACAAACTAATCTGTGCATATTTATGAGTAAAATATGCTGCACCTTGTTGTTGTCAAATATACTTGGTTAGTTTTAGGAAAACGCAGTAATTTAAGCAGCATTTTGTGTTTTCAAAACAGTGAAGTTTAACTATGAACCAAAGGTTTCTGTAGAAGTGTCCATATTTGACATGTTAGGTGAGACAAACTTACTTCACTGTTCCCATAAACTTCACGGAAAGATGTCATGTGCTTCACAGCACAGACACCAAAAGGACACCTTGTGCGTATCTGTGAGGTGCCATCGGCTTTGACAAAAGGGCAGTATTTGATGTCTTGGGAATGAGGACGAGCTGACAGGGCCATCCATCCCCTTCAAATGCTTCCTTTCTGTCTTGCTACCTAAAGCAAACTGTCCTCAGCAATCCATGAATTTCAGCAAACCCCCCAAAAAAGCAACACACTGTAATAATATTCTTGTGGCAACAACTTCCATAGTTCAGTAGACTTAGTTTCTTCTCTCCGTGGCAAAGAAAAGAAAAAGTAAAATGCTGTATGGGCTGGGGATCAAATCATATTCTTTTCAATAAAGACCAAAAAATATTGGTAATCCTCAAGTGCTTTAAAGGCCTAAAGTAAGCCAGCCATTATTCATAGCTAAATTAAACAGTGATAATATTCTGTTGTCTAATTTAGGAGTACTTAAAAGAGTCAATAAGACATGATGTCTAACTATAAGAGTTAGAGAAATCAGATGTGTTCCAACTTGACATCCAAATTGACACAATACAAGCTAAAGAGAAAATATGGACATGAGAAGAAGATGGGAAATATTAATGTTAAACTGAGGACTGTGCATACATTTCCTGACAGTCTCTCCAGGGATCCTGTGATATGGGTGTATTTATATGAAAAGTCTCACTTATAGTTGAGCACCAAGGTGAAAAATCAATCAGAGTACAATACCGAGCTCTTCTCACCTCCTCATGTGCCAGGCTTAAATGTCGGATCATTGGGTCATTAATGCCTTTCTTACCTTTTGAGAACCAAGCATTTCAACATGTCTGAGAGGTGTAAGAGTCCCATAGCTTTTTGTTATAATTCTTTTGGTTTGACGCATGTATGTAGTTAAGTCCCTACACCATCATTAAAGTCTCGTAATATTCTTGTGCAAGAATATTACAGTTTCCTCAGACAATGGACAAAGACAGGTGGATCGGACAAAAGCTATATGCTGACATTTTTCAACTGCAATTGGGTATGGAGCTGACTCTGTTCAATTTTATTATTCATTTGAAACAGCACTACATGAATGTAAACAGAACTGGTATGGGCAAAAAAAACATGTAGCAATAGCAAAGTTAGCAGTCCCTTGCTAAAAGGAACTGCTAACTTTGCTAGCTTTTACAGCAGCAGAAATGCAGCCACACTTAGGCTACATCCACATGTACATCTGCAGTTTTTCCACGCTTACATACAGGGAGTGCAGAATTATTAGGCAAGTTGTATTTTTGAGGAATAAATTTATTATTGAACAACAACCATGTTCTCAATGAACCCAAAAAACTCATTAATATCACAGCTGAATGTTTTTGGAAGTAGTTTTTAGTTTGTTTTTAGTTTTAGCTATTTTAGGGGGATATCTGTGTGTGCAGGTGACTATTACTGTGCATAATTATTAGGCAACTTAACAAAAAACAAATATATACCCATTTCAATTATTTATTTTTACCAGTGAAACCAATATAATATTTCCACATTCACAAATATACATTTCTGACATTCAAAAACGAAACAAAAACAAATCAGCGACCAATATAGCCACCTTTCTTTGCAAGGACACTCAAAAGCCTGCCATCCATGGATTCTGTCAGTGTTTTGATCTGTTCACCATCAACATTGCGTGCAGCAGCAACCACAGCCTCCCAGACACTGTTCAGAGAGGTGTACTGTTTTCCCTCCTTGTAAATCTCACATTTGATGATGGACCACAGGTTCTCAATGGGGTTCAGATCAGGTGAACAAGGAGGCCATGTCATTAGTTTTTCTTCTTTTATACCCTTTCTTGCCAGCCACGCTGTGGAGTACTTGGACGCGTGTGATGGAGCATTGTCCTGCATGAAAATCATGTTTTTCTTGAAGGATGCAGACTTCTTCCTGTACCACTGCTTGAAGAAGGTGTCTTCCAGAAACTGGCAGTAGGACTGGGAGTTGAGCTTGACTCCATCCTCAACCCGAAAAGGCCCCACAAGCTCATCTTTGATGATACCAGCCCAAACCAGTACTCCACCTCCACCTTGCTGGCGTCTGAGTCAGACTGGAGCTCTCTGCCCTTTACCAATCCAGCCACGGGCCCATCCATCTGGCCCATCAAGACTCACTCTCATTTCATCAGTCCATAAAACCTTAGAAAAATCAGTCTTGAGATATTTCTTGGCCCAGTCTTGACGTTTCAGCTTGTGTGTCTTGTTCAGTGGTGGTCGTCTTTCAGCCTTTCTTACCTTGGCCATGTCTCTGAGTATTGCACACCTTGTGCTTTTGGGCACTCCAGTGATGTTGCAGCTCTGAAATATGGCCAAACTGGTGGCAAGTGGCATCTTGGCAGCTGCACGCTTGACTTTTCTCAGTTCATGGGCAGTTATTTTGCGCCTTGGTTTTTCCACACGCTTCTTGCGACCCTGTTGACTATTTTGAATGAAACGCTTGATTGTTCGATGATCACGCTTCAGAAGCTTTGCAATTTTGAGACTGCTGCATCCCTCTGCAAGATATCTCACTATTTTTGACTTTTCTGAGCCTGTCAAGTCCTTCTTTTGACCCATTTTGCCAAAGGAAAGGAAGTTGCCTAATAATTATGCACACCTGATATAGGGTGTTAATGTCATTAGACCACACCCCTTCTCATTACAGAGATGCACATCACCTAATATGCTTAATTGGTAGTAGGCTTTCGAGCCTACACAGCTTGGAGTAAGACAACATGCATGAAGAGGATGATGTGGACAAAATACTCATTTGCCTAATAATTCTGCACTCCCTGTACACACGTAGTTACTGTCCCTCCATTTAGAAAGACAGAGGCGTCAGAGTGAACTTTGGACATGGCTTCTACATTCAACACAAATGCTCTCACAACTCAAATCCCGATGTTGGTTTTGAGTAAATTGACTTTTTAAAAAAAAATTAATTTATGTATGCTGTATGCATTTTGTTCATTCCTAAGTTGCGAGTCCACACCAACCAAAATGCTGTCTTTAGTTATTAACATTTGAGATGATGAAGGCACTTGAAAAGTAACACAAAATTAGCTGCCTTTCAAACAAAACCAAAACTTTTCAGAAGTACTTAAGGTTTAGTGAGGGCACAAAACCCTATTTACTCTTTCCCTCCCAGGCTTCTAGACTTCTGATTGGCCAACATTTCTTTTTTAGCATTTACATGTGGACGTAGATATTTTTTAAAAACTGCACGTTTGGATGGGATTTTTTTAAAAACGAAAAAGGAAAATCTCTGTTTTCAGAAATACCCGTGTACATGTGGACGTAGCCTTAGTTATCTAGAACCAGACAATCATAAAGACACTCAGGTCTGAAATAGAAAACAGAAACTTTCAAGGGTTACTCCTGATAAGCTTTTGAGGGGTAAAGACTTAAAACACATGCTGAAAGTAACGGCGCAAAGTTCCTTCTTGTGTACATTTTAGCTAGCAGATCATGCCAACCTTTTATAAACAAGTACAGGCTTGAATTCTCAACCCAAGGCTTCTTCTGTGATTGGTGGACATCAAGGGCTACAGTGAGTTACAAAAAAGCAACTCAAAACCAAAATACATAGCAAATCATGATCAGTGTGTACTATTACATCCCTAATAATGCTACTAGCAGAAGTTGCGGTGTTTTCAGTCGAAAAGAAATAAACCATTTGTTATTCTCTGGTGGATATATTGGCGTTCAGTGGTTCTATTTTTTTTTTTTCCAGCAACTTTGTAGTGCTGTGAAGGTGCCACCTTTTTAATCATCATCTTTAGTTTATTTGTTTGGGAAGCATGGGATATTTTTATTCTTTAAAACAATTAAGCTTGAGCTAAAAAATGTGTCAATGATATGTACGACTGAACAGATGTGCATCACAATAATAATAATTGCGGACCATACTATACGCTCCCCTATACCAGACAGCAGACGTTAGCAGCTGTAGGCCATGTTTGCACCAAGTAGACGGGCTAAATGCTCCTTAAAGCTTTCTCTGTGAGCCACAATAAAGAAAAATGGGAAAAAAAACAGCAGAAGAAAAGAACACCCTGTCTGGGCAGATTGAGCCACTGGCCTCTCTCACTGCACATCTTTTATGTTTCATAGAGAATGGTTCATTGCTTTTCTACAATAAAAACGTAATTTTCTTCAGGCAATGCTGTTCTCCATTGCTCGCTGAACAGTCACAAAAACCTGGAAATTCGCATTTTGGTCACAGTTTTGGATGAACTGCATTCCTGCCTGTACTTAAACATACTAATTTCTCATTCGTCTCAAGTAGGCGGAGATAACATGCTCCAGCACAAAAGCTGCAACAAAGTAATGACTTAATTGCAGGCAGAGGGATACAGAAAGCAAAGGCGGTTAGATATGTATCATGTTATTAAATCGAATTAGACCAAAACATTCAATTCAGACTGAAGAAACACAGAGAAGGTCACAAAGTCAGCTTTTGTGTTTAAAAGCAAAAATGGGTGAAGAGGGGAATTAGTATTTATATAAAAAGTAAGTTCTTGCTTACCTACTTGTTATTTTGGTGATTTTTTTAATATCTTTTCTTTAGCATTTTTTTCCTGCATTGGATAGTAGGGCAGTGAATATGGACAGGAAAGCGAGAAGATACGCAGCAAAGGCCCACCGGTTGAGCCCGTGCCATGTACACTGTTTCCTTCGCATGCAGGCAGACGAGTTTCGTTCTCCTGGCAACTGCCAAACCCAGAATCGTCCTTCAGATTGCCAGACAATGAAGTGTGATTCATCACTCCAGAGAACACTTCTGCACTGATTTAGAGTCCACTGGATATGGGACAGCACACAAATCTTGTCACTTTGGCACTTGGTGATGTAAGACTTGGAAGCTTCTCGGCCATGGAAACCCATTCCATGAAGGCCACTTTAGAGGTGTGACCCACTCTGTAGATGTCATTCCCAGTCGCTTCCACTTTGTTATAATGACATTAACAGTTGACTGCGGAATATTTGGTAACGAGGAAATTTCACAAATGGACAGGTGGCGCCCTATCACAGTAACATGCAGGAATTCACTGAGCTCCTACGAATGTCCCATTATTTCACAAAGGTTTGTAGAAGCAGTCTGCATGTGTAGGTGGTTGATTTTATACACCTGTGGCTGTGGAAGTGAGTGAATTCAATGATTTGGATGGGTAAGTGAACACTTTTGGTGATACTGTGTAGCATGTGGTTCCCTGCTCACCCACTGAGCTGAAGTGGCACTGGTGATTTCTTTTGTGTGTGTAACACAAAAAAGAACTGTTAAAACCACATTTAGAGAAGTACTAAACAAATGATTTTAAACATAATGTGAAATTTTATTTTGGCCAGAAGCCTGTGGACACGAAAGCACTGTATGCATATCTGATTTCTAAACATCTCATCCAGAGACTGTTGTTGCGCAATTTTTTTTCTTCAAACTTTGCACTTTAAGGGGATTTTCTACATTGTTTTAGAAACTGGCAGCAGGGGGTCTTTTTTATCCCTTTTACCCTCAAGAACCACAAATGCTTGCCAATAAATCCTGGCTCACAATCTGCCTCGACTGATCCCAAAGATGTTGGATGCATTTGAGGTTGGGAATGAGACAGCTACAAATTTTTTGACATTAGAAACAGACCAATGTTTTGTTTTTAAAAGGAAATTTTCTTTCCAGAAATGTCACTGTCTGCACTACTGGTGCTGTCATGGTTCATGGATTTGAGCTACTTCTGTCAGTTGCTGTTTTGTTTTTGCTCACCCTGTTTTATCGCTGTTAGCTTTGCTTCTAGCCTTTGTTTCTGTTTCTACCTTTTGTTGCTATGGTCTGTCCCACCACAGTTAGTAACACCCGTGTTGCATTATACAGTCATTCCTGTTAGTGTGTACATACTAATGCACAAGGAAAAAAAGAAAAATAATTCTCTGCAACTTAATTCAAAAAGGGTAAGCTTTTATATAGAAAATCAGAAAACCAGTATCTCAAATTATTTAAATATGTAGTTTTCAGTCAGAGTAAATCACCAGTATAAATACCACATATCTCTCACCTAGTTCAGTAAACACAACTGCAATCACGGGGAAGTCTGCTAACTTGATGGCTGTGCAGATAACAATCATCAGCATCCTCCACAAGCCACAGAAGGTCGCTGCTGAATAGGCTGGCTGTTCCAGGGAGTAGACTGAGGTTAGCGTGCTTGCATCAGGAGCTGTTACGCACGCACAGGTGTTTCCAGGAAAGGGGTTACAGCTGCGGCATTCATAATATCAATCCACTTCTGAACCAGAGACCACATTAGAAGCATCTTCTCTGGGCTGTTGCTCAATTGTTCAAAGTCCTCTTTTCAGATGAAAGCAAATTTTGCATTTCATTTGGAAACCAAAGTCCCAGAGTCCGGAGAAAAAGAGAAGAGGCACAGAATACAAAGCGTTTGAAGTCCAGTTTGAAGTTTCTGCGGCTGTGATGATTTTGGGTGCTCGTGTCATCTGCTGGTTTTGGTGGTGGTCTGTGCATTGTGTTTCATCAAGTCCAAAGTCAGCTCGGCCACCTACCAGGATATTCATAATATTCACATTTCTTTTAGACACACTACTGCTCCTGCTACCCTTTGTTTCCTGTCAAACTGTCGGGTTACTCATCAGTCACTCCAGTCCAAATTTTGTATTCCTCAGATTTTCACTATTTCTAGTTTCTCTCCTCATCTTTAAACTTTTTGCCTGTGGCTTTCTCCTTTCCTGGTTTATTTGCTGAGCTGTGCATCACTTCAGCCTAAATTAAAGAGATTTTGAACATTTACTCTTCCTGTGTTCTTCATTTGAGTTTCATATGCTGTGGGATTATTGTGTAATAAGAAGTTTTAAAGACAGAATAACATGGCAGAAAAAAAAGATGCAGTTTGCTAACCAAGCTCGCTGGCGTTAGCTGATAACTTAGCTCTCCAACTTCTCATCCAAACTTGGTAACTTCTGGCTCGGAAAAACCCATCATGACGTCCTTAGTTAGCCAATATTATGAACAAGACCATCTGTAGGGTCTGGCAGCAGTTGTATTATTACATTTAAAGAGCTCCATCTTTCTTCCATCTCTCCAGTTCTGTCTATCTTTTGAGCTTTTCCCCTGAGCGCAGAACTGAGTGAAATTTCAGATGACAGCACAAGGTGAGTGAGGGTAGAAGAGGCTCTAAGTGACTTAAGAGTAAGAACTCAAGGGTGGGGGGATAACACAAGCCTGGAGTGAGAGTTATAAGAAATGTCTTTGAAGGCCAATAGAGTTTGGAGGGGGGAGAGTCTGGGGCTTTGAAAATGAAGGTAAAAGTTTAAAGAGACAAAGAGAAAAAGAGAGGACAGCGGTTGAAGGGTTAAGGGCGAAGTTGGAGTCTGTGTGACGGTATCAAAGCCACAGGAGCAGCAGAGAAAAGCTGTTAACGGGAGCTCACCGTGCCTTAATCGATTGTGAACAGTGCTGCAGAGCACAGCCAATCACAAGAGCTCCTGGAGACTTCTCTGGGTTAGAGCACTTACACGCTGTCTGCCGCCCGATCAGGGAGACGATGCAGGGAGAGGAGAGCGAAAGAGACAGAAAAAGAAAGAAAGGGGGGAAAAAAACAAAGAAATGAATGGAGGTGCTGTTTGTGAGGGAAAGGCAAAAGTGGGACTTCAAGATTTTGGTTTGGCTTTTTCATCTTAGTGACCTTGAAAGCTTTTGTCAGGGGATGTAAGTTGGACTGAATGTGTGTCCACTGCTCCATTTGTCCATCTGCTTTCAGCCATCTCCCCTCAACTTCACATAGTCCTTTATCCAGATGACAATATTGTACTGCACTGATGGCCTTTGATGGAATTGCACATGGCATCAAAAGAAGATTTGAGCATTGTAGCAGCACATGACATGACATGAGGGGCTCCTTAAATGGCCTTATTTCTGAGACATGAAACTTTTGTGAAAGAAAAAAAAAACAGATTTGCACCTTGAACACAACATCTGTACCAACTGCATGAATCTTTTTGTGACACAAAATGAAGAAAAATGTAAACAGATGTGAGGCATCTTATATAACCTGCTTCTTTAGTCTTCATTTATTTTCTTGATCTATTTAGAAGTCAAGAACATCGACTAAACTCACAGACCAGTGTGACCCGAGACGGTATTTACTGACTAAACCTATAAGACCCCTTTGTGATGACACCAGCACTAATTTTCATACAGGTCTAAGTCCTCTAGTCTAATTAACTTTTGCCTGCTGCAATTAGAAATTTATGAATAAGCATTGTGGCAGCTAAGATGCGACTCAATAAATTGGCTTTTTCTGCTTATTTTGAGCGTCTTGAGCTGTGATGTCCTGACTGTGAACTCCCCCCCAAAAAAGACTGAATATGTCACAAAAGCTGCTTCTAAAATCAGTTAGCTCAAATATTTATCAGTGTTCATTCAGTATGCTGTCAATAGAGTTTAATGACTACAAAGAGAGAAATCCCTCAAGCATGGTAGGGTAATATTCAGGGTTAACATGGTACAGCAAATGTAACTGAATCATCTGATCAAAGTCTGAAATACAGCTGACTTTTCAAACGCTAAAAATATCTTCACCTGCAGACATTTCACGGGATGACAAGTGCAGAACTGAAATTGGGTCTGATCTATTGTAACCATCCAAACTATTTAATAAGTCTTTAAATCCAACTTTCTATAGAAAAAAAAGACTAGAATTAAAAAGAAACAATCTCTTCTCTTTGTTCTCTGTACAACCATAACCAAGGCCTTGAAATTGGTTTGATAATGTGAAAAAGAAAAGAATAATGGGAATTATGTAATTCTAATTAAACAGAATTAAAGGCTTCAGATATTTCTACATTGATCGCTGATTAACAACTGAAAAATACAAGAACCCACTTCTTGTTTTGATGTGATCACTCTGTCAGAATCGTGGGTCACAGTTCAGCCTTCTTAAACTGGCTCACAGATTTGCAAGGCAGCAGTGTGTTACAGCTGGTAATGGAGAAGATCAGCTTTAAGTCAAAATAGCACACTACCAAAAAAATTTCAAAAAGCCTACTGTCATACATTATTTAGTTGATTATTGTTTAAGTCTAATGGGCTATTTTAAGGTTTGTAGTGTTATGTTTTATGTTGTTTAATGTAAATATGAGAGGTTAGACCGAGAATGACCGAGCTAAGATCCTGTGGGACTTTCAGATACAGACAGACAAAACTGTGATGGCTAACCAACCGGACATACTAGTGGTGGACAAGCAGAGGAAGACGGCCGTAGTGATAGACGTAGCGATACCGCATGACAGCAACATCAGGACCGCTTGATGTCATGCATGTAGAGGAGGTGGCTGACGATTGCTCCATTTCATAGTCTGTATCCATAATCAGTCAATGAGCTCAATGAGTGGGTTCAGGCCTATGCAGAACAGCAGTGGGGACAGAGTATCTCCTTGGTAATTCCCACACTTGATGTTGACTTGTGCAATTGGCTTAAAGTTGGTCTCTAGTGTTGTTCACCACATCCTCATTGAGTTCCTGATTCTTAGGGTCATGTTGATCTTGTACAGTTTTAGGCATTCTGTGAGTGTGTGTGTGTGTGTGTGTGTGTGTGTGTGTGTGTGTGTGTCCTCTGATATTTGCTATGCTGTTTATTACATTTAATAAGTCACTGAGACACATACACTTACCATAAATCGTTGGACAATTGTTGGACAAAGACACAAGTTTTGTCAATTGCACCCTGTTTTTTGAGTCTGTGTCCAAAAATTGCTGTAATTCCAAACAGCTATTTCAAAAAAGATTTTTTGTTAAACCACTTAAATTAAAAGTCTGCTGAGAGTCTGCACTTTAATCTCATCGATTGTTTGATTTACAATCCAGTCTGGTGGCATACAGAAGGAAAGATACTTAATTGTGTCTTTGTACAACAAATTATGGACTGAACTACAACAATCTGCTTCCACCCATCTCCTTAACTTCTTATCCAGATTTATTTTAACAGATTTATATAATCTTGTTATGTGTTTGTTGTGTTTAATGGTTCTAGTAGTGGTAATGGTAACTTAATTTTGATTTCCTTGACAATGAAATTTGAAGTGAATCTTGTTGTGAATGTGTTGAGTATGTGAGAGCTGTGACTGGCATATTTTAGGCAAGTCAAAATCTGTTGGATAACAAAAAATCCATCTTTAAAAGCACTTTATCTTAGCCTATTTTGGACCAGTCCCTTATAAAAGCGGTCTCCTTTGAGTGGACCCATAAATGTTCTGCTGAGAGCTACTACCCCGCTGCATGCAATGAATTACAAATTTACATACTTTACCATTTTTTCCAGCATAAGTGAAATTTGTATCTATTTTCTTTAGTTGTTCATTTCCATGCAGCTCTTAAAATATCTGGTTTCAGACACAAAATCTGTTCTGCTATTTCGAGGTGAGGAATCCCATTATTTTTGCTGGTTTTACCTGCTAGTGAATAATTTCACCCTAACCATCACTGGGAAACAAGAGATGAGTTGCCAGATTGAGACATCAGGCTCTCTGTTGATAACATAAAAGAGCATTCAAGGAGGACTCCACCAGAGATCAGAGGAGAAGGAGGGAGGAAAACATTCTCCTCTACAGTCATCTTAGGTGGTTTAATTTTAATTTGGTGGTGTGGCAGTTGCACTGTAGGGTGCCAGTGTCTACATAAACCTGTTTTTCAGTCACTCATGTGAATCCACAGCTACACCTACACAAGTGCTTTGCCGACAACTGATTTTGGCAGCATAGCGTTTGGAGTTTGCTCATTTCACTGCTCATTTAGGCTGATTTCCCACATTAAGCTTAAACTATGACTCAAATGCATTCTCAGTGGAAAGCTGTTTTTGAATTAAAGCGCTGGAGGCAAGGCAAAGTCAATGCTCGTGTGTTTAATCCCCCCCAAGTTGCTCCACCCAAACTGAATAGTTCAAATGCAGCTTTCAGCCACAACATCTGCTGCAGTCGGCCGTGATTTGACAACAACTTTACAGAGAAAAACTCAAACAGTCACAGGTTGAAACAAACAGTTTTTTAAGCTAAAGCCGAGTGCGGGTCAAGGGCAAACAGTCAATAACCAGAGCCGCCCCTTTAAATGTCAGTTGTCTAGGAAACAGGTGCAGAATTGAAGAATTTCGACACTGGCTGAGCAGCCCAGGAGCTGCCGTTTAGCAACGCCCAAGAACAACAGCGCGCCAGGCGAATGCCACCCTGTGGAGCCACACTGCTCCACTGAACCAATGAAAGCTGCAATTCAAGCAAACTGGGGGGTTAGAAGACCATGGAAAGAGAAAAAAGACCACCTGATGGTATAATCCTCATCTTCAGCATAATTCATGAAAAATAAATGTGGAACTAATACAACATGGAGCAAACTGTTTGAAAAGAACAGTTCTCAAAATTAACACTTCACACATGTCTTTGTAGTGTAAATTTTCCCTTTCTTTACCCATGTCTTTAAAAAAAAATCAATTTATGCTGAATACTATGTCCTATCAGTCCATTTTTTGTCATCTACATATCGAGCACACAAGACCACTTATTACACCAGATTTTCTGCCAACAGAAGACACTCGGCACTCACTAGCAAAAAAACAACATCAAAAAAACAACAGACTTATGACCTCGCCCAGAAATACTGAAAAAAAAGAAGAGGCATCTTGGTACAGACTCCCAGCAGAAACACTATTCACTACTGCCCCCTGCTGTGACACTAACCTGAGCCATAATTTATCTCAGAGTGTCAACGCTTTCACCCGTGGTGGACAGCAGGCCAACACTTATGGCCACAGTCACAGGTGAAATATGGAATCCTGGCAAATCAGGCATGAGCTCCAACGAAGAAGATAATCTTGTATTAATGACTCTTTCTTAAAAGCTGATTTAAAAATAAGAGATCATTTAAATGGAAGAAGCTTAGATATACATAAATTGTGCCGCTCTAAAATTCTGGCCTTCCCAAAAGAGGCTGTTCAAAACAAAAAGTAAGTAAAAGTCAGAAGCCCTTTAGTCAAAGGAAAGCCTCACATGTAGTTGTGTATAATTTGATTTTTAGAGGATATAATCTATATTGTGCAGAATCTGTCTCACCAAGTCAGCAACAGAAGACAGCTTTTAAAGGATCAACTAATTTTACGGTCTGCTTTCACCTTGAGCTTTTCACTTCAGGGTGGAGCTGAGTACAAAAGACCGGGACTAACAGGGTGACTGATTCTTTCACCGCCATGAAACTCTATCAAACTGTTCACAAGTTTCTAATAGAAACAACCGGTGGGAGAAGCTTTTATATCCCCTCATAATTTGATGGTGGCATGGACAAGGTTTTCTGCCAAAGTGTTGATGAAAACACGTGGCCTTGTTTTAGCATGCTCAATAATATATTCTCACTTAGTACTTCATCTGGCACAGCTGTTTCACTGCTTGTTAATGCAAATATCTAGCCAGCCAATCACGTGACAGTAACTCAAGCCCTTTAGAAATGTAGACATGGTCAAGCCGACCTGCTGAAGTTCAAACCGAGTGGGGAAGAACGTTGATTTTGAATGTGCAACGGTTGTTGGTGCCAGACAGGCTCGTTTAAGTATTTCAGAAACTGCTATTCTGCTGGGATTTTCCTGCATAACCAAGTCTAGGGTTTGTAGAGAATGATCCCAAAAAGAGTGAATATCCAGAGAGCGGGAGTTCTCTGAGTGAAAATGCTTTGTTGATGCCAGAGGTCAGAGGAGAGAATGGCCAGACTGCTTCGAGCTGAGAGGATGGAAAGAATAACTCTTTTGTGTCAAAGTGACTCAGCTTTCATGTTGACTGTCATCACTGGTGATGAGAGCTGGATTTCTAACTATGAGTTAGAGTTGTACTGCAGTTTTCAGTAAAATCTGCCTCCAGTGTCCAACCTCAAATGAGGAGCGTCAGGTCAGGGTAGTACTGGGGGCATGCTTGTTGTTTTTTACTGATATTCAAGGGGATCTTCACAGTGAATCCTCCCAAAACTTGGACTATCAATGCAAAATTTTACTACATTTAAGGGAGAACATTCTGTGTAAACGACCTGAATGTTGTTGTGTTGGATCTGACTCCCTGTAATTTTCTCTTCTTCCCCAAATTGAAGGCAATCACGAGCTCATTGGAAATGTCCAGATGTTCAGAAGAGGCACGGATCTAAAATAAGCAGCAGTACTGGAAGCTGTCCAGAGGGGCACTAGGAGACAACACACAACAAGGGAAGACTGGCCAAATTTATGCCAAGTTTGGTTTGAAAAAAAAAAAATAAAGAAAAAAAAAGTATGTATGTATGTATGTATAAGTTGTATGTAGCTATGGTCACACCTGGTATCCTGAAATCTATTAGGCCAAATTCTAATATATTGAGGCTTCTCATTAATTTATTACCATCAATATATCAAATAATTTCGATGTTGTCCATTAGTGTGGGAAATGATTGCAAAAACAAAACATTGACAACATCCTGGGACACTTAGCCTTGAAACCTAGTGAGAGGTTTCATGTATTTACGTTGAAGTCTGTGTGTGTTTTGAGTTTCCCCTGAAAGGTGAATTGCTCTTTAGACAATAAGCTAAAGGTGAAATATGTCAAAAGCTAGAACAAAACACTCGCATAAAGAAGACTGTGCAATTTCTGGAGAAACTGTGTTGGGACTGTCGCTACTGCTGGATTCTGTTGTTTCCTGCTAAAAAGGTCAGCTTTAAAAAAAAAAAAAAAGTTGAGTGAAGATACTAGGCAATACTCATATAGTAAATAAATACATTTTTTTAATGAAAGACTTTTATTTTGAAAAAACTGACACCTTAAAGAATGCTGATAAGTTCCTGTAACTCAATGATGGCTTTTACTTTGAAAGTCTGTGACTTTTCAGGATCCGTATCTTTTTCAAATGACTTTTAACAAGTTTATTTTGAAATGCTCATGGCATTAAAGCTTCTTTAAAACATCCGATAATAACTGGAGAGTTTTATTTTGATAGAATAGATTCCTCTTCAGGTATGATAACTAGTCCAGGGTTTTTAATTTGAAAACCTAACTATTGTTAAACGTTATATTTACTCTTATCATGTTTTTAAGTTTATAGAACTAACTGTGGACATTTTCTTTTCTTTTTTGAGGGGAGATTTGTCATTTTCTGTAGTTTACTGGTCTTGAATTAAGAGATCCCAGTGCCTTTATGCATACAACTGGAGGCTTTTTTGTTGTTGTTGTTTTGTTTTGTTTTTTGAAAATGTGTGACTAAAGAATCTTTAAACCAAGGCTTTTATTTTTTTTGGACGTGGTTGTGGTCAACTAACTAATCTTTTGCATCACATTGAAAGCTTTTATTTTGAAACTCTTACACACGCCTGAAACCTTCTGCACCTCACGGTCAGGGTATAAGACTGTTATCTGCTTTCCATCTGTGTGTGTGTGTGTGTGTGTGTGTGTGTGTGTGTGTGTGTGTGTGTGTGTGTGAGGCAGGCAGGAGCAGTTTTAATTAAATTGTGAATGGCAGCTTAAATATTTGAAGGTGCAGTTGTCTTTAAACTGCAGTATGACCTGAGCTTGATCTTTGCTTTGCAACAATCCCGCTAATTATGTCACCACATTTTACTCTCTGTAGCTGTTTTAATAATGAATGTGACAAAAAAAAAAAAGACAGAGCATCACCCCTATGGCTTCCTTTTAAAAAATGTAGCGTGGTTTATGAAATGTAGATATCCATTTGTCTATCCAAGCTGACATCAAGGACATCCTCGGATCTCTCTGGTTTAAGCAAAGAGGTGGCATTGTCACTTTCATAACTCATGACCCAAAGTGACAGATACACATGTCAGCACTTCTCTAAACAGATCTGCATTTAATAACACCTATCCCATCCATCTTTTCTCTCAACAGCTTCTCATATCCCACTCCCACATTTAAGCAAAAAAAAAAGAGCAGCTGAGAAATGTCGAACTGATTTCTTTCACTGCTATCCCTTTCTGTGTCACGCTTCCTCACGTCATACATCCTCTCCGCTCAAACACAGAATGACCCAGCTCCTATTCTCCAGCCTCAGCTGATTAATTAGGGGCAGGGAGATGTAGATGCAGCAGGACAGATCAGATCCTTGAAACTTTGCGGCATGCTGTTATGCTGGTGTTGCTGAACTGTGGAGGCAAGATAGCCGGTGGGCATGACTGGGATGGGGACCTTTCAAATCCAATCGCATCGCGTAGGTCCCCGTCCCGGTCTGGCCACGCTATCAGAGCAGATAACGTGCTCCAGTAAAGGTTACGACTCACCATGACATTTCTGTTGAGACCCAACAAACCCTGATTTCTGTAGACTAATCTTGAATCCATGTGTGTTTGTATGAGTGCTTCCCTGCCTTTGAAGTGTGTGCACGGGCTCCACACTCTTTTGTTTATGATAAAAGGTTATAGAATAAAGAGAAAAAGTAAATCAAAGCATAAGGAACAAACAGTCGATTAAGATGAAAGCGAAATGGGAGTCATGAATCCCATTAAAACACACTTTAGGTTCAGAGATCATCACGAGAGCAGAGCACTTTCGAGAGGCAGGAAATGACTGTTATGCACTTTTTTGACCTTATTCATGAACGTACGTGAGGACAAAAAAAATCACTTTTTTCGTGTTTGCTTTCAGATGGTATTCCCTGAAACATCAAGAAGAATTAAAAAAATCTGAAGCACAGCATGCAAACTGAAATCAGTAAATCAATTAGAACAGTGGTTCCCAAATTTTTTTGCTAGGCCCCCCTTTGTTTTACAAGAAAAATGTTCACGCCCCCTTCTCGCGCATGCGCACGCACAAACACATCCTCCAACCACACTCACCCATATTTTGCTCCATTGTGGTTTATTTCACACCTCAAACATTTAGTAAACAATTAAGCAAATACAAGTAATCTGCAATAAATGACAGGTAGTAATAAAATAAACTACTAACTCTTTTACGCTACGTCCACACCTACACGGGGATTTTTGAAAACGCAGCTGTTTAGTCCACACGTAAACGGCGTTTTGAATCACCGAAAACGGAGATTTTTTAAAACTCCTTTTTTGCGTTTAAGTGTGGACGAGTTTGTCACTCACTGTCAAAGGTGTGTGCCTTTTTTCACATCACACTGTGCGCCACGTTATTGCTTACATGAGATGAATTGCAGAATGGCAGATAGAGACAAAATACTGTTAATCTGACTATCTTCGGTTTTTACAGGCTTACATATACGGACGATCATCCTATACATACACATGCAGTTACTGTCCCTCCATTTAGAAAGGCAGAGGCGTCACTGTGTAATTATTTTTGCGTGTAGTTGTTTTTTTTTTCATGTGTAATAATATTCAACATTGCTATCAATACATTTTTCAAAAAATGCGTCTCTGTGCAAAATGGGTTTAAAAACATAAACAACTGTGGGATCCTGTTTGTCCATGATTTGAAGAGCCCAGCGCTGCTCCCAACAAAGGGAAAACCAATTCTGCAGGGGAGACCTACCTTGGCACTTGTGCAGGTGAACCCAAAGGGAAGATATGCTTCACCATATTTTCTAGTCTTTGGCTTAGAATGAAGTTGGTTTGGAAACATATTCAGCGATGCTTCATCTCCTGCTTTGCGTTTCTGTGGGCGCCCGTGCTAGCAGTGTCTAAGCGTTTTGTTTTTTCCCCCCCTTTTCACACCGCGCCCCCCCTGCAATGGCTCTGCGCCCCCCCTAGGGGGCGGGCCCCACACTTTGGGAAGGTCTGAATTAGAAGATGCATTTGAGAATTTCAGCACATAATAGAAACATGAAACAAGAGAGACTGCTGTGTTTAAAAAGTGTAATGATTAATGCATTCACCTAAAACTCGAAAGGTTCCCAACTCAAGATCAGGATCCTATTAAATCCCAGGGAGCACTGCATCAAGAAGAGTATTTGGGATAAAACTCTGCACTCCTTGTGAATATGGGAGAAACAGAAAGAGGTGAGTTTTTCGCCCTTGTTTTAGTTTATCCAGAGTCTTCCTAAAGAAAATTCAACGCTTCCACAAATGTATAGGCAAGACTGATGTTTTGGTTAGTTTTACTTAGGGCCTCTATATCAAGGGCAAAAGTGTGTGGACACCTGAGGAGCTTTCTCCAAAGAAAATGGAAAATCTCTCTACCTCTTTGGAAAATCACTTTGGAACCTAGACAGCTGTGTTTCCATTTATCCACCACTGCGATACACCACTGATGTGGGGTGAGAGAGTCTGGCTTGCAGTAGTTGTTAAAGGTCAGTTCAGTGCAGCCAGGTTTTTCCAAACCAATCTTGAAACAGGATTTACAGTTACAGACATGGATTTGTGTGACTGTACATTTTAGTATAACAGCAGAAAAAAGGGGAAGTGATTCTTAAATGAGGGCAGTGGGGTTTTCGAGGCAAATACACCGCTGACATCATGAACTTGATTGGTGATGATGGGTCGTCGGGGTGTTTCAAACAAAAAAGTGTGAAATATTGATCTCTATCAGGGAATTTCAGAGGTCTCTGACAAGCCATGAAAAACAGACCCGTAGCACAAGTAGCCAAAAGTATGATGACTTCCATGTACGTTTCTACATACATTATGAGTTTATTTACACTCATCATGGGCATGAATGTTGTTGTACAGTGAGTTTGGACTTTTCATGATCTCCTTAAACTGTTTCTTTTTTCAGGGTAGAATGATTGCACCAAATACGTGTTTAAAGACTGTAAAAAAAAAAAAAAACAAGAATTGGGTGCACAAGTATGAATCTACACAATGTCAAAAGTTTACATACAGGTAGGTTCTATGATGTCTTTTCACTTGACAAGACCAAGACCTATTAGCATCTCATTTGTGATCGTGATTGACAACTGGGAACAATGGGAAAATCCAAGGAAGTAGAATTGTAGGTTTACATTTGTGAAGGTCTCTTGAAGCCATTTCTAAACTACTGCAGATTCCAAAATCATCCGTTCAAAGTCATTTGGATGTGTCACAACTTTCCCATGGCCATTCCCTTCCCTTCTTCCCTTAAGAAGACCCAAAGTATCACCCTCACCACCAATGAACCACCAAGGCTGAAGCCTGCCATGAACTGGAAATTTCTCCAATACCAGTGTCACTGTCCACAGTGATGTGAGTTTTACATCATCATGGACTATGAACGCACCACAAAGAAAGTCCCTGTTCAAAATTTACACCTTCAAAATCGACTGAAATTTGCAGTTGCCCACATGGACAAGTTTTGTTGTCAGATGAGACAAAAATTGAGATATTTGGCGGTAGCATCCTGCTCTGAAGCTGATTTGCTGCCAGTGGCACTGGTACATTGCACAAAGTGGATGGAATAATTAAGAAGGAGAACTAACTCCAAATTCTTCAACTTCACCCCAACTGAACAGCTACACGGTTGAAACATGGTTGAATAATGATCGCAAAGCCACATCAAAACTGGTTTTGGAGTAGATAAAACAGGCTAACATTCAGCTTCTGGAATGACTTTCCCACAGCTCTGACCTCAACCCTATTGAAAATGTGTTGACTGTGCTTAAAAGTTGAGTCTGGATCAGTAAACCAACCAGTTTAAATGACCTCTAATATTTCTACCAAGGAGAGTGGTCAAATATCCAGCTGCAATTATTCCAGAAGCTTGTTGATTGCTACCAAAGCCTGGTGGACGTGCAAGGAGCTAAGAGCCATTTAACCAAATATTAGTGGGGCCTTATGTATACATTTGATCCTGTGTTCATTATGGAAAATCCAAAAGAATGCATACCCATGATGAGTATATGTAAACTTCTGAACACAACTCTACATGTTTATCTTGCGGATGCCATAAAAGATTTTAGCAAATTCCATTAATAAATAAAAACTCTGTGACCAAAAAACAGAGTTTTGAATCCCCACTTCCTGCTTAAACAACCACATTTTCATCATTCTTGACAATCAAACTTTGTCAAAAAGAACGGCGGGGGGGGTATTAGTCGTTAGTATTCTGCATTAGATGGAATCTGCTATCCAATCAGCAATTTCCCTGCTGAGCTGACCAGTGTGACACTCCTTTGTGCCACTCTCATAACAAAAGCATTTTTCTTCTGAGATCCACTTCATTACCCAGACTAATATGGAGCAAAATGTTTATTCAAATGAGCCAAGATCAAATCCTATAAAATGAATGTGAAAATGCTGAAATGGATTATATGCTTGCAGAAAAAAAATCATATTTGAATTAATTACAAACTGAAAGGCCATCGGTGCTGAAAAAATGCTTTCTCTTCCTCCATTTCCTCACTTATTTTCTTATTAGCTTGCATTTATTTATTGTCACATTCATCACTGCCCTGTGTCATCAATATGTGTGTGTGAAAAGCAGAGAATAATTTCGTTTTATCAGCATCAACATGACAGTGGCAAGCATTGTGAGCAACTGATTGGCCGTTGTCTCAAGGAGAAGGCATATTGTGAGCGTTTGATTGGCCCCTGCCGGAGGAAATACTTTGTATTAGCGATTGATTGGGCAGTGTAATTTTCCACCTGAGTGGCCCCCGGACACACACAGTTATTGTGTGACTTTGGCAGGAACCACCTTTGTATAGTAAGTGTGTGAATGTGAGTTTCCTCTTGCTTTTGAATGATATTCTCTGAGCTCTGATGGGGTCTTGCAGGGCAGGGACTGAGGTTGAGCACAGTGTTGCCCGTCGCACGACAAGTCACGTGGCAGTCTGTCAGGTCACCTCTCATCAGGAGGTGTACAGCACAGAAAGCAAATCTTCAACGGCAATAACGCAGAAACACATTTCATATCACATTGGTGTGTTTTATGTGCAAATGTGCACATAAAACACATCAAGTTGCTGTACATCCTTGTATTATCTTTACACTAGTTCACGTGCAAATGCATCAATCATCGCTACTGCGTGACGTGGCCTGGTTGTGAGTCCGCCAGTGGATGAGCAAGCTCGGAGTGGAAAGATATCAAAACTGCATCTCCTTCCAGATAGGACGCGGTGACCTCCCAGGCGTGCTGCTTTTTCAGCCTTTCATTTTATGTCTCCGATTCACTGCTCTGATTACATTTAGTTACAAAGAGTTGTTATAAAAGGTGATTCAAAGACAGCTCTCCATCAGGTTTTACAGCCTGCTCGCTCATTATGAGCGCCTTTTACTTTGAAATAGAGCCGTGCATTACCGGTTCACATGAGAGGTGCTGTTTGCCTAAAGGATATAAAAGTTCATGTGCTGCTTGTCAACACTTGATTTTTATAAAATCTCTGACATAAAAAGCAGCTCTGTTGACAAGATCACAAATTAATGTATTACAAATCTTTAAAAAAAACAATTTTAAAAAACTGCTCAGAGTCCAAAAAGTCACTGCATATTTGGTAACAAGTCTTTCAAATGAAACAAACTAGCATTTATATATTTAAATAGGGTAAATTTATAATAATGCCAGCAAAAATTTTAAAAAAGCTTTTATTCTGTAGCCAAGTTTAGACTGGAAAGCCATTTGCTTAGTGGTAGGAAAAATGAAATGCTCATATTTCTGCAGAAAAACAAAGTCATGGCTATGATTACTTCTTAGTTATAATTAGGGTTCAAAGAAATCAGTGCTACTTGTTCTCTGTTGACCCTTCCATCAAACCCAAACTCCTCCCTCCGCTCTCTAACATAGCACTTTTCCCCCCCTATACACAGCACCAGAATCCGTGTTTCCCCCGACTTCAGCTGTTTGTTAAGCACGCAGATTTATCACGCACACATTAATGTGGCGTCATTCTTCTCTTCACATTCTCACGGTGACTATTCAGCATTTAACAGCCCGATGAGTGCACGGTGCCGAGGCCGGGGTGGCATATACACACATAAATCATGTAAACAAGTGCGCATCAGATCTTTAAGAAACCTGATCAGAGAGTCGACTCCTCTGAAGGACACAGAGACCGAGCGTGACAAAACAGTTATTAAACCGAGCGCAAGCGAGACGATCTCTAGACCGAGCAGCAGGGGAAGAGGAGACGTGACCATGAAAGGGTGACAGAGCGAGACGCCAAAATGAAGAAATGCAGAGATGAGAGGATAGAGAAATAGAGGGCCTGAGAGACCTGATGGAGGGTGCAGGAAAAGGAAACGACCGCTTGAAGCAGATAAAGTGATCAGAACGGCCTCCGTGAATGTACAGATACTTAAAAGGTCTTTGTTTTGTTTTGTTTTTTTTAAAGAAGGTTTTGAAAAGGCTGTTTATAAAGTGAAGGACTTATGACCTGTATAATGTTAGCAAAGAAGGGTTTTGGGGATCAAAACCAGCATGACTGGTTTAATCAGAAAAATGGAGGGATGGTAACACTGTAAAAGTCTGCCTAAAATTCAAGACTTTATTTTGAATCAGATTTTTCTTTCTTATACTTAAATGACTTTGATACAATGACCTTTAATTTTAAGACCAGACTTCAAACTTGCATTTAGGTTTATTCGTGTAATCATTAGGAGGTTTCTTCCTGTTAAAAGGGAGTTTTTCCTTCCCACTGTCACCACGTGCTTGCTTACAGGGAGGTTGTCTGATTGTTGGGGTTTTCTCTCTATCAATGCAGGGTCTCTTCCTTCCAATACAAAGTGCCTTGAAGTGATTGTTGTTTGCGCTACATAAATTTTATAAAAATAAAACTGAACTGAATTTTGAAAAGAACAACATCACAACATTATCAGGCTGTAATTTCTTCCTTGCTTTTGGACAGATGGAGCAATTTTTATGTTTTGAGGAAAAATACTAACACTAAACAGAAAAACTGTCAGTTATTATAGACTGTCATTATAAGGTAACTACAGGTAAACACAGCGTTTAAGGAGATAGATTCAATTTTGTCCTTGGTCGCTGAAAACCAGTCGAGGCAGCTGTCTTCTTTAGAAAACAACTGCAAAATGACCTATAAAGGCCAAAATGATGTTCAAAAAGCACAGACTCACCAGCGCCTTCAAAATAAGCACCCATCTTCTCCTCATTTCCTCACAATCCAGCCAGTTATGATAAAGCCGGAAATGGGAAACAGTGGGGCCTTGTAGGAGTCTATTCTTCTGGTATACTGAGCCTCGGGGGACAGAGGAGGGAAATTACCATTAGTGACACCAGTTTGCGGCAGCCGTTTCTATCAGATAAGGCAGAATTGTACATGCCACTCTTAAATCAATCAAGGTCACCTCTTTGCTCCCTTTGCTTCTGTGTTACAGCGGGTTCAGTTCATAGTGGGCACCCCAGCTGTTGCACAGCACGGATGTAAACTTATCAGAACCTGACATACACAGCCAAACCGGGCTTTACCTCTGCTTTTATTTGACTTTTTCAGTTATTACTAGCACTCAGAGCTTTGACCTTGATGTCTGATGCCCTTTTGCTGTTAGTAAGTTGTCCAGCAACACCACCTGCTGGTATAAAAGTATAAATGTATAAATTTTACATAGAAAAGTTTATAGAAAGCATAAATGTTAACTACAAAACAAAGAGCCCTGATGTACTTTCTAACATTATTAATGTTGATGTGTTCTATACTCGTCACAAAATAAGTTTTATATTGTGAAATAGATTTTCAGTTTTTCTGCACATTATTTTAACCTTTTGGAAGAACCAAACATATTCTGTGAGTAGTTCTTGGTTCCAGTTGATTGATTTTAATCAGCAGCTGGGGTCACAATTACTTCACTTTACGAGTGCACCGTCTCTGATCTCATATTCTTGGTAGAAAACTGCGATGAGCTGCTTCAACTTGTATTTTATTGCATTCTTGCAGCCGCACCCCTGCCCTGCAGCTGTCTGAGTAGGACTCTAGTGTTCCTTCTTTTGACTATTTAGGCGAGCAGGTCCATGGTCTGGTATCATGCACTATCAACATGTAGTAGTTCCACCAACATTGAGAATGCTGGTGAGATCAGGTTTAACGTGCAGAAATGATATTTCAAGAGACGCTAATGTAAAGTATCAAATATATATGACTTTATTATGGAAATAAACTATCAAGGAAAAGAGAGATGGTGCTACAGCAGCCATGATCATCCAGTTCTGACGTTTAAAATCCAGGAGAACACCCGCAGGTTTCATGCATTAATTGGTCCTTGCACAAATGTTTAAAGAGATTATAATAGTGTTCTCTGAGCACTAATTTGTAACCGTTTTTACCCCCAAAGAACTCTTAATAATGTATTTAAATATTTCAACTTTAAATCGTTGCTCAGTCTTGACAGTAGGTTGTATGTGCTTCTTTGTTTCATGTGAATACAGGACGGAGTTGCAATCAAACCTTTTCCCTAAATGAAATCAGAATGTCTCTGAGTATACAAATACTGCATTGTTCAGCTGCTGGACACCAGAGCTCCTTCACTGATAAGCTGAGATTTTTTTTTACCCCTAGTAACACGCCTTAAAATACCATTAAAGAACAGAAAGCGAGCACTGAATTCAGACTCTGTGCCCAACCTTATTATGGACAAAGTAAGAAAAGTTCAAAGTAATAAAACAAAATACTGCAGTAGAGGAAACCCTCTGTAAAAACTGTAGTTGCATAAAAGTTTAAAGCTGATTTCTGTCACTCAAATAATAATATACAATATACAAACACACTATACAATATACAGCGGACATTTTATTAGGTACATCTGTCTAACAGCTTATTGATGCATGGGATAATGCCTCGTTAGGAATGCAGATACGGTCGAGACGACCTGCTGCTCAAACTGAGCATCGGAATGTGGAAGAAAGGTGATTTTATGTGACTTCGAACATGGCATGGTTGTTGGTGCCAGATAGGTTAGCCTGAGCATTTCAGAAACTGCTGATCTTCTGGGATTTTCCCACACAATTATCTCTAAGGTTTGCAAGGAATGATCTGAAAAAGAGGAAATATCCCGTGAGCAGCAGTTACTCTGGGGGAAAATTTCCTGTTGATACTGGAGGTCAGAGGTCAACTCATTACCACAAGGTATGCAGAAGAACATCTCTGAACACATGACGCATCAAATCTTGAAGAAGAAGCAGCAGCAGAAGCCCACACCGGGTGCTCCTCCTCTCAGCTAAGAATAGGAAACTAAGGGTACCATTCGAATAAGGTCACCAAAGTTGGACAATAGAAGATTATAAAAGTTTTGCCTGGTCTGCCAAGGCTCAGTTTCTGCTGTGAAACTGGGATGGTACAGTCAGAATTTAGTGTAAACAACATGTAAACATGGATCCATCCTGCCTTGTATGAACGGCTCATGCTGGTGGTGATGATATAGAGGTGTGAGGGATTTTCTCTTAGCACATTTTGGGCACCGTAGCCTACCTGAGTATTGTTGCTGAACATAGCTATCCCTTTATGACAACAGTGTATTCATATTCTGATAGATGCTTTCATATCCCAAAGCTCAAATCGTCTCAAATTAGTTTTTTGAACTTGACAGTGCACTCAAACGGCCTCCACAGTCACCAGATCTCAATCCAAAAGAGCACCATTAGGATGTGGTGATATCAGAGGCTTGCACCATGAATGTGCAGCTGACAAATCGGCAGCAACGGCGTGATGTTATCATGTCAGTGTGGACCAAAATGTCTGAGGAATGTTTCCTGCACTTTGTTGAATCTATGCCACAAAGAATTAGGGCAGAAGAGAGTCCAGCCAGGTACTAACTAGGTGTACCTAATAAAGTGTCTTAGTGTATCTTGATACATTCACTGCTAAGAATCCATTAATTAGCTACTAGTTTCAAAAGTGCCTAAGTCTTATAGCTGAACAGGGTCAGAGCAGCTCTGACCCCTCCACCCAGCGTAACACCTGCACTGAAACTCAGACTCCATTAGCTTTACATGACGTGGCTGCAAATGTCCTAAAACTCTGTATTTCCTCCATCCATTTGGTTTCCTCTTGGACACCACCTTCCACGAGGCAGGGTCAAGGTGGAGGTAGGCCTTCGACTGTGGATTCTTCCTCTGACACCGTCCATGAGAGGAACACATGGTCTGACTGCAAAGCGTAGCCGCTGATGTCACGTTTACCAGGTAAGGACCCAGAGTGTTATCGATGTAGGACTTGACGGCAGCACAGGTAGCCTGAAAGCAGGAAAGAAACAGGATATGATAAACCAGGGATGTGCAGAAGAATGCCCAATAAAAGCTTTAATGCAACTTTACATAACAGAATCTTTAAGCTATATGCATGCTCAGGTAACAGCATGAATATGTTATTTAGTGTAAAGCTATTACAAAATGAACAAAGACGTATTTCAGAGCAGGTAACATGTCCTGTTTTACTCAGCATGAAAAAAATACATTAAGACTGTTAAAGATATTATCAGTGGCCAAAGCAAAAGGTGTTGAGAAAAGCGCCACTCTAGCATCATCATCAATAGACTGTTAAAAACACAATGTGCCACCTTGTTTTTTACCCGGTGATGCTCATGAACACATAAACAAGCGCTCTGGCTTCTTTTGACTCAGTCCCATATACAAAAGACCTGTTGTTTAAACCACTTTAATCTGCAGCTGAAAAAAAATCTCCAGTAAATGCTTCATTTGCTCCCATCTGAGTAATGTTTGCCAAATATCCGTGTCCAGCTGTGCAGAGAGCTCATTTTATAAAATGAAACCACATATTTGTCACGTTAAAAAAGAAAGTACGCCCTCTGACATTTCTGAGGTTTCTAAATATCAGGATAGGATAAAAGCATTATCTAGACATGTATCTAGACATTAGCAGGTCTTAAAATCACGTAACTACAACCTTGGATGAAAAACAACATGTGACATATTGCACCATGTTGTTTATTTAACAAAAACTAAAGCGAAATGCAGAAGACACGTGTGAAAAGCTAAGTGCACCCCACGATTCAGCTGCTTGGAGAACCACTTTTAACAGCAGTAGCTTGAAGTAATAGCATTCTGTATGACTTTAGCAGCCTCTCACATGGTTCTGGAGGAATTTTGGCCCACTCTTCTTTACAATGTTGCTTCAGTTCAATGTGGTTTGCGGGCACTTGTTTACAGCTCTCTTAATTCTCATTGCAACACCTTCATTCTCTTCTTTTTCAGCCACTCTGTAGGAGATTGCTGCCTTGCTGGGAATCATTGCCCTGTTGCATGACCCAGTTTCAACTAAGTTTTAGACGCTAGAATATTTTGGTGTGAAGAGGAGTTCGTGATCGACTCAGTGACTGCAAGGTGTCGAATCACCCCTCTGCCACTGTGCCTGACAGCTGGTGTGAGGTATTTGTGCTGATATGCAGTGTGTGGTTTTAGCAATCCGTCAAGGATGTTGTTCCAGAACATGCCGAAACAGCTTTGTTTGTATGACTTTAGCAGTCTCTCACATGGTTCTGGAGGAATTTTGGCCCACTCTTCTTTACAATGTTGCTTTAGTTCAACGTGGTTTGCGGGAACAATGCCGAAACATTCTTTCAGAGAGAGAACAGGTACTCCTAGCAACCCTTTCAAACAACAATACTTGTTCAGTCTTTTTCTAATTGCACAGTCATGAACTTGAACATTTAATAAGCTGATCGAAGCCCGTGAAGTCTGAAATGAAGCTCAGGTTTTTTTATTGCGATTTCTCTCATCAGCATTGCACAGTCTGACCTCTGGGTCTTGCTCCAGACCATTAAATTGGTAAAACTTCTGCTTTCACACAGGTGCTCACGCTTGCTGATGATCAGTGTTGGGGAGTAACGGAATACATGTACTGCCGTTACGTATTTTAAATACAAAATATGAGTAACTGTATTCCGTTACAGTTACAAGGGTGGTATTCAGAATACAGTTACTTTGTTGAAATAAATGGATTACACGGCGGTCTTTTCCTGTTTCATATATTAGGCTATGCTCTCTCTATTTTTGGTAATTCCACACCGGAGGAAACCTAAACAACACGCGTAGCCTATTAAGAGGCTCTTATGCCTGTGTGTCAATCTGGCGGCCCATGTCACCTCTATTTGTGGCCCACATAATGACGTGAAGAATTATCTTACAAAAATTATTCACAAAAATGATTTAATATGAAGGCAATAGCAGAGTGTTACAGGCATAGCCCTAAAGAATGTAGCCTCATGGGCAGTGTAGTCCGTGCTGCAGGGAGAATGGACTGGCATACCCGTTATGTATCTGTGAGCGCGAGGAGGGAGAAAAAGGATAGTCGAAAAGTACGAGTTGTCACTGAGCAGAAACGGGAGCTGGAAGCATGTAAATATAATAATAACCACTGCAGCCAAGAAGAGTGCCTGACGAGCCCAGTTGTAAATAAGATATTAAGACTCGATTGTACACCGTGTTCGTGTTTTCCTCCGAAACAATAAGTTCCGTTGGAGCAGCCTTTCAACGCCTCTCTCTGTCTCTCGCTAGCAAAGTTGACCCAGACAACAAAGTAAAGCGAGTTTTCGTCTATGAGCCCAAAACTTAACGTATTAGCCAGAGGTCCCTTTACTACGGTTCAGAGACGCGGACCTGTTTTATATACACGTGGAATAGTTTTCTATACGAGATCGCTGCAAAAAGTGCAGCCTTACCCTAATGTCCACCCTACTGTTACTCATTTTATATTAAGATTTAAAAATCTAGTTGGTATTGGTATGGTGAGTAGCCTTCAGTAATAGTAATAAATCACACAGCAATACATTCATGTAGTTGTAAAAAAAAAAAAAAAGCATGATAATATATCAAGTAATCCAAAGTATTCAGAATATGTTACATTGAGTAACGTAACGGAATACGTTACAAAATACATTTTGGGGCATGTAATCTGTAATCTGTAGTGGAATACATTTTAAAAGTAACCTTCCCAACACTGCTGATGATCAGCTAATCAAGTGTAAGTTTATTCTCCATCTCAATTTCTTAGGTAGCAGTATTTTGTATTTTTCCACACACTGCTTCTGCATTTTGGATTCGTTTTTTAAATAAATAATGACCTGGTGCAATATATCATATCTTGTTTTCCATCTGAGGTTGTATTCACTTAACTTTAAGACCTGCTAAGAGCGGGATGATTTGAGTATGTCCTGAAACTTAAATCCTTATGGTTGAAAAAGGGTGTACTGTCTTTTTTACCAGTACTGTGTGTGTTCAGCAGGATTGAGAGGCCTTGTTGCGGAGAGGTAACAAATGAAATATACAGTGGAGTGATTCCAAACAGACCTTAAAACTAAAGAGCTTGAATATGAAATAAGGAAGTTTTAAAGTAAGTTTTTTCTTTTTCATTTCAGTAATTTTTGTGCAATACAGTTTCCTGTGTGTAACTTTCAACATTTTTTAAAAGCGTAACTTATAAAACAAAGACCCTTATAGGCATCAGTGAGAAATGTAACATCCTCACTTTCACTATTACAGCCAATTACATCAAATGGACAAGTCAGTTATTGTACCTGAGTTTTGGAAAGAGCGTGGTCACCCCAAAGAACTACACCAGCAGAGCCTAAAGCGGCACTCTCTCCGATAGTGTAGACCAGGTGCTCCTGTTAGACAGAAACAGAGAGGTGAGCAAAACATGCAGCCCCAGTCACGACAGACACAGAATGTTTGAGTTGAAACGCCTGATTCTTGCCTGAGAGAGAAATTCCAGCGTGTATGTGTAGACGATGCGAGCATAGGCGTACACGGGCGGTGCAAACGGAGTCACCTGATCCGCTACTCTCATTGCCTCCAAGATGCGGTGGTGGCAGTAGAGGAGCACTTCTCTGCTGAGACTTTGCATCTGGACGCTGAGATAGATGTCGGGATACAGAGCAGAGGAGGTGCTCCACAGCCATAGAAGCCTGTTATTTCTCTTTAACTCCACAGCTGGACACTCCCCTGTGTAGCCTGTGCTTTTGTTGCTGTAGTAGTTGTAGCAGTTTGGAAAACCATAATAGCCCCACAAACCATCTGGTCTTGCCGCCTGCCCCAGTTTCAGAGTTTCCTCCATGAAATTCCTCGCAGCTTTGCTAAACTCCATGCGTGCTGCGTCATCTACTTGTTTGGGGCTCCAGTCTGGATGCTTAGACCTCACTAGTGCTTTTGACCCGTCCTGGTATATCTTCTTAGTGTCCCAGTTTCTCTCCCATTCAGGTCTCCAACTTTCCCAATCCACCACACCCAGGCCTGGGAAACCCCTGTCAGGGATATAGGTGTTTACATTCTCCCTGGCAACTTTGAGATGTTTGTCAAGGGTGCTGTTTTGTGGAACCCCGCCATTAATAGCCTCTCCCTGGGGGGAATACCTTGGATACAGACCAAGCTTATCATCATAAAAGATGGTTATGTTCTGACCCATAAAGGTTTGATTCTGGTTGTGGACAATGTTAAACATCCCCAGGTCAAGGTTAACGCCATACTGAGAGAGGCATTTGGCAGTTGGGGCGTTCCACACAGTCAGGAAAGGCACTTTGGAAAAAGGTGAATTTGGATAGTGCAGCCCTGAGACGAGGCTGATCAGAATTAAGTGCAGCAGCACCGCGGGCTTCAAGGACCTCATCCCTGGCAGGAAGGAAACAGTGTTTATTGTGTTACCCAGCAGTATTATGAAATTTTAAGAGCATATTGCAAAATGTTGCTATTTGTTTAAACAAAGCTTTTTCAGTTGTAAGGTAAATCAAATCAATAAGAGTTTTAAGAGTTTCTACTGTTTACGAGCCAGGAATTTTAAATGTGTCTATTTACTACTTGTTTCTTTAATACTTTTCAAACACCTTTAACACGCCAAAATCTTTCTGATCATTACAGATGTTGTGTAATGCAGTAAACTTGGCTAGAAATAACAGGCTCTAGTGTCAAAATAATGTGTGAAATTAACTAACATTAAGCTTGCAAACACTGACTTACCGACTTTATAAGCAGAGAAGGATTGAAGCTTGTGGCCTTGTGAAATACCCACAAGTCTCATGATCTGAAACACATATTCAGGAAAAATGGGAAGTAACAAACGCTGAACCAATTAGAAGTGTCCACAGGACCTCCAACAACCAATAACAAGAGACATGCAAATCATTCTATGGAGAACACAGATTTAAAGTCACAGGCAAGTTAGCACTTCCTCCCATCACACTGTACAGCTTGAAAACAGTTTTCAGATTGTTTGAATTTAAAAAAATGTAAATATAACAATCAACAGTTTATTGGGGGACTTAAGAAAGCTTGACGTTTTCTGAAAAACCACCAAGCGAAGCCATAATGAACTCTTCCACCTTGCAATTTAAATGCGTGCTTTGCTCAACTCTTAAAAGCATATAAAAATAACCAGTGGTTAACGAAAACCTACAATTACATGGGGAAGGGGGTATGAGGGTGCTGCTGGCAAAATGAGTCAATCCCTGAGAACTAGCTGGCTCGGACTCCCCTGGCCACAGAGGCTTCCCGCAGAGGCTTCACTCTCAACTGCTGACAACAAAATCATGCCTGTATTACTCCCAAAACCATATCTCAGCTATATTATCTCCCTATGTAGTTACAAAAAAAAAGCGTCACACTTACTTTACTAAAAATACACACAAAGCACGATAAAGCAGTTTATTTATCCAAAACTGGCTGGCACAGCGGTTAGCACCATGGCCTCACAACAGGAAGGTTCTGGGTTTGAACTTGCACGTTAGCTGGAGCTTTCCAATTTCCTCCCACAGTCCAAACATATTCATCTTAGGCTGATTGGAGATGCTATATTTGTCTGAGCCTGAATGGCTTTTCCGCACAAACTTTCCCACGAAACCGCCTGCGCAAAACCTGAACCACTAATACACCTGAGTTCTCCCTCCTGTGTCAGTTGTGACCATGGCCCCTCGTCCAGTGTCGCTTAGGCAGCCTTAAATTAAAACACAACAACCTCAACAAAGAAGTTTATTTACACCGACAAATGCCATTTTTGTATGAGAGACATCAATATGAGAAACACTGTGCTTCTGGAGTCAAAAGGCCACTGAAACATGAGGCTCGTAGAGTGGAGATGTGTCACCCTTTTAAAAAAGTAGTAGTCATGTTTTGGACAATAATATCGTATAAAAAATACATTCAAATAAATAATAACACTGCGAATGCCTCTATAAACACATCAGATGTCAGAAAGAGGCCACATTTAAAGAAAATTTAAAAGAAATTAGGCACTTTAAATATATTGTGCTGTTATCAGATTTAAGTGAATCGTTTTCCACTTTCACCTCATACATTTACTCATTCGCAGCATTTACCACAGAAGCATCCTCTCTACAAGAAGCATGGACACCTTGGCAAGCGGCGAGTGAGAGGACAATGTAAACAGGGTCATTTCCAGCAAGTTTTTTTCTTTTTTTAAATGATTAAAAGTTAGAAACAAACACTACATTGGAATTTCCACAGCGGTTCTTACGATATACAGCAACAGAAAAAAACCACACACGCCTATCTTCCCTTCACCTCTCCTCTTGTGCTCCTTTTAGACTTTTACAGTTACATAATGGGTATTAACAGATGAGCAGGCAGACAATCAGTAAGATCAAACACTGCAGAGCCACTGCTGTGGCTCGAGTCGCCGTCCCTTTTTGGTGTAGCGGGTCTGTTTGATCGCAGAGCTCCCCCTGATACCCGCTGTAACACTGACACTGAAAGTCTGCTTCAAAACTTAACCCGTCTGCTTTGCCGAGCTCACCGGTGACCGTCAGCTTGCCGTTCTTCTCGACGATGTCGTGGGTGAGGGGATTCAGATGCAAGTAAACGTCGCTGTTTGAGTTTCTGCGCAGACATCGCCCGTGAGAGCCGCAAAGGGTCTGGCTGCATAGCTCTGCTGCTGTGGAAACGTTCAGGAGGTACTGACTCAGTGTGCCCCGCAGATATTTATCCAGATCAGAGCAGGTGGTCTATGGGAAAAAATAAGTGGATACATGAAATCTTCAAGTACTGCGCAATTAATCTGAAAAATATGAAGTAACTAAAGCTCTGGTATGGAGTACAAATTGCTATAAATACATTTTGTAAGTAAGTGAGTAAAGGCTGTTTATTAATCAGCATGCTCTCAGAAGTTTAGATGATATCATCTGTGGTTAAAAATAAATGCGACGTATCCATGTGATGTGTTTAATTTCACAATCGTTGTGTGCATGCTTACTTTGTTGTGTGCACAAGTTTATTTATGAAGCGTATTTCACAGACAGATGTCACAAAGCGCTGTTACACAACAAAGAGTAAAATAAATACGAAAATTAAGTGTCATAATAGCCCATAAAAATGGGTATTACCTGGTCTTTAGTCACGTACGCAGAACAACAGATTCTGAGCTTGTGAATGAAGACAGTGAGCAGCTGGGATAACTAAAGTGCTCTGTATGCAAATGCCAGAATCCTAAATCTATTGGGAGCCAGTGTAAAGAGTATAAAATAGGAGTGATCTGAGCATCAATAGTCTGGAATATGCGTTTTTATAGCTTGGAGGCATGAAAGAGATTATTTATCCAAGCTGGTTAAGCGTAATGGAGTAAAAGCAGGAAGCTGTGTGGAAATACTTAAAGTACAAATACATTCATTCTGAATAAAGTACCTGAGTAAATGTACTCAGTTACATTCCTACTGATCCTTCCCATGCTCTCATCCAGTGGTGCTGGGGACTGCTAGATTAACATTCACTCTAATCCACGGATGTCAAAATGATTTTACATTGAACAGTCCACTTTGATCTTAAGTGGGTTGGACCAATGAAGCTCCTCTATATCGGTGAGTAAAGAACTTTACCTACACATTTAATCCCTGAGATATTTTAATATAAGGAAAACAAGTGTTTTTTCCAACAAAGATCTAAGATTTTTTTTTTGCATAATATAGAAGTGCTGTTTGGGCTTAAATTGAAAGAAATAAACATGTAAAATTACAGAAAAAGTTTTGTTAGCTCACTGTGCAGAAATTAAATTGTCTTGTTGAAGTCTCTTTATGCTTGGGCCTTTTGCACTTCAAATCGTTACAAAGGTCTAGTTTTGCGTGTCTGTTGTTATATTATGACATGATTTGAGCCTTTTCAAATGTATCCTTGTCCAATACGTTTGAAAACTAAACTTTGAAAAAAATAAATAAACAGGTCAACTGCTGCAGTTGCAAAACATCCCTTTTTTAATGATGATTTCAAGATTTTGGATTTAATGGCCCAAAATGGAATCGAAGTCAAAGTCCCAGTCAGCGTATATGTGACAATCAGCACCTGATCATGTGGCCTAAGACATTAACTGTAAACCCTGAACTTTGAGAAATATCTCCTAGTATGAAATGCCTTCGCATGTCACAGACGAGAAGCACAGCTCAAAAGTTAAGATGATAACATCTGTTCCAAAAAAATGCATACACCATATCTGAGTGATTGATGTGTTCGTTTCGCAATTGATGTGTGGACGCTTACTTTGTTGTGTGCATAAGCAATATCTCCCCACATGATTATTCCAGCTGCTCCCAGGGCCACACTCTCCCCGATCGTGGACACAAGGTCAGTCTGCAAAAAATTACAGGTCAAACAAAAGGAAAACAGTCAGCTAAGTAAGTGTCAGAGGTTCATAGGCTACTGTATGTGAAGTAGAGGACCAGCTCTTCTGTTCTCATTCTCCCATAAGCAAATAAGGGTGTTTAGAGTGACTTTTAACTTGACCAACACCCATCCTGCCTACTCTGCACAAATGAAAGGTATTGGGGTGTCTGAATGCCAGCAGCACAGGAAGGGACTGTAGCAGCAGATAAGAGATGAATCTACACAGCATGCATTAACATTAGTGCTCAGTGACGGTTCTATATGTCAGGCTTTTACTAAGAATTAGCAGGAAAAAGATAGAAGAAATGTTTCAGAATATAGTCAGTAACATGGCTGGTTCAAAACTTCATTAGTGTCTTAAAGGAAAAAGCAGGAAAAAAGTTCCAGGAAGAGGAACCAAATTCAACACTGGCACTGTTTCCAAAGTTAGACTGTCACCTCGGTCAGCTGCTCCAGGGAGTTCATGTACGTGGGCCGCGTGTACACAAAGACAGGACGTGCCAAGCCATCGCCCGATGAGGCCAAACGCATCCCCTCTTTCACGCGGTTCCGCACAAACTGGCGTCCGGCGGCTGATGAGCGTAGCAAGCTGCTCACGTAGATGGAAGGGAAGAGGGCTGTGCTCTCAGTCCACAACCATTTCAGCTGGTCATTGCGAGACACCTCCACATCAGGACAGCGGCCCGTGTAGCTCTCCAGAGTGCGCACGTAGTTGTGGTTGTAGCAGTCAGGAAACAGGTAGAAACCCCACAGCTGGTTGGGCCTCAGGTTCTTAGCTTGCTTCAGTGTGTCTAACATGAACAGCCTGGCAGACATCTCAAACTCCTGCTGGGCCACTTTTTTCACCTGATCAGGAAGCCAGGTTGGGTTCTTCTGGCGCACAAACTCCTCAGAATGTCTGCGGTAAATATCTTTGGCTTCCCAGTTACGTATCCAGAGGGGACGCCAATCCTCCCAGTCGATAACAGCTAAACCAGTGGCCCATTCTGAACGTATGTACTTCTTAACATCTTCTGGCATTTTCTCCAGGTGCCGTGTGCGACTGGCCACCTGCGGAAGTCCCCCATTCACCGGTGTTTCATCTTGTTCAAAATAGGGGTACAAGCCCAAGCGCTCCTTGTAGAAGATGGTCAGATTCTGATTAACAAAGCCCTCATTGGGTGTAGCCACAATCTGGAACTGGTCCAGCTGGAAATGAATTTTATGCCGCGGGGCACAATCTTCAATCGGGGCGTTCCAAGCAAGGAGCAGAGGCTTTCGGGAATACAGTGGCCATCTCGTGGGCTGCAGTCCCAGAGCAAAGAGGCAGTCCCACAGCGGGACAATCAGCAGCAGAGCTTTCCAAGCTGACAAAGTCCCGTGCAACATGTCTTCAGATGTGGATGGACAAAAAGGACTGCCACACTCTGCTCTACAATCCACAGGAGGGAATGACATGTTAGTTTCCTGAATGCACATTTAATAAGGTGTTTTCTCTTAAACAAACCTTAAACATGTTTCCATTTTATTTATTGAAAACCAACTTTATAATTACATGGACATAAAGCACAAGCTTCTCTTTTGTGACATTGTCACTGCAGATTAATTTACATAAATGTCTGCAGACTATTAATGTTTTCTTAAAAACAAGAAAATAAATAAAAGAAAGTAAAAGAAAAATGGTAATACACTTTTTATCAAAAAAAAAAAGGGCTTCTTTAAACTGGATTCTACCTCTAGCAAGCTGTTAACATAAATTGCCTTCAATTTAATTACAGTTTGCAGCTCTTTTATTAGCAACGATAAAAAGGTAAAGTTAATCAACTTCAGCTTCCCTACAGATGGATACACGTACCTTTACTGGCAGGCTGGGGAAGCATTCCCCCGAAGACAGAAGCCTACAACTTCACTCCGCGTTTTGGCGTTGCTTTAAAAACAAATAGGAAAAGAAAATTCAGTATAAAGAAAAAGACGACGGGGTAACTTTACAGGAGCACATGCAGCTGTGCTGTGTCTTATAACCTCGGCTCTCCGGCTCCTTGCGGTATGTAAAACTCACAGAAGTCAACTTACCCCCTGCGATGTTGTCAGTTGCAACTCGTTCAGTCCCGAGTGCCAAACCACTCTCAGGATGGGATGTTCCATTCGGTCTGAGGAAAAAGGGGGGGCCGGAGAAAGGAAATGGACATCCTTAAAAAAAATTTGTCAGCGGCTCTAATTCGTTTCTTCACGTCACTACTTCAAACTGCTTCGAGTATCAGCTTAGCGAGACGTGCTTTGATTGCGTCCTGTTTTTCTTTTTCCTCAAGGCTAACCCTCGTGTCCCGGCTCAGCGCCTGAATGGGTCGGTCCGAGAAAGTTCGCCTCCACTCTCCGTGAAACAGATACACTGTAACCAGGGATGCCAAGATCTACAAAAGGTCACAGCAGGGCACTGTACCACATCCCTAAATATAAGACCATGCTTACAACTCACCTTTCAGCTGCATGACAATCGTGTTAAGGATATTGAGAAATCTGATGGAGGCGATTTTTATTTTGTTTTTTTAAGTGCATTTTCCACCTTAAAAGGCCTAAAATTGCATATTATTGTGTGTTGTGTTACTGTCTATAACACAACAAACTTAATTTCTATCGTAAATAAGGCTCAGAAAACATTCTCAGTTATAGGTTACAAACAGGACCTCTGCGCCAACCCACAGTATGGATGTTATCTGAGCAGATGTGCTCACTAGGTGAACTTGACAACAATAACAAAAGTATAGGCCAACATTGTTCCAGCATGGAAAGATGCTTGTTGGTAAAGTACCATCTTGAAGGAAATAGTAATTTTTTCATAGCCTTTACACTTCCCACAAACCTAAAAACAGACCTCAGACCTAAAAACAGGGGCAGGAAAACCCTTTTGACTCATACCTGCCGACCTTTAGTGTTGATTTTTCTTTTCTTTTTTTTTGTGAGACTTGTCCCACTGTAAAACTTCCTACATTCAGTTATTCATTGAGATCACTTTAATAGCTTAAACAAAAGAGCAGATATAGCATCCGAGTTTTTTATTATTATTATTTAAATATTCAAATCTCCTGCTTAAGGTGGTAATACTGTAGAAACACCCCAAAAGCTGTTCAGTCATAACTGCTCTATACTGTACACAGTAAAATGTACCAAGAGAATGATATCATGATATATCTAAATCTCTTTGAGCGCTCAGTAAGACTGGAAATGTGCTAAGTACACCAAAGAATCCAGTAGCCTGTAGAACCACCTGTAGCAGCAGTGATGTGAAGTGTTTGTTTTCTGTTTGACTTTATCAGTCTCTCTAATCTCCGTGGAGGAATTTCGACCCACTCTGCTCTACAATGTTCCTTCAGTTTGTTGATGATTCCAGAGATTCATTTTTGCACAACTCTCTTGAGGTCCAGCTACAGCATTTCAGGCGGATAAACAGCTGGGTTTTGACTATTGCAACACCTTGATTCTTTTCTTTTTCAGGCATTCTGGTAGAGTTCCTGCTGTGCGTGGGATCATCATCCTGTTGCATGACCCAGTTTCAGCCAAATTTTAGCTCTTGGACTCACATTTGACTCTAGAGTACTTTGGTATACAGAGTAGTTCATGGTCGACTCAACGACTGCAAAGTGTCCTGTGCCTGCAAAACAAGCCCCAATTATCACCCCGGTACCACCGTGCTGACAGGTCGTCCATAAGTTCAGTACGGAATATCTGTAATCATTCATCTGCCTCCTTTTCTGAGTGTTTGGCCACTTCTTGTCTGTACTTCATAACCACTTTCTCACATTGCCGAACTCATTTCTGTTATCATTACTCGATTCCAATCATCTTCCGGCCCGCCTTCTTTGACTCAATCAGCTTCCAATCTGCATGTTTTATGGTAAAATGGCCTGTATTTGTATAGCGCTTTACTCAGTCCCTAAGGACCCCAAAGCGCTTTACACTACATTCAGTCATTCACACACTGGCAAGCTACGTTGTAGCCACAGCTGCCCTGGGGCGCACTGACAGAGGCAAGGCTGCCGGACACTGGCGCCACCGGGCCCTCTGACCACCACCAGTAGGCAAACATGGGGTTAGTATCTTGCCCAAGGATATTTGGCATGCAGCCAGGAGGCAACCTGGGATCGAACCATTGAACCACCGATCTTCTGATTAGTGGCTGACCTGCTCTGCCACCTGAGCTACAGCCACCCCTTTAAATCTGTCCTCTCCATCATTCTCCCTTTCCGATTCTCATTCATGCATTCATACCTCCTCCCCATCTCCACCTCAGGCTCTGGGGAGTCCTGTCCTAAATCCTGTCACCTCTGGGAATCCATCCTGCCATGATGGGTCATTGAAGTCTAACTGCCAAATTAATTAATTTCTCTATCTCAATAAATCATGTTTGGTTCTTCCAAATGATCTCTCCTCTTTGAAATGCTATGGTGACCTGCTGGTATGCTTTGGTTTTTGTCAAACAGCACTCATTATAGCCAGACATCTTCACTTTGATCTCATATGCCCAAAGGACACAAAGGACACAGCATGTCCAAGTCTTGTGATTTGAATCCTTCTAAACAAGCCAAACTTGTTCAGTCTTTTTCTAATTGTAGTGCCATAAACTTTAACATGTAGCATGCTAACCGAGACCTGTAGAGTCTAAGATGCAATCTGAATTTTTTTTTTAATTTCTCTGAGGATTGCACAGTCTGACCAGTAGAATTAATTTGCTGAGGGATTTGATCTTAGGACGACTGTGGCAGCAAACTGTCCAAGTTTCTGCTTTTATAGAGGTTCTCATGCTTGCTGATAATCAGTTAATCAAGTGCATTTGATTAGTAGCACCTGGCTGCTACTTAGCCTTATTTAATCTTTCAATGGACTGCACAGACTCTTCTGAAAACGTGATTTTTTTTTATGTCAACAGTATGTTTTAATAAATTTACAGTTTGGTTGTTTAGGCTACACAGTGCATCATCTTTCATGTGCAGTTCAGTTTAAAAGTATAACATTTACCTTTGAGATATATATATCTCACTGGTCTGATGAATATATTTTTTAAATTTACCAGTGGTGTATTTTTCAAAGCTTCTTTTTATTTGACTAGTGAAAAATTATTATCTCAAGTCTTTTGGTTGCTGGTACTTAAATATTTTAAAGTTTCCTTCCACTCATGCAGACTTGAATGTCTTGAACACACTTCAGAAAGCGGGCAAGAGGCATCTGGCACACAGATTTCACTGCTGCCTGGAGCATGTGATGACAGCCACAGGCGAGGGCTTAACAGAGGAACCAAGTACCACATACTGTCACGTTGCCAAGCACAGTAGATATGGCAGTGGAGAGGAGATAGTAGAGGCCATGTACCAACACGTAATTACCTAAATTTAACCTGGAATGATTTGGAAAAATTGGGGAATCCATATGTGCGCTGTACTTGAAGGTGATTTTCTAATAACTGGTACAACTTTTGCTTACGTCTGTACTCAATGAGTGAGATCTGAAACACGGCATTCCTGGAAAAGGTAACATTTTCCCCAGGAGATACATGTTAACTAAAAGATCCCTGAGCACATGACTAGGAAGAGGTGGGGGAGCCTGGAAATTCTCTGGTTTCCTGTGCCAAAATCCATTCCGTTTATTTTGCTTTTGAACTTTGCTGACTCACCTCACCATGTCATCAGCTTCTCTCTAGGGCTCTGCAGAGTAAGGAAAAAGTGGACCACGGACAGACCCGTGTGAATGAACAGGGAGGGAAAGGAACAAAGGAATGGCTTCATTTCCGTCTACTCTCGGCTTCCCTTTGACCTCTGCCTCCTGAACATTACATCAGGTGAAGTCAGAGATCGTCAGGAAGCTAAAACAATGGCAGGGAAACTGCCAACACACCCTACTATCTTCACTTTTTGCCCCAAACACTTTATGAATTGCGATACATTTGGGGTAATCCTCTGACTTGGTAAATTTGAACTGAGGAATTATAAATGGTTGTAACATCCAAACATCCAGTTTATATAAGAATACAACAAAACCCACATTTAAAGGCTCATAATGCAAACAAAGTCTGAAACTGAGGAGCACGTATCCCAAAACGTTGATACGGACGTAACATTTTGAGTGGGGGAAAAATTTCATCACTCATCAAAATGAATTCTTCAGTCTCTGAGGAGTGCATACATTACATCATTTATAACTATAACCTTATTTTGTGGCTTTACTAGAAAAAATAGGAGATTGCCACCAAGTTTCCTCGACTTATTTGTAATGACTACATATGATCTCACTGTAACACAGTCAAATGTAACAGAATCCATGTGAGAACTAGCACAAAAATGGCTACAGTAAGCGCCTTTGTTTTACTTTAAAGCACTACAGCTTGTTAAATTACTCCCATGTAAACAATATATCTATTTTACTGTTCATAATTCAAAGTATGGTTTAGTTCTATTTCAAGGCTGCTGATAATTTATAGTGACTGCCTCTCTCAGCCTCAGCCCCATGGACAACTTTTCCCCGTATAAACACACTGCATACATCAGGGAGCACATTACGCAGATCAGAGCGCTGCTATTTGGTGTCATATTCATGAACTTAGTGCATTTTTTATGACTTTACAGGAAAGCGTTCATCCTTTAAGCGAAACATCAAAGACCAATGGAGAGGAAACACATCAAAGGGGCTGACCTTTGGCCTCGAAACGCTCCGACCACATTCCACACAATTACAGACACCAGAGAATGCCTGCAAAGGAAGCCCTACCCATTTATTGCGGGGATTTGTCATCTGAGCGCACTGAAATATGTTTACATTGCCATTAAAAGCTGATACTACGCCAGCTGGCAACAACAACCAAAACCTGTCACGATCTGAGGCTGAGCTTTTAATTTCATCCTTATCTATTTGGGAAAGCAAACTCCACACAAAGAAGTAAATATGCATGATTTAAAAAAAGTTAAAGCAGGTATAGCTTTCTGCTGCCATCTAGAGGAAATGTGGCTTTTATGTTGCAGATTTCTTGAGTTTAGATTTTTTTTTTTTTTTTATAAAAATGGAAGAAAAAAATTAAGGGGGAAAAAAAAGAAGTTTGATTTTCACCGGCAGCCTCAAAGCACAGCCAGACAGAAATTCAAGAAGGTGACGAGGAAAATCTAAATATAAGCCAGAATCTGGAGATGCCAGGGTTACGCTTACAGCTGTTTCACAAGTACAGGGATCACTGACCCCACATTCAGAAGTCACCATTTGGTTGAATGCAATCTGCACTTCACTTAATATTTTCTGAATAGGTAGCAACTTAAAGGATTTCTTGCGAACATGTATAAAATCGATTCAATCTTGTCTACTTCCTCTTCAGCTAAAAATAAAAATTGCTGTTAGCTTTCTAAAGTTCACAGAAATAGCTTGACATTTTAGTTTTACTTGTTTTCTTAGAAAAGAGAAGCACGACCGGTTCTGTGTCCACAGACACCAAAAAAATAATGTTTTTACTGTAGTACAAAACACAAGGTGTTTCCTATTTCACAGACGCCAACAAGTCTCAAGTTACCACATTACACTCATGTAAGCCATGTAAGAATCATGACTGGCTACCAGAATACTAAAGTAACAAAATCTTCCTTGTACAGTAGTGTGAAAAAAATTGTTGTCAGGCCTCATTTCTTCATATTTTACACCAATGGACCAGACATTTCTGTATTTTTTTTTTCACGTGGTCTAGAGCAACAGCTCTCCAGGTTTTTCTGTAGGCCTTTCTTCATCTATAAGATACAGTATGATTTGTCATGATTTTTTGCTTCATTTAAGCCAGTTGTGTTGGGGATCTTCGTCAAAACTGATGGAAGTGAATACATATGATTTTGATCCACCATGCAAAATATGGAAAACATTTGATTGACAAAGGCTTCATTTCTCAGGATGACAATGACCTGCCATAATACCTGGAAAGTAAAACATATAGTGGAAGTCTCAACCATGGATTGGGCCTCAACATTAATGAACCAGTGTGGGATCATATCAACAGAGAACAAAAGGGAGCCAAAAACCAAAACTCTGAAAGTCCTTCAATAAACCTGGAGAACTATTCCTGAAGAATAAAGCTTGAATGCAGAAGTTCAGGTCGTGTGGAAAACAGTCGTAACAAATCTTGATTTTCAAGCTTGTTAAAACTGTGGAAAAACTGTTTTTGACCTCGTATGTTGTGTTTCCATCTACGTCTGCAAATTTCAATAAATCACTGCACCGATTTCCCATTTTCCCAGCAAAATACAAAGAAAGGAAGGGTGACTAAAGACTTTTTGCACACTAGTGTAAATCCAGGACCTAAACTCAGATGTAAGGGGAAGAACTTCACTTCCTAATATGATAAATGAGAACACGGTCTTCCGGTGTCTAACTTATTATTCTGCACTGTAAGGTCAAACATCCCAGTGCAGTAACAATAAACAAGATGAACTGCACCAGAAAGCTTCAGCCAATATGAAAAATAACAAAAAAAAGAAGATTTGAGTGATTTTGCTCAATAAACCATTTATTCAAGTATTTTCAACTAAGAAATCTGATGTTATTTACAGTACATTATGTTCACTAGTGCAGGTCTGAGCGCCAATAACTGAGACTAACTCAGACGTGACAATACAGAACATAAATATATACAACAAATTCCACAATCCCTCATCATTCCCACCCTGCAAATACATCTTGCATTTGTAGTTCACACATGAACCCAAAACTAGCACATGTACAAAGACACATACAGAGTCTACATCTCACAGAAGGCATGAACCATTAAACCCTTTTCACGTCACAGATGTTTTGCCCTGCAAAATTTAAACAAAACAAAACAAAAAAAACCTCAACTGGAGAAACACGAATTCATCCGAAGTATTCTCCAAGTCTGCATACATATCAGCTGGGTAGTGGAAACAACTTGTACCATCACTATTTTTGTGAATGTCAAAATAAAGACTCGTTGAATTCAAATGTATAACATTTAATTCAATATATCATTTTTCATGTGACAGTTTGAATTTTAATTTTTTCCTCTGCGAGCGCCATTCGCCAGTTCTTGACTGCAGCTCTCGGGACTTGAATGATGCTCAGCAAAGAGGATCTGTGGCTGCACATCATTGTAGACCAGTCACTGTGCAACGTGTCACACCTCACAGAGGACGATGGGGAAATCGACATGAATACACGGGTGGTCGAGCTTCACAATTCCCTGGAAAAAAAAAAAAAGAAAAAGGAGGAGGAGTGATGGCACTGACCATATATCACCCTGTCACTGCAAAAGCGTGTTCCTAGCTCACCTGTGGAATTAGATTTTTCTGGATCCTCTTCAACTTGGACTTCTTTCTGCCATTTTTTGTCACGACCGTCTCCTCGTAGAATTCATGGGCGAGGTCACCGTCCTCATCATAATACAAAGAACTGCCAACACAGAAGGTGGACAATTGTGTCAGGATTAACATAGAGGAGGTGTAGGCGTTACTTGCTTGCTGATAGTCGCATCTAAAATGGTTGTCAAGTTTAAAAAACAAAAACAAAAAAAACAAACAAACAAAAAAACAACAACAAACAAAAAACAACAACAACAACCCCCCCCCACCCAAATTTCTCACTCCCCTCCAACGTTTGAGCCTAATGTGCCTTTTTGGTTTGTCTGTGTTTTTAAATGTGACAAAAATTACTTACTGGATTATTTTGTCATTAATGCTTAACCCCACTAGGAATAAAATTATTGGCTTTGAAATCAAGAATAATCTAGAAACCTTACTGTGGACAGTTTAAAGTGGGACAATATTTCAGTAATAAAGTAATTCTAAGTGTGGCCTATAAAACTGTAAATGCACAAATGCCACTCTGGCACAAAAAATATGCTACTAGGTAGTCCCTGTAGTCTCTGCACTCAAGGCCGTGATAGTGTTCATTGTTTAATTTAATTTCCCATCACTTATTCCCATCAGTTGTGCCACTGCCCAACTTTGAGCTGTACAACAGAAAGATAGAAGTGCTTTCTTATACATACATTGGCCTCTAATGTATTTGAATGGGTGAGTAGATAAGGGTCATTCTACAAATGGAGGACAAAACAGGCTTTAAAAATTATATAAAAATGAAAAAAAAAAAAAATCTAATTTCTTTTTTAATATCATCCTTTATTTTATAGTTTTCTGGTATGTATTTAAAAATAACAAACAGTAAACCATCAGCTGATTAGATCTGCCCAGGCATCAAAGAGCCACTTTTTGAGCTATTTTAGTTGCTGTTTACTTTGTCATCAAGTACAAAAAAAGAATTTAATTTAACACTAAAGAATTTATTAAAGATAGTGACTATTCATTCAACTTCATATAAAACCCAACTTATATTAATTTAAGCAACTTTCAGAATCTGCTTTGCCCAACTTTTCCGTTAAAAGTCATTTTAGTATTTATTTTCAAATCTTCCTCTCAAATAAACCTCTCATACAGTTATTCAAACTATTACAAAGTCAATAGATTAAACCCTTGTGAGCTAAGAAAATCATCTAGGATTAGATGATATAAAAAGAATATGGTAACTTGAATGAATGTGACAAGAACCACAGAAATGCGGTTTAATAATTTTTTAGGTTTGTAACATGTTTCTGTTACATGCATGCTAACTGGGTTGCAAATCACTGCTAGTATTAGTATTTTTGCCGAAAAAGATGCAAGTAAATATAGCTTGAGTGGTTTGAAGTGGTGTGACCCGAATCCAATTGAGATGCTGTGGTATGACCATAAAAAGGTGGTTCATGCTTGAAAACCCTCCAATGTGGGTGATTTCTGCAAAGATGAGTGGGCCATAATTCCTCCACAGCGCTGTAAAAGACTTTTTACCAGGTATCACCAATGCTTGATTGCAGTCTGTTGCTGCTAAGGGTGGCCCAACAAGTGATTAGATTTAGGGAGTAATCACTTTTTCACACAGGCCCATGCAGGTTTGGATTTTTTTCCCCCTTAATAATTAAAACTTTATTTAGAAAGTGCATTTTGTGCTTACTTGTGTTATCTTTGTCTAATATTTACATTTGCTTGATGATCTGAAACTTTTAGGTGTGTCAAACACACAAAACAGAAAACACTTTTTCAGACCACTGTATATAAATAAAAGATTGAAAGGAAGCTTTCAAATTATTTTTTCCTACTTTGCTAATACGGGTAAAAGGGTTGCAGTTAAAATGACACACTCGATCTAATCAAAATAGATCGGAAAACACACCCCTAGTGTTAGCACATGACTCAGTTATCTCCCTTCCTCTTTGTCGTGGCACTGTTGTGTCATGCTAAATAGGTTTCGGTAACAGAGTTGCAAATATTGCAGTGCATAATTACTATTCTTTGATTTAGGGCTCTGTGATACGATGAAATATGTCAGATGACAATATTAAAACGTTTATCATTTTCATATTATACTCTATTGTTTATTGCTTTTACTACAGAATTTTTTCGCTGCCTTAAATGATGGTTTGCAATAGTCACCATGACATCCCAGAAGGACCAGCCAAAACAAATTGCAGAGCTCATTCCTAAATGTGGGGGTTAACTCTGTAACATGGACATGGTTTGGTAATGAAAAGTCTGACGTGGACCACCGGTGCCCACCACAGGCACTGACACAACAAAACTTTTCTACACAGCACAAAGAGAATTTACAAATGGGAAACAAAAAAGAGCCATCAAGTGTTAATAAACCTCAGACTGAAATGTTGGAACAAGTTCTTGCCTGTGGTACACCACATAATAAAGACTCACAAAGATAATGGCAGTCATTTCAACTTATATCTAGAAATAGATTTTGTGCATTGGTCAAAACACTCGACTCAAGGTATACAATCCCCAACCAAAAGCACTTAGCACAAGTCTGTTCATCTCATTTATATTACAAGTGTCGGGCCAAAGTATTGGAGGAAATCCACGACATAACATACGCAACAACAGATATGTGAACAATTCGAACAACACATCGCTGTATGAGCTTAACATTGCACTTCATCCAAAACTGAACAATCTGCAGTCGATATTTTCAGACAGGCTATTATCCTGACAACAGGATACAACCATACAGGAGCAGTAATGATAGTCAGAGGCCTTGGGGAAGCACTTGAGTCATGGGGAATGCGTAGGGTCATCTAGTATGTGTCACTATGGGTAACTCCACACAAGGCCCATAATTATTTCACTTTTGATTATTTAAGTTAAATGTACAAAAGAAATCGGCGCCAGTTTAACTCAGTGTTTGGAGCGGCCAAGAGCGGTCTTCCCTGTTCTCTCTCTGCCACTGCTTTCCTGTCCTTTCTTCATTGTCTCTCTCAAATAAAGCTGAAAAAGGCCAAAACAATTGTTTTTAAAAATTTACAAAAGAAATAGTACTTTCCGCGTGGTGATTATATAAACCTTTCACAGAATTTACAGTAAATGCACTATATTGTGATTTATATTGTTAGCAGGATAAGAAATGACTTAGTGGGATATGACATGTCAACAAAATCAAAACAAAAAAATTAGAGCAAAATGCCATTTTGGCAGTATTCCTCAAGAGCTGTTTTTGTAATTTAAATAATATTTTGGAACTGCTAACTAGGCTTGCATTTTGTCTCAGCGCGAGTGTAATTTGCATGTATGTATGTATGTGTATTTTCAAACTCAATGGTGGGATAGAAAAGGTCCTTTCAACAGTATATCCACTGTATTATTTATTTACCTTCTCCTTGTAAAAACAAATGGTGTTGCATTCTTAGAGCCTTTCAGCCGGGCCAGAGACTGCTCGTTCCCATCATTTCCTGACTCGCCTCCGCTGCCTGAGAAAGGCCAGACACCTTTGGCTTTGGATCCACTTCCTCCCATTCTCAGAGATAAGGCATAGTTAGTCTCAGATTAGAGCGTTCAGTCTGGTTGGTAGCCAGATGCTCAATTGCTTACCAAGGTCAGAACCTGAAAAGTGAAAGAACATAAATAAGTAAATTTCACTGTCTGGTGTCCGAGTGAACAGTTTACTCAGCTGCCAGCTGTTAAGACGTTGTTTGCTTACTGACTGCTGGCTCTATTTTAGTGCATAAACGACTCTGTTGGCAGAAAATGGCCAAGCTAAACTCAGAAACATCTAAGTATAATCTTGAGAGCTTGAAAGAGAAGGCAACTAGACTTATTTTGGGTATGAGATATTTCAAGGGGCTTCTTCAGTTCTATAAAAAATAAAAATAAATAAATAAAAAAAAGGTGGAAAGTCCTTCAGAAATGGTTCTGTCATGGACCTACTATTGATCATATGAGTCATCACATGAGCCAAGGCACAGAAACAAAATGTGTGGCTCATTCCCATCACTGAGGGTTAAGGTCGAATCTATTGTAAGGCCTTGCCTCAACCCATCATTTGACCCTACTGAGGTCACCTGAAGCAAGGTCTGAGTGGGGATTGAAGCGCTTGGAAAGGGATCTTAAGGCTTCATTAAGTCATTGATAACTGGTGTGGTAAGCTCCCACCTCTGTTCAATGATGCCCTCCTTTACTCCTCTCTCAAACCATCTGTCTTCTTGGTTTAAAATATGAACATGATCATACAAAAAAGAGCGTATTTTGTTCTTTAGGTCCAGGTGTTTCTAAAAGAACCGCGCCCTAAGGGGGAAACCCCCACCATGAGTTCAACACCCGGGACTCTCCATCAATTTTTAATGAGCGCTAAGGAAGCCTCTTGGATGAGAGGTAAAGGTGTCACACCTAAACAAGTCCAGTCGCCTTCCTTTGGAAGGTCTCATGGGTACCATCACCTGGATGGCTGAAAACCTACACAAACACTTAACTATAGTAATAATAATAATAATAATATCTCAATTTTATTCGTGTGTGAGACAGTTCCGTCTGTTTTATATCGTTACGTTACACTACGGTAGCTTCACCGTAAGCTAACCAACTGGGCCACAAAAAAGCCGAACCTAAACGCATTAAGTGTCACTCGAAACGCTTGACACCTTACTACAGTCACTTAAAAACACACCCACGGCTTCACAATATATTGTACACCGTCTAATATTTTGCAACGGCGCCCGTTTGATGTGTGGTGACCTACATGTGGCTAATGACTACCGGCTAACGGTACCTGCACAGTTAGGTGAGGTAAGCTAACAGACTGTTAGCTTCCGACTACAGACGCAGGTTAAACAATAGACGAGTCTGCAAACACACTGCTGCTTTATACACGGGATTCTGACTAACACCTTACCTTATGGTACACTAAACCTGACATGTCCTGTCATAACTTTTACTACTAGCTATGTTTAGCTAGCGCTGGCCGTTGCTGTCCGACCGACGATGACGATGGAGATCAGCTGATCTGACCGACTATTAAAGAAAAAACGTCACCAATATTTAACTAAAGAATTTATTCATAAAGGTGCGTTAAATGAAATCTTTTTTATGTTTAAAGTGGGTGTTCATACCTACATCTGAATTTAAAAATGTATAGTATGCACACAGTACTGTGAGAAAGTATTTGCCCCCCATTTCCCATTTCGTTAAAAAAAACAAACCCTAACCTGACCCTGATTACTGTCAGACCTGTCGAATCAAAACATAACTTAAATAAGACTTGTTTAACAAAGGGAAGCAGTTTTAAAGATCTGTCTAGAACAGCAACAAAATAATCATTGACGTCTATCAGTCAGGAAAGGGTTATAAAGCCATTTTAAAGCTTTGGGACAGTGGTTAACCTTCCCAGGAGTGGCCAGTGTACCAAAATTAGTCCCAAGAGCATATCTATGCCACGAGAGAACAAAAAAGATCCTATAGATCCCCAAGACTTCTCAGAGGACAGATGAGATGCTTTGGTGTGACCTTAAACAGACCATTCACGCTTGAAAACACTCCAATGTGTCCCAAAACAATACTGCAAAGATCGGGCCAAATTCCTCAATGCCTTTTATCGCAAACAGTTCACTGCCGTTTTTGCTGCCATGGGTGACACAACCAGCTTAGGTGGCAATTACTTTTTCCCCACATAGGACCAGATTGGTTTCAATAGCTGTTTTTGTTGTTGTTTTTTAGCCTTAATAAATAAAGTTATCATAAAAAAAAAAAAAAAAAAAAAAGGGTTGGGGCATTTTGTATTGAAAAGTGTTAAGGTGGTTCGGGTATCTGCCTAGGATGGCTCCTGGGTGAGTTGGCTCTGTTTGCTGCTGGCCCCACAACCCAGCCCTGGATAAGCCTTTGTCTAATATTGAAATGAGCTTATGATCTAAAACATTAAATGTGACAAATATGCAATAAAAAAATAAATAAATAAATAATGAAAATTTGAGGGGGCAAATGCTTTTTCACAGCACTGCACCTGTAAAAAAAAAAGAAAAAAAATACAAAAACGTAACAGATTTTTTGGTAATTCTTTACTAAACGCAGTGCACATTTGTCACGACATTCTTAAGATTGCTACAACAAGTAAATTTGTGCATAGACTTACATACAATGAAAGTGAACAGAGTGACAGAAGACAAACATTTTGTTTTAAAGGACAGAACAAAACAAAAATATAAAGGAATGACAGGAAACTTCCAGTTAAACACATGCAAAGCAATATTCATTCAAGGTTCCAGTCAACCAGGGTGACTTGGGCACTGTTCTCGCAGACATTCATAGTTCCATACAAATGTCCATACATCAGTCACACTCACAAACTGTCAGTGAAATTCAGAGTTGCACCCATCAGGGGTGTAAGAGAGGGCATGGCAGACTCGGAGCTTAGGTCAGGTGAAAATCCAAATACCTTACAGCAAGTATGTGTTTAACCCGAGGGTGAGAAGCATCATTATTATGGTGGGTTGTTGAGTGAAGGCAAAGGGGATTAAATGCATTATTTGAAATATTACCAATTTTGGTTTTCTGGAAAAATAACACAGCTGAGGTGCAGGATAATCCTACAGTAACCAAAAGCTAAAGACATTACTGTCTCATCTGCCAGTCATCAATTCTCTCAACTCATACTCTCAGGCACATCAGACTCTCCAGGTGTAAGGCACGTCTCATCTCTCGCATCATCTCACATGCACATTCGCGCTAGCGCTCTCTCTCTCTCATAGTCTCGCGCCCTGTCTCACACTCTCGTTCACCAAGAGGCGTTTGGAGTTGGATTCTCTGGGATCTTTGAATGCATCGATGGCCGGTCAACTTCTGGTGATCGTCCAGCCGAAAGGTGCACGCTAAAGCCCCTCTGAGCGTAGGCATCTCAGCCGGGCGTTGAGCCAGCCAGAGCCTCCTGCATTTTAGTGCGAGCCAAAGCGTAGCGCTGCACGATCTGCTTGATATGTTCCTCCTCTTCACGCTGCAGAATCCGCAGGAAGTTCTTTAACTCAGGCATGGAGAAGGCATGCCACTGCAACCGAGAGCGAGAGAGAAGTTAAACTGGTATATCTGAAGGTGAACGATCCATACGTGTTGGATGTAGAGCTGTTCATGTTTTACTCACATTGACTTCGCCAGTTTCGTTCTCTTTCAGCACAAAACTGAGGACTTTCTCATTTGGTCCAGCGCACAGACGCAGACGGAGGGGACGCTCGGTATCAGACAGCTTACGGATATAAACTGGAGGAGAAAGAAACCATTTAGCGATCACCAAACACATTAAATAGAAAAAGAAAAGAAATCACGATTTAATGTTGAAGCAGAACACCTTGGTCGTGACGCTCGCTGCGCTCAAATAGAGCAAACTTGGCGGGATTGTCCACAACGGTGAACTTCTTCAACAAAGCCTCGATGACCTCACGAGCCGAAGTTCGAGAACTTATGTGCAAATGCTTGGACGCGTCCTTCGGCAGGTAGAAAGAGGTGCGCCGCTTCACTCCGCTGGCCCGCCTCCCGCCTGTGTCGTTGCCTCCTTTCTTTGGGGTGGGAACAGACACGGGTCGGGCCAGCTTAAACTGCACCTTTATGAAGCCAGTGTAGGACCCATCCTTGTTCTGTTAAAGGGAAAAAAACAAATATTAAACTAAAAGATAAAAATGCTTTGGAGGGAAAAGCAGGGATTTGTTGTGAAGAATCACTGCTCACCATGTTCATGAACAGATTGCTGTTGATCTGAGCATTGTACTCCTTCACTTTCTGCTGAATGTCCACCACTGTCAGCTCCTGCTTACTCAATTCAATCTGTTCATCCTGGAAGGAACAGAAGAGTTACAGTCTTTAACCACCAGGGGTCAGTGCTCACCTCAAAAAAAAAAAAAGCATGGACAAGCCAGAGACCAGGACAAAACACTGATTAGCAGAGGAAAGGCCCTTTATATGATTGTGTCTTACAGCATTACAGGGATTTTCCCGCTCAAAATGAGCCTTTGAGAGGGTGACTACACAAGACCATGCCCCCGTGACTACGTTCGTCCAGATATAGTGAGGAGTAAAAGTCTGTGGCCACTTACTCAAGAAAAATCTAAGACATTTTCTGCCTTTTTATTTTTTTCTGGACATTTGATAATTAAAACGCATCTTAAGCTCAAGTGAATTAAACCCCATTTAAAAACAACTGGTTTAAAAATCAGAGTTCTGTTGGTTTCCCTTTGGTGGTTGGCCAAAATCTCTTTGGTCAATGTGGGAAAAAAAATTATATGCAGGAAAAACCCTGCATTAGTGTTGAAAAAGCCCAGTGTTCATTTTTAGGGTGTTTTAACAAGGGAGGGAAAAAAAGTTGTAATGTCAGTCAAATTTGATTTAAACAAGTCTTCCGTGTTTTTTTTCTTCAGCAATACTGCTGAAACACGAGAGTAAAAGCTGGTTTTAACTGATGTTCTGCATTTCTAACAGCGAACACCAGTTGCATCAGACTTTCAACTTCCGGACAACGCAGCAAAAGAGGCGAACACAATGATGTCAGCACTGTCCAATCCAGTTCAGTGGCTCTGATGCCTCCATGTAAGAGGGCTGATGGGAGAAGGGAGGGAGGAGGAAGAGGGAGGAGGAAGAGGGAGGAAAAGGGAGGGGATTTGCAACTTGCAGCTGTTTGCAATGATGACTGTGGCCAACGGCTCTGCGCTGCATTCCTCAACTTGGTGTTCATGTAAAAATAGCCACCCCTCACAGGCTCTCACAAGCGGGAGAGACAATACCCTCCTCTGTTTTGCAGGCACATCCTGTGAAGTCAGCTGCCTCAGCGACCGCAAGCTCCCAGTCATGTTTCAGTCATGCACATTTGCCCCCCCAGCAGATGCAGGGCTGCCAGATTAAAAATCAGGCTTTTCTTGTGTCTTCCAATTTACACTATAATTATTCATGGTAGGGGTTGCCAATATTGTAGATGCAGGACTGCCAGTAAATGTGAGATTAAAAAACAAATGCGAATTCTTATAGGCTACCTTTTGCTTAATTATCTGCTGAACCACACACTGCCTAAGAAAGATTGTTAATTAGACATCCAGCATGTAAAGATCCATAGCTGCAAATGCCTAGGGAGATCCATGGGCCATAGAGTTAATATGCTGCTGTTAAACAAATCAATAAAGTCAATATGTGGTGGGAGAAAATTATGCACAACTGTGCCTCTGCCGGCTGGCAAAGGGAGAGTCATGTAAACATTGTGTGGGGTGTGCGAACAGCATTTTTTTTTTTCAGAGACAGAGGATGGCTTATGGCAAATATTTCTACAGTAAACTGCACCCACATCTCACAGGAAAGAAACCCGATACCCATGTGGGTGTGCGTATGACTAAAAGATAAGAAAATGAAGAAATCCAAAACACTCCATGACTCATGTGTGACTGAGAAATTAATGTGAACAACCTGAGAGACAAGTCAATGAATGGTGGGTGTTTGGCTGGAAACTTGAGTGCGTCACAGGTTCATCTGTGGGTCTGTGCTTGTTACAACAAGACACATATATACCGGTGTGTGTGTGTAATCTAGACGTAACGAGTGCTCATTTGCATTTTAAAAAGTTCACACAAGTCTTTAACCTGTTTACTTAAAACTAGAGGAACTCCACCCTTGAGCCTTGCCAACCATCTAGTCTGCTGGGGTTCCTTTGAGCAAAACAACTCATTCCCAGCAGCATCTACAAAGTAGGACGCCCAGCAACTCATCCCAGAAGTAAAAGAACACAAACACAACTCAATCATGGACCCAACACTGACAGCTAATAAGCAGAAATGGGGAAGTAACGCGAGAATACAGTCCTGCTGCGAAACACCCACAGTTTCACTTCCCCTTTATTTTAAAGCTAAGGGTTTTTTATGAAACCTATGTGTTTTTAAACTTGTAAAATTTCTCACCTGCTTAACTGCGGGACTGACAGTATCTTTTCGGATTTTGGGGAAGAAAGATGTCCGTGCGGTGAAGTACTGCTCGAACTCGGAGTCAGAGTCCGAGTCGCTGCAGTAGCCGCTGCTGGTGGAGCTGCCCCAGGTCATCTCAAAGGAGGGAGTTTTATCCGAGCTGCTAGCCGCGGTGGTCATGCTGACTACCGGCATATATCCAATAAGAGAGTCGGGAACCTTTAACTTTACTAAGCTGTTACCCCGAATCGCTCTCGATTGAGCTTAATTGGAATTCACTGACTGAACTATGCCTTTAAAAAAGTACTAACCTGCAACAGTCGCTAGCTTTTAACGATAATGTTAAATAATCTCGCGCAGGACAAAATACCGCTAAAAATGTCGACGACTATCAACAAGATCTCACGAATCTTCTCCTCAAACTCAGCCTACCAGCCACGTTTCCGCCGTACAAACTCTGTGTGAAACAGGATGCGTGCAGGTCCCCGCCCTAGATGCCCCGCTTCCTTCCCCCGAAGAGGCCCCACCCAGGTCCGCTGAGTTTGGAAATACACAAACCGCTTCAGCCGGCAGTGATTGGACAGCACGGGAAATACCAAAGCCCTCTCCTCTCCTCAAAGCCCTGTTTCACCCGTCTTTCTGCCCTTTTTTCCCAGGGTGGGGGTGCTGCTGTTGGACCTTCTGTGTCCCCACGGACCGCTGACCCAGTCATGTGATGCTGGGGCTCGCTGCTAGCATTTTTTAACTTTTGCACTAAATACAAATATTAAAACTGTATTTACCATGCCAACCTAACGTATCTAACAGTTATGTAGCTTTATTATGTTTTTATGTCTCGTTATTCAGTATTGATCAATAGAAAATTGAAATGGTGCTGTATTGATTATTTTACTTTCTTACTTAGAAAAATGGGCTCCACAAGATGTAGATAAAAAATATCCCATAACACTGGAGCCTACAACTCCCATAATGCAATTCATTATGCTACAGCCCTACAGCAAACTGATATACTTATTTCCAATTAGGAAAGTAAAGACCACCTCTGGTAGATTTTGTTTATATAAATACAAAACAAATATGGGGCTGATTACAAGTTTGTATACAGCAAAATGTGTTTACATTTATGCACGATTAAGGGACCATGTCAGCTGCACAAGGTCTAAAATAACAGGTGTACTAGTACACTTATTAGACATATACCCATTAAATGTAAAATTAAAAGGTGGTTCTTGTGAAAAATACTCTCATCATGGCTTTGAATGTCACAGACTTTTAATGACTTCTTTGAACTGTCCTTTTTTCCCCAGGGTGGGGATGCACCTTTAGTTACTTTAAAAAAACAAGAATTGGGAGAACGGGTTTGAATTATTCTGGATTTTCTCAAATCCACACAGTGTAAGAAGTATGCATACAGTCATTTAATTTTGAATTAACTTAAATTGACAAGGCCAAGGCTTGATATCTTCTCATTAGTGGGCATAGTTGGCTACAACTAATAGTTTCTTTTTGCCAACATGAAAAAGATTTGCTTGACACAAAATAATAAAGAAGTCTGGGAAGGCAAATTGTAGATTTCCATAAGTTGTGAAGGTTTCATGAAAGCATTTCTAAACGACTTGTACTGTAATTAGTGTCACCACTTTACCAAGATCGGGAAGAAGAACCAAACTTTCACCCTCAGATGAGAGGAAATATGGTTTGGATGTTCATAAACAACCCAGGAAGCATGAAGCCTGAAGCCTGCCCTGGAAACTGCTTGAACACCAGCATCGCTGTCCACAGTGAAAGATGGGCTCATGGGCTGAGAAGATGCTTACCAATAAAGAAGCCCCTGCTCCAAAACTAATACCTTCAAGCTCGACTGAAATTTGCAGCTGCCCACACAGACAAGCCAAATGCATTCTGGAAAAAAGTCATATGGTCAGATGAGAAAAAGATTGAAATGTTGCCCTCAATAAGACTTATATTTGAAGGAGTAAACAAAAACTGTCAAGCACGGTGGCAGTAGCATCATGTTCTGTGGCTGTTTTGCTGCAAGTGGTACTGGTGTATTGCACAAAGTGGATAGAATAATTTGTTGTTCTAGCAGGACAATAATCCCAAAGCTACATCACAGCTTGTTTTTCAATGGAAAAAGCAGGCTAGCATTAAGCTTCTGGAATGGCCTTTTTAAAGCACCGACCTCAACCCCTTTGAAAATTTGCTTGAAAACACGTCTGTGCCAGGAAACCAACCAATTAAATGAAGTCGACCAAGAAGAGTGGTCAGACAGAATCATGCCAGAAGCTTGTTGATGGAAACCAAAAGCTTTGGATTAAGGTGCTAAGGAACATTTAATGAAATACTGGCTTAGTTGTATATGTACTTCTGAGCCCATGTGGATTAGAGAAAATCCAAAATTCAGACTTCTGCACCCAATTCTTGTTTTTTTAAAGGAATTAAAGATGTATGCTGTCCAATCGTTCCACCCTGGAAAAAAGAATTGTTCAAAGAAATCATTAAAAGACCAAAACTACCATCACATTCATGCCCACGATGAGTCTGTAAACTTCTGACCACAACTGTAAGTGCACAAATGCTAAATATGGGTCATTTAGGCCTGTTTGTAGGTGGTTGCTAGGAAACACATCATAACATCTGATATAGATAAAAGCTTACAGGGCTTGAGACATACCTGTGTTTCAACTTGGTAGCTCAATTTGACGATTTGTTGTATTATACCAAGATATGAGTTGGTAACTTCTAAAGAATTATTTCAGCTTTTGGGGTGTAATTATGACAAGAAGGCTAGAAGTATAGCAGTTAGCTAAAAGAGATGTGCCTGAACACAAAGGAAATGTAAGAAGTCACCATAAGAATCTTTCCTGTTTCTACTACCCATCCCCCACTAAAAGCATAAATAGACTCTGTCATGAGTATCCACTTCCTGCAAATCCATCTCATTTCGAACACAGACTTTCTGTCTCGTCCGTCAGTAGTTTGTCTAAACTCAAGTCGAGATAAGCCAAAGTAATTACCCCAAACCTCCCTTAACATAAAACTATACAGTTGTTCAAGCTATGAAACAATCCACATGATGAGCACATTAAACGTCACATGAAAAAGCATGATCCTTAAATCACTTCATCCACCTTCTTAACCACTCGTCCAACTTAGGGTCACGGGGGTGCTGGAGCCTACCCAGCTGACACGGAGTGGAAGGCAGTTCCTGTTTTAATAATGATACTACTGTTTCACAGTCACAGTTTCACCAAAATGCGTTTCACATTATTCATCGGTTGCTTATTCTGGGTATTTTCTTCCCCTCCCCTGATTTTAATTAATATAGATATAATATGTTTTATTTTTTTGATGGCTGTTCAGAAAATACAAGCAATCTAAATATATTACAGTGAGCACTGAAATGTTGCAATGACATTTTCTCTCAAAAACGCATATCAGTCTGAAAAAATAAAACCCCTAAATGAATGAAAAAGTATAGCTGTTGATACAGACAGATAACGTATGTGCCATATTGTAGCGAATCAGGACCAAATGCAATTTTTTTTTTTTTTTTTTTTGGGGGGGGGGGTGGGGGGGGGGGGTGTTTAATCTTATTGTAAAATCTTGGGTTTCTGTAAAGCTGTAAAGCTAGACTAAAAGCAAAATCAGCTTTTAGTGTCAAAACAGTTTCTGGTCTCACATTAAGTAATTAGGGAAAAATGCAGCTCTGTGTTAGATTACTAATTAAAAGAGAAAAAAAAAACTGCACCAGCTGTAGCCCAGATTTTCAGTTCTTGTGTGCAGCAATGGAAAAACCTCCCAAACCAGCAGGGGAGGTGTTACTGTGAAATGACGAAAGATGAAAAGACTTATGTAAACGTTTGTATATTCTGTGGCTAAATCTAGCTACCAAATAACTAAAATCAGACATGTTGACAAAATTGCTACAAAATAACCGTCATTCAAACTGCAGCACACGAGTTGTTTAGTTTGTTTTTTTGTTTTTTTGTCCAGCCTTTACAATTTCTGACAAAGTCTTATGAAAGTCTTGCCTCTGTTCACCTAAAACATCCATAGTTTTTACAGACAATATGTTATGTTATAAGGTATTAACATGTTATATGGAAATAACACTGAGAAGAACCTCAATTTAAGAGCAAGCAGCACAGTGATTCAAGTATTTCTGAACATCTCTTTTCATCTTTGTGCATTTAGAGATCAATAAGGAGAGGGTAAATATGATCAGATATGTATTAAAAGGAAATACACTGAAACCCGCTAATGTGAACTAATGAGTTTTCCGGTGCTAAACCCAGAAAACCTCCATACTGCTCTCAGATTGAGCCGACCAGGACTGATTCAAAAACAAAAATATTTGTGGTGCATCTGAAGTTAGTGGTGGCACACTGGTGTAGAGGCATCTCAAGCAGTCAATATAACTGCAATAAACATACATTTATGTACTGGTTGTGCATGGCTATAGCACAGGTATGACTCGATGTCATCTTTATTATTCAAATATTAACTAACAGTTCAAAATATTAACCTGAGCAGCCCACTCTTACTGAGCTAAGAGTGAAACATTTGAATGATAGTTTGCAGAGGGTAGTATTGCAAAAATGTCAGTAGATATCTGTGATTTGTTTTTGGTTTTTAATGCTCTGAATTTGACTGTTATTTTCCTGGCAGCTAGTCATTTTGCTATTATACAAGGACTGCAAGTGTGCACACAAAAGCTCAAATACCAACATGTTTTTTTAGCCATGCCTTGGTGTCGGCTTGCTCAAGTTTATGTTTGTATTTATATTATTTTGATAAGTAACATGCGCTTAATAAAGTGAATAATAACAGCTAACATGATAAAAAGATATCTGCTCTGCTGGATATCTACTGTACTAAGTTCCCACTTAATGGATTATACTACCATGGTACAAAAAAAAAAAGATTGTGATGGGATTTCTTCTACTATTGAATACAGCAGCCTAACTGGCCTTGAAAACCCCATTAAAAACAGAATAAAAGATTTTCTCTGAACCCGTTAACTAATTCCTGGTACTTCATACTTATATGATAGGAAAATCTAAAAATAGTTTAGCTGCTTGTTCTGGGCTTAGTTTATGTAAGAAGGAAAGTTTTCAGAGATTTCAAAAGTTAAGTACACTGAAAAAAATGCAATAGGGTGGTTGTTGAATTTGCATAGAATTACTTCATATATCCAGCATGACTAATTTAAATTTCACATCTAAACATATTTTTGTCTTTTAATTTTCACATATTCTTTAAGAATATTCATTCTTTTAGAACAAATCATGTTGAAAAGAAACAAGTTAGTCGTGTTTTATCCTCAAGCTCCGCCCCTTGGAAAGGAAAAATCGGCTGCACTGTCCGCCATTTTTGTCTCTCGCTTTGGAAAATCTACTACCATCTGGAGTTTTACACTTGAAGGTAAATAAGATTTTAAAGCTAACACACCAGTGAGAAAGAGTGTAGACCCTTTATATGTGTGGACTTTTACTGGGGTGTTGTTATTTTACAGGTATGTGGGCTGTTTGTCGAAAACCATGAAAGGCCAATGTTAGGCTCCAGTTAGCTAATGGTAACCGAAATTATGCGATAAGCAAATTAGTAATTAACATATATAATGTGATTTAATATTGTTTGTATATTCTTTCAGTCTAAATTAACAGACTATTACAAACTTGCATCGGTGTCTGTAGTAAGTGGTGGTACCTGCAGTGTCTTAACCATTAAACAAGTTAACGTAGGGCCGGGATATGACTAGTTTGTTGAAACATGTCTGCTGCCAATGTGACTGCTCACACACACATTACCAGCACATAGCCACAGCCGCTATAAACATGCTGAAAGGTCAAGCTAGCTTCTGTAGTCAGCAGCTGGAAGACTCAACACAGACCCAAGATTCAGTGTAACGTTATCTAAATGTTGTGTGTCCTGTTTGTAAGCCCAGAAAAAGAAATTAAATAAAATGACGACCTTGAGCTTCAAGCTAATGTAAGCGTAATGCTATAGCATAAAGCGACTAATGCAATGATGAGGCTGTTAAATTAGTAAAAATACAGTAAATATATCCAACATGAATCATTTATATTTTTGGTCTAAACATAATTAAGTCTCACGCCTTTCACTTGTTTTAGAAGGATGTTCAGTCTTTTAAAACCAGTCATATCAAAATAACAGAAAATAGTTATGTTTTCTGTTGAAACTCCACCCCCCAGGGTGTGTTCTGCGAGGGAAAATTCACTGTGGCGGTCCGCCATTTTTTGTCTTCGCTTAGTTTACGTTTGGTGCTGAGCTTTACTTTGTCGAGGTAAACTGAAAACTACATGTTTGAGAGGAAACGAAGAGAACATCCATTAGATGGGGAAGTTTTTCTCATGAATTGCTGTTGAGCAACATAATGGAAAAAACAAGTCATTCCTTAAGTTAACTAACGATAATGCTAGCTTAAGCTGCGGGACAATATTATGTGCATTAGCTTTTTTTTCAGTGTGTGCCCAGTCACATTCGCTTGTTTTTTCTCAGTGAATACAGACTAACAAACTTGTGTCCATTTAGTTAACTGGTTGTACCTAAAATGTTTTAGTTAAACAGTTAAATAAGCTAGTTTGCCATGGGGTGGGCTCAGTGTGTGTGTGTGTGTTGGGGGGGGAGGGGGGGGTGTCTTCACTAAAGTCGGTTTATTTAGGGCATGACACCTATGCAGTACTCATTAGGAGAGGAAGTGCATGACGTGGGGCTTTATTTCATGTTCTGGGGCAGTGAATGTAATGTACTGATAACATGTTAAAGACACACAAAAACCCAACAAATTATTTTAACTGATTTATAGAGAGACTGAGAGGAGGGCTTAAAGAGATAAAAATAATGACAATATAAATATGTTCAATTTATTTTTTCTGTATCGATATATGGTGCTTATCCCTGCTGAAGGGCAGATTGGTATTGCTTCAGAACAATTCTCTAGCGCTGTTACGTAGAGGTGTTACAGTTAAGGTTTTAATAACATTATTTTATTTACTAGTGAAGATTTGCATATGTTATCTCACATTCTGTAAGGTAAATTTTCTGGAAAGGTCAAATTAACTAATTTAACTAAGTATTAATGAAAGACCTTGATGTGTATATGACAATAATAGATGTAGTTTCTGGGTCATTTGGCAGAACTGCAAAATGGCCAGAAGGAGGCAACTGCTGTGGTTGCAAACAGGCTTTGGGTGGTATGGAAGTAAGGGCAACTATGGAACTGCTCAGCAACATGGGACCCATAGCTAATAAATAGTAATATGACAAAAAATAACAACTTTGTGTGGATGTAACCTTGTGAGATTTGAGATTTTGACAGCATTTTTATGTGACAACTTCTCTTTTTAGATAAATGCAGAGTTTAAGCGCATTACCACCATGCCACTGCAGTCCAGATTACTCTCGCAGATAGATGTGCTATCTGACAAACTAATAAAGGTCTTCAAAAGGCGAGGAGGACAAATAGGAAGAAGACTTCAGAACATTCTGGAGCCCACGGCCCAGGTAAGAAAAAAATTAATTTGTGTATACACTTTAGGGAAAATAATAATTTTAACAAAATGCTGCTTGTCACTCTATGCCAGGAGTATGTTGAAAATCACCTGGGATTTTCACAATTTACCATGGGTGCGTTTTTTTTTCTTCTTTTACCTGCATTAGAACTATGTGTGGAGTTCATAGTTGAACACCTCTCTATGCTCTGACAGTATTCTGCTTCTTTGCATGGAGATTTCACTTCAGAAATGCATTACCTTTTTAAGCATTCTGAGGACTCAAATCACATGCTGTAATGAATCCATTTTTGTTCACCTAATGTGTTAATGTTAACATTTTTTGGAATAGTGACACAGATTAAAATAAGATTTGGTATAATGTTCTTTGACCAGTGTTCTGTTTAATTAAATTTTGGAATTCTGCATTTTCTAGGCCACAGATGAAGCCATTATCCAACGATCTAATAAGGAAACAACCATGGGAATTTACATCATAAAGTCAAGAGATGCCAATGGCAGCCCTGAGGACGTCGGGATAGTCCTTGAAGGCCAGAGAGTCTGGCAGGATTTGGATAACTATACCCTAGCAGCTGCAATGCTGTTTGGACTAATGTACACTTTGAACCTCACCTACCCACTGGAAAAGTATACCTTCGAGGTATTATAGAAACTGGTTATGGAGCTCAAAAGGAACAGCCTTTCAAAGAAGGCCCAGGTTTTCAGGACCAGACTGTACGATTGAACAGTTTTCCAGTTATGATGTGGGAACAACATGTTTACCTCTTCGAATATGTACCATCCTTTCTTTTAAGCCAGCACTGGTAAAGTTGCAGTACATAGTGAAACTTATTTTTCTGGCACTTTTCAACTTGGGGCCTTTATTACTGCAGTTTTCACTTTTCAAGCCATGGCTCTTTTAAAAAAAAAAATTCAAACTTTGAATGTCCATTTTTCTCAATGGAAATGGTGCCTTGCACCAATTTCACCAGTTTGCAATTTTTTTCCCAAGGTGCACCACTACAAACAGATTGCATCGTCTAGTATTAGTGATTGTGATGTTTAGTGATAGAAGCAAGCCAATACTAATCAGTTTAGGTCTCTTGGTTTTGTGCCTGTGGGTTATAATGTTATTTTAAGTCTCTTCTTTGTGTCATTTTAATAATTACACCCCTGTTGCCATATTACCTTATGGCTCTTACATTTAAAAAACTATTTTTTACATAAGCGCGATGTCATAAGGCCCCACAATGTTGAATTCAGCTTACAGAAGATAACTTTGAGGAATGTTGTGGAATGTTTTTCAAGAGATGCATTGTACAAATATGACTCATGTATATTTTGGAAGCCTGAATTCAAAGTCCATTGTTACAACTGTGTAGTATTTTCAAAAATACAGGTCATTGTTCAAAAATGTTTTGCTTATTTCTTTGATTGAAGAGAAAGTGTACAGTACATACAGTAAGATCAGCCTTAATTTAGTTTTATTTATTGAACACTCAATTATATATTAGATTATATATTAGAAATTTGTTATAAAATAAAATAAGCTTACCATAAAATAATCTTGTCAATATAACACATAGTAGTCCAATACAATTAACACAAAAAGTTCATGTCTGATAAACAAGTGGTTTCTATAAATATTTGACCGGAATGAAAAACATAACAACAACATAACAAAGTCATGTTCATGTTACCAGAAAAATGTGTGCAGGTATAACATAAAAAACTAAGGTTAACCAAACATAACTTAATTTCGTGCAACCGATTACAATAATTTTTTTACGTTTATCCCACTGATTATTTTTTTCAGTGTACATTCTTATTGCTGGTATAGAAATTAAGAGGATAAAAAGCAGCCAGGTGTTGCTAATCAAATGAATTTAATAACTGATCATTAGCAAGATTGAGCACCTCTATAAAAGCAGATGTTTTGGTAGTTTGCTGGTCTGAAGCATTCAGGTGTGTGTTAACATAATCCTACAATCTCTCCAGCAAATTCAACCCAGAGACAGAGCAATGCTCAGCAAAATAAAAAGTGTTCCAACCTCAGACTCTACAGGCCTCAGTTAGCATGTCAAATGCTAAAATTCATGACAGTACAATTTGAAAAATGGTCTTTGGACAGATGAGATCAACGTGGAAATGTTTGGCCACAGTGCATGCCTGGCAAAAATAGAACAACGCATATCAGCAGAAACACCTCATACCAGCTGTCAAGCATGGTTGTGGAGGGGTAATGATTTGTGCTTGTACAGCAGCCACAATACCTGGGCAGTCACTGAGTCAACCATGCACACCTAAATAATCTAGAGTCAAATGTGAGGCCATCCATCATCCGTATCACAACAGCAAATCTACAACAGAATGGCTGAAAAGAGTCAAGATGCTCCAGTGGCCCAGTCAAACGCTTGACTTCAACCTACTGAAATGCTGTGGTCTGATCTTCAGACAACTGTGCATAAACTAACAAACCTCAACAGTGAGAAACATCGCTGAAGAGTGGGCCAAAATTCTCCCACATGTGTATGTGAGAGACTGATAAAGTCATACAGAAAATAATTGCGCAAGTTATTTCTGCTGAAGGTGGCTCCATAAGCTACTGAATCATGGGCTGTACTTTTTTTTCACAGGAATCCATAAAGTACTATTCAATTCAATTTTATTTTATTTATGTAGCACTAAATCACAACAACAGTTGCCTCGAGGCCTTTATCGTGTAAGGTAAAGACCCTGCAATAATACAAAGAAAACCCCCAAAATCAAACGACTCCCCTTATGAGCAAGAACATGGTGACAGTGGGAAGGAAAAACACCAGTTTCGTATTAAAAAAATCTTCAGACAGAACTACTATTGCTACTACTGCTATGAAAGCTTTCTTTTTCTGAACTAAGACATAAAACTAATGCTGTAGATTGGACAATACCTGTCTGTATTTGTACTTTATGGCCTAATAGACAATGATTCTTATGAAAATTTGTTGCTGTAGTGTGTTCTGGTTTTTTTTTTCTTGAATGTTTCATATTCGTACATAGGTTTTACAACAGGCTTAAGTACTTTAAAAACTGACATTTCACTTTTGTGACTGACTAAACTAAGCCACATTTTACAAAAAGTGTTCAAGGTAACATTTTCTGTTCCTCTGCAGACAAGCTTCCCCTTTGAAAGACTTTACTTCCCCTGAGCAATGTTATATTTGAAATGTTTGTCCTGTCTGGAGTTTCAATGCTAACAGTAAATACAACTAAATCTGAAAGAATGGTGCAACTTTCAGTTGATCGTGTGCAGTTAGTAAATGGGTGTGAACTGTGTGCATTTATTGTTATTGTTCCTGATTTCTTTCCTATCTAGTACAGTAACATGCAATCCAAACAGGCAGTGCATTGCATAACATGCAGAGTGCAGAGGTCTTAAGAAATTATGTATGTTATGCGGTGTAAAGTTCATGACATTGACGCTAGCATAAAAAAGCAAGTGAAACCAACTAGCAATGCAGCTGATTAAGAACATAGGTGGTAGTAAAGTAATAAAGGGCGCCATGTCAGCTGTCAGCTACCTAATGCAAAGCTCCTTACCACATTTGTGTCCGTTTCTATGGTGTGCTCCACGACACATGTGGGGTCAGCCAAGGAGCCTCGTTCCCAGCTGCAGTCCAGTTGAATCAGGGCACGGCATCGGTAGTGACATGTGAATTTACAATCTGTAAATGAAGAAAGTCATAGAGTTTAGACTCATGTTGCCATACATGAGAATGTGCAAAGTGAAAGTCATAATGTTGTGTAAGTGTGATTGTCTCTCCTCTGCTGGAGGGTAAAGGTTACTACAGTTTTTACCTGCAGTTATTCACTGTTTTTAGTAAAACAACAATTTTGTTTTGATTCCCTGCCTCCTCTGGTCTGCATGTTGGAATATCCTTAGGTAAGATACTGAACCCTAAATTGCCCGGCTGCATTCACTGGAGTGTGAATCTTAGATTAAAAGTGCTTATGCATACAAACGGGTGTATGGGTGAATGCAGTGCTTCAATAGTGTAGAAAAGCGCTATGTAAGTACCAGACCATATAGTCACGTATATAAAATAAACTGCAAATACTTGAAGAAATATAAATAGTAATTCCAATCAGCTGAATGCAGCTGTGAAAACATATAGTCAGCTGGAAAGCTTGTGTCTCTTTGCAAAGACTGTGACAATGTTTCCTGTTCAGGTTACAGTAAGGGACCCCTATTTCCCCACACTAAATGCTTTGTACAAACCACTGGTCTTTATTTAGGTGGGTTTCAGTTAATGAAACTTTTGCAAATGCACATATGAGTGTAGCTGAACCTCAGCCTAGACAATGACCAAACCCCTAAGTGTATGCAGGTTAGATACTGGGTAGATGTGAATAATTATAAAAATTGTACAGGCAACAATTCTCTTTATTTTTTCCAGAATGTTAACATAGAGAGCATTTATGTTTATTTAGTATGAAGCCTTGTTTAAGCCATCAGGCTGGAATGACTGTAATCTGGGCTTGCAGGTACGCTGGTGGTTGCCTCTTCCTCTGTGTTAGTAAATTTCCTCTTTCTGTCAGTACGCTCATTTCATGCAAATGCACCAAAGCATTGACACATGCACACACCCAGATGCACAAAGAGCATATGTAAGCCAACTCACTGACACACCGCAGGCTCTGCTTGTAAAGGCCCCAGATAAAGTCTCCACACAGGTCGCACCACGTGGGCTGAGCGTTGCTACAGGGTTGGAAGTCGTGGCCCTCTCCTTTCTCCTCTGTGAGCTGTGGGTCCTGGCTGCTGCTCAGGACTCTGATAATGCCTACACGACTCAGCAGGTCTGGGACCCTTCCCGGGCTGATCCTCAGGGCGTTGGTTCTCTCTAGGCGCGGAGGTGAGCACGGAGCGTGCGTCCCCGTCAGCTCTATCTGCTCTTTGGTCGACCTGAGGTCACGGAGCTCGATGAACTCCTCCCAAGACATTGTGTCACTCAGGGCCGGGTTTCCTCCATTTTATCACTAGCTGACAAAAAACACAGACTCTGTATAATCAGAGTGCAACCTGAAATCATGAAGTTAGTGTTAATTCAGCTTAATGTACTAAGGTACCAAATATGAATGTACTTAGTAGTACTCTTAGTAGGACAGTTAGGTTAAACACACAAACAGCATAATAATGTTATATATTGTCAAGGTGCATTCTGACTGTTTGGCACATTACACCATTAATAGTGCATTATAACTTAAAAATGGACAGTTTTTTATGCAAATCTCAAGTCTGCAAATTCAGACGAATAAAAGTTTACAAGCAGTGAAATATAAACATAAAGCAGCATAAATAAAAGAGTATACAGTGGGAGAAACAATTAATTGACTGATTATTTGATTGATTAACTGATGAATTTGTAAGTTTGCTCGCTTGAAAAGAAATGAACAGTATCTAATTTTTATGGTAGTTTCATGGTGAAGGAGAGAGACAGAATACCAATCACAAATCCAGACAAAACCCCACATTGTATCAAGTCATGAAACTCATTGAGTAAGGTAAATATGTAATCTTCTACAACACACTCTGACTTCCATGGATTGGCTGTGTGTCCACGTGTCAATTAATCGCTCAACCAATCAGTTAAACATACTCCTAATCTCATTACATGTATAAAGTTCACTTGTCTCCAGATAATCAGTTTCTTCTTTTATTCGAAACTCACTATCACCATAGGCAAGACCAAAGAGCTGTCCAAGGCTCTTTGGTCTGGAAAGGGCTAAAAGAACATCAGCAACGAGCAAGAAGCTTGACAAGAAGGTGACAACTTTTGGTACGATTTTTCAGTAATGGAATATATATATATATATATATATATATATATATTTATAATATAAAATATCCATTGTGCACTTTTGGTCTGGAGTGCCATGCAAGAGCTTACCTCATGTGAGGATGATCATGAGAAAGGTGCTCGATCAGCCCAAAACAACATGCGAAGTTGCTGAGAACACCATCAGCAACACTCTACACTGTAATGGACTGAAATCTTGCAGCACCCACAAAGTCCCCCTGCTCAAGAAGGCACATGTACATTTGAAGTTTGCCCAAGAACACCCAAGTGATTCAGGGAAGGTTTGGGAGAAAATGCTGCGGTCAGATGAAACCTTAATGGAGCTGTTTGGCATCAAGTCGACCTGCTGTGTCTGGAGGAAGAGAAAGCATGGAGGTGGAAACATTATGCTTTGGGCTACAGGACGATTTAACTGCACTGCTGCCAGGAGACCTAAAGGATTTGGAGAGTTTCTGTAAAGAGGAGTGGGCCAAAATCCCTCCTGAGATATGTGTGTGTGGGAAGAAAACCTGGTGACCAAGTACAAGAAACGTCTTACACACTTACTGTGTTTGCCAACAAGGGTTTCTTCAACAAGTACTAAATGATGTGTTATTTGGGGATCAAATACTTATTTCACTGAATAACATGCAAATCACTTTTTTGGGGTTTGTTTTGGGGGATTTTTGGTTGACCTTCTGTCTTTCTCCATTAAAATGAAGCTACGGTGAAAAGACTTGACTAGACTAGACTTCTCATTTCTTCGTAAGGGAGCAAACTTACAAATTCAGCAGGGGATCAAATAATTATTTCTCCTACTGTATGTGGCATTGTTCTTTCCTACTACCTTTCAGTGCGGAAAAAAACATATCTGTAACTGTAATCAAACTACTTTTTATTAGCTCTGTCACTTTGTAGTTGTTTCAGTACTGTGGTCTGTTGACGGTCAGCCACATCTCCTGACGCATTCAGGGAGGATGCGCGTCCACAAAATAATTCACACTCACGTAACTTCCAATCATTTTTCAAGTGGTTTAATTTGGTGTTTATTTTGAAATCCTGGGGGACCACCCCCTCCTTCTTGTTTGTTTAAAAAGAATATCATGGAAACGCCCCTGAGTACAAATACCTTAAAACTTTAATAAAATACAACGAAGATTTGTAGACTTGCACTAAGTAGTACTATTGCTTTCTACTTTAGTAATTTTCCCCCTCAAACCACTGTCATGTAGAATTAAGCCTAACAATAATACAAAAAGCTAAAGAATGACATGTGCCGTCAAATGTAGTTTAGTTTAGAAGTAGAAATACATCAGCTCCGTGTCCATGGAAAAAAAAAAAACACGCGGGGAGATCATTCAAAACCTAATTCCCAACACAGCTGCATATTAAACTAGTCACTCGTAAACAGCGAAGTGAAACAAAATCCAGTGATTTTAAGTCTAACTCACCAAAACACGGGAGAAAACAGCCCCGTGGCTACCGCTTTGTCTCAAAAGTTCTTCCATCCGAGGTCGAAAAGAAAAAAAAAAAACTTTCCGCTGAAATTTCTTAAGGTTTCCAAATAACGGAGGTGTGCAGTCTCGGCTACATCTCTGGAAATAATCTCTCATCACCGGCCGCTTACAGCGAAAAAAACCCCGGGCCCTCCTTTTCACGGCAGAGCCGGAGCACGTCTTTCAAGATGTTACCCATCTGTTCAAGTCGGACTGCGGCGCAGGAGGAAGCGGCCTATCATGAAAAGGAGAGTGAGATGAGACTGAGCTGCACCGACATCCGGAATGTTTTCAAACAGGGGGTGCTTCTGAGTCCCGAGCACAGCTGAGTGGGCGTGCAAAGTCCCCCTCCCTATGGGCTCAAAATGTGGTCATAAATATTTTGTACTTGTAAAAAAGATTTGTATGTGTAAAAAAGATTTGTGTGTGCGTAAAAAAGATTTGTATGTGTAAAAAAGATTTGTGTGTGCATAAAAAAGATTTGTATGTGTAAAAAGAATTTGTGTGTGCGTAAAAAAGATTTGTATGTGTAAATATACAAACTATATAAATATCCGATAGCAGCTAGGTCCCCTAACTTTCAGTAGCTGTTGAAAGGAAAAAGTTGTGGTATATCAGTGGTTAGAAATACCATTATTACTTTAGGATTAGTTTAACACAAAGTCAGGGCTGACCCAGGACCATTGCTGTGAGTCACAGTGCGCAGCATAAAAGTCCTTTCACATCAGAAGCAGGATGTGCTGCTAATGCTAACTGCTAACTAAAAGCAAAGGATCCAGAATTTGTTACGCTGGCTGCTCTGTGGGTTTTTGCAGCAGCTCTACCTGTACTAGATGCACCTGCTCCTTGTCTTTTCTATCTCTGACTTTATGTCCTCTACAAGAGTTTCTGTTTTTTTTGCTGGTTCTTCAAATGTTCAATAAAAACATGTATGCTAATTCATAACGAAGAAAGCTTTGTAATGAAGACTGTCATTTCCAAAACACTGCCCGCCCCCACCCCACGGTCCGCAGCACTGTTGAAAAGGCTGTGGAAGTCCCTATATTAAACACTTAGACCTGTGACACAAAAATCACCAAACTCTGACGACCACAGACTGTTTTCCTTCGTGGTGATGAAGGAAAACGCTGGGTTGGCATGTAAAAGGGCATTTATTCCCTTCAAAGACCTGCAGTTCAAAAAAAGCGCCCCTCCAACAGCCAAACCCATCTGTTCTCTGATTGGATTGTTACATTTGTGATTGACATGACATTGACCAATCAGATGAAAGGAAGAAAAATGGGGTCAAAATTCGTACTTGTAACTTGCAGGGGTTTTTTTTTCTAAGTCCACACACAAATCTTTTTTACACATACAAATCTTTTTTACGCACACACAAATCTTTTTTACGCACACACAAATCTTTTTTACACATACAAATCTTTTTTACAAGTACAAAATATTTATGACCACATTTTGAGCCCATACCCCCTCCCCACTCCTAAAGCCACTATCTGAACGCATCACAGACCTGAGCTTCAAACTGGGCGGCTCTACCTAAAAGCAATAGGAAAATGGGTTATTGTGGTATTTTGCTTTGTACCGTCTCTGCATTGCATACAAAGGTCAAAACGGTGCTGTTGGTGAAAGAGAAGATGCAGCGCTTCCCTGGCACTTTGATGAAACAGGCAAACACAGAAGCATACAGGTTTGAAACTTTATTGCAGTTTGATTACAACATCCTAAATTCTTGAATGGTGCATCAACAGTTTTAATGATAAAAGAAAAAAGAGTCTGTGTATAAATGTGTCGGGCTACTAAGGAAACACACTGTTCTCTTTCTGTCATCAGCCACAGAAAGAGCCGTTTGGTCTCCCTCAGCTGATGATCTTCTCGGTGGTCTCGGTCATGAGCTGGCAGGCTTTCTTGTGTTTTGGCCAGTGCTTCACTTGACACTCTCTGAAAACATACATCAGCAAGATAATAACGCAGACATTTAGCACATTCTAAACAAAAATATGCATTTTGCATCCAATACTGAAGAAACACACCTCTGTGTACTCCATTTGTTTCTCAAATGTGTTTAAATTTGTTTCTCAGTGCCCCGGCGAGGCTTACGTCAACTTTATCAAAACCTTAGGAGCGATGCGTGAGAGTGGGAAAGTACTGAGCCGCTCTCCCACGTGACCTTTTGATATTTTGAAAAGAGAAGCAGCACATTTGTTTTGTTACTTGTGGTAATCTGCAGGAATTATTCCCCTTCAGACACCTTTGCAGTACTGGAAGTACTTTGTGTGGTTTACGTGAGCATGCAGGAGGCAGCACACATAACACGCATTCGCTACCAGTGGTAAATGGACTGGTTTTTATATGGCGCTTTTCTACTCTACCTGACAACTCAAAGTATTTTATAGAACTTGCCACATTCACCCATTCACACAAACACTTTTTTTTAGCTTTTCGAAGCTGGCTTCAAAAACAAAAAGTAAACCAAAAAAGCAAAAAGTAAATTAGGACTCCACCCTCTAATCTATATAAGGTAACTGGCTTCTAACCTGGCTTCAAAAAATGAAAACAGTGGTGACCAAAAACTAAAACTAAAGCTGCAAAGTCCAAAACCAATGAGCTCATGGTGGCTAAGGCCATCTTTAATACTGTTAGTGACTCTCACATGTGCACTTCTGCAGGGAATCTTTGTAGCCTACAACGTAACCTATGCAAGTGGCCAACTTCATTGCTAGCATTTATGATTGTGTGTGGTGCATTATGTGTAATAACCATGTGGTCGTGTCCTGGTGTTTTGCATGTAGTGCTGACAGAGTCCTAGGAAGGTGCAGGACTTCCATGCATGTGTTAAAACAGCCCTGAGCTTTGCCTTCAGGCTCAGCTCAGGGTCTGTCAGTACCTGTGACAGTACCACTCTCCTCGGCAGCGAGAGCATCTCTTTGTGGCCTCTCTCCCACAGGATCCACATTTTGGTTTCTCAGGAAGTAAACTCTCCATTACATCCAAGTTATACGTCTGGGCCAGCCTAGTTAAAACAAGCGCTGATTATTCAGAGCGCCTGAGTCGTTTCTCTGTTCATTCTCTAATCAGTCAGACCTGTGTTTTCAGTGTTACCTCTGGGCCTGTTGTCTCAAGTCACTTTCAGATGGGTTGAATGTTTCTTTGACTTGATACTTTGCTATTGCCTTCCACTTTCCAGAATTCTCACTGATAATGCGGTTCCACATTTCTGGGATCTATAAATAGAGTACAGCCGAGTGTAAACGGACAGGCACATTGTTTAGGTTCAGGGATAAGTGAACATTTGTGAGTGTGACTGCACCTGCTCCAAAATCAGTTCTTTTTTTGGAGGGGCTGGATCTGAAACAGCAAGATGAGCCAGGAAACGCTGCAGATCCACCAGATTTGGCAGCTGATCAATCAAGACGTCAGTCAAGAAACCTCTGAGCTGTGGCACATGAATGACAACAAATACAGTGAAGCAAGAATAACAATGTATGAATCATCAGTTTACACAGACTGCATGTGACAAAGTGGGTGAGAAGACCATTTGTCCATATTCTTAGTTAACATTCTTATTTTGATTTAACCATATTTCACATGTAATCTGCAATAGGCAAACATCTACTATCCCGGGTTTGTTTATGTTTTGCACTTTTACAGATTATATAATATAACATCTTGGTTTAAATCAATTCCTACAAGTTTGTTAAGTTAACATGTTCTTTATTTCAACTGTTAATTTGTATTGTTTAGAACTTACCTTACCTATCTGTCTTCCAGAAACAAAAGGAGGATTGTTTGATTAAGTGGACTATTTAAGCAGACGAACTCAGGTGTTTCGAGAGAAAGGTTCAGGTCAGTGTAGCTGTGTGCAGTTTGACCTTAATTTCCGTTGATTTAAGTTCAGTTATGTTTATTTGAACTGAGTTAATTATAGAGTTGAGTTTCTTATTTGTTTCTTTGTAAATATTGTTTGGGTCACAAAATGGTGAATAAATCACTTGCTACACTGGACAGCATCAGTCTCCTGCACTTCTTTGACCGCTTAAGTCAAGCCCTACCACACTGCATAAGAATAAAATGTGATTACAGGAGGATGCACATGGCTGCCTGGTTATGTAATTAATGGAGCAGGAAGAGGATGAGAAAGCTCATAATAGGAAGAAACATCTTGGTCAAAACAACCCTTGGAAACTGAATGTGTGCTCTAACAAGGGAGGAGATGAGATATGATGCTGGAGGACAATAACCCGGCACTCACACATTTGCCAAACACCAGATTACAGCTACTATCCAGCAGCCATTTGGACGGACGAGTTGATCCAATTTAATATCAGCACAGACAATGAATGACAACAACTCCGCATGATCAGTGCATCTAAAGTTATAATAAAACAATCATCCACTGTATACCTTCAGAAGCTGGCTCTTGTTGAAACTGCTGAAATCGTATTTTCTCTGGAATTCTTCTTTTAGCAGCAGATTGTAAAGGGAAAGCCAGACCTGACCGTCCAGTTTGTTCATTTTTAAATGATCCTCTACAGGTATCGTCTGCCACTTGCCATCAATGTGCTTTTGCACGTTACCTACAGTGGGAGACAATGAGTAGGTTATTGAATAGTAAGAAACTTTAGCAGGTGTGAAAGCTTAGTTTCCTGTTGCTTAACTTGGCTTGGGTAGCTTTTAGAAGCCTTTAAAGTTTTTTGTTTTGTTTTGTTTTTTACCAGTGATATAGATTAGTAGATCAACACCAATCTCATGTTTGAGGTGATACCTTCTCTGCAGCGACTCCAGGGGCAGTGGTCAATCAGCTGAACCAGTACACAAGGAAGGTTATGGGTGCACAGCATTCGATTGATAATGCTGATGCTGCAAAGAAACACATTCCTTTGGTCAGCTGCAGCGTGTTTCTCAGTGTAATACTGAGTATACTTCCACTAGAACATAACCAAGTGAATTCCAGGGCGCCATACCTGTCAGCGTGGTCTGTAATGTAGCGCAGCACTGACACGGCTTTCAGAGAGATTTCAAACTCCAAAGCTGCACTCTGCACCTGCAGCTCCTTCAAGAAACGAAACAAACCGTTCAAAAGTTTGCGACAGACTTCGGCGAATGTGTCAAACCAAAAACAAAACATACATTCTCACCTCTAGAGAGGATGTCTGTTTGTGTTGGTCATATGTGACAGCAACATCCTTAATCGCTTCACTCGCCAGCAGGGTGAGTTTTCGATGGCAGTAATCCACCAAGTCAAGAAGAGAGTCATCTGCTGCATCACATGAATCCTGCATAACAAGACACAACCGCTTGAACACTTGCCATAATGCTTAATTTACAACCATGTTCTCAGAGAATGACAGTCAGTGCTTTCATGGTGTGTGAAATGTTTTAAGATATGTAGGGATTATTTGAGTTCTTACTGACCTTGTGAAACATTATGGTTTCAAGTAGATTTATGATGGTGGCTTCATGGTGGATCTAAAAAGGAGTCATAACAGAACACATGAGACATGAGCAATGTGAGCTGCTCATTTAACATCTCATTTAACACTCACCACCATATAAAGATGAAAAGTCTTCACTGGATTGAAATCCTCCAGCTGGCATAAGATGGGAAACACTTTTTTCTTCCACACCTCAATAAGGATCATCTCATGGACCAGGATGTGTATCTGGAATGGGAAAGGAATCACTCCCCTCTAAGCACTTCTTAGAAAATTGTAAAAGGGCTTGCGTAAAAGCTCCTGACATTTTATTATTGTTTATATGCAGTTGTGGCAGTCACCTTTCCAAATGAAACCAGGAGGTCCTTGACAAACTCATCGTGCATGGCAGAGGCATTCAGTATTGCCTGCATGTTAAGTTTCTCAATATAATCATGCTGCTTGAACCATCTGCTAGCACACAAAGAGAATAAAAAAGCATCACTTCTAAAGGTCGGAATCACCAGACAACCCATGACATGACATTGTCACAATACTCATAATATGACATTAGTGTTATTCAATAAGATAAAGTTATGTTTTGCTGCTGAGATTGTCAACATACCAACACTGTCACCAAAATCTGCTCTATATGTTGCCATAAGATGGAATCAGTCTGTAGACAGTCTGCGACTGAATGGGGTCAAGTTAGCAATTGAATGCAATCAGTTACAGCAGCTAAGTGTGTAAATCATCGATAATCACACCGAAATGCACAGAATTAGGGTATACTTATTGAGTGGCAGCAGGGAGTCCAATTTCTGTCCCCAGAGAGAAATTCAAACATGAGGAAGCTACCTCCAGATTTTATCAGGATGTAATGAGGAGCGAATCCATAAGCAGGACACAGAATCTCTGTATGCAAAAGTAGCTTTATTGACTCATAAAATGTGAACAAAGGGTGCTGCAAAAAACTGGCAGGAAACCCCAAAACTACAGACATAGTGGGGAAACCAAGTTGTGAGATGGGAAACCAGGGAATCAAATGAAGACGGACAATCTGACCAAGACACAGGAGAAGAAAGAATAAACCAAAGCAGGAACTAAAACTAAGTAAAAATACAAGAATGCAAAAGCTAACACACAACAAAAATCCCAGCTAGCTCTAAAATAAGTCTGATTTAACTCTAAGTTCCTTTTAGTCAAGGCCCAGGGCCTTTATTATAATGAAGTATAAATTCTGATTTGAATATTCTTTACAGAGAATCTTATCTGTCTGGACCAGATCATCTCTCTCTTAAGTATTTAAAAGACACATATTATCAGGCTCTCTGCTTCAGTGCATTCGATTTGAAATAATGCTTGAGTAAAGTGCGTCAAATTACACAAATCAGTGTCAGTTTTAGTTTGTGTAGATTTTAATCTATATTTCAAGAACTTGAAACATACACTGATTTCAAGGAGTCAAAACTAACAGTGTTCTTTGGCAGATGTTTCCTTTTTGACAACCAGTCAAAAAACAATAGATCACATAGATTAAAAGCTATTTTCAGGGAAAAAAAGAGCTAATCATGCAAGTGAAGACGGTAATAATGTGGGTTAATAACAAAATCTATCAGAGACATATTAGGTTTATGTGGTTGAACATTCACAGGATGCAGATGTACATATTTCTCAATATAAACATCACAAGACGACTATATGGCCAGAACCTCAGGGGATTCACCACAACATGCAAATGACTGATAAGCCTCAAAAAAGGACCAGATTTGTCATCACAAAAAAAGGGAAAGAAACTAAAAGTAACCAACAGAAGTTGATGAACAAAGATCTGACAAAAAAATCTCTATCTCTATCAAAATGACGCAAAGAGGAAGTGGAGAAAATAGAAACAAGTCATGAGCTGTAGAGTCCTGAATGCGTTTCTTTTTTATACTTGACCAAACTGATAAGTTTCTTTATATGTGCAGATTTTGGGGAGATGCAGTCGACGTACACACATATTCACACAGCTAGACAGTGCTGTGATGTCAGGCAGCAGCTGCATGACCTCTGTTATGGTGCCATACACAGGCAGGCTGATAACCATGAAAAAGCCAAAAGAGGAAAAAGAAGGAAGTCACACTGGGAAACTAAGGCAACTTTACTTGTGTCTGAAACGAAGCAGAAAACTAGGACAGAACCTGTAAAGGGTATTAATAATGTATTTTAATGTATTACATTAAATCCCAAAGTACAGTTAGGTCCATATATATTTGGATACTGACACAAGTTTTGTGTTTTTACTTGTTTACTGAAACATATTCCAATTACAGCTTCATAATGGAGTTTCAGCCCCTTGAAACATGTGCCACCCTCTTTTTAAAGGGACCAAAACTAATTGGACAATTGACTCAAAGGCAATTTCATGGGCAGGTTTGGTCAATTCCCTCATTATGTCATTATCAATTAAGGAGATAAAGATTTAGAGTTGATTTGAGGTGTTGTGCTTGCATTTGGAAGATTTTGCTCTCCATGCAGGTGAAACAAGTGATCCTTAAGCTGCGAAAACAGAGGGAAAAAAAAACATTGAGAAATTGTTACGATTTTAGGAGTGGCAAAATATACATGTAGGTCCTGAGAAAGAAAGAAAGCACTAGTGAACTCAGCAACAAAAAAAGACCTGGCCATCCATAGAAAACGGCAGTCCTGGGTGATAGCAGAACACTTTCTATGGTGAAGAGAAAACGTTTCACAACAACCAAGCAAGTGAACAACATTCTCCAGGAGGTAGGTGTATTAATATCCAAGTCTCCCATAAGGAAAAGATTGCATTAACAGTAAAGCCGCTGCAGTAAAGGCCTGGCGGAGCATTAAAAAGGAGAAATCCGGGCATCGGGGGGTGTCCATGAGTTCAAGACTTCAGGCTGTCATTGCCAGCAAAGGGTTTTTCAATATTAGAAATTAACATTTTATTTTCAGTTATTTAATTTGACCAATTACTTTTGAGCCCTTGAATTGAAGGGATTAAAATGCTTTAGTTTCTCACATTTTTAGCCAATCTTTTTGTTCAACCCACTGAATTAAAGCTGAAAGTCACTTCAACTTCATCTGAGCTATTTAATTTAAAATTCATTGTGTTAATGTACAGAACCAAAATTAGAAAAAAAGGTGTCTCTGTCCAAATATTTATGGACCTAAGTGTAGCAGATGGTTTCCCATCTAAGCTGCACATTATAAAAAAATGTTTTTAGCTCTTGATGTTTTTATTACCCAAATAATTGGTATATGTATTGATGTGTTTATTTCACAAAGGAATGATATATTTGGTTGAATTAAAGAGAAGAGGGGGGGAGCTCTGGCTCCTGCACTTTCATATTCAATATGAATATTAGAAGGTCAGAGTTGTATTGTGATGGTTACTTCTTATTGACAAAAACTGATGGACAAAAACATCACCAGAAATAAGTAAGTGTTTGAAATGTGAATTTCTTGGGTGAGGGCCCCCTCGAATGCTCAAACCTACAGTCTGCATGGGTTTGCGGCAAAAATGCAATCAGCGTTATTTAGTTATATATGATAGCAATATTATAACTATATCTGAATCTGACGTTTTGCTCAATTTCAGCTGTTTAATTTGCACCACTGAGTGCTTTGGGTTGATTTTTTTAATTTTATTTGTATAACAAAGCACATTAAGCTCCCTTATTTAGCGTTTACAATCAGTACTGGCTAATGACAAATAATCTAATATAGCCTCTATTTATTTATTTATCACATTGTTTTTCTTTCTTTTTTCCCTTTTTTTGTACGTTCCATCGTGTTTACAAGCTAATTTAACTCAGGTGCAGAGTTAGTTGGTTCGTCTCACCTCTCTGAGCCCACTTCCTTGAGGGAGAAAGTTTCCAGACTCTGGATAAAGCCTTCCGCTTCAACGGGAAGAATCACTGATGTATCCATTACGTTGAGAAAAGATATTACGCAATAAAGAAATAAATGACTTGTCTAACTGGAGCTTGAGTAGACTTGTTCGTACTGTTCGAAGTTAGCAACACGAAGTGTTTCCGGTAGTTGTCATGGTTACGGAAAACCAAGGGAACGGTGCAGGTTGTGTTTCCCGCCATAGAGGGGCAGCAGAACCTCAAACAAATACACAACATAATACAGTTGTACATTTTCTTTCTGGCAAAACCTTAAAAAAATCAGTTATGTCAATAAAAATAATCCAAGGTGAGTTATTGTGAAATATGACAGCATCAGCAAAGCGCCAGAAAACTTTTTTTTCCTTGTGTAGACATCATATTAATTAAACTGAGTAAATTATAGCTAAAGCAACATAAACAAAATATTCCTAAAGAGGGTCCTAGTAATATCAAGATACTAGACCTGCAGAAGATAGTCTGCTCATAGGCTGAGGAGGATTTTATCCATTAAATGAACCATTACACTCTCACAATAGCCCAAGGTTCAATGTTCAAACTCAACCAGGATGGTAATAATAAAACTAAAATGAATGGATAACAAGAAAATGCTGAACACATAAACAAAAAAAAGAATAAAAAGTAAAATACAAAACTATGATAACCAGCTTATTGTAAATTAACCTGATTACCAGCTTCACCCTGTTACAACTGGTTTCAAAGTTTTTAGAGTAGCTAGCTCCTTTTTAATGGATGTCTTCATTATACTCCAGTGATTTTCTTTTTGGTGACTCGAAGTTTCCCCTGTTGCTCATACTCCAGAGTATGCAGCAAAAGAGAGACAGCCTAACCTGCAGGTGACTCATGATGATGACTTTCCTGCTTTTTTCCTCACAGTCCTTGGATGAAGTTAGTCTTTACTAAAACGGTCTGTCCTTCAGGGCTGAATTTTATTCAATAAAATAAAAATGTGTAGCAGCTGCACCTGTCTACAATGTCCTCATGGCAAAAATCAATCAGACCATACTATTTGGATTAAATCATTCATGTTGTTGGTCAAAACAAATTATTTTACGTATAATGTACTCTAGTTCATACATATCAGAAAGTTGTTAAATCACCAATTAGATAGACCCTGTTAGTACTGGTTTGGACCCTCTTTTGGACTGTTGCAGCAGAAATTGAGATCAGACCAAGCAACATTTTTCCAGTGTTGTTGTCCAAAATTGATGAGCCTGTGTGAATTGCAACCTCAGGTTCTTGTTCTTAGCTGATAGGAGTGACACCCGATGCTTTGTCTTCTGCTGCTGTAGGCCATCTACTTTAAGATTTGGCATGTTGTGCTTTCATTAACGCTCCTCTGAATACCTTGGTTGTAACGTCTGGTTATTTGAGTTACTGTAGCCCTCTTATCAGCTCAAAGCTGTCTGGCCATTTTCTTCTTACCTCTGGGATTAGTAAGGCCTTTCTGCACAGAGAAGTACCGCTCACTGAATATTTTCTCTTTTTTTGGGCCATTCTCTGTAAACACTAGAGATGGTTGTGTAGGAAAATCCCAGTAAATCAACAGTTTCTGAAATACTCCGACCAGCAACAACCATAATACATTCAAAGTCACTTCTTCCCCATTCTGATGCTTGCTGTGAACTTTGTCAGGTCTACAAAAGTCTCAGTACAAGTCTGTATTGAGTTGCTGCCACGTGATTAGCTAATTAGATATTTGTGTTATCTTATTAGCAGCTGAACCGGTGTGCTTCTTAAGGTGAGTGTATATGGTAGTGTAAAAAGTACTTGCAAACATGAAATTCAAGTCATCCTTTTAAATAAAAGTACATGAAATTATTATTAAAAACGTATTAATGGCGGGTGTAATTTCAAAGCATTTTATTTCAAATATTTTCTTCACAGTGTGATAACATAAGACTGTACCTGCTTGTTCCAGGGCTTCACTCCCATGATGAATTTTACTGCCGCTAAGTTACATTAAAAAGTTTTTACTATTTTGTAAACAGTTATAAATAATATGTTTCATCACCTACTAATCTGAAGGTCAGTGATTCTTCCATTCGACATTTTTAAATATCCTTGGGTAAAACAATGAACCCAAACTGCCCCTTATCTGTGTGTGAATGGGTGGATGTATCTTGCAGTAAGAAACGCTTTCAGTGCTTCCGTTAGAGCAAAAACGCAGCATATAAATAAAGTACAAATTCAAATACATGCCAGTGTGTTTCAATGTTGTTTTTTGCATTCCATTAAATTATAGCAACAGTTTTATATATATATAATGCTAATAACATTGCATTAACTAACTGCAAAGGGATCTTCAACCCTCCAGGAATGAGAAGAATCAGCTAAAGGGTATGTGGCAGTGCAATCTGTTTTTATGTTGGAATGTTATTTGTGCAGTAGAAATGAGATGAATTTGGGGTTATAAGTAGAGTCAAAGCAATAAAGATAGCAAAATATGTATGAAGTATGAAACCCACATAAATAGATATTTTTAGCCTTTTTTCCATTTAATGAATGGATTGTATAGCCACATAATGAGTGTGATATCCAATCTTTCAAGTTTGTTTTTTTTTTGAACAAAACTAAGCTAAGAAAACTGCAAAACGCTACTCATTATTTTCTCTGTTAATTGAAGAAACCTCCTTCTCTAGTTCAAGGCATCTTTGGCTGCTTAGGCACTGCTGTACCCTTCTGCCCCATCACTTCCAGCACACGACAATATTAGGATCGTTTTCCAAACGTTCATCAAGCTCCTGGTAAGTAATCCCTGTAAAATCAGGACATTGTAAGCACACTTGTTTCACACCATCAGTTCTTAAGTTTTGTCCAACAATCAAAGAAGGCTTCAAATCCTGCCTGTTTTGCAGCAGATCTCATCGTAACTATGACAACCGGTATAGAGTCGAGGAGGCCTGCTTCTGTCGTCGCGGATCACCTTCACGGGATACTTCTGCAGCCGTCGAATAAGACACTTCATTAGTCCAAACTGGATCAGCCTCCTTAGGAGAAACGAGTGACATGACACACATACAGTATGAGCCAATTTTCAGGAGCGCTAAGAATTTTCAGGAACTGATCATTTGAGCAACGCTAACCTCTCGTCGACCCTTTGAAGCTGCTGTGAGTAGCGTGAGCAAAGGTCTCGGACTGTTGTTCCCGGACTTAGCCCACAATACAGCTGGAACACATCTCTTAGACTCGCGCGTTTCTGACCTGAAAGTGACAGGGCAAAGCTACACAGTTAACATCACAAAATAAATAAAGATTAACACGTGTTTTAATGGTCATGACCCCAACTAACCCTGCTTAGTGACGTAGTTAAGGCACTCCTCCTGAATGGACTTGTCATCTATGAGGCTCTGGACTTTTGGGGTGGTGCAGTACACATTAGAGTACTAGAGAAAGACCCGAGAAGGCAACCAGAACAAGTCATCAGGAAGTATTAGCCACTTTTTAATAGCTTGCTTTTTACAGTAGAATATCGGAAGACTAGAGACAATAATTTAATGTATTTGTTAAAAAAAAAGAAGAAAAGATTAAAATTAAAGTTTTAAATAAAAGGCCTTGCACAGTTAGCCTTCCCTCACTTAAAAAACCTGCCCTAATATTCTGTATTCAAAGTGGTGCATAGAGAGCAATGTGCAATATATAAATTGGCTTTCTTTTGAAATAAATGAACCCTTTTATCAGAATGGCCTTCAGAACTGATGCTTGCTTTACGACTTTACAACCTGTACTGCTCCCCCCCCCCCCAAAAAAAGCTTTTCTGCACAAGAAAATCCACTTTCACAAAAACAGAAAAAAACAAAACATTTCCAGAACACAGAAGGAATTATATGAAAAAAAAAATGACAACTTTTCAATTAAAACTAACATCGGCCCTAATGGTCCCTGATAAACTGTTCCACTACACTCATATATGTGTGATGTGAAATTAGTTTAATACCTGGAAAATTGACACCAGAGTCACAACACCGTAGTACCTGTGAAGTTAAAAAGAGAAGTAAATACATCTTTTTGAAGTGTATTTTGACTACAGAGTGAAAATGCAAGTACACCCCCCTCATTTGGTAGCTTGAAAAACCACCTTTAGCTGCAATAACTTCAGCTTATCGTTGTCTCTATGACTTTATCAGTCTCTCGCGTCATTGTGTTATAATGTTTCCATTCACTGAGGTTTGTGGGCATTTATTTATTTATGCACAGCTCTCTGAAGGTCCCACAACAGCACTTCAATCAGGTTGAGGTTTGGACTTTGACTGGTGATTGCAACATCCTGATTCTTTTATTTTTCAGTCATTCTGTTGCAGATTTGCTGCTGTGCTTTGGATCATTGTCCTGTCAGATAACCCAGTTTTGGCCAAGCCTTACAGTAGCTTTGGGACAGATGGCCTCACATTTGACTCTGGAATATTTTGGGATACACAGGAATTCATGGTTGACTCATTGACTGCAAGGTCACCAAGTTCTGTGGCTGCAAAGTTCAAAACATCACCCCTCTACCACTGTGCTTGACAGCTGGTGTGAGGTGTTTGTGCTGATATGCTGTGTTTGGTTTTTGCCAAACAGCGCTGTGCATTCTGGTTAAATGTCAACACTTTTGGTCTCATCTTTCCAAAGGACATTGTTTCAGAAGTCTTGTCGTTTGTTCAGATCCAACTTTGCAAACCTACACTGTGCCACCATGTTCTTTTTGTGTGTGTGTGTGTGTGTGTGTGTGTGTGTGTGTGTGTGTGTGTGTGTGTGTGTGTGTGTGTGTGTGTGTGTGTGTGTGTGTGTGTGTAAGGTTTCGCTGAGTACTGTACGACCTGACCTTGAAGTGAATCTGCTGGGATGTTAACCTACAAGAGGTCCCGGGAAGATTGTGGGATTGTGTTAGCTCCCACCTGAATGGTCCACAGCAAACTATTAAAACTTCTGCATTTACAGAGGCGTTCACACTTGGTTTATCAGTTAATCAAAACAACATAAAACAAAGTTGTGGGATGAAGCAGTACGTGTGTGAGGTTACTAAAGAGTACAACTGTATTTACTGAAAAATACTTACAGGAGATTCTGCACTGCAATACGAACAAGATTCAGCTCAACGTCTGCTTCAGCAGAAATTTTCTGGATGTGTCTAAATCCATCGATGTAGGGAAGAATCTGCAGTTAGCAGCAAATAGATAAGGGTTAGAGGCACGTAGTGCTTTTTGCATTACTGTGTAACTAAATGCTGTAAACATGTTAACTCATAAAAGCAATAAAACAGTATTGTGCCAATAAAGGGCATCTTGTCTTGCACTAATGCCTTCTTTCAAATCATAAAACAAAGGATATAAAAACGTGCTTATATCACTTCCAGCACAGCTGATAACAAATGTTTAAACACTGATCTTTCTTCCAAGCACTTCTTAGAGTGCTATCAAATACCTCCCAAGAGCTGCAGCCAGAGGTTGTTGACATTGAAAGCCTACCTGTTGAGTGGTGAGATCCCACTGAGACTTGATAAAATGGTCTTTGCACTGGGTAAAGACTGGCACGTCGTACTCCTGAACTATTGGGGGGTCTTTTCGCAGCTGAATCAGCTTTAGATGAATGGTGTTAGACTCATCTTAAAAAGGATACAACAAACAAGAGTAAGAGCAGTTTAAAAAAAAACCCACTGTTGCTGCCAACCAACATGTGAATACTGCCTATGTGCAGCTGGTAAATTCTTAAAAAGAATTTTGACTCAGAAACATCAGCCTGCATTTCCCATCTCTGAATTTCTAAAAAGAGTAACAGTCAGAGCAAAGCCGCTTGCATAGTGGCACTGCTTTGTCTTGACTTTAACTAATCAATCCAAACAACCACATAATTTCACTTTGGGCCATAGCCCAGCCAGCATGTTGGTTGGCTGATAAGGGCTTATCAGAGATATTAGAAAACTTGTTGTTAGCGAACATAATGCATAACAAAGCTCTCCTCAGTGAAGAGTGTGCTCTCCTAATGCCTGGATGTCTGCCACGCAGGGGCAACTACTAAAACCAGGAAGGCTGTGCAGAGGGTAATTAATACTGCCTCAAACATAACTGGCTGCTCTCTGCCACTCCTGGAGATCCTCTTGTCTCAGGAAATCCAGGGCCATCACAGGTGACCCCTCGTGTCCCGCCATCCCTGTTTGACCCGTTGCCCTCTGGTCCCACACCTGGCCCCACACCTCCAGACAAACAGTTTCTTTCCCTGGGTCATTCGGACTGTTGACAAACACTACCCCACCCCTACCCTCCCACCCACCAACCAACCAACCAACCAACCAACCAATCTGAGTCATGGCCTGAGTAACCCTCATCAGCTTTTATCTTGCCCTGTATATATTTCTCCTGCTTGTTATTTATTCCTGCTGTCTTACTATTTATATTCTATTCTGGCACAGTTGGTGTGGAGGACCCACAATTTAGTTGTACGTGTACAATGAACATAATGGGCCATTCTATTCTAGATGCTTGAGTTCATTTAGAAATGCCGTAATCACATGATTGTCTAGTAGAGCAGCTGCAGCTCTATAGTTTATGATACTTTCAGTATGATCTGCAGCACAGTAACAGAGCACATGTCACATTATTACTAAGTATATGGATCATTACAATTTTGGGCTTTTAAAGATTTCTCTGAGCTTTTCTTTTTCTAGGGTGGAATGAACATACAGCATGCATCCATAATGTACTTTAAAAATGCATGTTGTATTTACTCTAGTTATTGTCTAATATTAATATGTATTTGATGGACTACGAAAAGGTTGATTCTGTTCATCTGGATGTAGCCTTTTCAATGGGAGAAACGTTTCGTTACTTATCTGAGTGACTTCTTCAGTCTCAGCTGACTGCAGGTTTCCCCAACCTTATAAACAGTACATTTGCACAATAACTGAAACCAGCCCACTGAATGAACAATGGGCTGTGAGGTCAGTTCCTTGATCATTAATATGCAAATTGTCATGACCATTGATCAACAACCACTGATAAAAGCCCATTGATCAAAGACCTGCGGTCAGCTGAGACTGAAGCAATCACTTGGATGAGTGACGAAACATTTCTTCCATTGAAAACGCTAGATCCAGATGAGCAGAATCAACCTTTTGGGATTTACTTAATCAAGACATATCTGATAGAGTAATTAACTTTACCCGGATAACAGCTTTAAGTCTGTAAAGCGTCTGTATGTACTGATTTTTAATTACACAACATCATATTTACGTTAACCTAGCTATAAAAGTAGACGGTAGGAGGACGAAGCATATTTGAACTTTGGACCTCCACAGCCTAAAACCCACAGACTGTACAGGATTCAGTTATAAATGCTGTGTACATTTTGTATTTACTCAGGTCTTTAGTCTTTGTCTACAGTTAAAATTTATTTGATGATCTAAAACATGTAAATGTGACAAATCAGGAAGGGAGCAATTACTTTTTTACAGTACTGTAGCTCAGTCTTTGTCTCATCTGACATAAAACCTTTCTCCAGAAGGCATTTGGCTTATCTGTGTGGGCACATCAGAATACATTGTACTTACATGTAGTTGTTTAAACAGATTATCTTGGAATCTGCAGTCAAACTTGCGGAAGGGAAATCTATAATTTCCCTTCCTACACCCATTGTTCTGAGTATTGGCAATCTAATGGGTGATGTCAAACAAGCATTTTTATGCTGGAAAAGAGAACGTACCAGAAAAATCATGTAAATCATGATCACTAACAAGAAGTTAGTCTCGGAGAGTTAAAAGACATTGTAGAAACTTCAGCACCACTTATTAAAAGATTTAAGTGAGTGTGTATATTTAGTTATGTATATACTTCTGACCCTGTGTGGATTAGAGAACATCCAAAATAAGTTCTAACTTGTGTGCCAAATTCTTGTTTTTTAAGTCATTAAATATTTAAAATAATTCCACCCTGGAAAAAAGAACAGTTCAATGAAACAGTACAAAATTACCATGACATTCATGCCCATGATGAATGTGTGTAAACGTCTGACCGCAGCTATATATTAAAAAGATATATTGCTCCTTGCCACAGATAAAACTTATAGCCAGTAAGATGCCAAATAATACCAATGGGTAGGGTGCAGGCTCCCGTGGCATTAAGATCCTCTAACAAAGTTGACATAATGGGTAAAAGCTTCTGTTTGCTCTCTTCTTTGGATATAAAGCCGCTCTCCAGCTGCAACACAACAAGACAGAAAATCTCTAAGAAATCATCCCGAAGAAAGCGATCACGTGAACATGTGATACTCTTTACCTCCAGAGTTGTAAGGTATCCAGATAGCTTCTTAACAATAGGCTCGAGGCTGCAAGTATTGGTTCGGGCATCGCAAACAAGGCCGAGGTTAAACAGGAGGGCATTTCGGCTATATTTCTTATGTTCGATGCACACTGGGCAGCCAATTAACTTTTTTCCCATTGCAGTGCTAAGATAAAAAAAAAGAAAGAGATTGGTTGATTAAGTTAATACACTATTACTTAAATACTAAGGACTTCAAACAAGGCAGGGAGACAGACGAGCAGGATAAGACTACATACACTGTTATTAATTTGTTTTGTAGCTCTGGCTTGGTGATAATATAAACCTGAACGGTGTCAAAGAGCTCCCGTGAGATGTACTCTTCTGGAACCTGTTAGGAGAGGACACAGTATGACAAACTATACCCAATACGATACATGAGCTCAGAAGGATTATGCAGAGTACACGTCAATGCCAAATGACTATGAAGGATTAAAAACCTGCCTCGCACGTTTAAAACACACTCAGTCATGAATTAGCTCGCAACTGGGGCAGTTACAAAGATAATCACAACGACAGTAGCTATAAAATAAATAAATAACATAAAACTACTTTACCAGACCATCTGCACACTTACCTGATATGTTATCTTGGGACCCAGAGTAGGATGAAATTCGCTGAAAAATATACACTCTATCCGAGTGGGCATGCCCATCATAGATTTTATCCTCATGGAGAACTAATCCAGAGGTGTGTAAACCCTGCTAAGTCCTATTAACTTGCCCCAAATTGCCTTAACAAGGTATCTCCTGTGTGTCTACTGTGGATCTTCCCAGTTTATTTACAGCAGCATGAGCTAGCATATAGCTTTAACGTTTAAAGACAACTTAGCGACGTCCTTAGGTACTTAAACGCAGGTCTAAAGTTAAAAGACGCCCTATAAAATCTGTTATTAATGTATTAAGCAGAGGTTATGGTCACCCAGGCATCAAACTATTCAATAACTCGACACATCAATGCATGCAAAAACCAGACAGGGAAGAACAACAATAATATCGCCTTCAGGGACACCCAGTAACTTAGCTTTGTAATAAAAATTGACGTCGCAAAAACTGTAAAGGCAACAATAAGACAGAGGAAGTCGTGGCGTATGTAGCACCAATAATGTTTTAAAATTAATATAAAAGTAACGCGAACTCTGTTGTCGTATAAAAACGCTTTAAAGTATTGGGCCCTGAACAATTGCGCAACACTAAGGAAAATTTCCCTTTTAGACAATTTAAAGGTTTCGAATAATAGTATTTACCAAATGTAATATTACTTTTATTACTTGCTAATGACTTTTACATTTATAGATGCTATTTTACCATCTTACTTTACAGACTTAACGTCTGTGACGGTGTAGCTTTATAAGTTGTACAGTCCGTGAAGGCAACGTCGTTCAGTGGTGTCAGCGCTGCGCAGACTGCGCCGCAGTCGCTCTCTGTGCCGCGTGCAGGACACAGTACGAGCCCTGCCAGTTAGCTTGTTGTTCCGACACAGAAAAATGTTTGAATGTCATACAGGACCGTAAAGTGTAGCATGCTGATCTAACAGACTACTGCCGCCATGCAGCGAGTTCAGCCCGGGAGCGCACAGACTCCGGAAACCCAATGAATAACGATGTAAAGACTTAATACTGTTAACCATGTGGAGAAGGTCGCTGAGTACAAGCTACTACAGATGTTTTGGGTGCAGGAGTAGTGGACCAAAGGTAACTGGTCAAGTTATTTTTTTGATTTATTTTTTTCCGGGAAGTCGACACGTTGCGTCCAAAGTGTTGAACAAACAAAAACATGACAGTGTCACGGCTTTAAAAACCAACCAACAGTCCAAACCTGTTCCCGTTGCCTTCCTAACTGGAAATATTACTCACATTACAAACTGGCGCACCTGTAAGCACAGACCAGGTCAAATGAGTTTCTTGATCTGTTTATCAGTTGATTTCCATTGACGCAACTGGACCAAATCTGTTTTCTGTTATCTTCTTTTTAACAAAATAAAGTGGCAGGCACACACAGAGGCAGCAGAGCTCAGACTGAGTCAAGCCTTCAGGAAAACATTCCTGCAGTTCTCGATAAAGCAGTTTACAAAAGCTCTCCTGCTTGTTGACAGGTGAACACACCTGTCCGTATTCCTCAGACTTATCAGTATCAAACCTTCCTGCTGCTTGCTGTCTGTTGGATTTGAAATTGTACTTGTTATTTATTGAAGCCGTTTGCACTGTTATATGCTAGTATAATGTTTTTTTGCACAATCCCAGCCTTATTTTGTATTTATTTGTCTTTCTTTTGTTTCATTTTTTAAAATCACTGTTGCATATAAAATTTTGCACTACTTCACATTATAAGGCCTTTATTATGGGCCCGTGGTACTTTCAAGCAATTTTATTGTAGGTTATAGTTCTTTATGCTGCTACTATCACATAGTAATTTCCCCTTTAGGATCAGTAAAGTGATGATCAGTAAAGTATCTATCGATCTATCATGGCACATATCTTATACTTATACTAAATAAATACTATATAAGCTTGAATAACTCAAATAAATAAATAAAAGGATTATTGTCCATACACATACAGTAACTAATAATAACACTTCTCTCTTACTGGATTACATTAAACTAATGTAAGTTAACTTGACTTACAGATTCCCTCTTAACCCCTTGGTTATAGGGAGGAAGTGAAAATTATTTATGACTTGTCAGTTAGACATGTGTTATGAGTAATCGTGAGTGGTGTCTGAGGTTTGATCTAAAATAAATCGTGATGATTTCCAAAGTTGCTGGAAATTCCCCCGAGGAAATGCTTAATGGGAGTCTAACATCAGTGTTAAAAAACCGCAGTTGATTTCTGGATACTTGGAAATTTTATTTAAACTTAAATGCAACAGGTGCCAGTTTGGCTCCCTGGTTGAGCTGGTGAACATGTGCCATATGGTTCAGAACTCAGCAGCCTGGGTTTGAGTTCAACCCTCAGCCCTTTACTGTGTGCCTTCCCTCATCCTTTCTCCCTTCTTTCCTTTCTACTCCACACTGCTTCACTATCAAAATAAAGGCAATAATGCTCGCTATAAAAATAAATCCTAAATGTCATGCTTTTAGGTACTTTGGAAGTCCCAAGCTGTCCGTACATGCAGCGCTCCAGCCTTACCCGCAGGCAGGATTACACCACTTCAGGCGGTGAAGTTATGGAAGAGGCGCTTTGAGGAGAGAGGTGTGACGGAGCCCGAGCAGTCCAGCCAGTACATCATTGCTCATCTCCTCGGAGCTAAAACTGTAATTTGCAAAATCTACATTGCCTCAGCACTTGCACTGACATGCAGTAAACGTGGATCAAGTTCACATAGCGTTTCTTTATCCAGATAGAAAGTCTTGAGCAGGAGAGATTAACAGAGTTTCTCAGCCGAGAACAAACAGAGCAGATATGGAAGCTCTGCACCACACGTCTCTCCAGGTGAGTTTGTGCATAGATCTCTCTATATGCATTTAAGTGATTTTCAATTAAAATATGTACAATGTTGCATGTTTGGGTTAGGATGCCCGTGCAGTACGTGATTGAAGAGTGGGACTTCAGGGATCTGACGCTGAAGATGAGGCCTCCTGTGTTCATACCACGACCTGAAACGGAGGTAAAAGAAAAGACGAGGCAGTGCATGCTCGCAGTGAAGACCCAGCAAATGATCACGCATAAGCCGAAATGTGATTTTTATTTCGTCTTTGCTGATGCAGGAGTTGGTCGAGCTGGTGCTCAATGATCTGCAGATGAAGACTGAGATGGGAGTGCCTGCTGAGACGGAGCCTACGTGCCTGGAAGTGGGATGTGGGTCTGGTGCCATTTCTCTTAGCCTGCTGAAGAGTCTGCCTCAGGTAGAATTTTGTGCTTCTCGTAAGATTTCAGACGAGTGGAATTACAATAAGGGACCCCACAGGAAAAAGGCTGTTTAACTTATTAATGTATTACCCCTCACTTTGGGTCTTAATACACTGACAATGAGTCAGATTTTTCATTACAACAGTGAAATATATGCAGTATATTGAGGTTTCTCATTGGTCGTGATATAACCACTGGTTGCTAGGGAAAAATGTGTATTCCTATGACTGGTTCTCATTTCTACCCTCACTGATTGAAATTGAATTTCATTGAGGTCAGGTTTTCTGAAAATCTTGTGAATGCGATAACTCAAGAAGTAGGTCGCCTGAAGTATACATTTTTACATTTATACCACGTGTGCAACTGACAGGAGTTGATGTGTCGTGAGGGGTAGAGCTGGCAGCCGTCAAAGTTTTTAATATTTGTCTGCAAATACTCGCTAACTACGAGCTGAGCGGTAACAAAACTTGAAAAAGTGTGATTCAGACTGGAAATAAGTAATCGTATAAGAAACACTTCTGTCTTATCAATGAACGATAATAAATATTCAAAAGAGAATAAACACAGACCTTTCAAAATTAACTGTTTCCATCCATCCATTTTCTTCCGCTTATCCGGGTCGCGGGGGCAGCCACCCAAGCAGAGAAGCCCAGACCTCGTTCTCCCCAGCCACCTCCTCCAGCTTGTCCGGGGGGACACCAAGGCGTTCCCAGGCCAGCTGAGAGATATAATCTCTCCAGCGTGTCCTGGGTCTGCCCCGGGGCCTCCTCCTGGTGGGACATGCCCGGAACACCTCACCTCATTAGTTTCCATTTTAGAAATTGCAATGTTTATATTTTAACTGCATACATTTGTCAAAAAACAAACAAAAAAACAAACCAAATAAACCCTTTGACGGTGTGCACGTGTAATATTAAAATTACATTCTCAAATTAAATAAAATAAGACATATATGAAGTCCAGACTAAGGCATAAAAATGTACCTTTACTTTATTTTCTTGGAAAGATTTCTGACATTAACAAGAGGCAAGTTTTTGTGCTGCTAAATCCAGACGTTATGATAGTGTAGATTTTAATAATTAATATTAATAATAATTCAGTGTTCCACCTAACAACCCTTAGGTCAGTGGATCGGAGTTTTATGGCCTGTGTGCACTTTTGTTGGCTTTTGAAAAAAGATTTCATTTTTATATTTTTAAATATTTTTGCAATTTAACTAGCACAATATTTGATATTATTGCAGGTATTATTTAGGACATTGCCGTCAACCTTCAGCACGCTGCATAATTTAACCAGTCTGGTATCAGACTAAGTTAACAGTTCATCTGCATATTTTAATAAATAATTAAAACTTCTGGAGGCTTACTGATTTTGACTGGGTAAAACGTATTGCAAATTCAAGAGTGGAGAATAGATTTATAGTTTGTCACATTAATATAGTGGCAGCCATGTTCAAGCCATGTTTAGAGTGATAGGAATCCTCTCCAATGCTACTATTCATATCAATAAATATGTTCTTTAGAACATCCACTGACATTTTTTAAAGGTGCTACAGGAAAGCACACAAAGATAAAATTATCCATGCATCCATCCAATTTCCCCCAATTATCCTTGTCAGGATCTTGGGGAGGCTGGAGGCTATTCCACCTGCCATAGGGCGAGAGGTGGGATACACCCTGGACAGGTTGCCAGACTGTCACAGGGCTAACACTGACACACAATCATTCACACTCACAGTTAACCTAACCCCACTAACTGCACATGTTTATTCTGTTGGAGGAAGCTGGAATACCTGGAAAGAACCATCCTAGACACAAGGAGAAACATTTCATCATGAAAGAAAATGGGCAAAACAGAAGCTACACTCCCTTTGAAATATACATGTCCACTCTTGCCTGTTTATTTTTTTCTCTCTCTCTCTCATTTTCTCCCTTCCTCTCCCTCTCTGCTCCTCTCTGAGACTTTATGCTGTCACCCAAAGGTTGAATGTAACAGTGAAACAGAATTTAAAACCAATAAAAGGCATAAACTGATCCATGTTTAGAACAATATTCAGACTGAATAAAGGCTGCTACTGGACACAGATTTCCTTTTGACTTGCTCTCAGTTGGATCTGGAACTGTACTGTAGACAAACAATGAAGCACAGAACAGGAATAGACATCTATAACTGTAGCATCCCTGGCTGAATGATGGTCTCTTATACTGATGCTTCACAGAGGTTTATTGGAAATGTTTTTATTGAAACATTCAGTGAAGACACCGTAAGAGCTAGGAGCAAAACAAAACCAGCAATATTAATACCATAACATCAAAGGAAACAAATTTCTCCTGCTCACATATAGCATATACATCAAATTTACATCACTCAATTCATTATATCACCTCACTAACTTACAACTATACATAAAGGTCAAGGTCAAGGTTAACAACATAAACTCTATTAAACGACATTTTGATTGCATGTAACTTATTCCGTTAAAGGAAACATTAACAAACCTTGTGCCACTGTCAGCCAGGTACTAATTGGCAAAGGAAACGTACATATTTTTCACTTTAAGGCACACTATTTACCATATCCTAAAAGAAACGTTACTAACAGCCCTTTAACGGTTTTGCGCCAGTTTCCTGTTTCAAAAATAAAAGCATGGATTTCAAAATAAAACCGAAGTACCTTTCAAACAAACATAAAAATATTTACCAAATTTAAAGGTCATTTACAATAACAAACTAAAATAATAAACTACATCAGCCCCTTTTGCTGGCAGCTAGCGATATACCAGCAGACTAATGGCTCAGAAAGCTACAATTAGCTAATAATTTCGAGTGACTTAGGCTACTTTAGCTAACATTTTTGACGTTATTTAGAGAAGTCACAACATCGCCCCTGCATTATCAGAACAGTTTGCACTTTTGCTATATTTCAGTTAAAGTTTGTTTTGAATCTGCATCACTTATTTGTGTCATGAAATTGCCTCTCCATCTTCTTTCTGCCGCAGCAACGAAAAACGTACAACAACGCTGGGCAGTTTTCACTCTTCAGTAGAGGAGTTAGCAAAATATAGCATTAGAAGACAATGTCAGAAAATAATATTAAAATCTATTATCATTACTACTATTATTATAGTTATTTTTAGGGATCCTGTGATGAAATATCTCTATTGTAGGACTGTTTTTAGTCGCAAATGAGGGGGAAACACTTGCGTTTACAATGTTTAACACATGCTTCAGAGCCAAGTGTTAAACGAAGCATCGAGTCAAAGAATTTGTGTCGAGAATTTTTTATCATCGAATTATTCGCACTAGTTTGTAGACAGGTCTGTCACTTCCATTCAAACTATGATCACAGCAATATGCTGTAACACAAAGCAATCACAACGAGTTTTGTGCCAACCAGTCGGAGAATACATGTTTTTCGCTAGCAACAGGTGGTTGTCAGGGGGTCAGAGTCTATGGCTTTATTTTTGTGCCACTATTCTGAGCGCACTTAAAAAAGAATTGTAGGTGCAAGTGTTGCATTTTGAGGAGAAATTTATTTTGAGCGAAGAAAAGCTAAATTTGAGTGACCAAAACTCATTGCTGCGTGCAAAAACTGTATTTCAGTGTTTGCTATTATCCACACACACACAATAGCAGCCCTCAACATTTCTGCCTTTGCGCGTTCAACTCTTTCTGTACGCCGTTATATTTGTACCACAAAACCAGCCAATCACAGACTTGGATGCAAAAAAATCTGATTGGCTACTTTGGTCTCCAATCAGATCGAAATGACGAAATGCAATATCCCAGAATCCATTTTGTCCAAAACTCAAACGAGGCAGTGGCAGAGGAACACAGAGTGGCGGAGTTTGAAATATTACTCTTTCTGGGTCACAAAATAAACTTTTAAGATATTTTCATGCGAGAATGGTGCTGTGTAAACGTCAAATATCTGCTCGATTTATCAAAACATCACATATTGCTCTAATGTTTTCGGAGATGCCTGTTACCCACCAGCTGACCGGGTGGTCACTGGGGTTAAACATAGTATAAGGCTGAACTGACAAAAAATCGGCCGACTACACCACCAGGTATTGTAGGAAAAACCATAAAACTTTTGAATTAAAACAAACGCTGTTTTGACAGTGATGTACACTGTCTTGTTGGTATATATGTATGATTTGTATCACCTTCATGTTTCCCTCTCACCACATATCCAAACCGATATCATGACCAGCAGCTTTTACAGCTGTGGCTCTGGCAAACATCAGCTGATACTAGAAAGTAATATTAAATAAATTCTAACAACAGCTTATCAAGCTTAAACGTGCTGGTGTTGTTTAGCGCAAAATCCGCTGGTTTCCTGTTTCTGGTGCAAAGTGGGCGATAAACAAACAAGAGAGACATCAGCTGATCATTGATCAGTTTCATGATTGAAGTAGCAACAAGAGAGGGAGGGGAGAGAATGAGAGAAGAACAGGCAGTTGTACAGCAAAAACACAGAATAACTCCAGCTTTGTGCGTTTTTTTCATTCTAGCTGAAGTACGGGACTAATCGCGTTCCTTTTCACCTCAATAACGATGTATTGTAATTGGTCCAGCCCAGAGTTGATTAGCCAATTGGCTAATCCACCACCTTTCATTGTTTATACCATTACAAAAACAAACAAGCAAACATAAAAATCACCATCGGCCCACCGGGCAAATGTCCGGTATGCGCAATAGCCAGTCCAGCTATGCGGTCAGCTGGTGGGTAATCGGCATCTCCGAAAACATTAGAGCACTTTTGCAAATATGTGATGTCTTGATAAATCGAGCAGGTGTTTGACGTTTACACAGCACCATTATCGTATGAAAATATCTTAAAAGTTTATTTTGTAACCCACAACGAGTAATATTTCAAACTCCACCACTGCCTCGTTTGAGTTTTGGACGAAATGGATTCTGGGATATTGCATTTCGTCATTTCGAGCTGATTGGAGACCAAAATAGCCAATCAGATTTTTTTGCATCCAAGTCTGTGATTGGCTGGTTTTGTGGCACACGGTGTACAGAAAGAGTTGAATGCGCAGGGGCAGAAATGTTGAGAGCGCAAGCAACTCATAGCGAGCGAGCTCGAAAGCAAAAACTGAGCGAGAGGGGCTGCTATTGTGTGTGTGGGGATAATAGCAAACACGGAAATACAGTTTTTGCACGCAGCAATGAATTTTGTTCACTCAAATTTAGCTTTTCTTCGCTCAAAATAAATTTCTTCTCAAAATGCAACATTTGCACCTGCAAATTTTTTTTTTATGTGCGCTCTATTTTTTTTTTTACGTGCGCTCAGAATAGTGGCACAAAAATAACGCCATAAAGAGTCCGGTCTTTAGGCATGAGTGGCTGCAGCTTTAACAGTTATTTTCCCAGCGACTGCCATCAGCCTTCAGCAACCACTTGCAATCGGTCAGGGTAAACTCATTATTCCTCCATGACCCGGAGGTTGCCAGATGGTCACTGACAGGTCTTTAAGCCTGTGTGACCGGGACCTTATTCGCTTCATCCTACACTGTCACCATGACGGTCATGCGTCCAAATGAGCTAACAACTGAATGTCTGGCGGTTAGTGGTCGTGTCTGCAAAATCTCAAGACCCAGACGTTTTTTCTTCCTCATCAACATCTGTCAGATGAGGTTGTGTTTTGAACATCTGTGGTTTTGATCAGGATCCTCTTTGCAATCAGTAACGTTGTGTACAGACTTTCATGTTCTCTTCAGGAAGTTGTGACATTTCCTGTAGCACCAAGCATTTTTGAAACTAATCCCATATAACAAGCAAATGTCAGCTTGTTTAGATGCTGAACATGATGCATCAGTTAGAGAAAAATTACAAATTATGAAAAACACCAATGTAAGTTGGTGGGCAGTCCTGTGTTATGAGAACAGTTTCAATCCTGGCATTAATTCTCTAAGTTAAATACATTCCTCTGGAGGAATGGAACACCATGCTCACCTCGGGAACGTCAGGTACTGACACAGGTGAATGTCATGGCCTTATACACTCAAACTGCTGTTTGAGCTTTTTGACCCATAGCCATTGGAAAGTGTTGCTCACTACTATTGTCAGCTTAAGTCTAAATAGATAAATTGCCTTAACCTAACAGTGAGTATTGATACAAAGGCTGCAGCTTTTTATGTGTCATTTAGTTATTCTAAAGAACATTTGACAGTGGATTCTTTAGGCTGAGCTAATTGAGTGTTTTTTTGAGGCTTGTGATGACCATATGTTAAGTTTCATTTTTTAGTGATGACTTATTTGTTTACTATTAATAGACTGTAATGGCGAAGGACCAGACAACCACAGCGTTACAGTTTGTTGAGTGTTTTTTATTTACAGAGTTAAAGTGCAGCTTTCCAGCTGCCTCGCTCTGCGCAGCACACACCGCTCTCTCGTCCGGTCCCGGCATCCTCCTGAAATAGGGAAGGCATGACCCGGTGATGGAGAACAGCTGTGTGGGTCAACCTCCCCTGACACAACACACTGAACCCCCCGCTCCACCCCTCCCTGTAGCCGAGCCACATTGATTAACAGGGGAAAAAATCAATAGGATAACTGATATTATAAATCATTAGATTTCCAGTTGATAAGCTGCTATCCTCACATCACATGTACATCTTCTCATCTCAGCTGATCAAACATGCACTCCAGTTATACTGTGATATTGTGTTTGCATATTTTAGACTCTCTTCTGTTATCAGATTATAAAGAAGTAAAAATGTCCCAATTTTCCCATGCATACAAATACAGGAAAACAGAGAAAACTTCTGCGTAATGTTAGTTCTTGTGTTTTGTTTTCCAGCTTAAAGGCGTCGCCCTGGATCAGAGCCAGGATGCAGTGGATTTAACAAGAGAGAACGCACTAAGGTAATTGCAGCACAACCCATGAAAACTATGTTGTAAATGTCCTTTAGCATTGATTTATTTTTATTATAAAGATTACATTACGTTATTATAAAGAAAAAGGATTTTCGTCTGCAGATTGGGACTTGAGGATAGATTAGAGATTCATCACATCGATGTCATGAAGGGTCAGTGAAAGTTTTGCATGTTTCTTTCTAAATAACAAAGCTGATCCCTCTGCTGATAAAAAGATTCTTTTGGGTTTTTTTTATCAGATGCAGAAACTCTACTCAGACTCATTAGGCCAGTTACAACTTTGGTCAGTAACCCTCCGTACCTGTTTTCAGAAGACATGGCGTCCCTTGAACCTGAAATTTTAAGGTGACTAAAAATGCAATCAGTCATTCTCATTTTATATATATTAAACCTGTCTATGTTTAACATTAAAAAAAAAAGCTTTATTCAGTTGGATTCACAAAAGTTGTTATTAAATGCAGAATGTACAAATCTTTAGAGTGAGCTATTAAAGTTGTATTGTTTAAATAATTGACAACAACAATTGTGAATAATTACAATGTCATTAAGCATTCATCTGTTGGGTTTATAGGAGAAGGTGGAAATATATGAAACTATAAAAGATTTATGAAAGATAATCTCTGGGAATATAAAACCAAGCAGAATTTACTGTTTTTGGGTTTCTTACAAATACAGTTGTATTTATAAAAAAAAATTGTACAATTGTTACAATTTGTTAAACATTGTATTTGTTAAAGCTGTTTAATAAATACAATGAAACCAATATAACAATATTAACATACTGTTTAATATATGTTATTTATGAGTAGCTGACCATTTAATCAATGTTGGGATCTTTAAATTAGAAGAAATGATCATAGTGAAGGAAATGTGCACTCATCCTTTACTTTTAGCTGTAATTTGCATGTAAAATGTAAATCTAATAAATAAGCTTATCAGATTTCATTAGAAAACATTTTAAAATATGTGATGTTTGTATCTATTTTACAGTGTGTGCTTTTGCTGTGTGCTGCTCCCCAGATTTGAAGACCCGGCTGCTTTAGACGGAGGCGAAGACGGCCTGAAAGTGATCAAGCAGATTTTGACCCTGGCTCCCCAGATTCTGTCCAGTTATGGGTAAAAACCAAAAAAAGCCAACTCTCACACACAGACGGACACACCTGTGTTCAATTCCTAAAGGCAAAAGCGGCTTGTCATAAGAACAGCATGTTCTGAAAAACACATGTATCGTGTTGCCTCTTTAATGTGTTAAGCTTTCTAAAAGACTTCCAGTGAATGCACTTCCAGGCATGTGCTGCTCTCATCTCGGGGTTACTTTTCAAAATCGAGTCCTGTTGATGATTAATTTTTACCCCATTTCTGTGGGTTTTTTGTTTTATTTCCTGGTGAGAAACAGTCATGCTTACTTGGAGGTGGACCCCAGACACCCCCCACTCATTCGACAGTGGGTGGAGGGGAACGTGGACGGGCTGCAGTTTAAGGAGGCACGGCATGACATCACCGGCAGGTCTGTTCAATAAAACTGCTTTACATCAATATCAGTTTTCATATGAAGTCACTCTGCGTGAGCCCACTTTCAGGGCCATCGCTGTGATTTGATTAAGGTGTCTGGGGTTTGGGCATCGGTGACGCCGGCTCGTTTTTTGTGTTTCCTAGGCCTCGATTCTGCATCCTTCAGAAGGAAGAAGTCAAACAAGGACCACAAGCAGGATCTGGACTGAGAAATTAAGATCCTATTACGCTGGCTTTAGCTCAGGTCGCCGCTGCCTCAGCTCCCCTGCCCCCACTGAACCACCAAGCACGCGCTCACACTGATCTGATAACACCCAGCATTCATAATTTGCACAAGCGCGCATTGTTTTCATGTCACCGCTGCACTTTTAATCTAGTTACAGTCGTGATCACATCCTGCGTCACAATAAAAAATGTGTGCAAGATGGCACAAAAAAAACGCAGGCTCCAAAGCTGAAGGTAATTACCGAAGCTTTTCTCGGAACCCTCCCTCTCAGAAGCGCCCCCTCCTCCCAGGAAGCATTCAGTAGTTCTGTGAATCCGCTGACGAACGGTCCTCCCCTCAGCTTGTCCTCTCGCTGACTCAGATGCAAGCGGCGTGCATTGTTGAGCAAAAGCTCACGCAGCACGGCCTTTACTTCCTCACACAATCTGCTTCTCTCGCATACTTAGAGTTTAAAGGCCACTAAGTCTTTGTGTTTCAAAGGTGATTTAAGGGAAAATATTTCCTAACAAGTGTCACAAGAGCAGTCGTCATGCGGGGGTTGGTGATGGCGATCGCAAGCCTTAACACAACAGAAATGTTTGGCATTTCAAACAACACAGATGAATAACAAGTGGATACAAATGTAAAAGCATGACACGCCAAGAGTCCAGCTGGTGGTTTTAATAGAAAAATGTACACATGTAAAAGGTACAAAAAGATGCTGTACTGAGAAAACAAAAATAAAATGGCATAAAAGATGTCTCAGTGTAATCAGTGTACTTCTCAGGAAACTATATACATCTTGAACTGATGAGGGAGGGGAGAAGATATGGACAATTTTCCACATCCATCATAAAACAGAGTACAGTACTTCATGTTTCTCACAAGTTTTTGTTGTTGTTGTTTTCCTTTTTCCTGGGGTGCTTCGACATCCAGTCCTCAACAATTTAAGTCTGAAACCAGACACAGCAGGATTAACTGAATTTGTACACATTTTGTCACCAAAAACATCACCCTGTGTCCAGTATTTTTGCAACTGGCCTCCAACTGCTGAAGCAGCAATGTCTTTTACGGGCACAAAGGACCCACTTAAAAGTGTTTTTTTTTTTTTTTTTTTTTTTCCCTTAAGCTGAGATTCAGCCATTAATAGTGATTCAGTGAACCTCCTCTCCTCTTTCTCCTCCTCCTCCGCCCCAGCTCAGACCTTGAAGGGATAGTCCTGTAAGTAACGCAGCAGGGGCCTTGGGAGTGGTAGCTGATCGGGACAGTCAGTTTGTCTGTTAATGATGAGGCGTGTGAGGTGCTGAAGAGAGGGGAGGCTTTGGGGCTTGTACAGAGCCTGCTTGAGTTTTAGTACCACTGTGGTCTCCTGGATGCCCTGCTGAGAGGCTTTTGAAGGAGGCTCCTCCTCCACTCTTCCCTCCTCTGCCTTTCTCTCTGGTCCCATGTAGTGCTGCACCAGACTGGGAACGCTGGGGAAGGATGACAGGCTGGGTCTGGCCGGGGAGCTGGAGTCGAGCAGAAAATGGGCGCAGCTGTACTGGATCCGTATGCTTGTGGGGCCACGCGCGGTTCTGACCGACAGGGTCAGCATATACAGAGGGTGACTGCTGTCCCGTACCAAAAAGGCTCCTTCAGATGCCTCCTGAAGAGCAGCGTGGGCCTGGGCTGCAGTCACAGCTCCCCAGTACCATCCTACACACACAAATTCCTAAATATTAGTCACCGTGAACAGATCGTGTTGTCCTGCATGAAGCCTGATGTTTACTTAGCGATGAACAATCAACTAATCTCTCAGAGCAGATAATGAAATGTACCAAACAATACCTGGAACACATCGAGGATTTTTAGGAATGCTTTTTTTTTCCTCCTTTTTTTTGGAATGAGAAGGATGTGAAGCATGTTTTAAACCACACCTGAATTTTCTAGGTAGCAGAAGTTGCTGGCAATGGCCCTCAGATCTTTTGTGGGGTCCCATCGTGGACTGGTGCTTTGGAAGCAGGGGGTGGGAGTTGCAGTTCCTGCCCGCATACCCCGCGGGGATTCAGTGGACGGGGTAGTGGGCAGAAGAGCTCCAGGACTGGAAATCAGATGGAAGATACTAGTAAGCAGACATAAACAAACACAGCAGGAGGATTTATCACAGCTTCCTTGTTTTTAACCCTGGAATTTTAATATTTTTTGGCTGATTTATTTATTTTTCAAAAAACTGACTTTATCGCATTTTATCTTATTTTTACTGCTGACCTAAAAAATGAACTACTAATAACTAGTATTTTTTAAAGGTTACGTTAGATCTCGCAACAGGCCTGCATTTGTCTTGTTTTCACCTGAACAACAATAATAATAATTAAAGCCAATTAAGGCAATTTTACACTTAGCAACAAATAATACACACACACACATATATATATATATATATATATATATATGTATATATGTATATATATATGTGTGTATATATATATGTATATATATATATATATATGTGTATATATATATATATATATATATATATATATATATATATATATATATATATATATATATATATGTAACTGAAATTTCCCGGCTGGGTTTCTTTACAATGACGAGCAAAGAGAAAGCAGAGACACAAAGAAAAGTCAACTCACCCGGGTACACAAAGAATCATTCTATTTCTTCACTTCTCTGGGCTAAAATCCAATCGGACTTTCTTCAGAAAACAGTCAAAACATACAGAGACTAAAATGTATCTAAAGAAAAAGGAGGGAAAAAAATAAAAATCTGGCTAACAAACAATCCGCGGTGACATGGGTTTCATGTATGAATAGCTCGATTGTAACCCGAAGAGCTCCGCGCACGCAAACAGACTCTGCTCCTGTCCTTAACACTGATCAGCAGAGAGGAGAACAACAATAAAATATAATAGAAACGACCTAAAAGCGGCTCTACTGTAAAGCTCAGCTGTCCGCAGCACTGCGTTGGAGTGTGTTGTCGCCAGAATGAGATCCCGATGTGTGAAGGACAGAGTGTAAAGGCTTGGCTTTTAAAATTTACCGTTTCCTAGAAGTCTATTCTGAGAACTCGCAGCACCGGCGGCTCTGACGTCACGCCGGCCGCACCAACTCCCACTCCGCTCCAACCGCCGCCGGTTGTTTCGCTTCGCGGCAGGGCTACAGCTTCTCTATTAGCGCTCCTTCGACGGACAAACCGGGTTCGCACATACATGTGTGTGGGTTTTTTTGTGTTTCGGTTAATTCCCAGGACAACCGCCCCGAACCGTGCTGTTTTTCTCTGGCATCTCTCCCCTCGTTTCACCCGGCGGCTCCCCGCCTTCGCTGAACCTGCGCTCCGCTCCCAGGAACCGCGCGGCAGCTTCTGCCTAGTCGCTTTCCAGGAATAATTGCAGAGCTTGACTCCGCCCCGCCGGGCGGCCCTGACAGAGGCTTCATTCTGGGAATTCACCGCCTCGACATTAAAGATAATAGGAATGCTCACTGGCTATTTCCAGTAATATAGATTTCCCTCGATCCTGGTGGAAAAACACGGCGAGAGGTTTTCTAGGAGCTTTAGAGTAATTACGCTCGAGAAAACAAGTTGTTATTGTGACAATAAACTAAAAAAATATATATAAACCGGGTTAAGACTGCCGTAGAGACAGAGAAAAGCTGATTGTGCTTCAGTTTGTGGCTTCTGATAATCTTCACTTTTATTGCTCTTTTGTGTCTTGTTTGCACACATGCAGCCCTAGATTAAACTATAGTTCATTTGCAGTTACATTTCTGCTTATTTGAGCTCTCCTGGTATTTATTTTCCCGGGAATGTATCTAAGAGATCCCTGCATCGGCCTGCAGCTTACACTCCAATGCATGTAGGTGTTGATATCTTGTTTCATTTACGAGAATATGGCCAAATAAGGGCTGTTAAGGATGATTTCTGACGCTGGGTTTTTGCGTATTGTTGTAAAATCTGTGGCATATCCTGTCCGGCTTTTTAAAATATTTATTCCAATAATACTCAGAGCCATCGCTCAGACATATGTGGTAGTTTGGAAGCAGAGTAATATGTGAAATATGCTGCGTCATAATCATAACCATACCCAGGAGAGAGCGCTGATCCTGAATAGCGTCTTCTCAGAAATCCTGAAATGAGCTTCTTTCTAAGAAGTTTTGTGGACTTTATCTGTCCCTGCTGGGTGAGGTTGAACAAATACCTTTTGGGGCCTTAGGCAAAAAAGCACATCTACATTTTTCAAATATGATTGCAGTAGCATATTTCTTTTATGCTACTGCAATCATATTTTACATACGTATCATGGAAACAGAAAGTCTACAGATGTAATCATTTCTATAGTAAAAAGAAACCAGCAGCAGGCAGGTTAAGGCAGTCACATGCAGTTCATTAAAGCACACAGACACAGAAGAAACTAGATTTAAAGAAATTACATTCCTCATAAATCACTTTGTTTGAACGCCTGTTTATAAATGGTCTGTAATTTATATCCCCTTCTGCATGATAAAACAGGCAGGTTTGTTAGACAGACGTTCGAAAAGCATTCATTCCTTCTTTTGCTTTTCTCTCTCTCTTTTTTAAATTGCAGCAGATAATTTCATAAGTTTGTGTGAGCAGTTTTGAGAAGGTCATAACACGGTGCTAAAATGTAAGAGGGAACAGCTGTGTGTGTGTGTGTGTGTGTGTGGTTTTATGAAGCAGGCAAACAGTTTTAGTGAAAATGTCAAGATGAAGAAGTGCAGATGTTCTAATTGAGATCCTTTTTTTTTTAATTGCAGTGTAATTTCATAGTTTTTGCTTTTGGAAAGGCCACTGCAGTCACGGCACAAGTTTCTAGAAAGCCGGAAGCATGAAGATAAAGAGAAAGGCTGTGTGTGTGAGAGAGAGAGAGAGTGCGCGCGCGCGCGCGCGCGAGCTTCCTGTGTACGTGGAATGCAGTTATTTTCTTGATCCGTGGACTAATTGTTTTTTTCAGTGTTAAAATGCCGTTGTTGGGGAGGGGGTTGTGTGTGTGCAAAAATTCCTGTTACTACCGTGGAAGACAAAATAAATCTCAAGTAAAGAAACATCTGAAAGTCTAAAAACAGAAAATGTGGTTTTAGCTTTAAAGAACTTAAAATTACACTTCAGCTGTCAAAATACTTGCTAAATCATGTTCTAACCATCAACATCCGCTTTAGTGTAGACTTGAGGGCAGCATTTGTGGAATGCACTTCCCCATTTACTTGCACTTTTGCGCTCTTTAATGCCGAGACACTAGTGCGCATAGTTTATGTGTTTGCCTGTTTTTGGATTAAGTCCTAAAAGAAAAAGCAGAAGGGAGTCATACGTCTTTTTATGCTTCTCTTCAGTTGCACTACACTGAGTTGATAATAAAATATTTCAAAGTTACAGTCCTCTTTATCTTCAAGCTTCTCGAAGTCAGATGGGTTCACGTGTTGTTTCGGCCTATCCGTCAGAGAATATTATTGCACATCTTCTGTAACACCGCACCTACGCCTACTAAAAATCTCTTTTATTTGTTTATTTTAAACAGAAATTACTTATTTTCTTTCCAATGTTTTTTAAAAAATAAAGACAAAACACATGCATGTGTTTCTTAATGCCCCAGCCTTTGTTTGGCACGTTTGTCATATATTGCCCTTTTTATACTGCAATAAAATTAATAGTCTGCCAGTAAGCATCAATAAATCTGATAGTCTAGGGCTACACTGCCTAATAAATCAGCTCTGTGTACTCGTTTTCTGTGCTGTGCAGTATTGCCATAAATTTGCATTGCCACCTGTTCACAAATGTATTCATTTTAAGAATTTCCAGTTTTAAATGACCTCTTAATTTTCACATTCCAGGACAAACATGCTTATCAGCAATAGCTCCAAAACCAACGCCCCACGCCAATCGCATATGTGCATACGGAATATAATTTTCCTGTTTGAGCAAAGCTCAGATCCTTAATATGAAGTAATATCAGGCCATAAAAATGTTATCTGACTACACACATTGTCACAATGCACAAGCACTGAAATGTGCTTGATGTGGAAAATATCCCAGTGACCTTTATAGTATCCTATCCTCATGAAACCCCAGCTCTGGTTTGGTTTGCATTTTCAATATATCCCAGCTATTTGGGTTATAAAAAAAGAAAAAACCTAAGCATCATTATTTTTGAAAGTATGTCCTCGTAATTAAGTCAGCACCATTTAACTAAGTTTAAAAGACTTTATTGAGCAGAATGAAGTGTAAGGTGCGAAAAGCCTGCATTTAATGCCTCCATATGACGATGAAGGATCTCAGGAGCATACATGACTCATGCGGGTGTGTAAAAGCCAGATTTTTCAGTGTAGTTTGTTAAAGTTGAGCTCCTTTTTCTTCCACATTCAGTTCCATTAAACATGATTGTTTAGCCTTGCATTCTGAAAAGAAAACGGATAACTTGCCTCATTTCTTAAATTTTCACAGTTATTGACTGATTTATTCATCGCATAATCCTGTCAGCTCTAATTGTAAAACATCTTTTCACAAAAAACATAAAACTTCACAAGTTCCTTACATGGTTTTTTTTGTGAAAATCTTTATTTTTAAAAGAACTACGACTGCCACCTAAGTGCAATCAAATAAAAGCACTGTATTCCCCCTCTGGGATGTGGTGGGCTAAAAGTTGAAAATACCTAAACTTTGTACTGCAGTCCATTGTTTGAGTAAATGTACTTGATTATACTTCCACCACTAGAAAACGCGCCGCATACCCAGAACTTGCAATGATTTAGTAGTTGAGAGATGTCTCGGAAACAATGAATAACTGTTGTCCTGCGCTCAACTGAAGAAAAGAAGGCTCAAAAGGATTCTGAGAAAAGCTTTGCCTGGAATCAGCAACATAAATTCATCTGTGCTGCATTGGGAGAGAAAAAAAACCTTGAGCATCCACATTTGTTCAGAGAAACAGTCCTGAAAAGAACTGCTGGCAGGCACTGACTAGAGAAATTGTTTGCTTTTTTTTAACTGTTTGATTTAGTAGATTTAACTGACCAAAGCTGTGGCATTATTTTTGTGGATTTTTCTTTCTTTCTCCAAATAAATGTGATAATGTGTTACATTGGAGAAAACACAAGGCTGGCTTCATTAAAACTAAATCATGTCCATGAATATGCTGATGCAATGTTTAAAAGACATTAGCAGTGCTTTGGTGTAGGTAAGTTGGATGGCAATGAGAGGTTGGTCGGTCAGTCCGCCCACCGCTTCAATCCAGGCTGAAGAACCTTAACGTCTGCTGGACTTTTTCCTCCTGCGACACCACGACGCTGGCTTTTGGGAATTTGTCTAAAATGCGTGAACAGTTTGGAGTGCAGCAAGTCAGCATTCCTTTAAGTATCTTTAGTCTCAAAGTTTTTTTATTGCTACAAAAACTAATGACATTTTCCTCAGCTGTAGTTAATTATTTGCAAGATTGCCCTAAATAAGCATTACACACACGCACCTGTTAAACAGCAGCACCCTTTGCTTGTAAGTCATGCTGATGCTCATAGTAGTGAAAGTATGATCAAAGGCACTACATCTACTCATTAGGGTAAATTCTGTTACTAGAAAACTTGACCTATATTAGAATAGCCATTCCACTCAGGAGTAACACTGTAACAATATAAACAATGTAATAAATGGGATAAAGTAGCATTGTGTTTTGTGGAATCGTGTGGAAGACACAGTGGAACAGGATTACGAAGAAACCGTTCACGGCAGGCCTTGGATGCAGATTTGTATGGTATGAATCCACAGGCCAGCGCTCAAGCTGAACTGATTTTTATCTAGTTAACGCGACACAGTGAGGTCTTTCAAAAGCCGGAGCTTGACTTCTCTTCAATGAAAAGTGCTGAGTGGAAATACCCTGAAGTGTAAACAATAGCACAGTATAAACAAAATTTTATTTTGAATTTCTTTTCATGTCACTTTTTTTTTCTCTTTTTAATTATGACTGTTCTTACAAACACGGTTGATACAAAACTTGTACTGGAGGCAAGATGACGTCCGAAACATTTCCCCATGCATTTCTAATTCAGTCCTTTTGTATCATATTGTAAACGGCAGAGTTATTTCATATTATTCAAGAACAGATTTGCTTTAAAAATAAAAATAAAATCACTATCTATCTTTCTGAATGCTCTTTGTCTGTAGTAAACTGATCCAGAGAGGCACAGTCAAGATAATTCATCAGAACATTTCCACTAAAAACACATTTTCTGTGTATCACAATTGTTTCAACGCACAGACGGTAGAGGAAAGGCATCATTGTGTCCTAATGAGGTGTTAATGGGTCTGGAGGAAGAGAGGGGAAGTCCAGGATCTGGAGACAGAACTAGCTGTCCTGCACGGCCTCTTCTGTCCCCTTAATAAGCCGCTTGTGTCCCCTTTTTCCTGCAGGGCCTCGGGGCTTAGCAAAAGCCTGTTTGTGGGTGTGCTGCTTAGGATGGACCTCATCGTACAGAAAGTCGGCCGTCAGTTCATCTCCGTCGTCGATCTCCAACTGCAAAAAATAGCCCCACCCCCCAAAAACGGGCTGTATTCAGAAGTTCATTAAAGATATTTCGGCTTGAAATCTTAGAAATTCCATCAATACTGTAATCAGGACTTCAGAGGCCCCAGAGGTGGTTAAGTCTTATCATCTTAAAGAAAATTACTGCTTCAGTATACTTTATTTTTTAACAGTTATGAGATAATTCAGCTGAATAAATCCTAAATCCTGCATGTATGTGTACCAGTAAGATTTAAAATGAAGTAAACATGCTGCATCTAAAACCACCAGACTCAAAAACAATGATCACGATGATATGATCTCAGCAGTAGCTACAACCCATTATGAAACAATGTTATCTAATATACCAACCCACCATCCCCATATCTATCCATCTGTTATACCTTTTTAGCAATTTCCAAATGGTAATCTTTCTCCACTTCCTCTAATAGTCTGCTCTTGCAGCTGGAGTACAGCATCCGCTCCTTAATGCTGCAGCTGTAGCCTGGCATGGAATATATGAACACTGGAGACAGGGAAACATTATGAGAGTTAATAAATACACATTTAAGATTCATTAAAGTGTATTTGCCTCCACAAATAGAATCGGTATTTGGTCGCACTGCTCACAGTCTTTGTACACATTGTAGCTTTGTTTTAAATCGTAATATTAAAAGCTTTCAATAAATATCCACAATAAATGTGGTGTCAGTGCCAGTGAGTGTACAGCTGTCTTTCCACAGAAACAAAATGCAGGAGGATTATCAGAGTGCAAGGATCAGTATCATACCGACAGATTCCAGGTAGTCCCCTTCGTGGGAGTGTTTGTAAAGGAAGAAGTGGTATCTGGGAGTGTCTCTGGGAACTCTGCAGGGCAAATCTCGAGTTTCTGTCGGGTTAGAGTGGACCAGCTCAATTGTCTCCTTCTCTACATCCAGCCTCTGAAACACAGTGAACAAATGCACGCTAAAAGACCACTCCTCATATTAGTTTTTAAGGAACTCTGAAATATGAGCTAAAGTTGGCTCACCAGCTGCACGTAGTTGATGCGTTTTTGGGCGAGCTGCTGTAGGGCTCTTTTGGCTGCATCCTGTAAGGGAAACGCAAGGCCCTGAAGAGTCTGGTGCTTACTCTCAACACTGATCTCTGTCGTCACCTGCAGAGGGCAGCAAGCAGAGGGGCATGTGTGTTTTCAAGCTTCTGGAAAACAAAATTCTCAAAGTGTTCAATATGTTCAATAGCAGCACTTTCTGTGGCTGCAGGACTTTTGCAAAAAGGATAAGTTAGTATGACCACTGGATCACATTCATTCAGTATTACAGCAGAGTTCATCCACATACCTGTTTAACCCGGCCCTGAAAAGACAACCACAACAGTTATAAGTTCAATGTATGAAACAACCAGTCTGTAGCTCATGTTTCAGAAGAAGCAGCTCACATGCAAAGCTGTGTTGCAATAACGACAGTACGCCTGAAAGCATGTTGACCTTTTACCTCTGTAATTTTGATCCTCTGGAGCTCCTGCTCAGCTAATGTGAGCGGAGCAGGACCTGAGCAGGATGACACATGGTGCTGGTAGCCCAGCAAGCAGATGTCCTCCTAGTGTTGAAAGCACAACAAGCAAGTCTTTTACAGGAAGCTCGAGACAAACGCTGCTAAAACGTGTCGTCGGAGAGGTATAAATTTAGCTGGGCCTCACTTCGGTTGTGCCAAAGAGCTCGTATTTGATGTGGCCACCGCCAAACTCCTTCTTCACTGTGGCTCGCGTGGCAGCATATAACATCTTTTGTTTCACCTGCAGCCATCAGAGAGGGAAATGAATGTGCCAGCTTTAAAATCTGAAAGTGTGGAGTTTATGTTAAAGAGGTGGGCCCACATAAATAAGCAAGAATGATCACAGACAGTGCAGAGTTAGTTTAATGGAGATGAGGATCTATTCATTTATTGCTAGGATCTCCTAGCACTGAGATAGCCTTTCACAAATTAGGCATCTTTTTTGTAAATAAAGCTTTTTAAAATTGTGTTTCACTTTATTAAACTTAGCTGCGTTTCATGTTTAATAAAGGCCTAATAGTATGCTTCAAATGTCTATATGGAATTATTCAGGTCATTGGGGTTAATTTTTAGAGGTGGTGGAATAGATCCAAATATCAATAGTATTGATACCAGTGCTGGTATTGATACTAGCATGATAGAATTGATGCATGGTATCGGATCAATATCAAAATTTAAGTTAAAAGGATGCTTCAGTCTGTCACTACCCTTTACCGGGAACAATACATCCTCTCATAAAAGCTCAGCAACTCTGTGTTCATGTGGCTTATTTTTTTTGGCTCAGAATAAAGAAAACTGGTATTTCTTACTGGAGACTGGTCTGGAGACCACGAAAGAAAGACCCACTCGTAGCCCAGTGCATTCTGGGAGTCTAGGCGGTACAGGATGTAGCAGGGCTCCTGGTCATCGAGTAGAGGAAGCAGAAAGCGATCATAATCCTGGTCCCAGCTCTTCTCTGGCTCTCTGTAGGCCCCCAGCACCAGCTGCTCTGAAAATCCGACCACTACTCATCACATACCTCAGCATACTCACAGTAAATTTACACAAAAGATTCTTGTTTGTGATTATAAAGCATGAGGGTGAAGTTGACCTCACTTGTTGCTGGCTAATTATTCAGCAGCATGCTACAGCAGAAGGTGCCTTTCTATTCATAGTACATGAGAAACGTTACATCAGACCAAATGTGTACTCTTTCGCTACTTTCCAACATTTCTGAAACACAACTCATTTTCAGGTCTGTGTAACAATTGCTTTATAATTTCTTAGAGATGAATTGCTTCTTACATTTCTAATCACGTCTCTCTCATTTTCAAAGAGCTACAGCGCTTTTTTTTTTATAAACAACTAAAGCATGTGAAGAAAGACAGAACTTAAACTGAAAAGATTAATGGTTTGGTCTGTAAAATTTCAGAAATGTGCTCTCTGAAGCCATCCACTATCATCAGAAAGAAAAAACCGTGAGAAACACGCTCATTATTTCCTTCCTAAGATGGTTAGAATGGTCATATTACAGAAAAACAGCAATTTCCGATACAAAACTTGGATGTGGGAATAATGCAGACTAAATAACTTCATCCTATATTAAGCCACATGACTATTGTGATTCTGAGAGCCCCAACTGCTATGGAGAAAGAACGAGAAGAGCAACGGCGTGCTAAAAATATCTCTGGCTTCATTTCTGACTGACACAACGATAGCGGGTTAAATCTGTCCGTAGCAGTGACAAACACTCTGAAACACACACATTAACCCAAAGTCTGATGTCGCTCAGGGGTGCAGGGGGATTTCCTGACTGTCTCTGGGGGCATGCTGCTATTCTGAGCTGCAAAGCATTCCAGCTCTGCACGCACATATTTTCCATCAGCCAGTCTCTCCCATCTCCCCAGATCCATATTAGTATAAAACTGCATTTAAACTATCCACTCGTAGGTGGAGGGCCTCGTCTTTTCTAGTCACTGGTTAGACTCCACCACCACTACAGAGGACACGACTGTGTGCCCTCCTGAGGCAGCAGTGATGAAATCAGCTTGAATGATCGTGTTTCTCTTTTTGACATTGGAACAAACACGAGAGGAGACCGGTGACATGGTTACTGCAGCAGTGTGCAACCGTGTCACGTCACTCCAAAATAGCACATGGAGTCATCCAAACGCTTTAGTCGGGAAGTAAAACAGGCCTGACGCCCTTCTGCTGAGTTTCTCCATCTGTGTCCTTCCAAATATTCAACGTGATAGGCACAGTCCACAAAGATAGCCCCCCCTGAAAAAAAAAAGGCCCAGAATGCATTCACCTTGAATCAAATTACAGCGTGGCATTGATCAGATACCAAAAACAAGGCGTAAACACATCATGAACATTTCTGTCTGCCTCCATAATCAGCCACCCGGACACCTATTGCCAAACTGACTGTTTCCACAAGCTGCTCAGCTGACACGCTGAGTGATTGCTGTCACACAACAGCTGCCAACAGTCTGCTTTTCCTAGACGTCAGACACGGCGTGTTGCAATTCCCAACTTTGTTTTTTGCTTTCATCCACAGATGACTTGAAGATCTGAGAAACCATCATCAGCTATGAAAAACCCAGAAGGTCTTTAGGAACACATTTACTGCCGATTTCAGGGTAATTCTAAAAGTCCTGCTGAAATGTTTTCAGGCCCGTCGACCCTCCTGGCCTCTAAGAAAAAAAAAAAGGAGTCCTTTACAGGAAACAAAGTGTAGCTGTTCATAGATGATCAGGGAGATAACTTATGATTAGTGGTCGCAAACGGACGTCAATGATCTAGCCCTCTAGCAATAAGACAAATGATCAACTGCTTACATTTTTCTTTCCATGACTTTCTCCAACTAAAATCATCCTGTGCTTCATCTCAGTTTAGCTGGTTTTCAGACAAACCAGAGCAGCTAAAGGCCTCACCTCAGGCTTCAGAATACTGCGATTTACATTTTTAAACATTAAATAGAACTAACAATTTGTTTATGAAAGAAGAAGAAATCTTAGTTGCGTCTGTAGCTCAGTTTCAAAGGAGACAAAACGCTTTAACAGAAGATTTTTGGTGTGTTCAAAGAGACACAAAAACTAACACGATGCTTGGTTTAAAATGATAAAATGTCGGTCCTCTTGAGGTTTTTATTTTCGGCATCTCCATTCTACACTGTCCTTGGTCACTCACCGTCTTGGATGCGCACCTTGATGAGGCGCACTGTTCCACCTCTTGCCCTGGCCAAGAACTGCCTCAACTCTGGTGTCACCACAAGTGCAAGAAACATGGCGGGTCAGCTGTGTTTTTCTCCCGCCAGGGGCTGGCTGTAGCAGGATGAAGACACAGAAGTGAAAGCTCCACAGGGCCAGGCCAAAATTATTCAAGTCCAACCAAAGTCCGGCGTGTACGCGTCCTTCACTTGATCGATGAGTACGAGGACAGAGCTCCTGAAGAAGAGGATCACTGTGCGTCTGGGTTTGTTGAAAGTGTGCGACAGTATGAGAAGGGACATTGCTCAAGTAACTAGGACAGTATCATGTGCACAGAGAGAGAGAACCTGATCACCTCTCCTAAATTTAGCTCCCACTGAGTAGCTACCGGCCTGTGAACAGCCCACCACACACCAAGACCAAGCAGTGGAGCAAGAGAGCATGACCTCCAGACCTGATTACCAACTTCTGAATGACTGAAGAAGTTATTTTTACAAAGAAAAAGGTAAATATTTACTGCTGCGGGCAAATTATCGGTCACAACGCAGGACTGTGTAGGATGCTGTTGTTTTACCATTAACACATGTGGGAGTGAACCACACCAATGCTATACCTATTACTAGAATTTAACACAAAAACAACAAAATATTATAAACAATTTGAGTTACGGTGTGAAAAACTGCCCATTAATGTCTCAGATTGTGAAAGATGTTTTTGTAGCTCTAAATACCTGGTCACGCCAACAGCACTCTCCTAGTCTGAGAAACATATTTTAAATCTGACAAGTCGAGGCTAAAAATATCTCCAGCTGTTTGTGCTACATCACGTTACACCTGAAAGTCAATCTCACTAAATCAAAGTTGAAACAAAAATAAAAACCCAGCCCCGCACTAGCTCAAATTCTGCCAGTACGGTGTGCAAACATCATAAAACACCTCATAAAATATATTGTGATTGAAAAACGATCAAATTCAACTAATTTTCCTTGTGTCTATTTGAACTGTCCTTCTGGACAAACACACCAAAGAAAACCCTCATTAATTGAGTTTAAAGTCATACTTTTGTAAATATATATCTTAATACACTCATCCAACCATGACTGGTACACCTGCTCAAATGATCATTTACAAAACTTTCTAATGAGCCAGTCAATGCATTTAGGCAAGACATGGTGAGGAAGACCTGATGCAGATTACAGTGAGCATCAGAATGCATAAGAAAGGTGATTTTAAGAGACTGAGTGTAGTTTTGTTGTTGTTGGTGGCAGACAGGCTGGTTTTCCCACACAGCCATCTCTAATACAAAACAAACAAAAACGAAAATAGGCCTCATAGATACTTGAGGTGAAGGACCAGAATGATTTCAGCTGGCAGGACAGCCAACAGTAACTCAAATAATCACTCAATACAACCAAGGTATGCAGAAGAGCATGTCTGAACACATCATCTTCAAACCTTGAAGCAGATGGCCTACAGCCATCTGTGTAGAAGACTACACCGGCACAGACTGCGAAATATTTCCTGGTGCTTAAGGCTCCTGGTAGTACCCCTCCACCACAGCCCGATTAAGTATTGCTGCTACACAATGTCCACCCCTTTGTGACCATTTCTTATGATAGCTGCCTCCGTGATTATAACACACCGTGTCACAAAGCTCAGATCATCTCAAACTGGTTTAAACTGGCCTCCACACCTTTACGATGTGGTGCAGACAAATGTGCTCCAACTGTGTGACGCCGTCTTTTTAATATGAACCCAAATCTCTAGTGATACTGTTTTCAGGACCTTGTTGAATTGATGCAATAAAGAATTAAGGTTGCTCTGAAGGCAAGAACGGGCTCCAACCCACGGGTGGAACCCTCCCATTCTAAAAAAATCCAACTCATTTAAAAATCACAGACACAAAAACCAAAAACAAACTTCTTAGAAACTCTTTAATGTTAAATAGAAAAACATTTATAAAAAAAAGAATGCACAACTGATCATTTCTGTAAAGTCATTATTTACAAATTTCATCTGATTTTTCACACAGGTCCATACGGAGCTGACTGCGATGACCCCTGCTGGTTACTCTGCTTCCCTTCATCATTCATCAATGGTGGGGAGCCAGAATGCCTGAAAGATTAAATATGAACAATTCTGGTTACATTTCATCAATATGAAGCCCTTTGCGTGCCAGCAGTACAAAATAATAAACAGGCTTTTATTTTTTTTATTTCTTTTAAATAAATGGATACTGGTAACTATCCCACAGTTCAACCCCAGCATAAAAATTAAGACCAAGCAGAGCTACATTCTCTGGGCTGTTGTCTTTTCAACTAAGCCCACATTGCTGCTTCCACTGACCATGTTAGAGCATGCGCTTGCAAACGTCATGAACTTCGGATTGAACTGCAGGCAGGTAATCGGGCCCGTGTGCTTCCCGTCTAACAAAGCCACCTTCATCCCACTCTCGGCGTTCCACACGTGGATCTTTCCGTCCTCGGAGCCTGAAACAGGTGTGCAGAAATGTGATAAATGTTCAGCCTGTCTCCTTTGATCTCACACTGTTTTAACAATTGTCTTAATTTCATTTAAGGTGGATTTTAGTGCAAAATCAAATCTCATTTCTGTTCTGCTAGTCCTGAGTGAGATCAGTATAGAACCTACACTTTTGGTTATGGTGTTAGTGTTTATACGTGTGCCCCACAACCACCACCTTGAAGTCTGTTGATTGTAAATATCACAGGTAATTATTTCCTTCCTGATCAATTAATCTTTCATGATGATCCTCGTTAGCAATTGATATCAGACATACACAAACTCATAATGCTGTATATTATATATTAATGTTTTAAGTCCGAGTGTGTTCTAACTCTATCCATTACTAATGCTTAATTTCATTCAACATGTCTCTGGTCCCCCACACACAAAAGATCACACCTTGGATGTTGTTTTCTCTCTTGGCCTTAATATCAGTAATTTATGTGTTAATGATATTCATTTGAGTGTTTATTGCTGTACATTTTTTAAACCTTAGTTTTCCTTTGGACCCATCACCAGTTAAATGTAGAATCGTAAAGCCACTTATTACTTGGGATGTTGCTCAGAAGTTCTGTGATTTGTTTAATCCATCTTTGCTGAGGGATTGCCCTGATGTTGCTACATGTTTTAATAATCATTGCTCATTTATTCTTAAAGTAGTAGCACCAATAAAACCTGCCTTCATACCACTAACAAAACTTACTTCATGGATAAATGAATCAATTCGTAAATCCAAAAGAAACTGTCGTAGAACGGCTGTGGAAATCCACTAACCTCGAGGTTCACAGGCTTCACCTAAGAAAACTTTGGCTGGAATATTTTCCTAATCTTATTTCTTCATATAAGAAAAATTCTAAGGTTCTGTTTGAAACAATAAACTCTTGTTATACCTGTGTCCTCTAAAGCTGACAGTAATTACTTTTTAAATTTTTTTATGATTAAACTCAATAATGTCAGAGCAAGCAGATCAATCACCAACCTGACTGAGCAACAGTGAATGCAAGCAGAAGTAAAAATGTAAAACTTGTGATCTTAACTGTCACTGTTGTGTATCTGTGACTCGCTAAATAAGCTATCTGCAGACCACTGACTAGACACCATCCATGAAAGTGCTGTGGTGATATTTTTAAGTGGAAATACACCACGCACTGTGCAGTGCTGCTTGTCATGCATGGATGGCTCTACCTTGCCAGGGCACAAAACCTGCTTTTCCTCACTTTTCCTAGAATCTCGAGAGTGAAGTCACTCCCAGCTATGACATCTGACTTTCGAGGTATATAGAATGCAGCGTCAGCTTTGGGTGTGTGCTGATATTGCGATAGTGTGATTAGGACATCAAGGATTTTTTTCCAGTTATAAAAGAGTGGATTACTACAGTAATAAAGGCACTATTAAATAAAACGTGTTATATATATGTTTTTTGTACACAGGTGTCTCTCTATTAAAAATAAGTTGCCCCATCTATTTGTAATAATAATTCCAGCTGCATAAAAACAAAAACAAACAAGCTTTTATTATGGTGTTAAGTATTCAAGGCAATGAGTGGTAAACTGCATGTCGAAAACGTTATTCGATTGGTTTACGCAATTCAGTATTCTACTAATTCTACAAATACATATGCAATAAGGTTAAAAAACCGTTAATACTAAAAGTACTGACAATAAGAAAAGAAAAAAAAAATATCAAGTTTGCACTGGTGCAACCTGTTAGTAAATCTGGTCTTCAAAATGTAGAATGTGCGCCATGTATCGTTAACAGACTTCAGGGGTATGTTTCTGTACATCTGTTAATTTGCTTATTTACATGCTACTTACATATAAATCAAACTAACAAATATATGCATTAAAAGATTTTATTCTAAACATTAAGGCAAGACAGAAGCGGTCATCTTAACTTACCTATCATAACAAACTGAGAATCAGGAGTGAATGAAGCCTCCAGTGTTACACCTTTACTGTTGTTGTAACCCTGAGTGTACATGAACAGTATATTCAGTTATACATGTTGAATCCATTTTACTGGATTGGTTTTTATTTTTCATATTTAAACACTTGAGCTTTATTTTATCCAGTAAATTTCTGTGTTGTAATAACTTGTCTCTTACCCCAAAGGAGTGAAGCACAGCACCCTTAAAAGCGTCTAAGATGCGCAGAGCTCCACCATTAGTAGAGAGAAGAATGAGCTTTCCATCATTGCTAAACTTCAGTCCTGTCCACTCACATGTTCGATCATACTGAAGCTTAAAGGTTGCAAATGGACCCTGTGGACGACAGGTGACTACTCAGTACTTTTCCCCCAATAAAAAAATGAAACAAAAAACAAAAAGTCTCTAATGAATTAATGCCTCTTACCTTATCAAACGACCGCAAATCATAAAGTTTAACCATTTCTGAATTTATTCCAGCAGCGAAAATCAGACCCTCTGGGTCAAATGAGCAAACTGGCTTTCCCTGCAGGTGCATCAGACCCTGAAATTTCAAGGTGACATGATAAAGCCGGTGTCAGTTATACAGCTCTTCTCCAATATTAAACAATAGGTTGCATACAGGTATAACAACATTTGGAGCTCACCTAACTACAACCAAATATACTCACCTGACAGTTGGGTGATCGCAGATCCCACAGTCTGATTGTTTTATCTAATGAGCCAGAAATAAATGTGTCATCCACAGGAGACATGGAGAGAGATGTCACTCTGGTCACAAAACAAACAAAAAAAAAAAAAAAAAAAAATTACAACAGGGTAACCTTGAATGTAACACTGCAATTCAAACCAAAATAAAATCCAGTTCTCACCTTTTGTTATGCCCCGGAAAGTAGCGGATGTATTTGTTGTCATGAAGGGACAAGTACCGTATAGTGTCTTGGAGAAAAAGACAAACATAATCAAAAAAGGAGGAGAAGCCCACAGCCAAGTTATACATTAAACAAGACAGCAAGAGCAACAGCAAAACCCAAAACATGTTTTCTTCCACGCATGAAGTTTATTACAGGTCGATCTGATGAGGAGACTCAACCTTGGGCAAGGCAGTCACTTGTACAGTTAGCTCCTGTATTGGGCAGAATCACAGACCCTCAAACTGTACAAACAACTACCTCAGACCAAAGTGAGCAGTCAGTCCAGCAGTCATCAACTGGCATGCAACCATCGAAACACATATCATCTTACCTTAAATGTGATAACTTCAATGTTAAATGCACAACAAACATGCCTCCTTGTTTACTCCCACACTGCTGTTGTTATCATTTTTGACCATGTGAGACATCTTATTACATTAAAAAAAAAAAAAAAAACCTCAATCCTACTACACTACCAAGCAAAAACTACAAAAAAACCCCAAACACTTGTGCATCAACATACCATCGATTTTGTTGGAACTGTAGACCACAGTGTTTGCAGCATGTGTGTACCTGATCAGATCCACGCCATACTTTTTACTGTAGAGAGTCCTCTTGGGTCTGCAAACAAACAACCATATGGACTTTTAAAATAACCCCTTTGTCAGTGAAGAAACACACCAAAAACATTTCATTAAAACTGAGCATTGTGCTCTTTATCTTAAGTGTTTATGTACTGCATCAATTTAAGACAAAATAACTTTACTGTCTCCGGTAGGGGAAATATGGGATAGAAGCAGCTGCTGCACGAAACCCTCCCAAAAACACCACCAACAAAAAGAAAGACAACGCAGCAAAAGGGCACACGGTCCCTAGCAATGAAGGATTTCTCTGTCATTCAGTCATGAGCTTTTACATTATCGGTGATTATATTTATATAAGCGGACCCTGTAAATCCTACCAGAGATCATCAACACAAACCCATCAAACACACACATACTGAGAACACTCCTTTCAACGTTAAGGGTTTGGTTCGAGCAATGTGACTATATATTTATTTGCTAATATAGTGCATAACTGCAGACACTAAATCTAAGATTTATTGTTAATTTGATGTTGCTTGCACTCGGACAATTTTACGCTGAGCATTAACGCAGTGCAGCACAGGCCTCGCTAGTTAGCATAGCAAATAGCTAACGTCAAAAAACAGCAAAGTAAAAAAAATAACAAAAAATACGGAGAACTCGCTCTTACTTTCCCTCCTGGCAGTCATACAAGACTAGCGAGTCATCGTCGCTGCTGGAAATAATCGTTTCACCATTCGAGCTGAAGTCGAAGCAATTAATTTTGTCTGTGTTTTCGCGAAACACTTTAGCAACCCTGAAGCTCCGCAGCACATTGTCCGTTAGCTTCATGATGGCCTGTCTGTGTCTGAGGGTAAGCGCGCCCTCGTTTTGATTTAAATCGAATCACTAGTGTCACTTATGTAATCTTTACAAATATATGAGCTGCGGAGATGTGAAAGGGGTCTTTTTTCCTAAAAGAAGGATAGTTCAAACACAGCGATAAAATCCCGCCTGGGATACTTCTCTGTCCTCGGCGGAGAGGAGGAGGAGGGAAAAGCGCCGCTTTCGCCACGTCAGTGACGCGCATATATATTCGTCACCTGACAAACTCGGGCCTAGGAAACCACGCGATATTGCAAGATGTTATCGCGATAGCTGCATTGTACCAGCAACAGCGTCGTTATTTACACAGTTTGCTTACCAAATGCAGTTTAGGAGTTAAAAGCTTATTGTCTTTTTTTAAAAGCTCTACTGTAGTCGAGTTTGTTTTAGAATGTCTGTTTTTAAAAAGCAAAGCCTTCTTGCATTAGCATTAGCACTTTCTGGCTGTCACCGTTAGCCTTGTGTGTTTATCACTTGGGTCCAGTTATCTGGCAGCCTCTAGATTTGCAGGATGGACGCAGAAGTGAAGAAGAAAGTACCAACGACAGTTTTGTCCTCACAGAAAGACAAGTCCATGGTACGATTAATTAAGTGAAATGTTCTGTTTGCCGCTCGTGCTTTTTTTTTTAATATTTTTTAATGGAAATCTCTAAACTTTGGTTGTAGAGGAAGAATTCTGCTTTATTAAATGCCAATGCATTTCATGCAGGGGTAAATTAAAAATAATTTGCCAATAGGCGTTTGATTTACTGAGATAACAAGTAGCATGATATTTAAGTTATCCACACCGGTCATTTTGTTAGGTACACCTGTTTTGCTACTTGTTAAGGCAAATATAGTTAGGTGGCATGGTCGCTGGTGCCAAGACGAGCTCGTATGAGTATTTCAGAAACTGACTTCTGGGACTTTCCCAACCATCAACCATCTGTAGAAAAAAAAAAAAACACTCCAGGGAGAATGGTCACACTACATAAGGAACACTGGTTATAACCAGGTGAGCAGAATAGGCAGATGGGCTACAGCAGCAGAAGCCCACAGTGTGTGCCACTCCTATCGGCTAAGAACAGGAAACTTACGCTACAATTCATACAGGCTCACCAAAATTGTCATGAAAGTTTAGCAGAACGTTTCCAGATCTCACAAATCTTGATTTTTGCTGCAATGTTGAGACACTCCATCCCTTTATGACCAAAAATTGCCCATCTTTTGATGGCTGCTTCCAGCAGGATAACTCACCATGTCATAAAGCTCAGATCTTGTCAGACTAGTTTCTTGAACATGTCAATAATTTCATTGAATTCAAATGGCCTCCACAGTTGCCAGATCTTAGTAGAGCAACTTGTGGATGTGGTGATATAGGAGATATGCATGTGAAGCTGACAAATCTGCAGCAACTGTGGTGCACCAGGGTGTTTCCAGCACCTTTTTGAATTTGTGCCATAAAGAATTAAGGTCGTTCTGAAGGCAAGAAAGAGGTAGAATGTGGTATTACAGAGGTGTGCCTAACAAAACGACCTGTAAGTGTTTCTGAGGGTTTTTTTTGTTTCTTTGTTTTGTTTTTGTTTGTTTTGTTTGTTTGTTTGTTTGTTTTTTTTACAAATTTAACAAATCTAAAATCTCATCATATAACATTGTCATTATTGTCTGGATTTCTAGCATGTACATCTAATCACATTAAAATACCACAATCCCAGTGGCTCAGCTTTCATTTGTAAAAAAAAGAAAAAAAAAAGAAAAGAAAACAAGCAAACTACCTAAAAACCAGATGCACAACCTATCTCTCTCTGTTTTTTATACTATATTTTACTTTATTTTACTGTGTATTTCTTGTAGTTTTGTATTCATGGTGTATTATGGTTTTCTGTAACTGAATGTTGTAATTTTTGTTTTTGCATTGTGAATGAAGAAGCCCAACAAGGGTTGAAATTTAGCAATAGCTATAAACTCTATTTGCACCACATCAGTTTCATGCTCCATATCAGAACTATGTTAAACTGCATTGTCCCTACTAAATAAATAAATGAAAATTATGTCTACAGGGCTTAAAGACGGGTGTGGCTACACAAGAGGCTGCTTTGTTTAACAGCAATGAACAAAGTATGGGTATCACTGAGTTTAATGCAATCTGTGGCAGAAAAAAATCAAAATACAACAAAAACGACTTAATGCGCAGCTGAAGTGTCAGCACTTTCATGTGGCATGTTATCCTCTGAAGTCAATCATTACACCAAAGGTACACAACTCCAGCCAGTGTCTGGCCAGATTGTTGCCACACTGCCTAACCTCTGAGCTGGAGTCCAAACGCAGCAGGCTTCCACAGGGAAACACCAGCTTCATATGACATTTGCAACCTTCTCGGGTAGGCAGCCTCGTGACTCTACTGAAACACAAACCTAAATGCATTTATGTAAGTATAGTTTTAGCTAGTATAAGAATAAAAAGGTGTTCTTTTTGTTTTCAGAACAGTTAAGCAAAATGTATTCCTCTGTATTCCTGCAGTCATCAGACTTGACCATAAACAAGACTTACAAGAAGTGTGATGACTGAACAACACAAAACAAGCTCTTAAAAAAGGTGAATTTGAGGCACACAAAGTAAATTTAAGAAAAAGTTCTAATTATAATTGCTTCATGACTTCTACATGACTATTTCCTTTTCCTTTGCAGGTTATTTATGGTTTGTTTAAATTGTGCTCTCTTTAAAAATCTGTTCAATTCTTCTATATCCCTTAGGACATTTCTGCTCAGATCCACTGAATTATCAATGGCCCGTGTTCTTTCCTTGTTCCGGTCTCAGCCTTTTCTGCATCTTGTGGCGAGGAGAAAACCCACGTTCTGCAAAATGTCAATGGACATGCGGGCACGTGAAGTGTTTGCAGCTGCAGTGGAAGCTGTGCAGCCAGATACTGTGGTCTGTCAAAGTATTGAGCGCAAGGAGGACTCTGTTGTTATTGATGGTCGCACATTCACGCTCAAACACAACCTGCACTTGGTGGGCTTTGGAAAAGCTGTGCTGGGAATGGCCGCTGAGGCAGAGAGGATTGTGGGTGATCATTTAGTGAAAGGAGTCATAAGCGTGCCACATGGGATTCAGCAAACATTACAGCAGCATGGGAAAGAGTAAGCGAATGCATTTAGAGGTAAAAGCAACTTAAAGTGTTAACTCAGGAAGTAAAGTTAATAATATTTCTTTTTCCATCACAGCCATCTACTGCTAAAAGAAAACAGCCGCATCAAAGTAATAGAGGGAGCTAAACACAACTTGCCTGATCCTGATGCCCAGAAGGCAGCTGAGGAAATCAAGCATTTAGCCAGTGAGCTGACAGAGAAAGACTTGCTTCTTGTACTGATTTCAGGTACGAATGGCACTTCTTGGTTATTGTTAAAAATAATAAAACAATAATCGTTTCACAGATATCATTAAAAATATTAATTTAAATTCAGTTTTGTTTATATAGCACCAATTCACAACAACAGTCACCTCAAGACACTTTATAGTGTAAAATGAAGACCCTTCAATAATACAAAGAAAGCCCCAACAGTCAGAAGAAATTTTAAGCCTAATGTTAAAAGTAGAGAGGGTGTCTGAAAAGCTGAAGGCTCTGCCTTCCATTCGACTTTTAAAATACTAGGAACCACAAGTCAACCCGCTGTCTGAGAGTATAGTGCTCTATTGTGGTGATACGGTACCCTGAGGTATTTAAGATAAGATTGTGCCTGATGATCCAAGACTTTGTATGTGAAGAGAAGGATTTTAAAAATTGATTCTGGGCTTAACAGGGAGCCACTGAAGAGAAGACGATATGGGAGAAATATGCTTTGTCTTTCTAGACCCTGTCAGTACTCTGCAGCATTTTAGATTGGCTAAAGGCTTTTCAGGGAATTTAGTTCACGATAATAATGAACTACAGTAGTACGGCCTAGAAGAAATTTATAAATAAATAAAATAACAATTTCTAAAATTAGATGTTTCTAATTTTAGAGAAATTCCACAAATGCAAAAAAGCAGTGAAAATATTTGTTTAATATACACACTGGTGGACATATCCTGGTCGTAAACGACTCCAAGATATCTGTAACGCATGCTGGTTTTCATCATTAAATAGGTGGGGGCTCTGCATTGCTACCCGCACCCATCCCGCCAATCACCTTGCAAGAAAAGCTAGATGTTACCTGCAGACTTGCAGGTGCTGGTGCCACTATTCAGGAGCTGAACACCATACGTCGTGCCCTTTCGTTGTTAAAGGGTGGAGGGCTTGCACATCAAGCTTACCCTGCACAGGTAACAGACAGTTTTTTTAGCCTTCTTTTAAACAGAGTTTAAAATTCTCAGTATTGTAATTTGTACGTCAAATATCACTCTTATAACGTCTTCACAGGTTGTTGCACTGATACTATCTGATGTGATTGGGGATCCTATTGACATGATAGCTAGTGGCCCCACAGTGATGAGTCGGGTGTGGCCTGAGGAAGTTTTGTCAATCCTTGAGCGTTACAAGCTGTTAAACTTGCTTCCGACATCAGTAAAGGAAGTCCTCGACAAACCAAATTCTAGGTGGAAAGAGAATAAGGAGGAATCTGATACATCGGGACATGTTCTCAATGCTGTGATTGGCTCCAACGGTGTTGCCCTTAAACGCGCTGGTCTCCGTGCTCGAGAGCTGGGCTTCCTCCCTGTAGTCCTTTCGCCAAGTGTGTGTGGAGATGTGCGGTCTGTGTCTAGACTCTACGGCCTGCTGGCCCGCTTTGCCTGTTCTCGAGAGGAACCTCCTCCTGACATTGCCACTGAGGTGCTGAAGCTGGGCCCTGAAGTTGGTGTGGAGAGCTGGGACCTCTGCCGTACAATGCAGGTTTTAGAAAAAGGGCGTATAGAGGGATGGGGTGCCACATGTCTGTTAGCTGGAGGCGAACCCACTGTGGAGCTAACAGGCAAAGGCCGAGGTGGTCGGAACCAGGAGCTGGCTATGCGAGTGGGGCTGGAACTGAGAAGCTTAGGGCTTCTGCCTAAAGGGCCAGTCTTTCTGAGTGGGGGCACTGATGGTCAGGATGGACCCACTGAGGCAGCAGGGGCGATTACTGATGGTGGTTTGTACGATGAAGCGAAAGCTCAGGGCCTGGACATCGACAACTTCCTTATCAACAATGATTCTTACACGTTTTTTTCTCGTCTTTCTGGTGGGCAGCGGTTACTCGTACCCGGCCTAACTTGCACGAATGTAATGGATGTGCACATGCTACTGATTCCAGCTATTCCTATTATCATCAGATAATCCCAAAACACAAAAAATTAAAGGAAACTATGAACACATTCTTGCACCATATTTATGAATCTAAATGAAGGATTGTTGGTATTGATAAATAAAGATGTAATTGGAAAAAAAACACATATATATGTAAAAGTATTACAACGCAAACAGTAAATGAAGAAGTGTGAGGGTGGGGGTTAGTACTGTCGTCTCACAACAAAAAAAGTTCCTGGGTTTCTTTATGGAGTCTGTAGGTTCTCCCAGTGTCTTCTTGGGTTCTCTGTGGGTACTCCAGCTCCCTCCCACATCTTACAAGGACTGAGTACATAATTTAAATTTCTGGAAATACACACTGCCATTGTAATAGTAATAAAAACACTTGTACAGTTTAAAAATCTCCACCGTCCTTTAGTAGTTTTAATTAGATGTTTTGTTACAGTTGTTCTATTTTTTTCTTTTTTCTTTAGTTTTTTTGTTGTTGTTTTTAATTTATTATAGTTTCCTGAGTGGTTTTACTCATTTTAGTTACAGTTTGAATATGTTTAGTTTTGACCAGTTTCAGTATTAGTTTTAAGTCATTTTTTTAATTATTAAGGCATGATTTAGTAATGGTATTACAATAAAAACAATAACTTTTTGACTTAACTCAAAGTCTTTTACACGTCCTAATATGTTCATCAAAGCCTCATCAGGCAAGTTGTGGTAAAAACATTTTAGTAACTAAAGTAATTAATTTTAAAACCGAAGCTATTTCCTGTAGATTTTAAATTTATTTCAGTTTTTTTTCCAGGTTCCAAAAATTGTGTCGGTTTATTTTTTTCTCAAAAAATCTAGTTTGTATTTTTATTTTAATTAACTAAAAAACAAAACAAAAACAAAAAAACACCCAGCTCTAGTTTTTAGTTTGTAATAAGCTCGATTTTGAACCATTAACAGACAAATATTATCATAAAGAAACAAACTGACGTAATCTGGCACCTTTGGCTTTTTCTTGCAAAAGGCAGCTTGCTTTACACATTCTGCCATTAAGCTTCATGGTAAGCTACTGGGGTTCTGTTGACATATAGTGTAGCTCAGATACGGCATCTTCCCCCTTGGTAACTACTGCACATATGAGAAAAGATTACACATCACATTGTCGTTACAATCAACAATCTCAGTGACAATTAAAAGTCCTTTCTTCTATACTTCCGCTAATCTTTCCAGAGGTAAACAGAATAACTTTAAAAGTGGCCTTGGTGAAAAATGTATTGTTTCAATACCCCTCAAGTTTTTGTGCTTTATTTTTTTTTAATGTTTTGACTGTTTGCCAAAATATTACTTAATGTAGATTTCAAATGAACTAAATGCAAAATGGCTGTTAAAATAAAGACTGAAGATATAAAACATGATCTGCTTTTATTGTGTCTGATTTTAAAATGACCATAGATGACCATTTATAATACAGCAAAGATTAAAAAAAAAAAAAAATCAAAAACAAAATCACACAGTTCACTGCAAATTATTTGGATCATAAATATTCACATACACAAGTCAATGCAATACTCAAATCAGCGTATTATATATGTATATATATTACAAAAACTATACATGTGATCCTGTGTCATTACTTGGAAAATGATGACTTGTTTTCTTTTCATGCACCATTCAAGTACAGTCTTGATCACGTATCACCAAGTGACCAGTTAAACACGTCCTTTTAGTTCTTTATGCACAATAAGGTCCTGCTTAGTGAGCAGTATCAAGAGGTCAAATTAAACATTGTATGAATAGTGGCCATCACTCTAACACTGTTAGAGTGATGTCCACTGGCATGGCTAAGTGATTCACAGAAGGTGAAGCTGTCTCAACACCATCTTTAATCCATGGAAGGTAACACTTTGGTAATGAAAAAACCAAAAACTGGTGTGCATTTCGTGTCTCTGTGGGACATACAAATTGTCCAGCCCTCAATTGGGTAACGTCCAGCGATCAAGCTCCCATTAATCCCGATGAATCTTTGGACCATCCCCTGCTTTACCTTCCCTGCAAAGATAACAAAATCCAATAAACCATTTAAGTGTGGTGAAACATGCACTTGCCAGTCACTTTGTTAGGTACCTCTGTCCAGTCAACTGTGGCAGCAACTTACTGCATGGCACAAGTGCTAGACGAGCTGGTCTGAGTATTTAAGAAACTGCTGATCTACTGGGATTTTTTCATACAAGCATGTCTAGGATTTTGAGACACTGGTCTGAAAAGGAGAAAATGTCAAGTAAGCTATAGCATTTTGGGCCAAAGTGCCCAAAAAGAGGTCAGAGAATTGCCAGACTGCTTCGAGCTGAAAGGAAGATGGCAGTGCCTCTAATACCCAACCATCAGAATTAGGCTATGCAGAAGAGCATCTCTGAATGCACAACATGTAGGGCATTGAAGGTGATGGGCCACAGCAGCAGAAGACCACACCACGTGACACTCCCTTTAGTTTAGTACAGCACAGAAACTGAGGCTACAATTCACATGGGCTCACTGATGTTGGTGCTGTAAACATGTGGGCATATTTTCTTGTCAAGTTCTGGGCCTGAGGATCACAGCCTACCCGAGTATTGTTGCTGACCATGTTCATCTCTTTATGATCACAGTGTACTCATCATCTAATGGCTGTACAGCCAAAACACAGCTGCAGCAAATGTGCGATGCTGTTATGTCAACTTGCAACTTGTTGAATCTAAGCCATGGAATATTAAGGCAACGCTGAAGGCAAAAAGAGTGTCAAACTGGGTGCTAGCAAAGTTTACCTAATAAAGTGACTGGTGATGGTGCGGTGGTAATGAACACGATTTCTTATTAATCACTTGTGCAATGCAAACGTGACCCCGAAATCGGCCACCTACCATCCACTCGTGTGTGCAGCTGTATCCGGTGTGCCTCCGTTCTGTCCGGTCCCTGAAAATCAACACACACAGATCAAGCTAGCGTATTAGCGCTCATTTAGCAGGCAGCGCACCGGTAAGCAGGAGGAAAAACTCACCTTGTCTGTAATACATATCGTTCACTGTATTCCCATAGACTTTCCACGCGAAGTGAATGGCAATTAGACTAAAAATTAACCAGCTGAGGAGTATTTTGAATATGGACACTCTCATGTCGTTGGCGAACCAGTCGTCTACAAACTCAGAGAGAAACGACAGGCAGCTGTCAGCGATGCGGGACAGAAACTCAAAGTCCCACGGCTCCTCCATGGCGTCCGCTTATTCAACTGGTGTCAAATTAAGTGACTGGACTGCGGTGTCTGTTTTAGTGATTTATAAATCAGCACTCTGGTTTGGAGATGTCATATTCCCCATTTCTACCGTTATGACGTTTACGTACGGAGAGGAGAGGCAATCGGACGTGACGTAGTACGCAGGACGACTACTTCATCACGTACACAACAGAGCCACAACAGCACCAACACAGTGAAGTTAAACAAATGTGCGTGGATAAAAATCTATATTTCGACATCATTTGTCCAGGTTGTGTTATGCCCCCCCCCCCTTTTTTTTAAAAAACCTCAGCTAAACCGTCAATCCGATTCATGTGTGCCATGAAGATATGGGAAAGAGTCGTTGAAGCTCGTTTAAAGAGAGGTGACTATCAGTGAGAGTGTTGACGGAGAAGTATAGAGAAGGTCAGAGTTACCTGCACTGTGTGTTTGTGTATTTGAAGAAGATGATTGGTTGCCAGGAGAGGAACTGTGGTACTGTATGAGAAGGCGGTCAGGAGGGACCCTGGTTAAAGACATGTATGAGGACAGCAAGACGGTAATGAGGTGTGCTATAGGAATGACAGATGTCAGAGGGTTCAAGTTGGGGACGGGAGTACATGCTAGCTTTAGTATTAGCCACCAGTGTAATATGGAAAATGGAAAATACTGGATTTAAGTATTAGTTTAATCCAGAAAAAAACATTTTATTGGTCAATATAGACGTAAAAACATTTTTGTTTTAATTCACATTGGGGGGTTTTAAGTTCTCCGTTCTTTCTTTGTCATAGAAAGCGTTTCGCTGTATTATATCTGCTACAGCAGCACCCATACATGTGCTGCACGTTTATCTGAGATTTGTCTCTTCAAGTTTCTGTTACGAGCCCACAACCAGAGTGGGGAGGGGCGGGACTAACCGACGCCAGCGAGCGCGCTGATTGGTCAGCTGAAGTTGTCGTCAGAGATTCCGGATGTTGGCTTCGGTAAGGGGAAAATTTGTTTTCTGCTTCTTATTCTTGACAGCTTGTTTGCAGTGGGGCTGCTGATGAAAGTCAGTGTTGACATTAGACATTCAGCCCAAGTCGTCGACGGTACAAAACCGTAAGTTTCACTCTTTCTCTGTTTATCCGGCTAATTTTAGATAGCCACGGTTGGCTGCATGAGCACTGTTAAGCCAAGGCCATGAAATTGATCTGTATGTGTCGCTTGCTAGCACCCAGTGTTAGCCGTGTAACTACAGTCAGCGTTCATTTATTAGTTACTTATTAGAAAGGTAAGCATTACAGGACGTCTGAAATTTATCGTGCATGTGTAGATAAGTTGTTATCATGCGGACGTTAGCGCTCTTAATCTACCGGCCACTTAGTCCCGTTTCTCCGTGTTGATGTGTAGTGTAACATTAGACAGACTGCTAGCTGTAATCAGGTTTAAATTCCACAGTGTTAGTAACTTGGAGTTGGAGTAACTCTCCTCTGTAATCATGTGACCTGACCACTGGTCCAGTATGAGTGCTTCTATTCATAACAGACTGGAGATGCATGGGATCTTTGATTTTTATCTGCAAAAACTACAATGCATGATTTATAAAGCAGTTTATTCCTCTCTGTCTTTATTCTTTCCAGAGACTGGGATGGTATCATGGAAACAGCCAATCATCAAGAAGGAGAAGCGGCGGCAGTGAAGATTGGTGATAGCCCTTTAGAGAGTAATCAACCTGGTAAATAAGCTACGTAATCACTCTTTGAAGCTTGTCTAATTTTAATCTTCATCACTTACATCACACGTTGGTTTTTGTTTTCATTGTAGCTGACTCATTGGCAGCCTCCTTCTCCCTTTTGGAGAATCACATGTTTCCTGATTCAGTAGAGAGTAATGGGAGCGCCGCTGTTAGCAGAATCGAGCCTTTGAATTCGCACCCACCAGATGTTTCGGCAGAGCATCTCGGTTTGGATGAGAAGCCTCCTTCTGACCAAGTGATGAAGCTAGAGCCCGAAGAGACAGAAACCGAGTGCCAAAACGACGCGTCCACGCAGCCAACTGATGGAACAACTGAAGATGATGCCACTGACAATGACCAGAACGACTCTGGGGAATTTGTTGTAACAATGCTGGCCAAGGCCAAGCTTGAAGAACAAGGTATAGGTGTGAAGGGGAGGTCATCCCCGCTGTTGGAGGCAGGCACACTGGAATCTTCGTCATTTACATCTCATCGCGATGAGGATGTTACAGCTGACAGCTGGCGGCAGCACAGGAAACATGTTTTTGTGCTAAGCGAAGCCGGTAAGCCCATTTATTCCCGGTATGGCAGCGAAGAGGCTCTTTCATCAACAATGGGAGTGATGATGGCGCTGGTGTCTTTTGTCCAAAGTGGAGATAATATCATTCGCTCAGTCTACTCAGGTAAGAATGTTGGGCGTCGGCCAAAATGCAAATTTGAACAGATTTTTATCTATGATGGTTTTTTCCAGCCACTTTCATGTTCATATTCACTACGGTAAAAGGAAATCTGACTTTTTTAAACACACCAACAAGAGCAAGCGTGGCTCTGACTCACTGTACAGGGCAAAATTGTTGCCAGCTTGTCAAAAAGCTCCTGGACCATAGAGAACAGTATCTGAAATATAATAAGCAGTGCATTCCCTGTATTGTTTTATTTTGAGAACAGTGAGTTTAGGGGATCGGTGGTATCCTTAGGAGCAGTTTTAGTTTTCATTGATTGTTTTTTTGTTTTGTTTTTTTTCTAACATTTGCTCATGTTTTTTCCCCCTTCCCTCAGACGAGCACACCGTAGTGTTCCTGCAGAAAGGGCCCCTAGTTCTGGTGTGCGTCTCCAGCAGTCATCAGTCTGAGCAGCAGCTGCGGGGAGAGCTCCTCTATGTCTACTATCAGATCATCAGCATGCTCACCCAGGCCAGTATATCCCGCATCTTTGAACACAAGAAAAACTACGACCTGAGGAGACTCCTAGCAGGCTCAGAAAAGATCCTGGATGGTCTCCTCAACTTGGTGGATTCTGACCCCAGCTTCCTGCTGTCGGCAGTGCACTGCTTGCCTCTAGCCTCCTCTCTCAGGGACTCTCTCAGCCAGATCCTGCAGAAAGCTATCACACCCAATCTAGTTTTCTCCATCCTCATTGCCAAGAACCAGCTTCTAACCATCGTCCAAGAAAAGACAGTCATTGAGGACTCGCGGCTGGAGCCTGCTGACGTTCACCTTCTGCTTAACCTCATTGGAGCTTCCTCTGCCTTTCAGGCTGGCGAGATCTGGACCCCCATTTGCCTCCCGCTCTTTAATCCTGACTGTTACTTTTATGCATACATTTCTTACCTGGACCCTCCAGAATGCACTGTTTGTTTGCTGCTGCTCTCGACAGACAAAGAGGCTTTTTACTCTGTAGCTGAGTGCAAGAGAAAGATAGAGGAGGCTATGATGGCTCAGAACTCCCTGAGCCTCATTGCCAAAGCTCAGACGTACAGTGTGAGCCAGGTGGGCGTCTCAGACCTCAGACACTTCATGTACAAGCCCTTTGATGTGCCAGACAACTACCGCCAGCTCACTCAGTTCACCAGGTGTGTGTTTGTTTGTGTATGCTTGCTGTCCTTGCAGTTGCATAAGGCTGATATGAGCCTAAACTAGAGTTTAAAAATGCAAACATGCCGAGTGTTTGCGCTGCATATTAGTTAGTGATATTTGTCTTGCATAACATTTTATTATCTTCTAGCTGTGTAGAAGTGTAAAAACCTTTTGCTGCTAATGATAATAATCATGTGTGAGAAGTACAAAAGTGCCCACTAAGATATTTTTAGGCTTTTAGGCAACATTGTCCTGTCGGTGTTAGAAATGGAGTTTTAATAGTTTACAAATCAAGCATTGTGTGTTTCTCTTTCTACTACAGTGTTATTGAACATGTTTTGGGTGTTTTTTGTGTGTAACTTGTGTCCTATGATGCTTTTCTGTATGTAGCCCAGAGATGGAGGCACCATACAGCAGTGAAGAGGAGAAAATGAGACTGCTGGATCTTTATCGTTATATGCACGGCCGCATCCACAGCACCTCACGACCCCTTAAGCTTATCTACCATGTTGCTGAGAGGGAAACTCTGCTAGCCTGGGTACGTACATTAGTTTGTGGTTGTATTCTTTCTTACTGTGTTTGTCCAACTTTGAAATGATTCTTCCAAAAGATCGACACTACACTCAAAACAGTCAATGACCACTTTATTAGGTACACCTTGCTAGTACCTGGTTGGACCCTCTCTTGCTTTCAGAACTTCCTTAATTTTTCATGGCACAGAATCAACAAGGTGCTGGAAACAGTCCTCAGTTGAGCCTGTGTTTCGCTCACAGAAGCCAGAAGCCCATCTGCTTCAATGTTCAGATCATTGGGGGGGGGGATCAGCAGTTTCTGAAATGCTCAGACTTTGCCGTCTGCCATGAAAACCCACGGCACATTCATGCTAAGTCACTCAAATCATTTCAGCAGAAAATGCAACCATCTCTACATGCCTAAATGCATTGAACTGTTGTCATGTGATTGGCTGATTAGATAATTGCATTAAAGAGCAGTTGAACGGGATACCTTTAAAAAGAAAAAAGAAAGACAGTTGCCAGTAAGTGGCAGCTTAGCTTAGCACAAAGCCTTGGAACTGGGGCTTAATAGTCCATTCATTGGGAAGCTTTTTTTCAGAAGGCGTTGAAAACAGCTGTTAGCTTGCTTCCAGGTATTTTCCTTAGCTAAGATAACCAGCTCCTAACTGAAGCATCATTGATCTTCTCATCTAACATAGCAAGAAATGTAATAGCTCTATTTCTTATTCCTAAATGTATTTCACAGTCTTCTCTTGATTGTTTTCTTCTTTTACTCAAGGTCACAAGTAAATTTGAGCTGTACACCTGCTTCAGCCCCCTGGTGACAAAGGCCTGTGCCATTACTGCTATCACTAAGCTTCTAAGATGGATTAAAAAGGAGGAGGACCGTCTGTTCATCAGATACCCCCCAAAGTATTCAACCACTCCAAACCCCAGCAAAAGCTCTCGAGGAGGCAAATCTGACCAGCAAGACTCCACAGATAATGGCTTCTTATCTCTTCTATAGGACTCTGTTAGCACTAATAGAAGTGGCTCTGCCTCATCCAAAAATAGTTTGTACACTGGTTTCAAGATATTTTTCAACCCTCTTGACACTCACGAGACCAACAAACTTTGACCACTGGAATCCAACACTACGTTTTACACTATTTAAGGAGGACTGGTGTCTTTGAAACCGGTGTTATTAGTTCTCCAGGAAGCATGTCATCACATTGCTGCTTTTGAGCAGAAACAGGGCAGAAGCACATTAGTAGATTTTAAAATGAACTGTGGCAGAACATATTTGCAATGGTGTATTTAAGCGTTTTTATATTGTTTTATTACAGCAACAACATGAACAGTGAACGGAACATATGTTACATATTTAATGAGTTAGCATGAGGAGGAAAAATTAAGTTAAACTACCTTTGGCAGATAAGATCGTTCATAATCTTTATCTCCTCGCCCTAATCACGATAATTATGTTGCATAACATAATGTCACAAAACAGGATATACAAGTTGTTAGCGTGTGTGCTTTTTGGGATCAGCATAAACTGGAATAAGAACTGGAACTGCCAGAGGAGGGAGAGGCCTGGCGTGAGTCACACGAGGCCACAAGCAGAATGTTTTTCCTCCTTCACAGAATTTGAAAACATGTCGTTTCTCATCTTGCTGATGTTTAGACTCGAAACGAGACTTTGAGTTTTATTGATGTTTCATTTTGTGCAGCAGATTAGTAGGAACCCCAGCCTGATTATTGTCACTGTTAAGTGTTTCCATTGAAACAAGGCAGACCTTATCAGTTTCTTGATAAGGTGGGAAGATGCCAATGAGCTCACATGTTTTGCTCTGCAGATACCTTTAGTATGACATCTAATGTAGTGAGTTCAGGTATTCTTTTTGCATAATAGTTTTCTAAAGGTGGTCTGAAAAGTTGTTTCATCCTTGTGTCCAAGGAGGAATTTCCTGTCAAGTCTTAAAAGTTTGTCTGTAGTGTTACAAAATAAATCCCAGGATGCATAAAAGCAGTTGTCCTATTTAAGTGGACTATTACAAAAAAAAAAAAAAATCAGATGACTGTTTTGTGGAAAGAACCAAGCATGGGAAAAGCAGGTGAGCTTAACATGCCGTTTTGGGGATGTACAGTACAGCCAAGCAATAAATAAGAATGACAGAAATATATAAAACTTACTTTTAAAGTTATGGTTTGAAGGGAGTATGCCTTAATTAGTGCCACATTATATATGTCCTTACAAGAAACCCCAAATGACATAACTGGTAAATTGATTAAGCTGTTATTGATTTCACGTCTTTGATTCTTAAATTCTGAACGTTCCATCTTTTTATAAAGCAGTGTAGCTTTGCAGAAACCAAACTAGTGCTAGTTGAATATTTATCACCAGGAATTTCGCCTCAAACAATCCGAATCACCTTGTGTAGTCTAACGGTAAGTCCTGCATTCCACCAGCTTTAATGTGGCATGACTCATAACAAGTCCAGGCTGCTAACAAGTGTTAGCATCTTGTTTCTGTGCAGCTGTACTGTTCAATATAGTCAAAGCTAAAAGTAGGTGATGACTTTAGAGGAAGGAAATGCATCTTGGTAACATGTTGGAGCAACTTGTCACCAAAATAGCTTCAAAGCAATTTGGCTTTAAAACCCACGGCAAGAAAAATGATCTTGCAGTTTGTAACAAATAAACAAAACATAGATATGACGCAAAACAAGTTTTGTTTGGTAGTCGAACACACTGGCTTCATTAGACATACCTTGAACGAACCAAATGGTTTAAAATTAATGGCCCATTTTTAATTTTATCGATAAAAATATAGAAGCATTTTGTTATTCCCACTTATAAAACATATAATTGCAGATATCTAAATATCCAACAAGGTGTGTAGTTAAAAGGGAGCATCTGCATTGCTTAACCAGCTGTTGCTGATTGAAAAGGAGCGAGGCTCCAACAAAAGGGCTGTCAGCTGAAATAATGAAAGGGAACATGTAACTCTGTAAGCCGGCACAGACCTGTGGTAAAACATGTTGTTGTTCCCAGTCAGCTGTGACCAAACTTTGTAGCAAATACAAACAAATTGGTAAGGTTATAAAAGGAAGACATATGGGTAAGATGTAAACTCAAAGCAATACGCCTTTAAGATATAAAATGTAGACACTGGAGTTGTTGTTTATGACAGAGCCGTAAGAAATGAGTCAATTTTGCACCAGTATCAAAACGCGGACGAAAATGAGGCTAGAGTGGGATAACGAGGGGCAATCCTTAACTGTGGATGTTTGGATGAAAGTGATGTTTGCTGATAAATCTGCAACTTTTGTCTGGCGTTGTTCTAATGTCATCGTGACATGTCAGGTAAAAGACCAGCAGAGAAGGCATTCATTACCTCAGTAGTAAATGAACAGGTCTACACTGAAACCTTGGGCACTTTTCTCATTCCTCCGATTGAAAGTGGCTTTGATGATGATGAAGTCACGGTAATGAAGATTTTCACCGAGCAAAGACTGTTAAAGCTTTCCTTCAGGAGAGACTCAGTAATTCAGTGATGTGGCCAGAAAAAAATGTATGGTTGAAATTTAAAACAGTGATTTAGAACAAGGCTCCATCCTGCAAGGCTGTTTGATTTTTTTATGATTCCTTTTTATTTGCACCCTCGGCATTAAGGGTTATATAATTTTTTGCTGTCTACTTGGTCTTAGAGAGCAACATGCCATTATATTAACATCATTTCAAGGTATGTTTTACAAATGCAGAATTTTCAGCTAATAAACAGAAATAGTTTTGTGTCATATGTGTGATTTATTTATGTGCTTCAAACTGGGAAAAGGAAAAAAAAAGGCTGAATGAACTTCCTGTAAGTGTCTTCCAGTCCTATGGCTTAAAAGTCTCTGGATGTTTGGTTACGTTGTAACCTTGGTTCTCTAAATAAGAGATCTAATGCAGCTTGTTCCATTCTAACTGTCACTGTCAGCATGTCTCCACACCTGACTGGTGGGTTCATTCTCCATACATACTAGATATGAAGAAGTACTGATGCAATAGAGAACACCATCTTCCCTCCTTTGGTGGTCCACTCACTCCCTTCTGGTTGCAGCTGTTGTTGAATTTTGAACTATTCAATTTTATTTAAATAGCATTAAATCACAACATTAAGTAAAAGGTGGAAGCCCTTCAGAACAGATTTTCAAGTTCTATTAAAATATATATTTTTTTATTAAAATAAAAAGTTTGGATGTTTTTTCTTTATTTTCATGACTATTTACATTGTACATTGTCACTGAAGGCATCAAAACTATGAATGAACACATATGGAATTATGTAGTAAACAAAAAAGTGTGAAATAACTCAAAACACGTTTTATAGTTTAGATTCTTCAAACTATCCACCCTTCGATCACTGCTGTGCACGCTCTCGGCATTCCCTTGATGAGCTTCATGAGGTTTGTCACCTGAAGTGGTTTTCCAACAGTCTTGATTTAGTTCCCAGAGATGATGAGCACTTGTTGTTCCCTTTGCCTTCACTCTGCAATCCATCTCATCCCAAACCATCTCGATTGGTTTTAGGTCTGGTGACTCTGGAGGCCAGGCCATTCGGCAGCACTCTTCTTGGGCAAATAGCCCTTAAACAGCCTAGAGGTGTGTTTGGGGTCATTGTCCTGTTAAAAAATAAATGATGGTCCAACTAAATGCAAACCGGATGGGATGGCATGTCGCTGCAGGATGCTGTGGTAGCCATGCTGGTTCAGTGTGCCTTCAATTTGGAATAAATCCCCAACAGTGTCACCAGCAAAGCAGCATCCATCACACCTCCTCCTCCATGCTTCACAGTGGGAATCATGCATGTAGAGACCATCCGTTCACTTTTTCTGCGTCGCTCAAAGACATGACAGGCAAAACCAAACATCTCAGATTTGGACTCATTAGACCAAAGCACAGACTTCCACTGGTCTAATGTCCATTTCTTGTGTTTCTGGGCCACAAACAAATCTCTTCTGCTTGTTGCTTTTCCTTAGTTGTGGTTTCTTAGCAGCTATTTGACCATAAAGGCCTCATTCGCTGTCTCCTCTGAACAGTTGATGTAGAGATGTGTCTGCTACTGGAACTCTGTGTGGCATTTATCCGGGCTCTAATCTGAGGTGCTGTTAACTTGATTTCAATTTTTTCTCTGCTACATTATCATAAATCTTGCTTCATATATTTGATGTCTTCAGTATGTACCTACAATGTAGAAATGTATATATATATATATATCTACATACACACACACACATATTTATTAGCAGTGTGGAAGGACGTCTTAGTAGATGATTTACTTCCATTTAGATTTATCTTCAAACAATACATTTAATTCACTAAAACGAATAAAAATAAAACACGCTACGCACATTAAACTGTTTCAAACAGCATTTATTGTTGTGTGAGAAAATATTGTCTCGGGCAGATTATAGATCTTGCAATACAATTTAAATGACAAGATCAAAAATCTCATGTGCCACCAAGGGAAAAAAAACGAACAAAACTTGCAGGCAGGTGCGGCAGCTTCTGCCCACAGAGTTAAGGTCTTGTGCCTCCTCGCTTTTAGAGAATATGTTCCATGTTCCACATGTTGGTGAATACCATCACTGTTACAAAGAGCTACGTAGCATCATACATAAATCTTTTCAATATTTAACTTTTTAAATAACACTCTCAACTGCCACAAATTATAAATTAAAATCTAAACTCGATTTTTGCATTCCTTAAATTACTTCATGTAAGCCGATATAAACATACATTTACATATTTACAAAACTATACACATGCACTTTTACTACACTGAGGTTGTATACATGTATGTATAAGCTGTACACACACACACACACTCTCACGCACGCACACACACACAAGGTTTTGCCACACATATGGCTCCAGGAGTCACCAATCCAATCCTTAAAAGTAACCATTTGTGCTTTTCAAGTTTCCTCAGCCACATTTGCATTCAAGTGCAAATTCTTGAGTGAGGATCGCAGTAGACTTTTTTTTTTTGCCCCTCCCTCCCCCACAAACCATCTCACCTCTGTAGTGACTTCACATCTAACTAACCAGGTAGCTGCACCGGGTACGCCGACATTCTCATATCACCGTACAGTTTCACAATATGGAAAAATTAAGTAAACACTCTAAAGTCTCACCAACGACACGTCATAGCTGGACTGAGAGTTTGGGACCTCGGAGCAAATGGAATCACTTGTTCCTTTAATGCTCAATTCAATTTGTTTTTCAAAATATAGTAAAATAAAAATATATTTTTAGTACTCGTTTCCAAAGCGTATGCCTCATCCCTGAAAAAGGTTTTTTAAAAAAAATCTATTTCAAAAAACTTTTAATTTTGTGCTCAAATATAAAATGCTGTTATAACAGATAAATTCCCTTTATATATTTTTTTAATTCAACTCAGGTGACGTGACTCTGAAGTGACCCTTTTCTGGAAGGAGGAGGAAAAAATATAAATATATATCCAAGAATGACTGGAAGATTACAGGATACAGTGAGAGAGCTCAATGAGACTTCCAACTACCTGCAGCATTTAGGTGTAGCCAGATGCTCAGCAATATCAGTCAGAGAACAAATGATGCATGGTTAACGTGCATACACCAAGTAATTCCCAGAACTGCTGAATAAACATGAGCACATGAAAACAAAGTCCTGGAGTCAAATGTTACCAAAAAAAAAAAAAGTTATTTGCACCCCTTCTGGTATAGTTTCAATGTGAATGCCTGCAGTAACAGCTTTGATGTAATACCATGAATATTATCCTCCCATGCATTGCTGCTTATCTTGGTCAGAGAAACAAGAGTCTAAGCAGAGATCCCCCCAACCTCCCACTCCCAGCTGTTCTGAAGGAGACCCTGAGGCATTCTTAATCTCTCTCGTGTGTCCAGGTCCTCCTTCCAGTTGGAAGTGGCCTAAACATTTCACAAAAGAGGCATCCAGGAGGCGTCATGACAGATGCCTGAACCACCTCAACTGGCTCCTTTCAATATGAAGAAGCTACTCCGACCTCCTCTGGAATAAAGGAGCTTCTCTCCCTGTTGCTAAGAGAGATCCAAAAACCCCTCGGAGGAAGCTCTTTACCACCACTTGTATCCACAATCTTGATCTCACCACCTGCAGCTTGTGGCTGTAGAAGAGGGCGGGAAAAGAAGGTCCACTGATAAACCGACAGCTTCAGCAACACTGCACCAGTCTATCTCTCTGAATATTGATGGAACAAAACTTATAGTAACTGAACAAACAGAGGATCTGAAGGAGCAGCTTATACATCATCTGCAACATGCAAACAACAACATGCAAATGATATTATTATTGTTATTATAGAGAACTCTTGAAGACAAACCGTGTCCATAGCTGTCCAAGTCCAGATATGACGTGAATGTTAAGTGGGACTTTCACACTTCAGTATACACAGTGACGTTTCAATGGCAAATACAATCTAAATATATTTTCAATCAAGAAAATCCCATTCACGATTAAATAATTACACTTTTCTCACGAAAGTCTCGACTCACTTTGGCCTAAAATAAAATCTTTATATGAACACGTAGCAACAGTGGTTGTGGAAAACAATTTAAAAAAAAAAATGTACACAAATAAATGAACAAGTAAATCTACAAAAAAGCACTTTTTCCCCTCCTCATTTCAAAAATCAGTTTAAAAAAAACTTTTTATGCAGATAACCTTCAAATACTACACCTATTGGGAAGCGTTTGTTTTACTTTCCCAAATTTTTTAAGAGCATTGAAGAAGCTTTGTACACACGACCAGGCAGCTTATTTAAGATGATAAAATCTTTAAAATTAAATTTTATATAAATTGTATTTTTTAAATTTTATATAAAATTGGAGGGTGTGAAGTTAAGATTTCCTCTCACGTGGTTTAAATGTACCATAGCTCGGTCATAAGCAGTGTGCACAGACTTGCGAACGCTGGGTTTTTTGCCTTCCATTAACCGCAGCTTGTCTACAGTGTCGTCCATTCCCAGCGGCAGTAGTTTGTTACGAGGGAGCCATTGCCTGAAAATGAAGAGGGACATTTTTTTTTTTTTCATTTTACGTTTTAAATTTAGGTGACAAAGACTAACACTAAAATTCAACATGAGTTTATCCCTGACTGTGTGAATCTCACCAAGTTCTTTTGGTGTCAAAGAAGAGCACTAAGAAGAGCTTCTGGTCTTCCTCCGTTTGCCTCCATTCACCAAGTTTGAGCACCTCCAGAGGAGGCACGGGAATGGGTATGCCATTGTGGAGAAGTCCTTCCTGGGGCATGTCAGGATCAACAATCTGTAACAGCAGATTATGTCATATACAGCACATTTAGCAACACAGGAACAAAGTTTATCTAGACCAAGGCTGTCAAACATAAGGCCAGGGGGCAAGAGACTGCCCGACAAAAACTCCAATCATACTACACCCAAGTAATGTGGGGTGGCTGTAGTTTAGGAGGTTGCTCCTTTGTGTCATGTGGGTGATTGTTAGACAGAAAGCACTACAGCATAGAAGAAAGTGCTTGTGTAAATGGGAGAGTGGAAAATCACTACATAAGAGTTTAATTTAGTAATAAATAAACACTATCTACAACCATTTTTATAATGAGTAATGAAACTTGTTTAGGTTGATGGAAAGAGGAGTTTTTTGGTCCGGCCCATTTAATATCAAAGTGCATTGTATGCAGCTCGTGATGTAAAATGAGTTTGACATCCCTGATTTAGACCATGGAGTGTAAGATTGAATGCATCCTCACCATTGCCGGATACGACGGATATCCCCTGCATTTGGCCCAGACTAGGTCCAGTGGTGCAAGTTTGGTCTCGCTATCTAAAGACAGAAGTGTAGACTTTCCTGTGAACAGGATATCCCAATACATGCAATTAATTTGTATTCATGATAGATCCTGAGCCCAAACTGAGAATAAAATGAAATGTGTATTTTTTTTTTAATGTGTGTAGGCTCATAAATTACGAATCTAAACAGAAAACAGAGCCATTTCACTGTGTTTTGTCTTCTCGTGATACACACCAGATCCGGAGATGTCTCCGTTCTCGCTGCTAGGAACTTTAGCCAAAGCAGGTTTACCCCGACTGCGTTTGGGAGGGGAGACACTGCAGAGAGGAGTGGAAACCAAAACAAGAAGGACCTTTTTAAATTCAAGTCAAATTTATGGAAAAAACATGCATGCTTCAGTTCAGCACTAGTTTTTCCTGTCCTACTCATACTCACCTTAGGTTGGAGTCGTCTTCATCGTGTTCTGCAGAGCTGTGCTTTCCATTTGTCAGGCCTAGCAACACCACAAACCACATGGTGACAAATACAGACTTTCTTCCCCCTGTTTTCTTTAGAAAATCAAATATCTGTAATGCAGTGATCCATCCGGTCCTTACCTCCTTCTGTGGGCGGAGGAGGGAGTTTGTCTGCCTCACTTTCTGAGCTGTGGCCTCTAGACCTCAGGCGGTGTGAGGAGGGAGAAGGAGGTGCTGGGGAGGCGTTTGGGGTAGGAGGTAATGTGGTGATGTTGTTCACACTGGGTGAATTCGGGCTGGTGGCGGTGCTATCCAACCCGTTGCTTTTAGCCTCAGAGGTTTTACCGTTCTGTTGTGGAAGGGACTTGTTCTTCACCATTCGCGCGCCATTTTTTGCTTTCTTAAACAAAACTGACGTGCGACGACCGACTCCGACCAGAGACAGTGTTGGAGGCGTGCCCAGTGGCGTGACCTCGTGAACAGCGTCTGGTTCCGAAGAAGGCGTTTCTCCAACTTCAGCCTCATCTTCGCCTTGGCTTTTGCTTCCACTCCGGGAGGACCTCTGACGTTTGTAGGAACGTCCGGGTGACCTTCGTCCTCCCGTTACAATGCCCAGGACAGGGGGCTCCAGGGGAGCATCGCCTGGCAGTGGTGATGATACTGGGCAGGTAAGCTCTAGCACAGGTGGAGAGTCATCTGGATAAAAGAGAATTTTTTTTTCATCTTACAAGTAATTCATCATCTAAAATCTTCACTGGATGCAGATTTTCCAGTGTGAGAATTTAACTTTGCTAAATTAAAACTGAAAAAAGCTAGATATTAGACTCTATGAATTATATTAAAAAAACAATAATAAGTAATAGTAATTATGTATAAACTGCACAATTACTGGCTTAATTACCTGCTCTAGGGTTTGACACTGCTGTCAATAGTCCATTCTCCACATTTGTCTTCTCCCTTTTCTTTTCCTTCTTCTTCTCCGCCTCGTCTTCCTCCTCCTCCTCTCCCTCTTCTTCCTTTCCTTCATCCACCTTCTCAATGCCATTCACAGACTGAGCACTTTGCTGTTGGTTCATCTTCTGCCTCAGAGTGTTGATCTCTCGGCGCAGCAGCCTAATGCGCTTGGTGCGGCCGCCGCTGGTACGCATGGATGCGACCACGTCCAGTTTATCCAGTAAGGCCTTTAGTTGCTCCTCTGTGGTTAAGTGCAGTCTGTTCTCTGGGTCCAACAGAGAGTCAACTACAGAGATTACAACCACAAAAACAAGAAGGAGGAAAGAAAAAAAAAAGCCAGATGAACAAATGAAGCCTGAGGGTTACATCCAAGAAAAGATGTGATCTATGTCCCGTGCTCAACTCACCATCATCCCATGTACAGTTGTAGAAGCCATGTTTGTTTGGAGCCTCTGGCAGGTGCATGCCTGTACTGGGGTCCAGGCCGATGCTCTGAGACTGCCTGTGGGCGTGGCGGAGAACGGCACCTCCCACCTCCCTCAGTTGTAAGGCTGCTCTGTGGAACATGGTGTCCTTGGAGTTGTACTTGAGGCAGTTCGAGATCATGAGGTCGAAGTCCTCTTCTAGGTCAGTGATGGAACAGTAGGCATGTCCCTCCAGTTTGGTGCGCATAGTGGAGAAGTCCATGGGTTGGGTAATAAACTCCAGGTAATCTGGGACCTCAGCGAATCACAGAAAAAAGGAATGTCAGCAGAGTCACAGTACAGTCAAAGTAGCCATGCTGCTGAGTGAAGAGTGCATTCAGAACAGGCTGCTGTCTAACTGCACCGACCTCTGACAGATTGACGGGCTGAGAGAAGATTTTGGCTGTGTCCTTCTCTTGTAGTTGCTCCAGGGTGGATCTCAGAAGCACCAGCGCAGGAGTCAACTTCAGCTCAAGAGCAGCCTGCTGAATTTTCATCTGAGTGCGGTGACATAATCACACAGGGGAGAATACAAGGTCACTCTGTGGGGTGCAAAAGAATGACAAATGCTGCGGGGAACAGAAATTCATGCTCCCTTGAACTGTTATGTTAATTTCTCCTCATCAGCTGGTGATTTCTTAAATTAAAACATTCAATGTTTGGTCTATAAACTTGTCTCAGACTTCCTTTTAAACACACCTGTTCTCTCTTTAGCCGCTCCCTCTTGCGGATGAGCTCCACCAAAAGTCTCGCTCTTTCCAGGTCTTGCCTCAACTTTTGCCAGTATCGCAGCTCCTCTCGCGCGGCACTCAGCTTTTCATCAGGCTCCCTCTGAAAATGATAGAAAAAGCTTTAAAAAACACCATAATTATTCTTTTTGTCTCTCTCTTTAGTTCTCTCTGTCCAGATGAACAGCATCAAGTTTTGGGGATCTACACAAGCTGCACATCCAAAGTTGTTATAAACGTTTAAAAGAAATCGAAAGAATGTGAGTCAAAATAAAGTATATTTACCAACTTAGCAACTGTGAACAAATCTCTTATCAGCTGTGTATTGCGTAGGACATCTTTGCCATCTCTGATAATAACTAACGACACATTTTCACAACATTTTACAGGCCATCTCGACACATTGCCCAGCAGCAGCAGCAGAACTGTGAAGGATTTTGTGGAAGTTTGCCATATTCAAAATCAGCCACTGCAAAGTGTGATGTCTGGGCTTATGTTGGATTTCAGTGTGTGAGGACGGAGAATAAGGTGTGAAGTGATTTTATTCCCGTGACTTGGCTGATTCTGATCTGAACAGACTCTCTGAAGGCCTCAGACACCAGTTACATCCTCCACTGACAGCAGAATAGAAATATTTCATTTTATTTTGTCATTTATATAATTTAAACACTCAGCTGCATTCATATTGTTTCTGCTGCTATCAGTACAGACACCAGCTTTACAGAAGTGAGAGATCTGACTACAGTCACATGGGTCAGCGATGGCGAAACCACAGGTGCTGCGTTTGCAGTCGCATGTGTGAATGCTAAAAATGTAGATTGTTTATTTTCATTTGTGCTCAGTCATTTACACACCACTGCAGTGCAGCTAGTACTGAACAGTCACTGTTGTGTTATAGGTACATTTGATGATGTCTCTCCTCACCTGCTCTGCAGTCCTGTGGGCCTGTAGGTGGGAATGAAGCCGCCGTATTAAAGGCATCCCATTTCGCGACTGTCGTTTCAGCAACCAGTAGTTATGAAGCCGCTGCATGAACTGGTTTTTTCTCTGGACTTCAGCTCCTGTGCAGATCTTATTCAGCCTGTTGAGACACAACGTGAGAGTTTATAGATTAAAATACTAGTATTAACATTATAACCACTGGATAGTGACATTATGATAAGGCTATCTGTAAAAATCTCTCAGTGACATAGATTAAAATCAGACAGCAGATGGTAAACTATGGAAATTTGTACAGTATGCAAATGACACACCTGTGCGACGGGATCTGAGGCACCAGCAGCACAGGAATATTGGAGCGACGTGACCCACCAGACCCTTTTGAATTCTTCTTCTTTTGTCCTTTGGTAGCTTTCTTGTTTGGTGATGAGGGGGGACTCTGAGTATAAGACCGCTGACCCCGATTACCCCTGCCCCCCACGAGCCTCCCTTCCACCGACTCATCTCCAGACCCGTCTCGCCGAGACCCAACAGGAGAGTGATGCTCACAGAAAGCAGTCTTCTTCACGGAGAAGGTGGTGCCGTTAACACCCGTCTCCCGCACTGGGTCTATCTTCATGAACAAGCCAGCCTTCTGGGCGCAGGTGACGTGAAAAGCCCTGTAACAGTTGGCTTTGTGGCACTGAATGGAGGCTCCCCTGCCTTTCTGCTTACACAGGTAGCAGGTGAGCTTCCAGCGAGCGGGAGGGATGTTACTGACCCCCTCCACGGGCTCAAGGAACACCGTGTTGGCAAAGCAAACTTCTGGGATCCATATGGCACAGACAACATGGGCCCAACGCCCATCACTTGTCTGTTTGAAGGCACCTCCTCGGTTGGGACAGAGAACACAGTCTACGGGGCGGGAGGGGGACTGCAGGCAGCAGCGGCACAGCCACTGGCCCTCGGGGACGTAGGGCACACCGTAACACTCCTGGTGGACGGCCAGGTTACAGATGTCACAGAACAGGATGACGTTACTGTTCAGACATTCGTCATCCAAGCAGACGCAGCAGAAGGCATCCTCGTCGACAGCATTCTGGGACAGAGCCTGGCTGCGGGACTCCAAGATGGATTCCCTCTCCAGGCGGTCGATGAGCAGCTCAAAAGTGTCCGGAGATACGGATGCATGGCCATCGGATACCCTCTTCTGGTTCACCATCTCCAGCCAGGCGAGGTCCTCCTCGTCCATGTCGTACTCTGCCACGCTGTCCTGCTCCTCCCCGGATTTTTCTATGTAACGATAGTAGGCTGCCGGGAGAGGAGGCGCCTCTGTGGGGGAAACCGAACTCAGCACGCGGAAGGTCGGCTCAGGCAGAGGTGTTTGGAGGGCCGGCTGCTGGAAGGAAAAAGCCGATCCTGTGTGCTGATTAGAGCTGGAGCGCTGGTTCTGGTTTGACGTGTTTTTACCACTCCTCCTGTTTTTGCCGTTTGCGGGTTTCCTCCACGTCCTGGTTTTACTCTGTGTCTGCTCACTGTTCTCCTTGTTACTGTTGCACTCTGCAATGTCCTGGGCCATCATCTCGTCCTCTGTGATAACTGGCAGAGGATCTGTGATGTTAATCCGATGGAGTCTTCCATCTAGGTCCACTTCCACTATTTTCTGAGCCTGAGCGTATGTCAAAGTCTCCCTGGATGGAGAGAGCTGCAGTCTGTAAGGGGAGGGGGGCCGCAACTGGCCAGATGTACCCCTGCCCCTTCCTCTCCCTCTGCCTCGACCCCTACCCATGCTGAGTCTGCTAACAACTGCCTCGCATTCCCACCTCCTCGTCTTCTGCATGGGACTTTGCACTAGCTCCCTTAGAAATAGAGAAGAAAAATGTTTAATGTAACGATTGAAATTGCAGCGTCAACACTATTTGGTACTTTGTGAAATTATATGCAAAGATTTACTGTAGCTGCTGTATATTCACATTGGAGAGCATGGAAGATATAAAAGCTTAGGGAAAAAAACAGAGTGCCTATATTAAGATTAGTGAAAACAAAACAACATATCACCAAATTTCTTCTGCAAGCAACTTTTGCCACTCAGTAGCCACCTTGGTAACTCATTTAGGCAGCTATTTTGATAACCTAACGAGGCAAAATAACTATCATTTCAAAGGGGCATTAAACCTGCATGCATACAATTCACAGTCTGGCCATTTTTTCTAATACACATTTGCAAAAATTCAAAACAACACAGCATCCCTTAAGGATTCATCCAGAGTGCAGACACGATCCGAACACAAAGAAAAATGACAAAGCACACAAACCTACACCTTTGCTGCAAAATTCAATTCAATTCAATTCAATTTTATTTATATAGCGCCAAATCACAACAACAGTCACCTCAAGGCGCTTTATATTGTACAGTAGATTGTACAAAAAGCAAGTAGAAATGCCTGCTGCGATACAGCTGAAACTATCATGAACCTCAGTCGTGCATGTGCGTCAGACAATAAAACAACTGGTTGACTGCCACTTCTGCCATTACAGATTTCAAATCATCTTTGGTCCTGATTAAGCTCACTGGGTTAAGCAGGCGACCCCTTTGGCATATGGCTAATGTGGACGCCTGGGTTCAGTTTTTGTTGTCTTCTTTCTACTATCCTACCAAATAAAGGCTAAAAAGCCCCCTACCCAAAATACATATTCTTTTAATGCTCTATCTCTGTCTTATTTAGTCACTGGGATCACATTGTTTGGATTAACAATGAAAGCATTTCACATTAAAACTGTCTGTTTAATTTTATTTCTACAAGACAAGCAAAACGTTACATATAATTTTTGGCTGCAATTTTGGTAATGTGGAAGGTAATTTATGGTGCATCAATTTATGTACAGCATTACCTGTATATGGTTCAAATGACAGTAAAGTGATTTGACTTGATGTTGCACTGTACCGATTGTGCACTAACAATGAATCCAATTTGACAGGGGCCCATTTATTTTTCTATTATTTTCATTATTATTGCACTTTTCCAATATTCGGGAATAATTTGCAAAATTTACCGACCAATATAAAGCAACACTCAATAATCTGCTCTGCTAGGTAAAGTAGTTTTTGTATGCATGTGGCTCTTAATATGGTTTTGTGTATGTAAATTAAGGGTCACACCCAGCATTCACACATATATTTTTATCACCACATTTCCAGAGTAAGAAAAATAAAGCCCCTAAAACACAAAGCGTTATAAAGACGTAATGAGAATATATAGGTTTTATGTATCCATTAACGTGGTTTTTTAATTAATTCTGCCCTAAAAGCTTGCTTTATTCTGTTTATTGGTATTTTCTTTTTTATTCCTGTGTAAATAATTACAGGGTAAAAGGGGGTCAGCTCGGGTGCTGTGCTCTGTAATAACACAGTAAGCACTCATGCACAAACACAACTACAGTAACTTGCACTGCTTGCATCTCGCCTCTCTCACCATTGGTCAAAAGGGGAGTCCGTAACGCGAGCACAAGTCTCGCCCACCAATAAAACGCTAGCACCATGTTTTTTTTCTACCCCCTTGTTGCTGTGCCTAGTTAGGTTGAAGCGCGCTAAATACCAACCCGAGTATCTAACATCTGTCAGCCATTTTAGGCGCACAACAGCAGAGACAACGACTGTATTGCAAGTTGATTAGCAGCCCAATTATACATGCAAACAGCAGCCAGAGAGCAGGTGCACTGTATGCACCGAGTCCGAATGCATATTACATTGCATGTATGCTTTAGATCACGAGAGTGCAAACGTGCAACGTTTTCGGGTATTGCTTTGTAGTCCAGACCCCTGCAAAAAAAAAAAAAAGACCGTCTCTTTGCCGATGTGATAACGTTTCTCGGTCGGACAGGACACACGGATGCCGTGTGACAGAAAGGCTGATTTTCCTATCAGTCCTGAAAGTGCCGTTTAAAAAACACACCAGAGTTGTTTACCTTGTTCAGTCGTCCTCTGCAGTGCGAGTGCCCGACAGAAAAACTGCACCAAGCTAAATGTCAGCTACTGACAGACTACAATCAAGGCAGACATGCTAGCCGTTAGCTTAGCTAGCCGGTAATTTCAGGAGCGACAGCGTCATCTTCAGCACTCCCGTTCTCCGCCGTGACTGCGCTTAAACACACAAACTCGACCCGGTTTCATTGGTGTGGTTTTAACCTTTCAAACGATAGTGGTCATCAAACTAGGGACACCGAAATCCTGAAGATATCAAATTAATGTACCTTGGATGAGGCTAAATATTCAGTCAAGATGGCTTGAAAAATACGCCCCTTTAGAAAAAACCCACCTCAGCCAATCACAGGGCGCCGCTGCACCTCGCATTCAACGCGCACCGACTTCTGATTGGTCGATGCGCTAAAGCGGACTCATCGGACTCGTTCTAGAGCTCATCATCGAAAGAAGCGGTGAGGAAAACAACCGGAAATTTATTGCGCGCCTTCTGGCCTTGTCTCCCATCTCCTCCAGACCAGCGCAGTACCTGTTTCACCACATTTTCAAAGGGGAACATGCGGGTTAGTTTGTGGAGCTCGTAGCAGAAACGATCAGTGAAGAAAACACATTGCTACTACCATCAGGACTGTTACCTATCTATTTATTATTTTCATTTGTGATTACTCTTTTATCCTGACGGTATGGGTGTTTATGCTTGTTTGTGTGCACAACAGTGCTTCCTTCCTTTAAATGCCTAAGGCTACCTGAATATTGTTGCTTACTGATTTCTTAAACATGACAATGAGTTCGCCAAACTCCAATCACCCCCACAGTCACCAAGCCTCGAGCCAACAGAGCACCTTTAGGAGGATGAGGTGGAAGTGATGGGAGAGTCACATCGTGGCGGTACAGCTGGCAACCATACTGAAATGATAACTTCTGCTGTTGTCATGTCAATCTGGACCAAACCTTTTGAGGAACGTTTACAGGACCTTGTTGAATCTATGTCATGAAGACTTAAAGCATTTGGCTTGATGCACGCTCAGTCATCCATGTAAGGATATCCAGATGAACAGAATCACCTCTATGGAATTGGAATTAAGTATGGAATTAAAGCACTTGTGTAGGTAAAGTGGGGTCCAACAACAGTATACCAAAATCTCCAACATCCAGCAACAACAGCAGGAAAATGCCTCAACATTATATTCTATAACAACAGAAAGGAGCAGAAAACACAACAGTCTTAGTGTTTACGAGGAGAAACTTTTTCCATCGCCTTTCTCATTGGTAGAGATCTTTTAACCGCGTGAGCATGAACACTGTGAAAAGGAGTTCCCATACCGGGAGTCGAACCCGGGCCGCCTGGGTGAAAACCAGGAATCCTAACCGCTAGACCATATGGGACTTACGTTCACGTCAGAGATGTGTGCCGATGAAAAAAAAAGTTAAATAATGAGGAATCTTCTCCACAGTCCTTCGCAGTGGGTCTAGTGGATTTGTTGACAGTCACTGGCAGCTGTCACTGCTTCATTTAGACCCGTTTGGAGCGATTCTCTTGCTGCTGTGAATTTAAAATTTCGACTTTCTTTGGGAAATAAAAAAATAACAATAATACTACTCCATCACTGGCTAAATGAAGGAAATTTCATTAAATGAATTTAAAGCCACGCCGATACTTTTTGTGCACACAACGGCAACCCAACGGACCGTCTCCATGACAACCGAGCGAGCTCCACCCACTGCAGATGTAGACTGACGTTTGGCAGCTCTGAATAGATTTGTGTTTGTCACATGTGTAGTTTCAAGACCATATCCGCACGAAAGAAAACACAAAGCCTCTTGCATTGGTTATTTTTATTTTATTTTTACATTTTATTTCCCACTGACCCTTTCTGCATGTCCCTATGGGCTTCTTTCATTTCTCTAATGTGTACCTCCTGGTCTACTCAGACCTGACCTGACCTAGAAGGTCATGTTGAAAGGACAGAGGAGGCTTGATCAAGTATGCATGGGTGTGTCCTCCGGGGGAACATAAAGCCTTTAAAGCGCATTTGTGTGCTTCTTGTGCTTCTGTTATAGCCACTTCCTGTTTTCTGTTGGTTATCACAGTTGCTAGTGAGATTTTTTTTTCTTCATTTGCTTCCTGTCTTTGTTTTTGATCTCTTTTGCCATCCTCATCAGTTTCCCCTGCCATCATCTTCTTAATTCTTCGTGTGCCCCCAATCGGTTTCCCAGTTTTTACCAATTGCTCATTTTCTTTGCTGGTGTTCCTCATGCCATCTCAATTTTTGGTTGGTTTACTTTGTTGGACCTCTTCACTGCCAGCATCCCGCAGCTAGCCCCTTTTATTCATTTCAGTAAATACCCTTAAACATCAAATCCTCACACCCCACTCTTAGATTGGGCACTTTCCCTAAACTTTCTGACCTTACATCCTCCTTCTGATGCCACATTTGATTTTATTCATACAAATTATTGATGCTGCCATCAGCTGAGTGGACAAAACCCAATTCTATAAGCATGATTACAGCTAAAATTTTGACCTTCTGGTCCTGGATTTGAATCCAGTCTAAGCAGCTTGTATGTTTTCAGTGTGTCTGAGTGGGTTTTTTTTTTCCTTCCCATGTACTTTGGCTTCCTCCCGCAACTTAAAAGCATGCATCGGGCTAGTTTTATTGGTGATTCTTATCAGACTGTAGGCTTGAATAGTTGTCTATGTATTAGTCTATGTAAAATGGGGAAAAGTTGTCTTGGTATAAGAAGGAAACAAATCCTAATAGCACTCTGGAGAAAACCACCACACTCACAGGAAATAAGCAATACATTTTTTTCTTTTCATAGCAGACTACTGCACTGGGAGTGCAATTCCGGTCCGCAGTCCATGGCCTAAGAACATGGTCTGAGTTTTCAGCTTGGTCATAGACAGGAAAAGATGGTCACTCAATGAAATAAGCAGTCAATCATATATTGATCTTGTAGCTTCCTAAAAGAGTTTCCACCCACCTTCCACTTAAAAAAGCTTTGTGTTGGTGGGAGTGAGTTTCTACATCAAGTCCTGGGAATGCCACTTTCAATCTCTTGGTCTTAGTGCTTCCATCAGGTTGGCCACCTACTAATTGTGCAGTAGCCTTTTCCTCCTTTGACTCTCATAATACATAAGTTGCTAGCATGAGTTCCCAGTCCAGTTTTTTCTTAAAAACTCCACATATTCCCTTAAAAATGGATCTTCCTTCCACTAAAAAAGGACCGGCCAGTCCAGGGTAAAACCATTTGCATTAAAGGTGTGCTTTTTCCCATACAACTAATTCAACCAGCTCCTCATGTGATCTCCAGCACCTTTGTTTCCTGCCTCTCCACACCAGAGTTTCCCCCTTTCTGTCCTCATCGAAAAGGGCTCCAAACCCACACTAACAGTATTCAACTTCAAATAGCTGGCAGCTAGACAAGAGGGGAACCTCCCACGTGGATGTGGCTAAAGTCCACACATCAAATAAATAAATAAAAACATGCAAAAGAAGAAGAATAGTCCTAAGCCAATAGCTGGCAGAAGATCCTCATAATGATTCCACTATGCCACATTTTACAATGTTACAACATTAGCCCTGCAACAGAAGAGTGACCTGTAGATGGTTTAGTGGGACAGGTTTTTAGGAAAAGGTAGTTCAATCATATTTCAGTCCTGCTTAAATCAGCAATGATTTATTTACGTTATTACTTTATTATTTTGGCAGCTGGCTTCTGTCAAACATATTTATTACTCTTTCTGCATAAGACGAAAGATGAGATAGATTGATTATATAATCACTGGCTTACTCACTTCTTTAGGTCTGTTCTACATTTTGAAGCTACAAGACACCTACTGAAAACACACATACGTACTGATTCAATAGAAGAACAAATTCATATAAACAGTTTAGCATCATTCCTTTATATATATATATATATATATATATATACACACATATATATATATAAAGGAATGATGCTAAACTGTCTATATGATTTATATATATATATATATATATATATATATATATATATATATATATATATATTAGCATTATGTGTATTTATTAAGTAACCAGTTCTTACTGCAAAACTGAAAAAATGAATTGCAGTTCAGCTGCTAGGAAGCCTCTTAGTTCATATTTTAATAAATGTTTTAAGACTGTGTACATTTTCAGAATTCAGATTCATTTGGGTGTAAATAAAACTTTAACTTCTTGGTTTTCCATTAATAATTAAACCATACTGTAAGAAACATGCAGTCAATCAGAAATACAAACCTGAAGAGGGGGAACAGGTCAAACACTGGTTTTAGAGCTGCAAGGAAAAAACAGTCTCTCACTCCATATTACCTTTAGCACTGTTTCATTTGCACTATTTCAAAAGCTTTCTTAGCAATTTGACACTTCACAGAGCTTCAGATGTCTCTCCAAGGTCAGTGAACACTGTCCAATAAAGCCTTGTTTATGTTCTCTGAGAGAGAACGTTATTTTATCTTCTTTCTGTGTACTGCAACCTTTTGATCGACATGGTCTCATTTCACCAGAGAGTGTAACACTGCAAAAAGTCATATTTTGACTCTTTCCCCACTGAGCGTTTTGTGTTTTGTGCATATGTAACATCAGCATCTCCAATAACCAGTCAAATATGCCCTAGCTTTCGCTCTTTCTACAATTACTTTTGCGATGAGAGAAATCTTGCTTCAAATGCCCAGCATGCAATTTAAGTATCATGCAACTTATGGGGGCTCAGCTTAACTATAATGCAACCTCCTGTGAATCAGATTATGTTTATTTGCATAATCTGTTTAGTCATCATTAGAATGAATCACATTTTAATTCACACTGGAAGCTATATGTTTGAACATTATGCTGCTTGTCTCCACCCCCTTAAAATAATTACTCCACATTCTCCACCCACAAAGTCTTGGTTGGCTATCTCTTGTTTCACTGCAATCTGAAAAACGCCAGTTCACAGTGAATCACAGTCGAGCGCTGGCTACTGTCAGGGTCAGTTCGAAGCTGACGTGCTGTCAAATCCTGGACTCTTTTCAGGTTAGTTTTTAAGCTTTTTTTTATTGCTTTGATTGCTTTGTTTTTTGCTTTTGTGTTATAAAGTTGATGCATCTCTTCTATGCATGCTCCTTAAACTACTACTACTCTCCTTATAATTTGTAGGTTGCAAGTCTAGATTAAGAGAGATGATGATGCTTGGATTGTTTCTGCTGTCCTTTGGATTTCTCCTGGACAGGGGCACATGTACTGCAAGTAAGAGACTGTTTATTTATTTAGATCACATCTATGCATAAAAGATTAGGATGGATGGTTGGATGGATGGATGGATAGATGGATGTCCATCCATCCATCCATCCAACAATGTTGTTGTTGATGGATGGATGACAAACTGTAACATATCAGTCTGTAGAAGCAAACAGACTGATATGTCACATGGATGGATGGATGGACACATAGGATGGATGGATGGATGGACATCCATCCATCCATCCATCCATCCATCCATCCATCCATCAACAACAACATTGTTTTTGTTAAGTTTTCTTCTACAGACTGATATGTCACAGTTTGACCCGGTCACTGCATTTATAATCCAGAGTGGTGGCAGCTTGCTTTCTTTCTTTGCCAAATTCCTCATGTTTCCTCCCCAGTAATTGGTAGAAAATGATCATGGTTGACAGCAAACAAATACATAAACTGTCAGCCTTGCTGAATATCAAAGTGTTGCACTACATCCTGTCCAAGAAAGCTAGCCAGCTGACACAAAAAAACGATAATAAATCAAGTCCATGGAGCAAACAATGACCCTGTCTGTAAGAGTGGCCAAAAACTGACAGGGGCTTTAAGAGCTTGTGTTGGTGTCATCTCTTGAAAAGGAGGATCTGATGGTTGTCAGGGTCACCCTGTGGTGACGGATCCCCTAGGCCTTGGCCTGAATTGAGGCTTTTGATGCTCTTTGACTGCCCTCCCATCTCACAGCGCCATAGCATTGTAATTCTTTGGAATAACACACTGCTCTAAATAGATTGTGGACACTTTTCAAGTAGGCGAGCAGAGCCGCCAGATCTCCAGGATACCGGAAACCACTTGAGCTCAAAAAGTCAGTAGATGGACCCCAAATTTCACCTCAGGGACGTCTCTGTGTGTTAAAGTCTGAAGATGAAAAGCTGCACAAAGGAGTTTTTGATTCTTCTAAATTTAGTTTGGACTCCAACTATGAAAACATCTGTGATGGTAAAAGCATACAAGGACTTGTTCTTAACTTATTCTTCCCATTGTGTCTTTCTAATCTCTGAGCTTTTATAAACATGTAAAAATGTGAATATCTGTTAGTACAGCTTACAGACATAAAAGAAAGTAAACTCTGTGTCAATTGTATGGTTTTTTATATCAGGGCATTTTCAGGACACACAAAAAATATCTACTGTACTCTATTGCAGGTTTTAAAATGAGGTAAATCCAGCCAAAGTTAGGCAGATGGCCTCACATTTGTCTCTAGAATACTTTGATATAGAGAAGATTTTGTGGTCCACTCAGTGAGTGGGAGGTGCCCAGGGCCTGTGGCTGCAAAACAATCCCTAATCATCAACTTCCACCACCATGTTTCACAGTTGATATGAGGTGTTGACCAAAAACAGTAAATCAGGTGCAGATCTACTGTGTTTGGTTTTGTGCATTATGGCAAAACATCACATGGACAAAGGTTTGGGTACACCCAGGACAGGTTGTTAGCCTGTTGCAAAGGTAACACACAAAGAGAGAGAAACATTTACACAAATACAATATACACATTGTTACAACCTGCATAATATTATGTTGGTCCCTTTTTTGCTGCCAAAACAGCCTTTATCTGTCAAGGCATGGACTCCACTAGACCCCTGAAGGTTTGCTGTGGTATATGGCACCAAGATTTTAGCAACAGAGCCTTTAAGTCCTGTAAGTTGTGAGATGGGGCCTCCGTGGATCAGACTTGTTTGTCAAGTGCATCTGCAGGAATTTAAACCACTCCTGGTTTAAATTAACTCAATTTTTTTGTTGTGGCAGGCCACATTATCCTGCTGAAAGAGACCACAGCCATCAGGGAGTACTGTTTCCATGAAAGGGTGTACATGATCTGCAACAATACTTAGGTTGGTGATAGGTGTTAAACATCCACATGGATGGTGGAACCCAAGGTTTCCCAGCAGATCATTGCCCAAACCATTACCCTGCTTCCTTCTAGTGATGCACACGCAGCCGGCCATCTTTGTGATTAAGAGAAAACATGATTTGTCAGACTAGGCCACCTTCTTCCATCACTCTGTGGTCCAGTTCAGATGCTCACATGCCCATTGTTCATGGTTTTGCCGGTGGACAGGGATCAGCAAGGACACCTTGACTGGTCTGCAGCTATGCAGTCCCGTACCAAACCAAGTGTAATGGACTGTGTATTCTGACACCTTTCTATCAGGAGCAGCATTAACCTTTTCAGCAGTTTCAGCGACAGTAGCTCGTCTGTTGTATCAGACCACATGGGCCAACCAATGAGCCTTTGCCACCTATGATGCTGCTGGTTCACCACTGTTTCTTCTTTGGACCACTTTTGACAGATATTGACAACTACAGACCGGGAACACCCCACAAGACCTGTAGTTCTGATGATGCTCTGACTCAGTTGTCTACCATCCAAATTTGCCCCCGTCAGACTAACTCAAATCCTTGTGGCCATTTTTCCTGCTTCTAACACATAAACTTTGAGAACAAAATGTTCAATTGCTCTCTAATATATCCCACCCACCAACAGGTGCCAGCATGCAGTGATAATCAGTGTTATTCCTGATTGGTACACATATTATAGGACATTTTCAAACATAAACAGAGACCTGGGGATGCGTGTGCTAAAAATGTGCAGATTTTTTGAGTAGATTTAAAAAATATTTGACAGTAAATAAAATACATGACACTCCAAATAATGTCCCATAAAAATCAGAAAACAGCTGTCATGTAGGTGTGCTGTGGTTATTAAAATTCATGGAATCGCTGATCTAAAAGATTTTTCCTTATTTTTGTCTCTCAACAACAGTGCAGTCAGAGCTCAGAATCACAACAATAAAGGTACCTCATCTGGCTTTGCATATCTTTGTGAATACAAAATTAAATGTGAAATAAATCCCACTGACTTTCACATCGATTCTTTCAGCAAGAGCCGTATGTGATGTCCAAAGGTGCTCAGCTGGAAGGCTTTTGCATGGACCTGCTCTCTGAAGTAGCCAAGAAAGTGGGCTTCAAGTACAAAGTGCAGCTGGTGAAAGATGGCACGTATGGTAGACAGGAAGAGAGCGGGAACTGGAACGGGATGGTTGGAGAGGTGGTGAGAGGGGTGAGCAGCAAAGCACTCTCAAAAGAAGAAGTGAATATGTGGTGTTTTTGAAAGGGTTCTACAATTAAAAAAAAAAATCAACATGACTTTAAACCTAACTATGTTAAGAAGTTCCAAAAAAGTATCCACATTATATATCCAAACTAGCCAAATATATTTTTATCCTACAGGAAGCAGACCTCGCTATTGCTCCGCTGACTCTCACTGCAGCTCGGGAGAAAGCTGTGGGAATGACCAAACCATTCATGCAGACGGGAATCAGTATTCTGCTGAGGAAGGACATTTCAGAGGATGCAGGCTTCTTTGATTTCCTTTCCCCTTTCTCAGCACAGACCTGGGTTGGCATACTTATTGCCTATCTGGGGACGGCTGCTTGCATCTTCATAGTTGCCAGGTTGGTCATGAAAGCAGTTCTTTAAAGTGATTATTATGATTAATTTAATAATGATTGATTTAAGTTCTTGAGGGTTTTGAGGTTATATCTGTATTCCTTCGGGCAGTGGGTTACTCTGAGTGCTGTCTCATTAACAATTAACACCTTTGATCCAAATTGCAGACTCAGCCCTTCTGAGTGGAGTCAGCCTCAGAGTGAGAAAAACACGTTCGGTCTCCTCCACAGCCTTTGGTACACAGCTGGAGCTCTGACTCTTCAAGGTTAATGGCAAATCCAGACACCATCTAATCCAATAAGCATCTGAACAACAAACAAGTGAACATCTCTCCCTTTTGTGGCATTTGCTGAGCCTTTTTTGTGTTTCAGGTGCCGGCCCTCATCCCAAAGCCCTTTCGGGGCGTGTCATCTGCAGCAGTTGGTGGTTATTTAGCGTTGTCCTCTTGGCTTGCTATTTCTCCAACCTCAGCTCCACTAAGACCCCAGAGTCCTCTCACCTGATGGTGAAAGGGTTTGAGGACTTGGCCAATCAGGATGTGATTGAATATGGCTGCCTGGCCGGCTCTTCCACACTTGCTTTCTTTAAGGTGAGTACTGCAGCCCTAAAGTGTCTAGTTCAGCTGGAATTAGAGAGCTTTTCTCTCTAAGCTATTCTTTTTTCTTCATTTAGAATTCAAACAACCCAGTGTACCGCAGAATCTATGAGCACATGGAGCGGACAAAGAGTTTTGTGTCAAGTATGGATGAAGGCATTCGACGTGCAAAAGAGGGCAACTACGCCTTCATTGGAGAGTCTGTTTCTCTGGACTTAGCCGTAGCGCGTTACTGTGAACTAGTCCGGGCGCATGAAGTCGTTGGCATGAGGGGATACAGCATTGCTGCTGCTCTTGGTGAGGTTATTTATTTTTAAACTCTAATTAAACAGTTAAGTTTAGATGAAAGATGGTAAAATCTAATTCAGCACATAACCCAAAACTATCATTCTTTTTCCTCAAAGGTTCTCCAATCATAAAGAACCTCAGTGTGGCAATCCTACAGCTAAGTGAGGCAGGGGAGCTGGCTTACTTGCGAAGCAAGTGGTGGGCAAGCAGCTGCATAGCAGACAAAGGCAAGGTGTCAGCTGTGCAGTCGCATAACCTCAAGGGGATATTTCTGGTGCTTTCCCTCGGCCTTGGGCTGGGAACAATTGTGGCTGTCCTGGAGCTGACCTTCAAGAGTCGCAGGCGTGCAGCAGAGCACAAGGTACGTGCAAGGTTGTCGCAACTCACATGTCTCAAGTGAAACAGTGTGTGTGTGTTGATTCTTTAAGATTTTAAATTAATTGATGATTTTTTTGGCTGCGGCAGTTCTTCTGCCATTAGAAGATTGTTTTTTTATTGGTTGCAATTTGAAGCAACATTGTCATTTATTACATGGATTTTAGAAAATACAGATGACTGGGATGCCTACCCATCCATTCATCTGTATTTGCATTAAACTAATAGGTGGAATAAAGTGTTTTTGTTGCACTGGTGTTAATCTTGATTGCATGTCCATCCCACAGAAGACATGTTGTTCTGTACTGACTGAGGAGCTGAGTCTGCGCTTGAGGACCAGCAGTGGGAACAGATCCCAGGAAAATGTAGATAAAGACAAGGAAAAAGCATAGAAGCCTTTGGAAGATTTAACTACTATGAAACGTTTAGTTTTTAGAGCTTTTTATGTTTGATTTAATTATTTTTTTCCATTTGGCTTGATAACACTTGATAACTTTGTTCAAAGAATTTACAGAAATATTAACTCAGTAGACTGTAAACCTTATTATTTGCCTTATTATTTACATTTGAACTAAAATGTAAAAAAAAGTCCAACTTTTTCAGATATATAAATTACTGATTTTTCAGTACAACTGCTACTCTTTCAATGAAAAATCAAACACTTCAGTATAAAAAAAACATTTTTAATTTCAGTTTACACTTGTAAACTCAACATTTTGCTAACAAACTGTGCACATATGTTTACTTTCTAGGTTTACTGCTTGCAACTCTGCATCATGTATTTTGTACACTTGGCAGTGGCATCATGTGACTTCAGCAATTTCTTTTTAAAAACTACTTCATGCATAAAAACTGGGATGATTGTAAACATTTCAGCAAGATTAGAAAAGAAATAAAAAAAACATCTAACAGTGTTTTAATGCTTTGCGTCGTCCATCATTCTAGAAAGAAAAGCTACATATCTGACACATTTCACTCCACCATTACCATCATTCCTCTTTTTTCTTGTTGTTGATCCTTTTCTTTTTTCAGGACGACCTTGATCTCTTCCTGTCACAAATCTAAAAAACACAAAAACAGTAAAGAACAAAAAGGCTGATTACATAGAGCCACTTAGCTTTTGTAATCAAACTTCTTTTCATTCTTTTGCAAATGTGACTCACCATCTAGAAAAAGCGGTGATTTACAGCGGATCTCCCTCATCTTCTGGTCAAAGAGGGCCTTCATCTCTCTCTGCAGTGTCCCTTCGTGTTGCTCTGACCCAGCTGATGAGGGCGGGGGCACAAAGTCTAGGCTGTCGGTGCTGCTGTCGCTGCTGCTGCTGGACGTGGTGTCTAACAGGCAGAGACCGTTGGGTATGCGTCTCACAGGGTTGCCGTAGCTGCTGTAGTTTTGAGCTCCGTGCGTCTGACAGTGGAAAGTAGGCTTTCGGTTCAGCATCGGTGTCTGAGCAGAGGTAGTCTGTTTTCGCGGGCAACTGCGTGAGCGGCCCTTTGTCCTTATTGGGGTGGATGGCCAGGGGGTCACGGGAGCTTCTAAAGTCCGTCTAACCCTTGCAGGGGATGATGGAGGGACAAGAGGAGAAGGTTTGGCTTCTGGCTGTGGCACGAGTGGAGGCTGAGGGACTGTGTCGGTCTGACGCTGAGCTTCTGGCAGTGGCTCAGTGGCAATGTCATTGCCTGGTTTTGATTCTGGTGGTAATTCCTCAGGTGGTTCAAGCTGCTCTGACTCTATCTGCTGCCCAGCACAGTTGGACTGTTGTAATTCACTGGGGTCATTTTCCAGCTCCTCTTGAATTACTGGATTTTGGCTGTCTGGAGCAGGACTGTCAGGAGAAGAAGTCTGGGAAGAGGTCTCAAGGTCAAAGCTTTCAGCTATCACGCAGGGAGCAACCCCAGTGTGCTGGGAGTCAGTGGAAGACATCCGGCTAAAGATCCCTCTCTTTGTCTCTTGTGGTTCAAGAATTTTAACTCTGTGAGCTCGCCTGACAGGTTCACTCATGGCCCCTTTGTGGATGGCAGCCTTGGCTGCGGGCCCTTGAACCAGATAAGACGTTTCCCCACTCCTGCTGTCCTGAGAGATGGTGTCCAGATCCTTGCGGAAGTACAAAGCGCGTCCATCTTCTGAAGACTGGACAGAAAAATCTAGAGATGGCTGCCTTTGATGGCTCTTCATATGCTTCTGGGCTGCTTTTTGGATGTGTTTCCTAGCTGCTTGCACAGCATTTGCTGGTTTGATCTGTCACACAAAGGAAATCAGAAATCATAAGATAGAGTTGTCATGTGAAGATGTTCTTAGATCTGTAAGTGTATTTTATAATGCCATACCTTTCCTGCTATGTTAATAATAGCGACATGAACAAAGATCGATGATTCTGCCATTTCCTCCAGGTAGACATGGCGGTAACCTGCGAACAAGCACACAAACAAACAACAGGAAAAAAATTATTTAGATTTGAAATCTTTTATTTGGCATCTGTACACTTACACTGGGTTTGGATATGTAGGACATCTTGTGGAGAGCTTAGAGTCAGAGACAAATGAATGCCAACATAAAACAGAATGTGCACGGAGGTAAAGTCAAGACCAGAGTTATCTTAGTTTTGTTTATGAATTAGTTTTTGTTTTATTCTGTTTTCACTTTTTGCTTTCAGTTTAGTTTAGTTTAAAATGGTCTCAGGGTTTGTTTGCTCACTTCAGTTTAGTTTTCATTGGTTTCAATCATAGTTTTAGTCTTTATTAATTATTGTTGTATTGTGGAGAGCATAAGTCAGAGGAAATTTATATTATAGGAAAATCAGCACAGGTATTACAATAAAAGCACAGAACATTTTGAAAGCAGTTGAAGTATTTTAGACATCCAGTCTCGATAAATACATCAAAGTCTCATGAGACAAGTTTTCATAATATTTCCACCAAATTAACAAATGCTCCAACTCAAGATATTTGCTCTATTTTTATTTAATTTTTATTAATTTTAATTCACAAAATTACTTCAGAATTTTTTTTTGGAAAGGACAATATGTCAGGTAATTTCAAGTATAAAAACAGTATTTCCTGTATTGTACTTAAATGACTAGTTTAGGAAAAAAAAACATTGCAGATTACTGAAATATATATTGCACTTCTGGATAAATCAGATTTTCTGTGAATCTTCGTCAGATAGATACACATGGCAGAGTGATGGCAATCACTCTGGGAGGAAAGAAGCTGCTGTGGAAGCGTGTGAGATCAGACCGTCCGCTCTGCTGCCTCTGATAGTTTATGCTGATTGTTTTGGTCTGAGGGGGGTGTGATCTGGACTGAATGATGACAATGTGTTGTGCTCTTTTCTTGCAGCGTTGTGTGTATATGTATACAAGTCCACTGATGGAAGCTCAGTCCTTATATTCTTTCACTTTTTTAACACGTAAGGACTCAAAACAAATCTGCAACACTGGCAAGGACAAATAAAATATATTCATAAATTTTTGCTCAATCGCTTTAGTACGTTTCTCATATTTTTGATGTTCTGAAGATGCATTTCCCAAATGCCTCATAGTTAAAACAAATCACTAATGATACTCTGCAGAAAGTTGGAAGTTGTCCTAAATCTTTAATTTATTTGTAAAAATGAAGTTTTTGCAACACTGAAAAATTAATAACCTTTCAAAAGACAACAAGGCTTAGATTTTAATTTTAACAGAATAAAGGAGTATGCTTTCAGAAGTATAACTTCTGGAACCAAGCAAACAAGTGTACAGGTACTCCACCTGGCATCATGCTGGTAAAAGCTACAGTCCTCTGTCCAATGAAGTCTCTTCCAATAGGATCGTGATCCCACACCTGGAATCGCACCAGGGCGATTTGAGGCATTTGAATGTTGAAGACGAGGGTTTCCTCCCACATTGGGTTGAAACCTGAAAGAAAGGAATGTCACCAAGACTGAGAAACACAAAGTCAGCTTGGCTTGGAGTGATTTAAACTGCAACGTGGAGCTTCACACGTACCGTTATCATGCACTACTCTAGTCTGCTGCTTGGAGCAGTCAACAGGTAGGCCGATGATCTCGACTTCAACAAAGGGATCAATTATCTAAAAAAAGTCCAAGAAAAACTTGACTTTAGTGTTAAAAACGTATTTTTGTTGAACTCTTTGACTTTATATCTACTGTATTTTGACCTGACCTCTCCTCTGTCCCCAAACATGGAGTCTTTGGGTTTGGGAAGTTGCTGTCCACTAATGATCTTCAGCACTAACTGAGTTTTCCTGTGTCCTGGCAGGGGCTCCTCCAACACTGGGTTAAAGGCACCTTATGAAAAGCAATAGTATTTATTAGGTGCTGATCCAGGATTCATTGCTCTTCACTTTGTAATCTGCAGAAATCTACTAAGTGTGAGTGAACACCACGTACCTTTACACATGCACTTGGGCTTCAGAACATATCCACAGTTTCCATTGCTCGAGAACTTGGCTTGGTTCAGTTCAAGCATGCGACCTTCTGTTTGATAATTCATGGCAACTAAGATGAAACAGCAACGTGACAACAAGTTAACAAGTTAACAACAAACAGTATCACATAACGCTAGTATTGAGTTTTAGTGACACTTTTGTTACCCATATGGCATCCTGAGTTCCAGTATGGTTGTGGGTTGAAGTTGCTTGAGTCCACTCTGTAGTTGGACGGATAGACTCTTAGAAGCTGGCGCTGGTTGAAACGCACCAGCTCACCCGGTTTAAGCTGTAAGATCTGGTTCATTACTGTCTCATCCAGGGATGATACCTGCCAACTGCTCATGAATGCTGCCAAAAAGAAAACTAAAATGTATGAGACACTCACTCTGAAAAGTTTCTATGAGTTGGGATGTGCTTAGTGAAAACAAAAATGCAGGCAAAGGTTTCTAGTTGGATTTACCTTGTGTTTCTATGTCATGCACACGGACAGATTTTGTGTATTTGACCAGATCAGAGAGAGCTCGGGAGAGCCTCATTGTTTTCCTTTTTCTGCAGAGACAGAGGGAATCTTATAAGTGTAATCCCAGATATGATAAAGTTTAGATTGTCAGCTGTTTTTGACCTTTAGTAACTGGTCTTACTTAGGATGGTAAACAATTTGTGTCCTCTCCCTGCTGCTGCTGTAGTCTGATTCACCATCAGACATGGCCTTGTTTTTCACTCGTATTCTCTTTTTTCTCTGAAAGAAAAAAAAAAAAATCTAATGTTTTAAGTCAAAGTCAGCCAAAAGGAAAGCTGTCAGATATTGTTTTTATATCAGCTGACCTTTCTTTTGAAGCTTCTCATGATTGATCTCCCAAATCGTCTCTTCTTCTTAGGCTGATTGGTAGAGTTAACGCTATTCCCATCCTGAAAAGTTCAAATTGCAATCTTACTATATTTACCTTCTTTCTTACTTACTTTGTTTCTTTCTTTCTGTTTAAATGTTTCATTTGCCTGTGGGTTATCATCATCATCATCGTCCTCTTCTTCCTCATTTCCAGTGTCTTCATCAGACACATCACCCTCCTCCACATCAGGATCAAGGTTTGCTGGCAGCTTCTTCCCCTAAAAACAGAAAATTAACAATCGCTTTGTGTGTGTGTGTGTGTGTGTGTGTGTGTGTGTGTGTGTGTGTGTGTGTGTGTGTGTAATAATATACATATAATCATTTATTTTGTAAACTGCCAAGGATCTGCCAAGGACAATGATAGAGAAAGCACAAAGCTGCACTCTTTCTACTTGCTGTGTGCAGTTTGTAACCTACACAAGTACTGTGTGGGTTACACATCACTGCATGAGGGATAGTGATTGCAACAGACTGGACAGGGTTTACATTTACACCTTCGTGTTGTGTTGACAGACTTTGTTACAGAAAAGAAAAAAGACAGTTTTCAGCATTGTGTCTCACAAAGGGAAATGAACACACCTCAACATCTGCAGAGTCACATTCCTGAGATGTAATGTGAATGAGAGTCTGTGGCCTCACAGGCGCTAATAGTTACATCATTGTAAATTGTTTTTGAGCTAAATGTGAACAGTATTGCTTAATTTCAAATTTCACCAGCCACTTCATTAGGTACACCTTGCTGGTCCTGGGTTTAACCCTCCTTTTTCCTTCATAGCTGCCTTAACTCTTAACTCCATGGTGCTAGAAACATTCCTCAGAGATTTTTGTCCTTATTCTGATGCTCAAGCCCAAAATTTGACAAGAAAATGTACCCAGACTATAGCAACACCACACCAGACTGAACTGTTGACACAAGACGGTGAGGTAATGAGGATTGTTCACGTTTGGCAAACCCATGTGAACTTTAGTTTCAGTTTCCTGTTCTCATCTAAAGGGAGTGGCACCTGGTGTGGTCTTCTGTTGCTGTAGCCCATCTGCTTTAAGGTTCAACACGTTGCACGATCAGAGATGCTCATCTGCATTCCTTGGTTGTGATGATTAAATATTTGGTTTAAAGTTAACTTCCTATCAGCTCAGTGAGGTATTTTGTCAGCTGGTTCATCAACTTTGCATGTAATAACTACAATGAGATTATACTTGGAAGCGACTACCTACTGTAGTCAGATGACATCTGAATAGCATATAGGTGTGTGTATGTGCGTGTGTGTGTGTGTGTGTGTGTGTGTGTGTGTGTGTGTGTGTGTGTGTGTGTGTGTGTGTGTGACTGTGTGTGTGGGTAAAAACAACTGTACCTTGACCAAAATCTTTCCTTTCAGGATCTCAGGGGATGGCAGCTTTTTGCATTCATGCACGCTGATATTGCTCAGATCCAGTTTGTCTTGCAGCACCTCTCTCAGATATTTAGCCATCTTTTTCTGCTGAGGCACAGTGCAGTGGTTCTCTATGGACAGGATCACGGGATACCTGGCAGTGAGGTGACAATAACTGAACGACTGCGCAGGTGCACCAGCTCGACAAAATTTAAATCAGCACCAGGAATTAAAAAAAATCTTACTGTGATTTTGTGAAGGCATATTTGTCAATTGTTTCAATTACATCTTTGAAGAGAATTTTGGATGTCAAGGTATAACCATGATGGACAATGGGCTCTCCATCTGGTCCATCCCAGCAGTCCACTAAGAGAGCGGGAAAGAGCTGACAACCATTTGTAATCTTATAAAAAATCACACACTGAAATAACAGCTCAGGTTCTTGTTGTGTCGGCTCTTACCCTCGACACAGCGACAGCCTGCCTGCAGGACGTAGGCATACATTTCCACTCTAGACTGAGAGAGCAGCTGGTCTCCTGTCAGGTAGGTGTTGTGAGACGTGGCAATGAAGTAGTTGGTTAGAGGCTGCGTCATGTCCTGGTTTACCTGATTGTGCTCGGGGTTGAAGATATCGCCTGCAGGACTCCGCATGTAGTTGGTGAAACCTGAAGGAAGAGAGTTGTTGGAGCAGCTATTTTATTTACAGACTGAAAATTAAATCTGGTTTGATTGACATGTGATAATAACGACGTTTCACCGGCCACAGGCACTTTGAGCAAGGCCTACATACCATCAATACCCAGTACCATACGCTGGAGGTTCTCAGGACACGGCTCAAACTTGGCCACTATGTCCACTAGATGCTCTCTGTTTAGGCCTCGCATCTACAAATAGAACACAATGAACTGTTTTTATCTTATTGGATCCAAAAGTTAAAAGCTTTTTGAAAACTGCTATTAGCAATAATTTAATGCAATCTTTTAAAGCACTTTATTGCTTGTTATATCTCAATTTCATGACTTCACGTTTGTCTCTTGCACTGCAGTGATTGGTTAAAATACAGCTAGCTTCTTCTTAGACACCATCACTGATGTTAATCTGATACACTTTAAATACATTTCAAAGAGAGGTAAAAATGGGGATAAATAGTATCAAACAGATGATTGTGATTGATTTGACTTTTGACTACCTTCTGTTCATTTTCCAGAAAGCGTGCAAGGTCATGGAGATCCAGGACTTCTTTCTGATTGCTGTAGGAGATCAGAATCAGGTAGAGGTCTCTGCGTGTGGAAATCATCTTGTAGAATGAACAAAATTCATCAAAGCCGAGAGAGCCCTGGTTCTCGTCCGTGTCTGCTTCCTGCAGATAGTGGCGAAAACATTTTATGATGTCTGTCTCTCTCTCAGTACCTTCTGAATGATATAACTGTCACCATCAAAACAGAGCTCATTCACGGGTGGGGGAGGGGAGGACGGGCAGTGAGCTACAGCAGCTAAAGCAATATTGCGATACAACAAAGGCCATCTGTGACAACCATATGGGCTTCCGGTGATAGCCTTTTCCACCGTTCCAACAAAAACACTGAATGCACATATTTGTCTGCTGGCACCATCTGTAGCATTTTATGCTTCTCTGTATATAATCATGGGATGATGGGAATCATGGGAAGATCACAGGGAGAGTCTGCTTAAGGATTTTACATATTTTTTTTATTCGTTAATACACTTTCCAATCTGGTTTCTTTAGGCTGCCCCAGAGTGCAGGATTTGTGTCCTGTCATATTTTCTGGGTTTGAAACATTTTACTAGATTTACTAGCTGTCATATTTTTTCTTGCTCTATTTATTTATTTTAGCCATTTTAGCTGCATGGTTTGGCTCTGCAAGTATTGGTATACTTGTTTTGTGCAGGTTTAAATACTGACACGGTCCTCTGAGGAGGAATCGTGCTCTCTGGTGATGTTTTTGCTTTGTCACTACCACGAAAGGTGTGGTGTTAAATGTCTCGACAGTGACTGTGAGTTTTTCTCAGAATGTGGGACTTGCCTTCTTACTGGAAACAGACAATGACATTACCAGAAGAGAGACGTACACACCTATGTAGTCTCTCACTTTATTTATTAAACAAAATTAGTCCATATCATTAAAAAAGTAGTGACCCTGAGTTTATGAATATGGAAGCTATTGTGCTAACTTTGCACGTGTAAAAATTCAACTTGGATCTCTTTTTATTTTAAGTGAGTTAAAAAAAAATAGTTTGGCGCAGTAGGAGGACTTTTTCTGGTTCTGAAGGGCATCATGTCAGAAACACTTTAAGCTACTGAACCTACTGAATAATTTGCCATGAAAATTTGTTCTGATATATACATTTCCCTTCCCTTAGGATCAGTTATTATCAATGAGAATACAAGCATGCCAACAAGACTGGAAAAACAAAGGCAGCGACTATGACAGTGGCAGCAATGCTCGTGCTCAATAAAGATGAGGCCTGTTACTACATATCATTGACAAATAAACTCAGGTAAAGCTATCATTCAAGTAACCAACATGTTGTAGTTTAAAATTATATGAAACATGTCTGCACTCAAAAAATATTTACGCCCTAAATGTGGACTTTTGTTATGTAAGTTTGTTATACAAGTACAGTGTAAAACACTAAATTTTATCACGTCTAGGCAAATAAATTTGACTTGATTGGTATACATTCAGTTTTCACCAGGCATTTTTTCCTTAATGATTCATTGTTTGAATAAGTTAACCTTTGACCTTATATGTTTCAGGTCAAAGAATCACTTTTTGAGTGTAGGGGAGCAGAGGGCAAGTGTCAATTAGAGGTTACAGTCATGTTAAGTCTGTCACGTTTAAGTCTTACCTGAAACATCTCCCTGACTTTCTGCTTGGGTAAATTCACATTGAGCTTGTGGAGCAGCTGGTGAACTTCTCCGATGCTCAGGGTGCCATCTCCATTTTTATCTGCCTCAGAGAAAGTCTGCTGTAACCACGTTCAGCTGCAGTTAAGGCCGAACCATACGCTAAACAATCAGTTTACCAAATATAAAGTGATGTATTTGTGCCTATAAACCATGTTGAACAGTTGTGTGGGTGGATAAAGGATATTGATCACGGGTGCGCTGCCTCCGAGCCAAACTGTCTTCATCACTGATACCAGCCATGAGGTATTTCAGCCCAGTGATCCAAGTGCGGGTCTCCTCTGCGTTGGTGGAGACCAGGTCCAGGGACTTCACACGGTCCCCGTAGTAAATACTGAAGCAGCAGTTTGGGTCGAAACGGTTGTCTGCGTAACGCCTGAAGACCTCTGACTTTTTCCCCTCACACACCTCATGAATGGAATCAATAGTTACTGAAAAACAAAAACAGAGAGGTCATTCATGTCTCTGCAGCATTGAAAATAAGTAAATTCTAAACAATAATATGCAGTATTGTGCAAAAACCCCCATTTCATTATAAATCTTGCCAGGAAAATGATTTATTGAACCATGTGCAAACATACATGGAAATACATTATACCTACAGGATTGGGACACCAGTAAATGTCCCAACGCCCAACAATACAACAGTTTATCAGATGTAAAACATGTCAGCTTTTTAAAGAGCAGAAATCCAACTCTTCTGGTAAATTTGCCATCAACCAAAAGAAACTTTGCCGAGCTAACAGGAGTTATAACTGATGGTCCAAACCAAATATTCATCAAAACAGCTTTTTGTGGCTTTTCCTCAGCTGAAGGGCCACGCCTAAAATGTGGTTTCTTTAAGACATCATAATCAGTAAATACAAATATGAACTTTGAGCTGAATTCAATTCTCATGCAATACGAATAGTCCCGAGTGATCGTCCACACCAAAAGTTCTGTGTGATTTCCGTGTGGTGCAAGGTGGTCACTCACTTTTGGCCTTGTCATGTTTTCTGGAGGGTCGCCATCGGATGCAGGACTTGTGCTCGTCCAGGTAAAAGAATCGCACCAGTCCTTTCTTCTTCCCCTTCATTTTGGTTAACTGAGTGCCAGTTTGCATGGTGCACATACACCTCTCCACTACAGGACAACACAAGAAACAAATTTATCAAAGGTTTCTTTAGCCTTCTTTAGTCAAGATTGTCAGAAATCCACTGCGATTAATTTGTGGACAACACCACAAGGTACCCAAAGATATCAAATGTTCAGTTTAATAATAAAATCTTGCTATGTTGGGACCGTGCATGCTGAGGTTATGAATAAAAATATCATGTTGGTGCCTTACTTACACCACCACCAAGTCAAAAGAGCCTTACTGTTGTCATTGACTGAGAATGTTTGTAACTTATGAAATCCTACACCACATTATTTTGTGTTGGGAAGTATCATGAGAGCTCAAAGGGATGATTAGAGGTTTACTATCAAGCATTACTTCGTGAGATTACAGGCTGAGTTACACCATGAAAATACACAAACTACTTATTGTCTAAAAAGAAACACCTGTGCCTACAGTCAGATGCGTCACAGTGCTCTACAGTGTCTCTTCTGACTTTCCTTCAGTGACTTTCCATGAAATCTTTAATGGTGTGTGCGCCCACAGTAAGTATACTGGGAAAGCGTTTAACAGAACCAGTTTTTTCTCCTAACAATGAAGTCATTATCAGGTCACCGGTTTATGTGTTGTGTGCAAGTAACCTTTGTTTGTAATCTGAAGCTCAGGTGCATGTGACGCAACCTGGCACACCATTCAGGCTAATCCTAAAGGATTGTCTACTGTCCATATGCCCATTATCTGCTTCACTGCTTCCCTAATTTGTTATACGTGCGAGCGCCTTGTTTTGAAGGCCATTCGCGACAACACGTCACGGCAAATGTTTTAAATTTACAACACCTGGAATAAAAATGTCCAGTAAAAATTTTCCCTCTTCCCTCTCAGTGTGGTGCAGACAGCAAGAACCTCTGCTAAACAGGCTGCTGAGCTTCTGTGATTATTTAAGTATTATTTAGTGATCAGTTGACTTAATATTACCTATCTGACCCAGTCTCCATTTAGGCTGTGCAACCACACTTCCACCAATCCAGAAGAATTCCTCTGCGAGTCGAGAAACGGATGCTTTCTGCCAAAGTTTTGGGGAGCTCATAATAGATGGAGTGGGGGAATTCAGTCGGCTGGAGCCAGGGTTTGTCTGATGAGTGGAGGCTTTAGCCAGAGACGGTGAAAACACTCCTGATGACAGAGATCCCAAGGACTGAAAGGTGGTCTTCTTAGGAGGCAGAGAGGACAGTGGTGGAGTTCCACTGTGTCCGGGAGACTGTGGTGCCATCGCAGAGCTGATGTTCATCCCTGAGTTGTACATTTGGGTCCGGCTCTCCTGGCCCATCCACACCACGAGAACCCACCTTCTTCCTCCCCACTCTGCTGGACTCTTCAGACAGGTTTCTTTGTAACGCGGGTCAGCATATCCTCATCTTGTAGTTAAAGCATTCCTACATGGGAGCAAGGACCGACATTCCCACCCTGGAAGCTCATTCCTTGACATTGTTTGTCCAGGTTTCCAGTGTAGTGACCATCAAGTGTTCTTCTATGAATGTTTTCATGCAGAGAGGGCTCTCAGATTGGAAGAAGTGTGCACCTTGTTTGTGTCAGTAAATCTTCCTGAAGCTGTAATCCCGGAGTGAGGCTTCAGCCTTGCTTTCATAGAGGGATTTTCCAGTAAGCCTCTGAAGGAAGACAGTGGGACACGGTGGCTGCACATTTTATTTTAACCATACCTATGAGTTAAAATAAATTAACTCATTAACTCAAGTTATTACAGAATATGGACATTAAAGTAGATTTCATAACCATGTTTATGACACACAGTATTAGGCTTTACCACTAGAGCCATTAAGGTTTTAAGAAGCTTGAAGTATCGTCATACTGTGTGCAGTGATTTCCCCCTAGAGGCAAAAGTCTGACATAGAGCAGACGCTTCTCAAATGGCAGGTGAAGCTGTCAAACCAGTATGTGAAATTTTTCACAATATTTTTACTTGTACACAAGAGAAAGGGTCTAGCTATCTGCAAAGGTTTCAGAAGCTTAAATACAAATGTCTACAATTGGTTTACAGTTATTGGTTGTGTCTTTGTGCTTCTTAAAAAATAAATCAAAGTACAAATAAACATGTAGGAGCCTCCTCAGATAAACATTCCTGGAGGCAACAATTCTGCCTTGGAAGAAGAAGAGATGTAAGGATGTGTGTAGGTGTAGAATGCAGAGGGTGGATGTGGCGCACATTGTGGTTCTGGCTTTGCTGCATTGCAAGGGAGAGAATCAGGCGTCCTTTTGGACACCAGTAAGAACTGGTGTCCAAAGGGACAGAAGCAACGGGCTGTTCAGTGTTGCAGCACTGCACTGTTTTCTTACCACAGTTCATGTTCTTGGTATTGATGGTCTCCATGGTAATGTTCTGTGCAGTGTAAAAGTTTTGTGAGATCATTGCAGGACAAATAAAATAGTTTATTTGCAATTGTCATAAAATGTTAATAGAATAATTGAACGTGAAACCACACAATAGCAGTTAGTCAGCCACAGAAAGACAGTCTGGAACAGCAGGCTTTCATTCTGAGAAAATGGCTAAATATTTTGACCACTCATGCTTACACAATGTCAAAGGAACCTGGCAATAACTCATTCAGTGACATTAGAAAAAGCTCATGCATCCAGCAGAACTGTGGTGTTTTGCTAAACGCATGAGCTGCTTTGGGAAATGCATCAACACTTCGGGGAACATCGAAACTGTGTTGAGAAATATTCTAAAGCAACTGAGAAAAGCTGTGAAAGGAAACATGGACATTTTCACGTTTTCTCAATTGCTTCTGAGTATTTTTGAAACCTTTTTTAAGGTTGCACTATGGAAGATACATTTCCCAAAACGCGCGTGCAGGGAAACACATTTGAGTCAAAATAAAAGCTTTGTGTCAATGAATGGCTTCTGTACTGCTGTGGTGTATCAGGGTGGATACTCTTCAGGTGTTTATTTTACTGGGTTTTACATTCTACTTTGTATGGCAAAAGAACTCCTTTCATTTGCATGTTACTTGAGTGGGACAAAAAGCACGCTAATGGGGGAAGAACTACAGCGTATGCTTTTGCCATCCTCCTTTATTCTGTTGTCTCCCCCTTGATTCACGACCACGCATTCTCTTCTTCACCCATGGACTCTTGAAAGATGTTGTCTTCTCATGTTTACAAAGTGTTGTAACTCTCAGGCTCTATGATTATATTGTACATGTGTGGACTAAATGGAGTTTTATGCATTTATGATTTTTCTACGTTCAGTGGGCACTTTGGTAGGTACACCTCACTAGTTCCAAGCTGGACCACCTTTTTCCTTGAGAAACTGCCTTCATTGCACAGATTTAACAAGGTGCTGGAAACATTCATCATATGAATCTCCCCTTCTACCACATCCCAAAGGGGCTCTATTAGATTAGATTCTGGTGATTGTGGAGGACATTTGAGTATGGTGAACTCACTGTTATGATCAAGAATTCAGTTTAACAAGATCTGAGTTTTTGACACAGTGCGTTATCCTGCTGGAAGCAGCCATCAGGGGATGAGTGCACTGTGGTCATAAAGTGATTTATGTGATCATCATTTGTTATAATGAAATAAACAATTCAGTTTTATTTATATACACAACAACAGCGCTACAATAATACACAGAAAACACTACTCAATTACACCACTCCCAGCAGCATGTACCTTTAAATACAAGGTAAAATGGATCAATGTTTTCATGTTGTTTCAGCCAAATTTGGACGCCACCATTTAAGTGTTGAAGCAGAAATCAGGACTCGTCAGACCAGGCGACATTTTTCCACTCTGAGGATGTTTAAGTTATAGCCTCAGTATCCCATTTTTAGCTGACAGGAGTAGCAACCAGTGCGGTCTTCTGCTGATGTAGCACATCTGCTTCGCGTTTCAACGTGCTGTGCATTCAGAGATGCTCTCTTTCATACCTTGCTTGTAACAAGAGCACTTAGAAACAGTCGGCCATTCCCCTCTAACCTCAGGCATCAACAAAGCATTTTCTCCCAGAGAACTGCTGCTCCCTGGATATTGTTTCTTTTTCCGTTCTCTGTAAACCCTAGAGATGGTTAAGGATGGAAAATCCCAGTCGTTCGTCAGCTTCTGAAATACTTAGACCAGCATGTCTGGCCATGTTTGAAATCAGTTAAATCGCCTTTCTTCCCCATCCCGATGCTTCATTTTAACATCAGCAGGTCAAATTGACCACATCTACATGCTGAAATGCATTAGGTTGATTAGCTGATTAGATATTGGTATTAATGAAGAGCTGAACAGGTGTACTGAATGAACAGTGACAGCGAGCACTTTACTTTAATATTTTAAATGTTAGATTTTTACCATAAAACTCTTACATACACGTAACTTTTATGTGTGAGGCTGATGGGAATTACTTCAGTTTTGCTGCTATTTGCTGAAAAAAAAAAAAACCTTCCACAGAGCAGAGCAAGACTAATGGCTTCTAGTCATTATCTTCATCCTCTGGGAAACGCAATAATCTCTGTAAATTTATTTTCAGTCTGGAACAAATATGTGGACGCTGCAGACGGACGGACAAAGGTTCCCAAAGTGGCTAAAAGTAAAACCACACACAACAACACACAAATCTTTAACGGTGAGAAAAAACAAAGTTCTCAGAAGAAGGATTGATTTAGATTTTAATGGGTATTATACAAGTCATCCGAAGGAAAAAGGAAACATTGAAACAAGAGGCGAATGAAACCCCAGTTCCAAACCAAAACTACAACATTATCAGCTAACAAAATGGATAGTGCTATTACACTGTACCCAACAAATACTGAGCGAGGGTATCATTATAATAAGACATAAAAGTGTTTTCTTCTCTAAAACATATGAGACCACCTAAAGTTTAAACCAGGAGAAAGTGTCATTTCTACTCTACCTGATGACGGAGCCGGAGGTGCAAAGAATTAAAATCCATTTTTCAGTTTTTTGGTCTGTAATATATATATATATATATATATATATATATATATATATATATATATATATATATATATATATATATATATATATATATATATATATATGAAATCAATATGAAATCAAATAGCAAAGCGCTTTTTAGAAAAAAGATCAACAATCAACAGAGAAATGGTAATATTCTGTCCATGGGTCAAACCCACAAAACTACAGAAGTTCACAAAACAAAAAGAGTGGTTTAAAATAAAAAGAGTCCGTCTGTTCTGGTGAATGCCCCGTGATTGCAATGATGCTCAGGGATCAGGAACAAAGAAACTGCAGTTTACAAATCCAAATATAGTCTATTTTTGGTTTCAAGTAAGAGCAAAAAATAATATTCATAATCAATCAATTTAAGTCTGGAGCAAGCAAACATACCATACCATACCATACCGATATCTTATTTACATTATAATTGTATTTACATCAGGGGATACTGAGGGAAAGTATTTAAATTTAAAGTCCATGTTTAACTTGTTATTTGAAAAATGTAACAGGGAATACGATGCACAATGCAAGGTTCTTTCTTTAAAAAGTGCAATTCCTTTTTCTTAAAGTAAAAAAATATATCTCCATACTTCTGTATATATGTAGAAATGTTGTTCATATAAACAGCAACTGTTGATTTAAGAGCCCTAAAGCCGGTGACGAAAAATGAATGTGTGTTATCGATAGGCAGCAAATTATCGCTAAAATATAAATTATTTTATAATACTCCATAGAAAATCAGAAGTACCGCATTTTAGCATAAACAGAAACTACTGAGAGTATTTTTTTCTTCCTCTCTTTTAGGAGTGTTTATAGATTTAACTAGACTAATGTGGGCAAGTTTCATCTAACTTATTGTTTATTTAGCCAAAAACATTACTGGATAACAGCAACAACAACAAAAAAAAAAAAACGAAAAACGTAATACTTCCATAAAATATCTAAGAATAAAACAGTGGTGGACCTGAAGGCAGCCCACAGAACCTCCAATACTTCAGGCTTATAAAATACAAAAGGTAGATAAGCTGGTTTACATGCGTACATGTTTATATATGAATGTTTTTCTTTTTTTCCTTTTTTTTTTGTTGCTTGTGGAATAACAGTGCTGCGTAAGCAGGAATTTCTTAAAAAGGACATCCTCTACACAGTTATAAAAAGCAAGCGGATATTAAAAGTAAATAGTGGTAAACTCGTGTCTCTTGTTTCCAGTGGTCTGCAATGACACCTTTGTGTGTACCAGTATATTGTGGCAACAAGAGTTTCATCAACTGCTCACCAGGCGCAACGTGTTTCTTCCCTTCATATTCAAGTAGTGTTATGTAGCTATATTTGCACATCTTAGAATAGCTTATACTGAAATGAAATCCTTGCACGGCGTCGGGTGTCTGACCGCAGGCTCTGACGTCACCGGAAAGATGTGGTTTTCCATCGCTGAAGAAAGTCTCTCGCAGTTTCACGCTCTATTACATGCTCGGACATCGTGCTGCTTTCCAGTTCATTTGATAAAATTCATAATGTCATAATAATAATGACGTATACTGTATCATAATGTATATGACTAATTTTTTCCCCCCAACCAAAAACACTCTTCGTTTCTTTTTCCCCTTAAACATGCTCCTTTTACTGAATCTTTCTGTCTCGTTTTAAATGTGCAACTTTAGGATCCGTTGGTGGGTTGTGCGGTCTGTCTGTGCGCCTCTGTGCTCGTGTCCTTGCATTCTCCAGGAAGGATGCCGCCGGCCTGCAGGGCCAGCTGGGTTTGCAGGTCTTTGACGACGCTTTCCAGGCTCTGTCGAGCTTCTCTCTCCTGCTGCAGCTCCCGTCTCAGCTGCTCACGATCGGCTTCTGCCTGTTGCAGCTGCACATGAAGCTCTTCAATCTGCGCAACACAGGAAGCAGCAAGATTAAATGAACGGCAGCCAAGGAATGGGATCAATAACCACAACCGAGTGCACAATATTTTCTAGTGCTATCGCTGGCTTTGGTCATCTTGGGGGCATCTCACCTGAGTAGAGTATTTGACCCGGAGGCGTTCGGCTTCGCAGCCTTTATCGCAAACTCGCTGCTGTCTCTCTCTCTCCAGCTCTCTCTTCAGCCGCCCACAAGACTCCTCCGCATCCCTCATCTTCCTCTCCCAGTCCACGCGAAGGCGTTCGATCTCCTTTCGCAGGTTGCGCTTGGCCTCGATGGCCTCGCGAAGACGCCCCTTCTTAGCCACTCTCACAAACTCCAGCTCCTGCAAAAACATTCGAGTCATCAGAGTTGTGAAAATGAAATCCAGTGAAGCTTTAATATTATTTAGTTTTGGTGAGATTGGTCTCACGGGTTACCTGCTGAAGGCTGCGTTTAGCTTGAAGAGCAGCTGCCAGCTTCTCCTCCTGCTTCACTCTCATCCTGACAATCTCCTGCAGGAGTTTTTCCCGCGCCTCCTTGGTGTCAAGACCAGCATACAGCATCTGTCTCATGGTGTCCATCTCTGGGCAAACAGTCCCTGGCAGCCAGGAAGGCCTCTCCTGAGCCCGAGCCATGCTCTGAGGAGTCAGAGTCTGAGACACACTGGTGCAGGCAGACGGAGGTGAAGCCAGGGAGGAAGACTGCACTGGACCTGAGGACAGAGAGAGGTTTTCTATTATTAAGATCGTGATGAAACCCCAACAATATTAGTGTTGTGATTCTCAAAGACTCAACATAAAATTGAGATGCTGCAAATAACCACTAACAGAGAAGACAAGCGTTACGAAAAGCAGAAGATCATTGATGTTCACTTGTTCTTCTTGCTTTGCATCTTTAATTATTTGCTACAAATATTTGCATTTTTTGCTACATAAATAGAAAGCCATTATTCCTCTTGTACTTTCCCCCCTTGACACCAGGTGGCGCAGCTGCACAGGAATCACCATGAACAAGCCTGCTCCTTTACTGTGCAATAAAAGTTGGAATCGAAGAGTCTGTGCCCTATATACGTTTTTTCTAAAGCTCAACTACAGTTTATTTTTGTGATTACACTTCAAAAAAAAAACAGAAAAGATGGTGGGTGGTACTCACCATCATCACAGTCATCCACATCAATCTCTCCATCTGTGTCCATGTCTTCGGCTCGGTTGGTGTTGCTGGAGTGGGCCGGCTTTGTTGTAGGCTGTGCGTCACCATTATGCAGCTCCTGCACGGAAATGGCAGCTGTCCCCCTGTCAGGAGTGTTGCTGTCCTTGGGATGGACCGCAGGGGCCAGGTGGGCAAATGCCAAATTGTGTGTCTCCTGATTCCTCGAGCACGACCTGTGAGGATAATAAACACAGCCAGACTTAAAGCATTTAAATGCTAAAAAAAAAGGGCTTGATTAAAGAGGAACTGTAAACAGTTTTAAGCTGTACTTAAAACCAAAACTGTGACATCTTTTGTTTGGAAGGCTCACCTCTCCACCTCATTCTTGGCCGGTTTCTCTTTTTCTGCTGGCTTAGGAGACCAGGGGCGGAAAGCAGAGGGCCTCTGTTTTAGTTGGACCTGTTTCAGATCCTGAAGCAACACAACAACACAACAAGCTTGTATAAACTCAGAAAACTGCTGCTAGAACATTGAATCAGCCATGATGAGTTCATTCAAAGAAGCCAGATGAAGAGAGGCCATGCTTTAAAGTCACTCCTAGGATCTTTAATCTTTTAAATTACACATAAGTTACGCAGACATATAGTGTACAAACCTTGTGTGCAGACTTTGACAGTGACTGGAGCCAATCGGGTTTCCTGTCTTTGTCAGCTGACTGCAATTTGTCGAATTTGGACCTCTTGGCTCGGATGGGGCTGGGAGACTGACAAGGGAGAAAAGGGGAGTAAACGATTAATCATCACGATCCAGGCAGAGATACGGCACATCATAGACAGCTGAGAAAAACCACACAATTTCTAAAAATGCTACAGTATGACTGTAAATGGCATTATTCATGAGCAACTCGTCAATTTGTCAGCACATGTAGAGATGTTTTACAGTAAAAGAGCAGAAGGTCACAGAATGAGAAAATATTGCAGAGAAGTCTCAGAGAGGCGAGGAGGATAGACGATGCATCTGTGCAAGCGTTCAGCAACAGAGCCTGGCATGTCTGCATGTTTGTGTGTGTGCGTGTGTGTGTGAGAGCAGGGCTTTGAGCTTAGCAGACACTCAAGCTGGTCTGGCTGGCAGCCAGTAAGGCTACATTGCTCCCTGCCAGGCAGGAGAGGCGCCGTCAGGTGGAGAAGATCGACTCCTCGAACCACAGAAATATTGCAGTCCAGAGACAGAGGCAGACAGAGAGGAAGACAAATTAAAGTAATTGCACTCAGATCTGACAGGCGATCGAGTAGAAGTGTTCTAAAACGGCTGCACTTTAACACAGAGCTGCCGAGTCATGTGCTGTTTGAGGGCGAGCTGAAAATCTGAGGAGGGAAGAAGCATCTGCCTTGTTAAGTGCCACAAAACACTGAATCTCACAAGCTTTTTCCCCCCTTTATCTATGTCGTATGCGTGTGTGTGGCAAGTTGCAGATCCATGTGCTGTGATAGCGAACATCCTCAACCAGGTCTGCACTTGTCAGACAGAGGATATGTTTACCTAGGCAGGCACGGAGGCCAGCACAGACCTGCCGGGTCGTTCTCTTACTCACTACTATGACATCCTGCCTCCAGGAATGGCAAACACTCCCATCTCCTTGTCTGCGCGTGCGATTCGAGACAAACGATTACTCTGATTACCTTCAAAATCCTCAATGAGAAAACACTCCCTTTGGTGTAGTTGTGCAACCTTTAATCGCCAATTGCTGTGATCACCTGGAGACGGATATTAACAATAAACTTCATTTAGTAGGAAGCCCAGCCGGTAATGAATCACGTCTCACAGATTTGCAGCACGAAGCCAGACTCTGCGTGAGCGAGCGTGTGTGCGCTCACACTGCTATGAGTGGGTGTTGGGACATGTGGGGAAGTGGGTGGCTGCGGGTGTAGACACGCATATGTGCATGTGGGAGGGTATGGAGTGAGTGTGTGTGATAAAGTGCGGTTAGGGGTGGAGGTGTTAAGTCAGGTCTGGCACTGCATACCTGAACTATAGATACCACGTTTGAATTGCGTTAATTTACAGTTTCACCTATTAGGAAACTGCTTACCGTCACAAGTGAGTAGTTCTCAATTGTTCTAGTAAATCATTTAGGTTGTTTAAGCCTTTGATCTCCGCGTCTGTCCCTTTATATCGCTGTAGATTAGTGAAACTTTGACCTTTTGAGTGTTAAATAGACTAAATTTGCAATGTAAAAATAATGAAATGAGGACGTGAGGAAATTATGGCTGGAATCTGTGACTCTGACATTTTCTAGATCTTCCCGGTTTGATTTGAGCCTACATTTGTAAGCTTTATGAGGTGTACATGACATGTTTGTCTGGACACTCCCCTCCAGTCTGCCTGCCTTACAAATGTCTCTACCCGTCTAACCAGTCACCACGGTACACACACACACACCCATTTACAAGCCCGCTGGTTGGATTTGCTACTGTAAGGTAGTTCTTTTAACCTAGACTAACCTCCTGACTGTGTTTAGCAGTGGTGACTCGACCCCTCACCTGCCTGACTCAAGGCTGGTGGTGTTCTAAGAACTGCTGCCCTGGTGTAATAAGACTCTATAATTACTGCCGTGACTGTTGTTTTCCTGACAAAGGATGTCTGCCTGTCTGGTACTATTTCTACCCTGAGGTTTGCAGCTCCAGGAAGGCTACGAGCACTAGACATAATAGAGCCAGAAAACAGACACTCCCAGACACCACAAGGGACCTACTGGCTAAATATGACACTGACCTCACAGGAGAGCAGCCACATGGGCTTTACTCATCACCACATCATAGACATAGCATGGTCATGGAGTCAAAACACCCCCCCCCTTATACATCCTATTGCCTCGCAGGCCCAGATAGGACATCCATCCCCATTTCTCTCACACTGGAAGGAGAGGGAGACTTCCTCTGAGGAGTTTGCTTTGGCTGCGTCCCCTGTGGGAACTGAGAATTGAGTGGGAGGGGGGAGGTGGGCCAGAAGAGGGGGGACCACAGAGGAAGCACTGAGCTGAAGGAATGTATACTTGAAGGCCAAGTACAGCCTCCCCTTTCAGACTCCATTCAAGCATTGCCCTTTTCAACTCACTATTGTATGATATTTCTTTGAGGCGCTGTAATGAGGGAGCGGTTCAAAGCAAACCTGTAGGCTAAACAGGGTCTAATAGCAGAAGGGCAAGAGCAGGCATGTTTTATTTTTTAATTAGTGCTACATAATGGCGTGGCAATACAAAGATAAGCTCCAGGTTTTTTTCCACCCCACAATCTTATCCCGGCGTGGCAAACACACACAACACAAGCATATCGATATCTGTTCAAAGAGCGCAGCGCTCGACCTGCATGAATCACGATTTCTCGTCATCACGCCAACTGGAGCGTGATTTTGACTGAGCCGTTTTTTTTACTTGAACATGGATGTAATCAACAATATTTGTTCAGTGACTGGTGATATGGGACCGGCGTTCAGCTCGAGGGGGAAAAGCCTAATCTTAACATGGTTAACTTGGTCAGTTGACGTCAGCAAGCATCATACTGCAGATGATGGAGATTAAAGTTTAATCCCTTAGTTTCTCCATAGCAGTATACCAGCACTGGAAAAGGACTGCGTCCACAGAGCCCCTGTGAAGGGCTATTTTCTCGACGCACGCTTCATCTGCCATTAGTGAGAGACGCCAGAGGAGGAAGTGAGAATGGAGGGGGATGTGAGAGGATCAATGAAAGCATGAATGGATGCGTAGCAGGCAGGAAAGTGGGTGGATGAAGAGGGAAGAGGTAGCTGATTGGAGTGTGTGTAAAAATGTATGACCCTAACTCTTGAAGTTTGAAACTATTTCTGGTTGTTGCCATTATTCTATCCATCCATCCATTCGCTTCCGCTTATCCTTTTCAGGGTCGCGGGGGCGCTGGAGCCTATCCCAGCTGTCATAGGGCGAGAGGCAGGGTACACCCTGGACAGGTCGCCAGTCTGTCGCAGGGCGTACACACAGAGACAGCCAACCATTCGCTCTCACATTCACTCCCGCATTCACACCTATGGGCAATTTGGATTAATCAATTGACCTATCCCCATTATTCTAACTTTGTCATTTCTAACGTTAGCAAAAACGCACACACGACCAATCAGGCAGGGTGAACAGACACAGGGTTTTAGCGAGATCATCTAAACCGGTGATGTGGAGGTTAAACCAAAATTATAATATGCAAGTAGCAAGGGTCCAAGTGCAAGTGCTCATGCCATTTTTAAAACCTGTTTCTTTGCATGTTTCTCTGTCTATAAAAAAAAGATTAGGTGAGAACAGAGTTATTATCGTTATCTATAGCTTTAGGAATGATGCACGACGAGAAGATTATGATCTCTTTCTCTTATTTATCTGTCAGTGAAATATGTTAGCGTTAGAGCCAGTTTCTAGGTAGCTTAGCTTAGCTTAGCATAAAGACTGGGAAGAATATAAAACTGCTTGCCTGGCTCTATACAACAAAATTACAATAAACAATTTATATATCTATATCATGTGATTAAGCGAGTGTTTGGGTGCTGGTAAGCAGAGTGGCTAGATAAAAAAAGAATAAAAATGGCATGAATAATCTCTGAGCAACAAAACAAAACGCTAAGAGCTAATAAGCCTGTTGGATCTGCTGAAAGGGTAAAACCGAAACCCCTAGCATCTGTTGTGCTACTAAAAAAACACTGCAATGAAATTATCAAGAAACAAAACATGAGGCAACACTCATATGGTAAGACCAAAATAGCTGAACTTCCTGCAGGGCCCCAGTCATACAACACCAATGTATGCTGCATGATAGCATGGCATTAAGAAAAGTGCACAGCAACAAGACACAACAGTTTCAGATTACGGCCTCCTTTCCCCTCCTAAACCCCTGAATGTAATCCCCAGATCGACATGTGCTTACTGGGGCGCTGTCTCACTCAAGGGCACACCAACTGGCATGGCTCACATGGGTAATAGCCTTAGTTGGAAGTGAAGGAATACTAGTTTTGGTAATCTGATCCCTATGGTTTGGTGTGGACGGTCACAGGGATGCCTTGAGCGCTCTATTCGGCTCTCGCTGCATAAATTGTACGACAGTCCCTTGATTTATATAAAGCCCTGTGGTCACTGTAACAGCTGGGGAAGTATTATTGGTGTCTGCCCAGAATATCCCTGAAACTTCATCCCATATTCCACACAGATACCGGGGTAGCTCTCATTTCCCCTCTCTAAAGCTTAGCTTAATTTATCAATTTACTGTGTCTCTGCTTGAGAATATTTTGTTTACGTGGCTGAACTGAGCCATGGCAGCGTAGCCACACAGAGACAGCCGCAGGGCCAGGCATAAGGACGGCATTATAGCGGAGCTTATTGGATTGTCCTAATTGTCTTTGGGATTGAGACTTGATGAGGTCTGAGGAAGATGCAGGACAAGCTGGTGTTCCTAAAGGTGGAAAATCTCATCAGATGCACACAGCCTGACACATATAGCTTAATGGCAGAGGAGCAAAACAGTGCAATAATATCATTCACTTATTAATCCTGACAACGTAACAATATTTTAAGACCCAGTCTTTAAGTTTTACTTTGCTGAAAATAGAACAGGATGTTGTACTGATTACAGTTCGGTGGCAAAATACTTGACTTTGAAGTTGCAATAAGTGCAAATTTGATTTTATGTGCCCACAAGAGAAAAAAAAAATGCGAAAACAATTTTGCATATAAGCAATGCTACAATGGGCAAATCCAGACCTGCTGTTTAATGACAATGTTGCTTGTATCCTTACATGCAAATGTCATCTTTTCGTGTTTTGACAGTGCAAATACACGCCTATTGCTTTGACATTTCTGCATGTACTTCACAATGCCATGGCTGTAGAATAATAACATTTTAATAATATTTTCAGCATTTCGTGGCTCCCTATGGGGTCATTTGAATAGCCAAGCACTTAGGGTCCCTGTCATTATCTTTCTAGTCTTTTGCAGTCACTGTCCACTGCTGTCAAATAAAGGGTTAAAATGCAGAAAAGAACTGGTTACTGCAGTTCTGTCAGGAGGTGGTTCTGTCAACCACAGGGTGGAAAATCTCTCAGAAAATTCATGCCTCAATTGCACAACCAAAAGCAGTAAAAGGATGGCGCTTTTGCCTCCTTTGATAGGTATTGTGTCCTACTCATGGAGGGGGTTGATAGAAAAAGTCCTACATCACTTTTAAGAGTTTTAAGAGTCTGGCATGGACAGAGATTTTTATAGTAAAGATTGCACTTGTATTCTGTTGGGTTTAATTCGCCTCTTTCAATGCCATCATACATCACATGCAAATGCGGATGAAAAAATATTAGGGCACAATAAACTCTCTAATCTTTTGATGACAAGTTTCATTTTTACGGTCCTCATCGTGAAAAAACTTGTTCCCGAATGAAGCGAACTGCTTGTTTGCGCATGAAAAGATCATCTCGGTGGTGAGAGCAAACACAAAGAAAGATTACTGTACTACTGAATGTGAATTCCTAGTCAGGTCCAAACATGGCAACCATAACAACGGGGACATGCCCGCCGGCCTTTCTTACAGCGGTGTTGACAGCGGTGCCCAAATCACTCTCTCCCTCAGAGGATGACCTCACACTAGGAAGCACTCATAAGTTATTTCAACAGATATGGAAACCCGAGACTAAAAGACGTGAAGCAGATAGCGCTGCAGATTATATTTTATTAGGGTGAGCATGTTCGGTATGGTTGTGAGTCAAAGTTATCTTAGGAAATGAAACGTGCTCTGTGACTGGTGTATTTCTAGACACACATAGTGCCAAATTCAGCAGATAGTTGTCTGAGCCCCCCTGCTGTACTCTTGGAATAAGAGAGTTAGAAATCAGACCAGATCTGAAGCAAGACGCGAGGCAGTATCTACAAACCAGCGCGGGCAAAGAAACACTCGCTCTGTGCCACGATCTCACTGGGACATACCACACGTATGCACAGACACAAAGCCTTTATGTTTCTATAACATTTAGCACACTTATAATAATGTAAGAGCAGTCCGGACCAGAGGGGATGAAGGTTAACGAGAAAGACAGAGGGAGGGAGAAGGAGCTATGACTCACTCTATGTAAACGGAAAATAATTTGATAACCAGAATGCATCAAATCAACATCAAATATATTCACACAACTTTTGAGAGCATCACACATAGAAATAAAAAGGGGTCTATGGGCAATACTCACTACATATGGGTGGACTTGAATGGTACTTAAAGCAAATACTTTGTCATTTAAAAAAAAAAAGAGCTGCAACCAGGCAGTTTTATAAGCATCACCCCAGATTTCGATTGTCTAAGTGCTCTGGAATTGAAGGGAAAGCTGTGAGAAAGCTTTTGTCCGGCCAACCAAAATGGTTACCAGACAGCCATGTGCTCCAAAGTACTTCCAACACCTAAAAGGAGAAATTCTATCCCTTTCACTGTTATTCTAACACCACAAACGGATCAATATATTTCCTAATTACTTCATTTAATGCACCAGCGTTGCAGAGAAAATCACTGCGTTAGCGTGGCCGTATCCCGAGTTTCAGACGTGTGTGCGTGCCTTCACAGAACTTTATCTGTGTTGTACGGCAGTGCCAGCACTGGCATTGCCATGCAAGCTTAATCCCTTGGCATTACACTGACCCTCATCTGATTCTCCGGCGGTGGTGCACTTGTGTGTTTTTAAGTGATCTATAACCTCGATTTTACGTCACAGTTTGAAGCACAAATATGATTCATTTAAGATGATTACTGATATTCTTAAAGTTAAAAGACCTGCAAATATCACCCTCATTTACACCTCTTACTTACCGACAACACGTTCAATCTGCCGTTAGCTGAGCAGCCCTGATGTTGAACATCAGCGACAGCAGATTTGTTGTCTTAAAAGAACAAGGAGGTGATTTCTAAACACAAAAGCTGGAATTGTTGAAAATAATTTGAAATATCTAATAAAAAAAACTGCAATAATTTCCATTCTATAAATGTAAAAAAAAAAAAAAAAAAATCTAGAATTAAAAAACATGGTGCTCAAGACAATGGTGCTGACATTAATTTTTGATAGAGCAACTAAAAAAAAATATCTGTAGGTGTATCAGTAGGCTTCATTTATGGAGGCTTTCCAGCAATTTAAAAATTGCTCGGAGCAGCAGAGGTCAGAATACCATATCTTTTACTCCATAAAAGAGGTACATCGCATGCAGTTCAGCTGCATATTATGGACTCTCTGTTAGGCCGTGAGCATCTCTCAGTCATCAGGGTCTCAATGTGCTCATTTTCTTGTCAAAAACAAGAAAGGCAAAATGGTTTATGCTGGCTGGAAAGTACCTACCATGCTGGATAAACTGACCCTTATATGCTTACAGTTGTTAAATTATGTCTTTATGAAAATACTTTCAGACTGAATGAAGAAAATAGTTATTTACACTATGTGGGAATAAAAAAAAAAAGGAGGGGGAAGGAGTCAGTGGAAAATCTGTTGATTTGTGACTGTTGAGTGATGAAAGACACGGGTGAAAATCTCTGATAAAAACGGACTCTGTTACTTCCAAAACACTCCGATGTGTTAACAAACATCATCTAATCAGAGGACTGATGTCATCCAACTGTAAATGCCGATAAGTACATTCCAGCTTGTACCCAGGGATGTGTGCACAGCTCTCTCGCTGTTAGCGAAGCTCTACAGTAAAGACTGTGAGTCCAGTGTCTGACTGGCTGAGTTTTAATCCTGCAGATTAATACTAATGCCACAGCAAAGAAGGCAGATTGACGATTAACATGTCACCGGATAACCTCTCCGTAACCCAAACACAAACAGCTCCAAATACACAGACCATTATATCACTCCCAGTACCTGGTACTAGAAGACTCCACTGCACCTCCCTCACAGGGCAGAGACTGTGAGGTTTGCACAGGAGGCGGCCTGGGAGCCCGGCATTGTTGAGGAAGAGCCAGGCCTCCAAATTGAAGGACCGCTGCTTACATATGGATGTAAATTGAAAAAATGAAAATTACGTCCTAATTTTACATACACAAGTGTCAAATGGGATTTATAGTCACCATTTCTACAATTTATTAAACTACAACAGGGCTGTAAATATCAATTATGAAAAAAAACATACATAGTAAATCTTGAAGTCCTCATACAGGTATTAAATGGCAATGGGTTGCCAGGTTTGCAGCGGTTCATTCTTGTCAGTATATTTTATTCTCTTCCAGTCCGATTTTGAAAGGAGATAACATCTGTAAAGATCTGAGTTGGTGCCATGTGCTTGTACTTTCATCCAGATTAGTCTCATGTTTTGCAACATCCAATTTCAAATCCAAGCACGTGGTTTCCATACCGATTCAGGCTGCTTCGCCTCACTTGCTATTTATTATGTGAGATATTTCAATTATTTATTCTTCGGTTTATTCTGTTTCAGCATCCAGCGAGTATCCTCTCCTCTGCTATTCTGGCCTAAAGGCACACATCGTTTCTCTTACTACCATCAGTACCCTTTCCAACTACAGCCATACCCGTTAATCAATTGGCTATTCTCATTAAACTTTGGTATCTTCCCACCGTTTTCATTACTGACTTGGGTTGCCAGTTATTTATTTCACAAAATAATATCACAACTTCCTTGGATGTTCTCTTGCAGTTCTTCATAAACCAACATTGGATTGCCATCCTTACATTCTATAATGCAATTTTTAGCCAGAATTGTACATTTCCATTGTTCCCAGCAGTCACGATATTATTAATATACTTAATGAAATCCAATCAATTGTATTGCACTTTGTTCCCATTGACCGTCTTACCTGGTCAACAAAACATAACACCTTTCCTCACTGAAATGCCCAACTGCTCAGGAAACTTACCTTAGCTTAAGAAGATATTTAATTAATCATTAAGAGTTCAATTTAATCTTTAAGAAGACTTTTGAGGGTCTCCCGAGTTTGGTGGTTATCACAGATCTGACTCAAAGCCTGGGTTATAATTGCAGCGGTCATACATTCATCTTCATTCAAACCATTCACCAGGCTCTTCGCTGTGGAATTACCGAATATCTGAGAAAGACTAACTTACGGCACAGTTACCCGCAGCCAATTTAAAGTACAAGCTGATCATAAAAACCCAGTGTAACCAATGAGTCACTGAGGGGATGGTCATTTTTCAAAATTTTAAAGCAGCTCACTGACCAGCTGAGGAGCGGCTTGCGGCGCCGTGCCTTCACGGTAATACGAGCCACATGACCACATGCCCCCCTGATCAGGCAGCGGAGAGGAGGGCAGGTGGCAGGTTTATTTGGAAAGATGAAAATGGGATGAATACCAGAGGTTAAGAGGTGTGAGGGGACGGAAGGGGGGTGGGGGTGGGGGGGCAGAAGGGGATTTGGGGGAGGAGGCCATAAAAGTTGTGAGAGGGCGAGGTGAAGTTAGGGTCACTGCTCACACAGGGTCCCATGAGATGTAATTTCACCAACACAGTATACATCCTGAGAAAATGCTCAGGAGCTAATTGGTTGAAGCAAAGTAATAAATCCTGCTGAAATTTATAGATACCATTCTAGGTCATTTAGCTGAAATGCAGCCTTCCTGGTCACCAGCTTAGAGGAGCTAATCTTTGTTCCACCAGTGGCGTTTCTATTTTAACAGTGAAACACTATTAAAAAGACACCTGATGGGAATTTTAAAGGCATTCTTTTTAATTATCTTTGAACTTGAAATTTAGCCTCCAAGCCTGTAACATTGTATCATTTGTGACTGCAGCGCTGCATAGTAGGCATTTTCCCAGATGCAAAAGAAACGCAACCAGAAAGCTGCACGATTTGAAATGTGCTAATGGGCCCATTTAAATAGACGGGAAATGGTGAGGGAAAAAAAATAATAATAAAAGAACTCACATTAACGAGCAATAAGGAGCACTGACGTAACTGAAGAGAACGACTCCAGATGGGGGAAAAAAACCCCGCCCAAAACAAGAAAGCCACTAAGTTTTCTACTTGTTCAACTAATTAACTGTCAACCTATTTTCAAAACAATATTACGAGTTATGGCGTCTGAAAATGTTCTCCTCTCGCTGGCAGACTAACAATCTGGCTCAAATGTACGACGACCTCACAGTGAATGTGTGTATACAGTAATATTTGACAGAGATCAAATAGCATTTCACTTGTTTCCACTTGTTAGAGGAATTGTCTGTAAGGGAAATAGGGGATAAAACACCCACAACATCCGTTCCTAAGATCACACATTCCATCCTTAAACACTGGTTTTGTGTCCCTCCTCCATTCATAGGAAAACATATCTGCTTACAGAAATAATTAGGTGAGAGGGCTCGAGCCGAGCCGCTTCCATAAAATGAATATGAGCGCTCTAAAATGGAGGACTGAAGGGGCTGGGTGGTGGACCGCAGCACCTCATGAATTCTGCGATTTGCCGTCTGTTTCTTCACTCTAAAAAATTCTTGGAAATGTCTTTTCCTGGATGATTTTATTGCACAAGAGCCTGTGTTTTTCTCCATGGCAACCACATAACAGTAGAGCCCATAAGCTCTGACTCAACAAACAGAACTCCACAAAATACCCATTTCAGCGCCAGGGTTTTCCCCCCTCGCCCAGCTTTCCTGCAAAACCCTGCCTGGGACAGCTTTAAAGCAGAGGCCAAATGATCGCACTGACCATGAATGAAGGCACATGCTGGGATTAATCAGGGCGAACATGTGACATAAGCTGCAGAAGATATGTGCGGGGAAGTAGTCTCGCGGGCTCCCGACGAGCCTCAGGTGCTGCACGGGTTCAGCCTTTTTATGGACTGGAGCCATGGCAAGTGGGAAAGGCAGCAGCTGGGTTAACCTGCAGGAGCTCTGCTTTAAAGCAGCAGCAGGTTCGGAACAAATGCACCAAACAGAGCATTATGTAAAAGTCTGTCTCTCTCTCTCGCTTGGTGGGCTGAGTTGGAAGGACGCAGGCGCTCTGTGGCCCTAATGTAGCCGCTAAAGGGGAGGCAAGCTAGGGATTAGTGTTGCAGGCAGGCACAGGCCTCAGCGGAGGGCATGATGTATCTAAGTATGTAATCTGCATGGCCTTTCCTCAGACAGCAAATCTCTGAGTCGCGACGTACTGCAGCACTGAAAACAGTCCTGCGAAAACGGCGCTGTGAAAGCAGTCGGTCCTGTTCTCAAGCTTTATGCAACCACATCGTTTTCCAGCAAATTATGCCTCGTCTACTCTAAAGACAAAGTTACTCGAAGGAGACGCTGTCCTCCCACCATCTGTCCTTGAATCATACTCATCATTTAGCACGCCAGACGAGGATTTAGTCCCCCCGCTTTCTTATTGGTGAGCCGTCAACCTTCATGTCTTGACTGGTTAAGGCCATTCCTAAGAAAACAGGACATGTCTGCTAAACTGTAACTCAAGACAACCGTGAGCTAGGCCACAGTTTCAGCTGCTCTCAGGCAGCTGTGAGGCTACGCGCATGTGTGGTTTCTCTCAAGTCTTGCGAGTCTTTCAGAGGTTTCACCCTTGCAAAAACTCCAAATCAAACAAAATTATCCTTTATTTGTTGCATATAAGGTCATTGCAAAGGGGCATGGGAGGCTGCCAATTTTTCTGTTTGGTTCTCCCATACTCGCCGTTTACCTTGTAGTGAACACAGAGGAGTATGCCACAGGGAGGGGAGGCCCTACACAGGAACTCAATAATAACTTTCAGCAGTCTAGCCAGGAGGCTGGAAGCCCAGACTGCGGCTGTTCCCTCCTGTCCTCATACCTCCCTCTACATAGCCCCACGCTCCTCCCTTTACCCCCCTCCTCCTGCTGGCCTGTGTCTGCTCCACAGGACTGATGCATTCTGCAGACAGGCCAGCGCTCTTAAAGAGACACAGGCCACATTTTTATCCCCTGAATCACTGCAGTGGACGGAACCACTAAAGAAAGAGCAGAGTCCCTCATTTCCAGCCTCTCAATCAAGAGCCTGTGCTTTACTTCACTCCTTTTCCTAATGCTCGAGACGCTCGCGTGACGCAAAATGCGAGCTGATAAATAGGCCAAAGTATGCTGAGAGGCTCTCCGTGAATCTGTGGCTGGATTCTTTGACTGCGCCTGCCTTTGAAGGTGCCTTTGATGCTTTCTTTAAAGTTTGGCAAGTGCAATCAACGATGTTGGCATCGAGAATATTTAAGATCATTGTCATGATAATTCTTGGAGACACTTCAATAAATCATACTGAGGACTTTGGAATGACAGTAACACCACCAAGGGTGGAGCTTTATAAATTGCAGCTATTAATATTGTTATTATTATTATGATGACTACTACTGTGGTGTCTGCCTCAAAGGGCACTGAGGCGACTCCAACAAGCCACGGATTCATCAGCAGTTTGACTTTTTGTCTGGATAACTGAATAATTAAATTGACGTTACTAAGTTTCCATGTGTGCTTGAAAAAAATAACCTGAATTTATATGTGGATTAATAGTTGGCAGCGCATCTTCTATCGACCCGCTAATTGATTAATCTCATTGTGAGTGCAGCCCTTAAAAGCAGCTTTAGTTCAGCTTCTACTTCTGCGTTTTGTCGGGAATAAGTGAGAAAACAATATTTTAACTTAACATTTTTTTTTTCAAAATCTTAATAAAATAAAGATCCCACTTTTTACTTTCTTTTCCCCCTATTTTATGAATTGAACAGAGCATAAACACTGTGTGAGCAGAGCCTTGTTGAGCGTTATACCACGGCAAGGAAACGATTAAAAATTTAATAGAGCTGAGTGACACAGAAACCTACAAGGGCGTGCCTGCCAAACACGCTCTCATTCTTTCGCCATCAGCACTTTTCTTGTCTTCGTATACAGACTGCATGAAGCAGCAGAGGGTCTAAAACCCCAGTGGCAGACTGGTGAGAGAAAGAGGTCAGTATACATAATTTATATTATAAGCAAATTGACTTTTACTCCGTCTTTTAATTAGAGCGTTCGTATTACGCAAACGTATGTGCATGTTGTGACATGGAAGTGTTGCACAAGGTTAGCGTAAGTAATAACAGAGTGGCATATCCGTCCATTAGCTAAATATCCTAAAGGGGCTAAAGGGTTAACACATCTCAGCTGCAGCATAACAACAAATGAAGTCTCTATGGGAGGTATCAGTGCCAGAGTCAGCAAAGCTGCACAGTCCTCTGCAATGATAACCCCGTTCTGGAAAACCTATAAGGCTGGGAATCCAGCTTCAGATGGACCAGACAGCTCCAGCTCAGGCTCTTAAAAACTGGAAAAGAAATCACAACTGAGAGTCTCTGGAGTGTCTTCATCCCTGAAGTCTCCATGAGCATCCTGCTCTCCTTGAGCTCGACCATTTTCAAGGCTTAACAATGTTGTAATTGCCACTTAAGGTAAAATGAAGCCACCACCTGACTGTGAAGCCGTTTCTGGATAAAAGGAGAGAGAGAAAGAGACCCTGGATCTGCAGTTGTCCAAAACAACTTACTGTTCGTTACTCTGTGGCGAGCAGGGTGCTTTGAGAGGGTGACGCATACCCAAACAACACCATGTCATTGAATCACCCGTGTTTACGCAGCCACATAATCCTGCACCATCTGTAGGACTTCAGTCTCGTCCTCCGTGTAGCATAACAAGCTAACAGGCCAGCTGACTATAGTCTCCTGAAACACTTTTAAAAATACAGCGGGCTCATAAAACAAAATGCAGATGTCTCGCCCAGAATACATCTCTATTCACAGCAGCAATAGCAACTTCACGGTGACGTCCTCTCCTTTGCCCTCGAACTCCTCACCTCCTCCACCTTACCAGGCAGATGCGAGATGAGAAAGAGGCAATGAACTTCTGACCTGTCATTCAGACTGCAGGGGAAGCTTTGCAGCTCGAGGGCAACCAGAGTCCACCATCCACTCATGTCTCTCCTCCCCTCAATGTCTCAACCCACCATCCCATAAAGCCCCACTAAAAACCTTCTGCTCCCCTCTTTTATGGCTGCCAGATGGTAGGGAGGCCTCCTTGCCTCTGGACTTGCCTCTCTAGTCTAGTAAAACCAGTTGACCTCGGTAACATAACAACTGCTATTTATGAAAAGGCTTGGAAGACAACACACAAACATCCTGCCACCGACGCAATCCAATGCCATCTCATCTCCCAAAGAGCCCTTTTACAAGATGAGATATGTATGGAACTGTACCCTTCCACCAGGGGAGGTGGTGAAGTCCAGATGGAGAGACTACACCCAGGTACTTTTTTTTTTTTCTTTTTCCCCCTGTGAAGGACTTTTATTTACGTGTCTTGGGTGTGAGCGCAGGACTTTGGCAGCGTCTAAAATTCTCCCTGAGAAACGGGGAAGCAAAACAAACAGAGCCGTCTGCATTCAGGTCGGAGCTGAACCGCAGAACCACAGTCTGGCCTGCGGTTCACAACATTCTGTTCCAGCACTGACTTCACTTAAAACAAACACTCTCAACACCCGTCCACCTCAGCCAGAGGCAGAGAGGAATCTGAGGAAAAGTTTAGGTTCGAACTCCATTAACAAATGTTCCCCCCACCCTCTCTTTAGCACAGCTACTTCTCGGACTGATGTTTTCACCGAGCACTGGGCAAACGCAGATCTTTTCACGCACTTGTCACTCGTGTAGGACTTGTCTCCTTTGAGGGCTCAGAGTGAATCCAGTGCTTGAAAGGTAACCGAGTGGGGTGGGAAAGAGGGTTAAAAGGCCACCGATCACGTTGCTATAAAAGAACAGTCAAATTAAAAGCGTCCTATTACTGCAAATAATTTAAGGTGATTATCTGTCCTTCCAATAACGGCTTTCTAACCCCTTTGCAAGGCTTGGATGCCCGCCCCCCCTCTTTTATTAATTCTTCTTCCTTTATTTGTTCTACCAGTTGGAACCTACCATTTATGTCCTGCAATTCAACCTGACCTGCAGGCAACCCCTGCCATGGCTGGCAAAGCCATTAGGCTAGCTGTGTCTGTGGGTTATTAGTGTGATAAAAGTTTACTGTTGCTCCAGCCACTCTGCACGGCTGCCATTTAATGCCTCTGAGCAGCAGGTCTATGGGACCTTTCACACAGCAGAATGGGCCTGAGGGCATTTGTTCAGTGGGCCAACTCACGAAACACACCTAAGAGTGAACTATTTTAATCGAACAAGACAAAGACGGGCAACGAGGGCAAAGAAACGAGGCTCTTATCCAACCAGCCTACATCCAAGTCGGGGTGATAAATCAAACTAGAGCATCCCTTGTGCGATGGCTTTGTCAAAATATGTAGACGAGAGGGCTTAGGGGGGTGGTGGTTGTCTGCGCTATGTTTTCTCCTGTGCGGCAGAAGTTGTGGGCAGCCCAGCTAACTGCAGCCTCAGCACTTCTCTCCATATTCTCCAGTTTCAGGCCAAGAGAGAGAACAAAGGCAAAGAGCTAAGCTGCTGCAGAGGTAATGAGGACAGAGGCATGCAGCACAGGAGTGTGTGCCCTCAATAATGAGTGCTGCTGCAGTCTGTGATGGAGTCCTGTTGGACAGCAGAAATAAAAATCCATGCAGCTGCTCTGAGCAGCCGCTCTGCCTGCCCGTAGTCTGGTCACAGACAGTCAGAGTAACTGACTGACTGTAGCCCACCCCTTTTTACACTGCAGCTCTGTCTACCACAAAATGGAAACCACAGTGTGACTGGAATTTGCTTGGAGGCACATTGAGATCCATGTAGCGAGGCAGTAAAACTACATTAAAACTGTTAATTCCACTGAGATTCCTTAGCGGCACATTATCTGGGAATATTACCGTACAATGTTTTTAACAGTTAAAATCAGCAGGTAAAAAAAATTTAAAAAAAGACTGGTCAATGGTTTGAAAAAAAAATTTCTGCCCGACTTAAAAACAAATCTGTGGCGAGATGAATCCGATGCTAATGATGCACTGTGGAGAAATCAAGCAAAACGTGTCAGAAGGCAGAGCTGAGTTTTCACAAATGACACAAGCTCATCTCGAAGAATAACAAACACCGCGGGCTGTGCTGTGAAAAATGTTATAAGAAGAATGGAGCCGCAACAGACTAAAGGGAATCCACATTAGTGCTAGAGGAGAATCCCAATTAAACTCGAGGATGCACCCTTTATCCGGAGCATGTGCCAAAGTCTGTACCCGGCTCACCAGTTGGATTCAATAATGCGGTTAAAAAGAAAAAGAAAAAAAAAGCCTATACTAAGAGAAGAATTTCACAGCAAAAATAAAACTCTGAACAGAGGAAGAGAAACTCCAAAAAGAGTCTTCCGGAGTTGGTACTCATTATACACTTATCATTGTGTAGGTCTAAACAATGCTTGGTAAGTTTTTTTATTGCACTTTCAAAGCGTCATGAGTTACTTCAGCTTTGTTCTTGCAGACGAAGCTCCACCTCACTGCAGCATTTCTGGAAAACATGTGCACATCCTATGTGTGTGTGTGTGTTTTTAAAGTGACTAATTATAGCAGTTATTTGTGTTTATTGATGATTTTTAACAGGTCTGTGCATTCTAATATTATTTACCCCCAAATGGTTTTAATTTTAAAGTAGGAGGCATTTCACAGAGAGGCCGTTTTTGGCAGTTCTTGGCTGTAAAGCTGTGTCAGTGCTGGTCCATGCCAGCCCCACCCCATTAAGGCCGAATCCTGCACATCATGTGTTTCCACTTTACTGATAGGGTGGAAATGACCTCAACGCAGTAAAAGATGACAGGGGTGCTAGCGCTGTTCACCAGATGTGAGCAAAAAAAAAAAAGAGAGAAAAAAGAGGGGGAGGAGGAGGACGACGAAGGGGAGAGAAAACCATTCGCCTGAAGAATTTACTGCAAACCCCTGAAGAGCCCTGTGATTGAGGGTTCAAGTCAAGCTCCAGAGGTTCCTGGTGTATCTCAGAGGCACTCAGGGAGCACATACCCTCCAAGCTTAGCCAGATACAGAACTGCACGCACATACACACAGAGAAACATACACGTGCGTATCCAAAAAACCAAACTGTCATTCCACTGCACCTGCTTGCAACACAAAAGCCACTTCCTCCCACTGTGTCCGGCCAAGGCCCTTTATCCCATTTAGAGCAGCCTGCACCACAACACAGGCAGAGAAATTAGGGAGTTGCATTGATGACAGGGCGGCTAATCTCTTTGGAAGGACTCATTATATCGGCAGCCTGTACAGTTCAGCAGCTGAAAGGAGTGAATTAAATATGGACATTCAGAGATGGGCGTCTTTGTGAAGATGAGTGCTCCAACAATGCCCTGCTACCCCTGGAATAATTCATACATTCCATATGGGACAGATGCCTGGACCAGACTGTCATCTCTGTTTTCAGCCGACTGGTACAAGGTCACAAGTGAACCGATTTTCTTCCAAATAGATTTGTTTTATTGTCTTATTTTTAGTTCAAAACTGTCTTCCTATGTTTTTTTCTCACTCTTGTCTCAAGCAAAGAGTCTCATCAGCTCACGAGAGGTGGCATGACCTTGCACTTAAACACATACTCCTGTGCTGCAGATTAAGGCTGTTGACGGCAAAAGGAGAGGTGATTAGTTTTGATGGTAATCTTTAAAGCAGCTTGATGTTTTTTAACATGATGTATGCACTAGCGCTTCCCTTGACATCGGCTATACACAGCTTAAGACACTGGGCTTATAATAGTCCCCTCATTATAGGATAAAGGGTGGGCCTGCTCTATTTCAGTCCATGGCTGCCTGTGTCTGAGCTCGTCGACTGGCTGGAAATAAAGCCAGACGCTTGTCAATGCTACGAGCACAAGGGAGGCAGTCTGCCCTGCCTAGACAGCCGGCACAGCAAGTGCAGCGCAGGGACAATCTTGAAACTACCAGACACCTGCAAAAAGGTGGGGGGTGTGGGGAGGTAACCTCAGCGTGTGAGCAACCGTGGCCTATCTTTACGCCTGTCTTTTTAAATATAGCCACTGGTGTGCTGAAAATAAAGAAAGAACAGACAGCGAGAACCTAGTGGGGCAGGTGGCCAGCTCTTGAGATGGATGCATTTGCAAAGTTACAGTACATTCTGCTTTTGAATGAGGTAATAAACAAGACCGGCAAGGTCAAAGAGGGAAAAGGTCCACCTGACCAAATGATACTGTGGCAAAGAGTGGCCATGACGGGTCCTGGGGTGAGTTTAATACTGAATAAATAACGTTTCTCTACCCCCCCCCCATCACTGCAATAGAGTCTGCTAGGACAGCTGTGCTGAATTCATTTGATACGGGTGCCTGCTGACAATGCTGCATTGCTTCGTCTCTGCAAGACAACATGTTGAGCTGGCCTGAAGAGCTTACGGGGGCTTGCACAAAATGATTGAGCTTCTACGACCCAAAAGCTGTAACCAACTAAGAAAGTAAAAGTAAGCGAAATAAAACTCCTAAGAGCCGCATGGTACATGCATCTACTCAGGAAGAAGACACAGTGCTCTTTTACCAGCAGATACACAACATGATAGAGATCTTTCATAGCACACAGCCCATCAGGAGAGAGACAAAAATGTAGAGCCCACTCATTTGTTCATTTAGCAGGCTCTTGAAAGCCTAGAGGATGGTTATGAGGTCATCCTGACAAAGTAGCACTCACTCCCTATCTATCTATCCATCCATCCATCCATCCAAGTGAGACCAGCAGCTTTTGTACCAAAGGAACAGCACAGTGATACATGTGTGGCATACTGTATGTAGGCCAGTCTGAATACAGACCGATACAGCATGTGCTCACTACAGTGGAGGTGGAGATCTAAGTATAATGCAGTGTGAGGGGGAGTGCAGTAGGAGAACTCAGTGTAGGAGAGCCTGTGTCTGTGTCTTTGTGAGTACGTGCATGTGAATGCATGTGTGTGTGTGTCCTACAGGGTTGAGGAGGTGTCAAACTGATGAGGTGAGTGATGGTGGCGAGGCAGAGGAGAGAGAAAGAGGTGGTGTCAGTCGAGGAGGTCTCAGTGATGGAGGGGGGGAGGTTTACTCCGTGCTGACCTGTGGGAGAAGTGCATGTGATGCGAAGTGGAGGAGGAGGAGATGGAGGAAGGAAAGCATGAGGGCAGCAGGAGGAGGAGGAGGAGTAGGAGGAGGAGGAGAGAGTTGTCGAGTCACAGTGTGGAGGTCACAATGAAAGAGGATGGGCAGTGAATGGAGACGCGTTAGGTCTCTGTACTGTAAGAGGTGTGTGTGTGTGTGTGTGCGCTTGCGTGAGTGTGCGTTTTGGCGTGCTACTTTTGAGCCCACCAGCCAGAGAGCATGAAGTTCTTATTTAGCACAGGAAGAGCAGCTCTGCTTAGCAACCACAGGCGCCCTCCAATCACAAGCATACGGCGCAGACTCTGACTGAGGACGAGTCCTTCCTGGCAGTGTGTGGAGTCTGACAGAGGCCTCTAAATGTTGTTCTCCACACCTGCCCACATGCAGAAACATATACAAAACAGATCCAGAGCCTTTTTTTCCCCTCCCGCCAGAACTGAACATGAAGCTTTTATGTCACAAAAAAAAGACAAAAGTGCATTCGCGGCCGTCTGAGTCGCCTCGGCTACACAGTCTTCTGAACTTTGCAGAGAACTCAAAGTTAATCTAAACCATCCTAATCCAAAAATAAATTATGCATATCCCAAAGAGCAAGGTAGTCGTCCAAATCCCTAAAACATTTATTCTTCTTTTTGCCGCAGCCACGGCACTGTGCATCACCTCAGCACTGCCCCAGTTACGACTGAACCGACAGCAGCCCCCCGATTGTGATCTGCTAGCCACCAAAACAGGAGGCACAAACAAGATTTGGACCAAATGCTGTCTGAACACTGAGCAGTCTGTTTGGTTTAGCTGCGTGAGCTAATCCTCCTGATAGCTTTGAAGGTGTTTGGTGGGCGGATTGTAGGCGAGAGCAGCATGCCGATTTGTCATATGGCACCAGCAGGGCCTACTTCTGCTCTGGCTGGAGCTCCATTAGCACATCTCCAATGTGGTCTAACAGTTCTGTAGCTTAGATCTGCAAGTCATTATAGAGAGACGAGAAAGAATTTAAAGGGATAAATATTTTCGTGCCTTTTTTTGTCTTTTGACCTCTAATGTCTCACCAGGCGAGCACTTAATTTTATATGTGCAGTTACGCTGTTGGTTGCTCTATGTAATGTGCTCTCTGCAGTATATCTAATTCATGCTCTAATTACGAAATTCCACTGGGACAGGCTATAAATTGAGAGGATACTTTGAGTGGGGAGAAGAAGAAGAAGAAGAAGAAAGTCCACAGCGGAGCCTTTGCACGTTCTGCAAATGCCATCCAGAGAAAACGATGGTTTTGATGTGCACTATGGTCTCGGCATTCCAGTAGTTATGTAGGATTATAAGAGCCTAAACCCCCTTGACTGCAGCAGCTTACTAGCTCAGCCAGCAGCAGATGCAGACTCCAGGATTTCCTGTCTCTGCACCAGATGGGCCTGACTCTTAATCACAGAGCTGGAAATCAGGAGGTGATCGAGGAGGAATTGATGATGATTGTGGAATAACACTAACTCAATACAGGCATCTGTTCTGCCACTAACGGACCAACTGACTGACTGACTGGCTTGTTGACTGCAGTCACAGCCAGTGCTCATCTCCTCCCTCGTCTCATCATCACTGATCAACGCTAATCATCTTCCTCCCTCACTCCATGAGTTATACAAGAAGTCTTTCACACATTAGCACTGTGCTGTGTCATCGAGGTTCAGAGCAGAAACGAGCTAAACCCCGTGCACGCGAAATGATCAGAAAAAGAAACGGGCACTCTTATATGTCTGAAATCCCCGAAATTATTTCTTGTTTAGTTTTAGGGTTTTTGAATAATTGAATTACCTCGATAAGTTGCATGAATGTATTTTATTTATCCATTTTCTACTCCAATTCTTGCGATTTCACTTTGTAAGAAGCCATTATGCGCCTAAACACAGCAGCGAATGCAAGAAACCAAACACATAAAGAACCTCATTTAAAGTAGGTATTTACAGTATACCACAATACACGTCCAAGGAAATACTGCTGTTTTTTTGTTTGTTTGTTTGTTTTATTAACCCACCGGATTTTCTTGACCTCATTCAAATAGCTTTTGCATAATAAAAACCAGCTGAGAAAAAAAAATGACCACATGATGCATAGTAATATAATATGGACTGAGGTTAATACTATATTATACCTTTAACCAAGGCGCTGGCTTTGTGCTTGTCCCACAGCTCCTAATACTTTAATTTAAATGCAAAGAATGAATTTGCTTTTACTTGCGGACACTTGAAGTAGTTTGAACACAGTGATGTTAAAACCACTGCTGGCATTAATAACTTAGATTAAAGGCATTTGACTTCTGACATATTTTATGCTATTTTATTTATTTATTGCTTCTTTTGTTTGTTTGTTTGCTTGTTTGTTTGTGGTTATTTTCACAGGATCAGTCAAAAGTGTTATGTTATGTGTTTTTTTAAGCTTTTCAACACATGGACTGTTGAAAATACAAAAAATAACCTTTTTAACTTTAATAATCAGTTTAATTGTTGTATATATTTGTATAGACAGAGAAAATTATGTCAGATCTATTTGTAGTCATAAAATAATCTATTAATTGCTTCCAATTTAATTTTCTTAAAATAACCCATAAGGCCAAATTCAAAAGACCATACAATCATTACATGATAATATCAAAAAAGCAATATGATTCTACTGAAAGTCTATTAATGATAACACTGAATTATTGCCCAGTGTTATCTCTATCAGACATGCAGACACCACCAAAGGCTCCACTCTGTCTTTGAGCACATAACTAGGAAACCGGTGACACAGCAAACTCACAAGTGTGGATTTCCCACCCTCGGAAAGGCTGGAGGTTACGGACCTATCCACACAGCGGCTAAAGAAACAGCACGGTAACAAAGAGAAACTGCTGCACTTCACAGCCTCTGAAAGCCTGGCTCGCAAACAAAGGAGGCGGCAGGTCTTTAGCGCACATTACCCATGACAGAACCCCAGCTGACACTCTTTAAACATGGGGTCATCGCCGCTAGAATGGAGGCCACAACCCCTGGGAGCGCCTGACACCCCTTTTGCCTTGACACACCGTCCCCGCTTTGGCCAAAACACTCTGGCCAGCACAGGAGTGTTGTCTACTGCAGAGGGAGGAGGGGGGGTGGAGCGAGTTTACGTGGGTGTCAGGACTCAGGCGACTGCACTCAAAAGAATGATGTGTCCAACTGAAACTGCAGTTTTTGATGCGCCGGGAGATTGAGAAACATGCTACCAAACCTGAATTCAATGCGATTTGCTCAGTGTTTACAGCACGACGGTGATACGGGTGGGTTGGGTCTTTAATGAGTGGGTCAGACAGGCCCACCAAGGACCAAAGAGTTATACCACGTCAGGATCCAGGGCTTTACAGAGGTCAGCAGACAGATGGGAATGGAAATGAGCTGGCCGTGAGCTCATTTTAATCTGGCTCGCACAGCTGATCCAGTCATTACACTCGCCTGTTTACATGCAAACACACTTTTATACCCGCTTTACATAAAGACACCTACACACAAGTGCAGATAAAGGCATGGTTACCGGGTGATGAAAGCAGTCGAGAGATTTTTTTTCATTTATTCATTCACTTATAAAAACAGCTCATGATCAAAACATGCAACCCTTCAGCCTTGGGCACACACTCTGGTTTACTCCAGGTTTGAGACTAATTGCATTGAGCCAGGAGAACAATGGGTTGAGAAATGGAATAAATTGGCCTCACTTGGGTGGTTTTAATATCCATTCCATTAAGGAGGGTCGACACAGTTCTCCAGAGTCTACTTTTACTCTCCACTCATTCAAATGATTGATTGTATTGGGCGTACTGCTTAGAGCTTTTTTTTTTTTTTTTTTTTTTTTTAATATATACAATATTCAAAAAGTTTTTCCCCCTCCAGTTGAAATCCTCTTTCTTGAAGATTTCCATGCTAATCAGAAAAGTTCATATTTAAATTATTACATGCAAAGTTCAGAGCAATGAAGAAAGCAATTTGTGTCTGTTCCCATAAAATTTACAGAGTAATAAATATTATTATTCGTCTGAAAATTGACCTAATGGCTCCAATACGGTGACGTTTCATTGGAAATTGAGCCGCGGCTGAGAAAAAATGTTTTTGTCTGCCAGGTGAATATCCCTCCGTCTTTTATCAGAAAGCCATCTGGCCAGTGAACTGGACACAAGGGCATGAGATTGGATGGTGTAAAAAGAATGGGGGTAGGCTGGGTCAGTGTCTTTGGAGCGAGGTCACAGGTCAAGGCCCTTTGACAACACATATCAAGGCCGGGCTCACACACCCTGCATCTTCTGAATGAGAGAGTCTGCGGCGTGCTCTCTCCAATCTGCCCTCATCTGCACATTATAGGGCTAAATGACCAAATGCTGCATTTGATGCAAAACAGACACAATGACTGGCCTGGCCAATCCGGCTTCTGGTTTTTTGTGGGCAGAATACTTTTTTTTTTTCCCTTTCCCCATTTAGAATATGACTGGGAATACTTGCATGTACACGCACATGTTATCAATAAAAACTAGAATTTTAAATAAATAAATATATTTTAGTCGGTCCAGTAAACTGAGTACCTTCCCCTGGCGGTGTCTGCAACAACCACCATGTTCAGTGCATGAGGTGGGAGTCTAGACAGATGTTACAGGGAGAGGAGCTAACCTTCGGGGCTGCCTCTTATTAATAAAACACCCTGACATCAGAGGGAGGCTGAGACAGACCGATAACATTGTGTTTTTATTTTATGGGTAAGCTGAGCCAAACACAGTCTGTGAGCCTCAGTCCAGCCTTTCAGCAGCTTGGCCTGTCAGGCTGATGTATAGGAGAGCGCTGGTGTGCAGCTCCCTGAGGACGGGGCCTGTCTGCTAACTGGGACACAACTGACAGTGAACCACAGCAAACAAACAAACACTGCCCCCTTCGTCCCTTTCAATCCATGATGAGCAGGCCCTCTGTATCTCTCGCACACTCTCTGAAAGACTGACAGTGCAGGAATCAACATTTTGTGGAAATATATAACTCACAGGTCATGCGTCAAGACTGCTGAAACATCACAGGTGCAAGACTTAAATACCACAGACAGATATTTCTCGACTGCGGAGAGATTTCGTCAAGAGGCCATCCAATTCGTGGAAAGGTGACATAAATCGGCAGCGAAGAGCCTCAACACAACCTCCTCGTTTCATGTTTCTATAAACCAGCGTCTATTCCCATTAAAGCAAGTACTGAGGTTTCCCTGTGAGACATCTCCTGGCTCCTGCTCAGACTGGAGCAGCGCCATGGTGATGCATACAGAGATGTCCACTCATTAGCAGAGTCCCACACAACAGCTGCTCTGTGACGAAGGAACAGCCACCTCGTCTCCTGGCCCTTTGTCCATACTAAACATCTCTGACCCACGCAAGGAGCCACAATGGGACACTCACACATAGACAAACATGCGCGCACACTTTTCAGATTTCTTATCCTTGTCCTGATGAGCACAAACCTCTTCTCACTCTTTCACACACACATTTCCATATTCAAGACCTCCTTAAACTCTTATCCCCCCCTTCTCCACCTCATGGCACCATAATGCACTACCTGCCCCCTCTCTTCTCTCTCACACACTAATAAAATATATCAGGGAGACTCAATTTATCATAATGCAGCTGCCCTTGGGTAACCCTGGGGGTTGGGTGGGTGAGTTTTAGGTGATGGGATGTATGCTCGGGAGCATTAAGCTGATTGTTAGTCTCACTTTTTTCCACACACAGAAGAAGCGAGTGAACCTCTAAATCAGCGGTCCCCAACCCCCGGGCCTCGGACCGGTACCGGTCCGTGAGTCGTTTGGTACCGGGCCGCGAGAGTTGAGGCTCAGGTGTGAAATGTATGGTTTTCGGGGTTTTCAGCGTTATTTTGTTATCGTTTTTATCGTTAACTCGGTTTTCCTGGGTCTTTTCACGTGTGTTATGAATAAATCTTCTTTTTTTCGGTACCGGTACTAGTTTTATTTTGTTGTATTTATCCGCGACACCTTAAAGGCCGGTCCGTGAAAATATTGTCGGGCATAAACCAGTCCGTGGCGCAAAAAAGGTTGGGGACCGCTGCTCTAAATGAGATGGGACAGGTACAGAAAGGTGTGATGTGACATTTGATCAGCATTTTTACCCTGTTGGGGCATTTGATAAGGCTGGTAACACTTGTGAAAGATACAATCAATCAGTTAATCAAAGGAAACTTGGCAGGCCTGAGAAGAAGGAAGTCTTCTCAGATTAAAGTCAATCAGCGCAGATGATGTAGTTCAGATATCAACAGATACAAACAAACAATTCACTGCAAAATTCCTCAAACACAAAAAGCCATCGTTGTAAAACCAAAAAAAGGGGGAAAACACACAGACTTACTCTGCAAGATTTACTGGACAGTTTTCCCGTCAGATCAAATTTTCCTTTTAACTCTTTGAGCAGCTTCTCCAGGTGACTCTTCTCCTCTTTCCCGGTGTAGTCCGGGTCTAAGAGCACATAAGCCCGCCAGTTGGCCGAATCAAAGCCCCAGTGGACTGTCCGGTTCTCTTGTCTCTTGTGACTGTGGACAACAAACTTGTGAGGTGGGTACATGAGTCTGCAGTCCATGCACTGGATGCAGGCGGCACCCGGAGAGGTGTACAGTTCCGGGACAAACAGGCCTTTACACCGACCAAAACATTCGTGATACACTTTGAAGCTTTTCTCGGTTCGCTCCAACTCCAGAGAGCCCGACTCCTTGTTGCAGTGAGGAGGGTAAGTACCGCCGTAGATGAGCGCGTTGCAAAGCCGTTCAGCATCCGTCTGAGTGATAAGCCCACAGGACGGTGCCGAGAAGGGCAAGATACCCACCACTTTGAGGATCTCTAGCTGGTCCGCCGTGCACCTGGAGCAATAGATGTGGAGATCATCGCAGACCGAGTTGATCTGCTGGAGGGAGAAATCTCTGAGAACGCTGTTGAGAATCTGCGGTAGGCACAGTCGTTTCTCACCACCGACGACGAAGCAGGAGATAGGTTCCCGCTCCAGCACCGTCTCGCACCTCTCGGTGGAGCGGTCGGACGGGATGAAAAGTGGACCGGACATCACTGGAGGTGTCTGAGCCGGCAGGGTGAGCATCATCTCGACGGATTTGCCATCTTTCCCGAAGAGTGAGTCCTGGTGCCATCGAGCGGAGAACGCCGCCGGTCCACCGAGGGAGCGCCTGGAACTCAGATTAAACTGCTGCAGAGTTTGCTGAAGTCCAGGATGGGGCTGGAAGCTCGTGCCCTCCATGTTGTCGGTTAGAGAAGAGAGTTCAAAACTCAAAATGCGAGCTGAAATCGACTTATCGGGTCGGGCGTCCTCAGCATCCGGCTACACGCTCAATAACGCGCACTTCCATGTCACCGGAGAAGCTTCCCAGCGCGTCCATTCAGAAAACTGAGAGCTGCTGAAATCATAGGGCAGTTCCTGTAAGCACACGCAATTAAAGTCGACAACTAAGCGACTCCGAAGTCGTATTATCCAACATACAATCACCGGGTACTATGTTTCTATGCTCCTGCGGTTTTACGCACTCCTAATGTGCGCCCGAAATATGCCTCCTCTGCTCAGTCTGGCGTACATTCAGTCTGCTGTCTCCCCACTCACTCAATGTGTGAGTCGCTCTCTCTCTCTCTCCCTCCCTCCTTCCCTCTCTCTCTCTCTCCCTCTCTCTCTCTCGCCCTCTCTGTTTGTTTGTGTCTGGTTCAGTCATTGAATCCCAGCCAGGAATGTGACTGACTCCCCGGGCTGGCTCTTCCCTCAGCCAGCTGTTCCTCCCTCTGCTCCAGGGCAGCTGCACATTTAAAAAAAAAAGAAAAAGAAAAAAAGAAGGAAAAAAATCTTTCTAAACCCAGGCGAGGGTGGAGCTCTGGAAAATGTAGTTGATACTGGGAAAGCAAACACAAACTTTACTTCAAATGCATACGCCTTGTAGGTCAGCACTGTTTCAGTCGCAGAAAGCGGTCAGCACAGATTTTAACACGATATGGAGGGATTTGTAAGTGAAAACAGTAAAAACATGCAATACTCGAATGCACGCATTAAGTAACTACTGACTTATGTACATGTTTGAAGTTGGCCGTGTTGTACTGTGAGTGCTTCTGTTGTGTTTCTTTTTACGATAATTTACATAGAAATATATTAGCCTAAAAAAATCTATAGTTTCTAAAATATGCACTTGTATACATTGCTGACCTGTAAATGCAAATGAGGCCTTCAATTAATTAAAATAAGTACATTTGAGTTTACTTATATTACGTTTTCTCGGGCATACAGGAAAGTATGTTTGCGCATACTTTAATTTCATTATGTGTTTAAAAATGTCTTTCTTACCTGTGCAGGACGCTTCTGTAATTGCAGAGTGCAAAGACCCATGAGACTGTTAATATTTAACTTCAAAACCTTAATTTAGTAGTGTTGTGATCATTATTTCGGTTATGTTGTGTTTAGACTTTGATACTTGCTGATGTGTAATGCAGTTTCCAGTGTTTGTGCAGCCAAGAATAGTGTTAAAGGTTTAGCTAACAACAGGCTACCATGATGGAAACTCGTGCACCATGAACCCCGACAGGCGTGAAACGTCGTTGATCAAATCTTAATACAGCTAAACAAAGTAGAAAAGTCATTTTGCACCCTCATTAAAACACGAAGCAACAATTGTAAGTAAAATGCAACTGAAATATATGAAATCTAAATTTACCATGAAGGAAAATGTGCTTGGTTTAAACCGAATTTATACCAATCAAGCCAATTTCAACTGAGTAGATTCCATTATATTTAACAATTTGCATTGTTCTAATGTAAAAAAAAAAATTACACTGAAGATTTACATGTAATTGCACTACTTTACGTTTGTATTTGGGGGTGGGGGTGAGATGCAGAAACGCTACAAAAAGTGAGATCTCACTTTGTAAATCGCCCTACATAGTGACATTTTCTGTTTTTATTTACAGTAAAATTTGTAAACATGACCATGTATGAAGTGTATTAGCTTAAAATTAGAGGTCTTTTGCTTAAGCCCAGTTACCATAATGGACTTATCCCTCTTAAGTAAGCCCAACTGAGTGCGAGTTGAGGTTACTTAATTATTAGTCAACAAGCAAGACAAGCTATTAAGTTTTACAGTTTAATGGTGTAATAATTAAATAGACTATAACAGAAATTCTCATAGATAATTTCACAGTGTAGTTTTAGTTATTTTACATCAGCAACAAATCAATTTCCTTTTCCAGTTAAATTCAGAAGTTTTCAGAAAGACTAAATGAAAGACAGATATTAATTATGAATTAAATTTAGGGGTTAAAGTGTGGTTGTTCATGAGTTTGTGAACCCTTTGCAATTTCCAGGATTTCTGAGCTGATGAATCATCAAATAGGATCTGATATTCAAACAAAATCGGACTAAAATGAACATAAAACATGGTACTTTACATTTCTATTAAACACACAGTAATCAGGCATAGTGCAAACTGGAAAAAATAGTTGAACTGGCAGATTTGCCAAGTCGCAGATGCTCCTTTAGCACCAGCACCCTCCCATCAAATGATTGCTTTTGCTGGTTGTGAGACTTGGTCTGTGATGAAGAGAAATTTTGATCCCTCTAGAGAGGATCAAACTTTGCCTTTATTTATACATTCTGCAGGGAAATCCCTAAACCCACCAGTTCCAGTCTCATCATCTTAACTGGAACATTTGACTCCAAGCTTCTGGTGAAGTCATTAGCGCAGAGGATCACTCTTACTTTTGCACTTTTTTTCAGTTTGAAGTCATAATCTCACTTAACAACTGTTTTCTCTGCTCTAAATGACAGATAGAAATATGTATACTTTCAAAGCTACCAAGCCACCAGGACAAATGGAGAAAAATTAGCACAGTGGCTAACAATATGCTAACAGGTAAAAGAGTAGGGTTATGCTAGCAGCTACGGTAGCAAGCAGCCTTAGCCCCAGAACAGTCTCTGTAAAATCATAACAGTCAAAGGTTTAATGTTTGGTTGTTGTTTTTTTGTTTTTGTTTTGTTTTTTAGTTGGCAGTAAAATTGCTATAACAGTTTAGCATTAATAAAACAAAGAAAAAGGAAAAAACTGTCTCATTAAACACTTAAGTGATGGTCTGATGTTGGTATTTTGCAGTTTTACATAAGAGATGGCAGTTCACATTGTTTATTACTGTTAGAGTCATGTGGGTATATGTATGTATATGTATATATATGTATGTATATGTATATATATGTATATGTATATATATGTATATATGTATATATATATATATGTATATATATAACTGCAAAATACCAACATCAGACCATCACTTAAGTGATTTAAAATGTTGCAGCAACATTTTAAATCAAATTTGAGTCTCAATGAAGTATCATAAATCCACAAATAAAAGTGCATGGCCAGTATTTAACCCAGTCAGTTTGAGTGCTCAGTTGACTGATTATATTCTATTTAAAAACAGCAATGAAGAAGTTTGTTTTTCTTTCCTCAAGTTCACATTTTATGCCTTTATCAGTCATGAAATCACTTTATTCCTGACAAGTTACTAACCTTAGAATTCAAACAGCAGGTGATTCTGACATGGGTCATTGTGACACATTAATTTAACAGGAAATAATGAATAAGATAGAAATAAAAATCTGTAAAAATATAATGCACATTAGATGTATATTTTTCAAACATATGTTGAACATAGTCTTGAGAACAACTGTATGAGTGTGTGCATGTGTACGACAGTAGTGGGGGAGCTTACTGAAAGTTGAGCAGCCTGGTGGTTTGGCTGAAGAAGCTGCAGAATCCAGTTGTTCTGTTGTGGATCCTGCGAGTCTCTTCCCAGAGGCCAGCAGGAAGTGTATGGTGGGGGTGGGAGTGGTCACGTGTGACTTTGTTTGCTCTGGTCAGGCAGCGCTCTTGCGCAACATCCTGGATGTGGGGAAGTGGAGTCCCAGTGATCTTTTCCAGTGTCCTCACTGCTCTCTGCAGGGACTTCCAGTCTAAGGCACTGCAGGCTCCTGACCACACAGACATGCATGCGGTCAGTAAGTTCTCTATAGAGCTTCTATATAAAGTGGTGAGCATGCGAGGGGGGAGGTGAGCTCTCCTCAACCGGTGGGAAAAAGTGCAGGCACTGCTGAGATCTCTTTACAAGAGAGCAGAACAGGGTGTCTGTTATCTGTATCCACAGAAACTTGATGCTGCTCATCATTTCCACTGTGTTGTTGGTGATGAGAAATAGCATGTGACTGTACTGGCTCCTCCTAAAGTCAAAGATAGTCCCCTTTTGGGTTTTTTTGACATTCAGAGCCAAGTAGTGTGTGCTGGTTCAGTTGGTTCACTTCCTCTCTGTAGGCCTGGTTGTTGTCATCTTGAATGAGGCCTGCTACCACTGTGTTGTCAGCATACTTTACAATGTGAATCTCGGACAGCAATCATGGGTTAGCAGGGGGTTCAGGACACAGGCCTGAGGAGAGCTGGTGCTCAAAGAGATGAAGTTAGTCTGGTCAGGTCTCTTGGTGAGGAAGTCTTACACATAAGGGTGCTGAGACCCATGGGAACTAGTTTAGCATGTTCATGCTGTTGAATGATGATCTTAAACGATGAAATGAAGTCCACAAACACCATTTGCATGGGTGTCTTCTTGACCTTGGCTGAGATGTAGTACAGAGAAGATGGCGTCTTCTGTAGAGTGATTTGGGTAGCAAGAAAACTGTAATGAAAACAGTGTGGTCCTTTACCAGCTGCCTTTAAGGTGGGTGCTACAGGGAAGAAATCATTTAAACAAGTGATTTTCAGGGTACTGCAATGATGGCAGCACTCTTGAAACAAGACAGTAGGACATTGTGATCCAGTGACATATTGAAGGTGTGCTGGTTGCTGCATTCCTTAAACATCTAACCAGGTATGTCTTCAGGGCCTGCTACTTTTCTTATGTTCACTCCTTTCGAGGTCTTCCGGACTTCAGCTTTTTCAAGACTGCTCATCAGCAACTGGAACATTTTTCTTTACGGGTGTGTTGCTGAGTGCCTTGAACCTCCCAAGATATTTGATGAGCTCATTTAGAAAGGTTGTATTGTTCTCACAGGGTGGAGGAGCAACTTTATCGTCTGGGATGTCTTAGATAGTCTGCCACATTTGTCTGGTATTCATAGGGTCATTGAAGAAACTCTGTATTCTCTAGTGATGGTGCTTTGGTACCTTTATGCACCATGTTGCCAGATTTAAAGAGTAATTTTGTACTTTGAACATTGCATCATTCGTCATCCGTGGTGTCTCGCTGGCCTGTACGATGATGTTCTTGGTGACAGATACAACAGCAATTGAATGACTAAATGCACAAAGTCAGCATAACCATTCACATTTGTAATGATTGCCAGTTGCAGCTGCTTTGAAGATGAATAATCATGTCATCATCATCACCATGAAAAAGGTCAATCTCAAAAACTGATGTGAAGTTCTATTTCAGGGTTAAAGCTTTTGACTCAAGTACAGTATGTATATGTCATCTCATACTTCCCCTCTATTTATAGAGGCAAATATTATTATTATGTATTGACAAGCACGAATACAATAAAACCATAAATAAATGAAAGAAATTAAATGAAAGCACTACAATAATAAAAATTTACATTTTGTGGTTTTTATTGTAGACAAAATGGAACACATGTGGAGGGAGAAAATATGTATTGGAAACATGGATTCTTTTTAAAAAAGAAAAAAAGGCTGTTTTTATTTTTGACATGAGGCAATCCTTTTTTGTTAGCTACATATAGCAACCAACCTTCTGACCTACATACAGCAACAAATAGCAACAGATGTTAGCAAATATAAATGAAAAGTTCCATATTGGCGTTCATATATTGTTTCTCACAGGGAGCTGCAGGGGGTGGACAAAGGAGCCATAACAACTCCTGAAATGGCTTAACAGATATAAAACAATCAAATCAGTGATTAGCAGCTAATTTGACAATTACGCCCTTTTTTTTTTTAAGACAAAATGAAAAAAACAAAGAAATGAAATATGTCATTGTTCTGGCTTTTCACATCCTGCAGTTCCTTTCAATACTTTCACTTATTTTTCTTCTTTATAAATAATTTATTGGTTAAAAAAACATTGATTTGAAGATGCCAGTTTAGGCTCTGGGTACTTGCGTTGGGCATTTAACAAAAAAAAAAAAAAAAAAAAAATTTCTAGAATTGTTACAAAACAGCAAACAAACAAAAAGAAAAATCAGCCATTTAACTTAATCATCCAGAAAATAGTCATTTAAGTCTTAAAGAAATGATCAATAAACAATTAGGGTTCAAATTAATTGAAGGCTAATGCTTACATTTTGGTATGGGTGAAAGTTTAACTTAAATAATGCTATAACACTCACCTACAATAATACCTACATTTTTCCTGATTTTAGCTGTTTTTACTTAAATAACAACTTTTACTTTTAATGTAATATTTTTTCAATATGATTTTATATTGCCCACCTCAGCTCATATTAGCAAATATTGTAAAAATTTCCACTTATAATTACTTTTAGATTCTTACCTGCTTTAAAAAAACAAACAAACAAACAAACTGAGGTGCAAAAAGATGACGAACTGTGAAATGAATAAATGACCAAATTCAAACACTGGAGGGTGCCAAACTTAAGATGCAAAAGCACAAAGTAATATTCAGAGGGATGGTCATGTTGACACATTCTAGAAAAGAGCAGGTCAAAACATTCACCATTCGATTTTATTAATCAAAAGTCGAATTACAGTACGGGCATGTTATTTCCCCCCCCCAAAACGTATACCAAGCAAATGTAGGAAAATTAAACTGCATCCTAACATTGGATCGTCATACTTTAAGAAAAGCAACTACATTTACTAAATGTTGACATTACACGAGTATTAAATACACGCTGAACTTGTTTTACGGACATTTTGAAACAAAAATATAAAGTTGAACTTAAACAAAATAGGAAAAAAAACCAATTTATTCTTCACTTTTTACAAATAATACAACATAGTTAAAGAGATCTAAACATTTCAACACTTTAAGAGACAATGAATAAAAATGATACATCACCAGAATATCCAAAACCTTTCCTCTGGTTATGTGCCAACACATATTTTTTTCCTTTCTTAACATTTGTCTTAAAGGATAAAGTTACTTTAAGACTTGGAGTTTAAAACACACACACACACACACACACACACACAAATTTAATTTTCTATTCAAATACTAAGTTTAGAATACTTAAACGTAGCATGATTTAAAAATAATAATAATTCTCGCGTTAAATCGTAGGATGTAGTTTCAACTTCTCCAAACTTCAAAGCAAACCAGAATCAAGACACAGCAATAACATTAAGTCTTGGAAAGGTGAAAAACATGTTACAGCTGGCTAATAAATAAAATTGAAAGACTATCCTCTGTTTGACATAAATTATAACATGATTGTTAGAAACGACAGACTTAAATCTGAAAGCGGATCCTTTCACACATACCTAATAATGAATTATAATAGCATAAATATGCAAATTCAGAGCTTTTTGGTAAAGAACAAGATTCTAATTTCAGCAGTGGGCTTGTGTGGCCCCTTTGTTCTTACTGCATTTACCTGCTTAACACAAACCTTTCACATCGTTTTCTCCAGAAATGTTACGATAAATCCACTAAATTCATAAGTGTTACATTAATTTTTTCCTTTTTTTAGAAACGCACATTAAGATGGATGTAGAACACTTGCCCTACTTAAATTCAGGCATCTTATCTTCATACTGTGGAGGAGGAGTGATGGGTTCAATGGTTACTGGGTTCTGTGTGGGGGTGCGGATTTGAAGGCGGAAGTCCTTCAGGTGCAGTTTGTCAGATTTGATTCTTCTCACTCGGAGGGGCCGGAGCAAGCGGCTGGCCCGACTAGCACTGCGGGTTGGCATACTGGGGTTAGATGTAAGGCCAGCGGGTTCAGATGGAGGCTCAGCGGCTGCAGGTTGATCATTAACAGGGGTTTCGTCAGTCGTGTTGTTAGCGGGCTCTGTTCCCTCGTTTTCCACCGCAGCTATGATGTCCTCGTAGGACGGCAGGTGAGAGGTGCTCTGCCGAAGGTTACTCTGACGCACGGGGTACTCACTGCTGCTGACGACTTCCTCATAGGTTGGCACGTTGTACGTAGTTGGGTCGCTGGAAAGAGACAAAAAGTTTTGACCCTCACTGACAAATCATTGTAAATGACACACTTTATAAGCCTTCTTTTGGCAACTTTGACAGTTAAAAGGAGCCCCAAAAACACAGCGATGACAAACCAAAGCTGTCAACAACCTTTTGCCGATTGACACCTTCAAAAGGCACCATACAGGCATTCATTTGTGTTTGTGTCCATCTTTTTCAGCTTTGTTTTGGTCCCCATAAACTCTTAAGTTTATTAGCTTTGTGTTTTATCTGCTTAATATCTTAGTATATTGACTAGGTAAGCGGTGCCCATGTCTGCTGTTTAAGCCAAAGTAGATTGTCAATGTTACTTTTTGTCTGAAAGAAGCTTCTTGTTGTGGCTCCAAGAAATTTATAAGAAACTGCAAAGGCCCACAAAACAAACTCAATAGTCTTTAATGAGTTCAAAGTAGTAAAAGCATGTTTTTCTCTGTTTTTCTCAGTTTTTGTTTAAATCACATGAGTTGCCACCTGCTGGCCATTAGAAATAATTCAGGTTTCATTCATTTGTTTCAAAGGAGCCAAACTTTAGAGGTTTTTTTTGTGTGTTAAGCTACTTAAATAGTGACCTATGAATCATTTCAGCGTAAAAAAGGCAACAAACTCAAGGGATGAACAGATGTTCTGGATACACATAACAGACAACTTTAATTTACAATCTCTCCTATTAAAAAAAAATATATATATATATTTTCACATTTCTCTTGTTGAATAAAATAAAAATGGATTTAAAAAAAAAATTTTTTTGGATGGATTATAGAGGTAAATAAAATGCTAAATGTTTACTTAGTCCCTGACGTTACATAATTTGCAGTTTACTTGCAGTGGATCCTTTCCAAACAGAAAGACGGGGTACACCCTAGGCTATTGCAGAACAAACACACAGAGACAGACAACACCGGCACAACACCTTTTCACACCTGATTGCTAACTCAAGGAATTATCATATCATTTATAAATCCTAACATTTATAAATGATCTAGGAATAAAAATAGAACCAAACGTTATCACTTACGGCTGAGGCTCCTCTGGTATCGGAGTCATAAAGGGGACTCCTGTGGTCACAGGCTCACTCCTTCTATCCCGAGCTCTCTTCTTGCTCTTTAAACCAAGGCCAATGGCCAAGATCAGCATCAGTGCCCCAACTCCAACAAGCACCATGGCCACTGTTGGGGTCTTTGTGGCTCCTGAATTATTACCACCACCGTTGTTATTAGGTCCTGTGGAGTTGCCTGATGGTTTTGGAGAGGCACCTGAATCCCCTCCAGGTATCACAGTCCAAACAATCATGACAATGCCAAGGGCAATGACGCCCACTCCAAGGGCACACAGGGCATAGTGGGCACCTGAACCAGAGCTCCTTGAGCTGGGGGATCTGTTGGGACGGCCGTTGTCACCACATATACCCCGACTGGAACACATACCTGCAAAACAACCTGCAAGGGGGGGGAGGCTTTTCAGTTTGCACAAGCAGACACCATCTACCCCAACACTCCTCCAGAAATTTACCTCCTCTGTAGGAAATGATTTAGATCACAGTATCTGAATTTGTTTTGCAATTTGTGACCAAGTTTCTAAGATTATCACATTGTTATTGCCTGCGTCATGGTGCTTCTGCCTGTATTGTCTGTCTATTCTGTTAAGTACATTAAGCTTAATTTCTCGTATGGCCAATAAAGCTGATTTTGATTTTCCAGGGTAAGAACGGGCTCAAGAGTCCATATCTATTAGAGCACCACACGTATCACACGAGATGGGCTATGTCAATAAAACATAAACCATTACCAGTTCCAGAACAAGAGGTTAAAATGACAGTTTGAGTGTTATCTCGCTGTATCCATGAACCGGTTTCAGACGCTATACTCTTAAAAACAAAAAAAGGCGCTGAGGCTACATTTTGCATGAGAAAGTAGGAGAACAGGTTAAAAGAAAACGTCAGGTGTGGTGCAAAACAGGTTACAGGAAAACAAAGACATTGGTAGTTCCACACATGTCTTAACATGACAAACATTAACCCAAGAGAAGGAAGGATGAAGATAAAAAAGTGACACAAAAGATCTTTGTAATGGTCACAGAATCAAACAGAATAAAGAGCGTTTATAAAATTAGAATCAGATAAACATCTCACAATAACACCAGGAACACCTACAGAATAAAATGCATTTTAAATTACTTTCCTGCCAAACAACAACATTTGTGAACCTTACTCTTTAACCAGAGGAAAAAAAAAACCCGAAACGTACATAACTGAAAAAATGATGCCATTGTTGGCTCCAAATTTCCAGAATGAAAACCATAGCCGCAGACTGCTCCTCTGTAATAGCCGTACATAAGCGTGACCTGTGCAGATGATTATGAACTAAAGCCGTAATTGAATGTTCACAAGCATGTCCAAGTAATGACATTCTACTCAAAATATCCCTTAAAAATAGCAGACATCATCTACGTAAGCTCTGCACCTGTAAGTAGCAATGTTTTGGTTGTACTGGTGTAAATGTTCTTTGTAAAGCCACTATAGTCCACACATTCATACAGATGGCTTACAAATTTAAAAGATATGATGCCTTGACACCTGTAGAGAGGGCACTCGGTGGCTGTGTTATGTTTGCTGGAATGGTTAGAATCCAAAGGTCGCAGCAAATCAACACACTGTTACTCAAAGTTCTCATCTGTATCCTATGATGAAATATTTCTGTCCTTGGAATGGTTGGGAATGATCTCTAACTGGATGACAGTTACCCCCTAGTGTATAGCAGAATACTGCATTGATTGATGAGAATGCAAATTATGTAAATACTGTGATATTCACTGTCCCCAGATCTCAACCCAGTGGGAGATCTGGGGACATCAGTGGGAGGTGTCACTAAGCGATCCCGACCAACATCATCAAAACGGCAGATAGAAGAAAATCTTGGTGTTCCATTAGAAACCATCCAAAGACACAATGAAGCATTTCTCTGAGCATGTGATTGTGTGCTAACACATTTTATGTTAGCGTTCGCTTTAATTTTGTCACCTATCTGTATATTTAAGCACACCAGACAGACATCCCCCTAATTATTAAAGCAACTTTTGAACACTTTCATATACAATCAGGGGAAATAGTAAGTTCAACTGTAAGGTTTTACATATCATCTGGTCCTTAATAGGTCTTAAAATGAGATAAATAGAACCTCAGATGACCAAAAAACACATGACGTATTACACCAAGTCGCTATTTATTTATCAAAAAATTGTTCAAAATGCCAAAGCAGCAGCTCACAGCCTAAGTACACCATAAGTAGCAATAAAGTGCTATGCCATCAGTGTGGGAAGGGTTATAAGGCCATTTCCAAACAATCTTAAGTCCATCAATTTTCAATCACAAGTTGAAAACAATCAAGACAGCTGCCAATCTTAAGAGGAGTGCACGTTTCAGCAAATTCATTCCAAACGGGGACTATGCAATGTTTAAAAAAAACTGCAAAAACCCACGACTTAAACCTCAAACTCCACAGGTCTCTGTTAAAATGTTAAATGGCTTGTTTGAAAGTGCTGCCAGGAGTAAGCCTCTTCTTTAAAAAAAAACAAAAACAAACAAAAACAAAACATGGCCGCAAAGCTTAGGTTTGCAAATTTGCATCTGAACAAACAGACTTCTGGAACAACGTCTTTTGGAAAGCAAAACCAAAGTGGACCTGAATGCTTGTTTTTCAGGCGCAGGACCTGGACACTGCAGGTTTTGAGTTGACTATCAACTCCTCTGTATAAGAAAATATTCTAGAGTCAAATATGAAGCCAACTGTTTGACAGCTAAAGCGCTGCTGAAACTGGGTCATGCAACAGGACAATGATCCCAAGCACAGCGGCAAATCTTGAACAGAATGGCTGAAAACGCAAACAATGAAGGTGCTGCGGTGGCCCAGTCAAAGTCCAGACCTTAGCCTGATTGAAATGTCATGGTGGGATCTTAAGCAAGCAGTGCATGAACAAATACTCGCAGACTGAAGGATGTGAGAGGTGATAAAGTCGAAGACAATGTGTTTACTTTAAGTTAATGCCGTTAAAGGTGGTTCTAAAATCTGCTGACTCACGGGGTGTGCTGCTTACGCATGTTAGCTTAGTATTTATATGACAGGGGCATATTACTTTAAAGACAATTAACCTCCTAAGACCCAAACTCTTCCACGGCATGCATTTTTAATTTCTCTTTGATATTTGGGCATATTGGGGCCCGATGAATGTAAAAACAAAGAATTACCAGTTTTGTTTTGTTTACCTTTTTTTGTTTTTTAAGAAAAATAAGAGCCACATATGAGGATAGTCGTTTAAAAGTTTGATAGAACAGTAGCAGTATGATGTCCTCGTAAGTGGATATCAGGCCCTTGTAGAGCAAAATTGAGTATTTTGGTCTAAATAACCCAAAATGTGATGTCCACAGATGTGGACGCCAGGACCTAGGAGGTTAATTCACTTTTACAAGGTATTAATAATGAAAACAGTTCTTAATAAATAATATAAAATAAAGCCAAACCAAAACAAACAACAGTATTGGGAATTTACTCAGTAATATAACCATTACCACGAAGGCAAAACTTCTTAGAGGAGGTAATTGTATACTTAGTTATTTAAACCAGAAATAAATGACTGAACTCAAATACAAATATTTAAAGATTCAAATGTTTGAAACCTTGGGAAGTCTGCAAAATAACCAGAAAAAGAAAGATGTTTAGACTACAGATGTACAAAAATCTGTGTTTGTTTGTTTGCCCACAAACCTTTATACAATCAAGAGTTGAGCAACCAAAACTGACATACTGGTAGTTATTCAGCCCCTGAAGGCTTTTAGCTGTATCAGATACTATGACCTCATCACGTTGTCTAGCAACCACCTACCAACTGGCTAAAATGAGCCATTTGTAGTGTTTATGCACCTACAGCACCTTAGTAAAAGCCATGCATCATTTTAATTAATCATGATAATAACACTGAAATTAAAGTTTCATTATGCTGCAGAGTAACCACCTAACAGAAAACTATAGTCACTGAACAAACAATGCTGCAGTATGGCCATTTAAGACTAATACATGAAAACAAAAGCGTTCAGTTTAGAGCCTGACTGATACAGGATTTGTAAGGCCGATACCAATATTTGGCGATTTATTTTATTATTCTGATCATTATCAGACCAATTTTTTAAGAAAGACAAAACATAATTTTCCTAACATTTGTTATGTGTAGTCATTTATTTGCTCATTACACTATGAGCTGTATGTTGTTTTGTGGAATTTCAAACCTGTGTTGCTAACGGGGAAGTTGTAGAGTGTCCCCTGATGAACAATATGAAATGTCAACACGTACAACATGGTTGAAGATCATTTTCTTGTCTCTTATTTACTTTTTTTAGTTTTCACTTATCGGCTGTTATGAATACTGATACCAGTGAATCAGAAAATAGTTGATATCGACCAATGATAGCTACCTACTGATTAACTGGTTTGGCGCCAATTCATTCATCATCTATAAGTCCTTATGTTTTTGGCTATTTGAATATCTTTAAAAAAAAAAACAAAACCCAACAACATACATATATAGTAAATCATTTTTGTAACTGTTTTTGCATGATTTCATTTTCTGGCCTAGAAGTGTGGATTAATTCAAACTCTAATCTGTGATTTAATCTTTGATATGATACATCCATTTTATAAAAGGTGGAGAAGCATATGAGTGTACACTTCAGGACACTTTGCTGATGTGATGGGATGAACAGTGATTTAACAAACAGCATTTTTCATTTAAAGCAAACGTGTACTCTTTTTGTAATAGCAGTGTGACACAAAACCATATCCCTGTCAAAAAGTATTGAGATATATTTTTGCAGGTATGAGACTAAATTTAGCCTTGCTTATTTAGAAATCTATTTAATATCACTTACCTTATTTAATAGGTTTTATAGCTTAAGTAGTAATCATTTTTCATTGTGGCATTTTTTTAAAATTACTACAGAAGTGATTATTAATAGTGCAATCAAAATAATTTCAGTAGCATTTATACCACTTTAATATTGTTTATTATTCACTAGTCTCACTTCAAGTGTTTTTTTTCCCCCCACTTTAGCTGTTATTTATCATGTATAGTTGCCCACAACAGTTAGTGGAGCATGCTAACCAATTAAAAAACAACAACAAACAAACAAAGAAAAAATAATAAACTAAACACAGCTTTACATAATGCACAACAGCTAAACATTGTTTATTTTACTGGAAAACCAGTTAAAATTGATATACAAGTTATTTTTCATACATTTCTCAGTGTTTTTCTTAAGTATTGTTTCACATTAATGACTTCACAGACAATTACCCAGCCCTAACGCACATCCTGTTTCACAGCATTACACTCTGAATGCTCATTCATGCTGTAAGGATCAACTGATACTTATTTAATGGACTGAATATCTATATTGAATATAGTTTCTAGCAGGCACATTCATTAGATAATGGTGGTGGACTGCCAACTACGTTTTTAGTGCCTAATCATTTAAAAAACATTGTGGTGAAAGAAAAAATGTAATTTAATGTAGTCTGCCTTAGCAGAGGGCAGGCGACTAAATTTAGTATAAGGGGGGGAAAAAAACAGCTGAATTATTGCATCTCCACTCTGATATTCATGACTTGATTACAGTGGCGGAGCGGGGGGGGGGTGGCTTACTGGGCTTAAGCCCGGGTTGTTTTTTCAGAAGCCCGGGGTCTTTTGGAGTGTAATTTTTTCATAGTTAGATGCCTTGCTGACACTGTATAAAACAAAAACTACACACAATATTCGAAGCACATAGTGCACACTGTGGGAATTTATGACTGTGCGTAAATCCCCCCTAATATTGGTATGATCCGAGCTCAGACACTAAGCGGGGCGGGGCAGCTGCTGCCTGCCAGTGCGCTGTTAGAGAAACGCAGCCAGGCAGACAGAGGAGAACTGAAGTTTGACCAGGTACCAAAGCAAATCATTCCTACTGTACAAATAATGTAAATATAACGGTGTATCATGAAAGATTATCACGTTACTTACTCTCCGAGTGAATCAACAAATGGCGAAATGAAAAGCCGAACAACAACAATGCTGTTTATTTAGAGAGTCTTAGCTTAAGTGTGTTTATTTCATATTTTCAGTTGTTACCCTCCACGGCTAAATAAATCGGTTTCAGTAATGCACTGATATACAAGAATGGACATAAGGGGCTTCTTTCAAAGAAAAAACTCTGGTAGTATTTTATATATTATGCTTTGTATGTTGTTCAGTATATTTCTATGCAAAACAAGAGGAATTTCAATACACAGCAGTATATTCACAGTTTAAACCGGATATTTACATACACTTTATGGAAAACACAAGAACATTTTTTACTGTACAACGTCAATTTAGAGTAAACTTGTTTTGTTTTGGATAAATAAATATTGAAATATCTTTTGAATTAGTTAAATGTCAGAATAAAGAGAGACGGAGCTGTCTATTTTTTATCACTTTCATCAAATTTAGGAGTACATATACACTAAGTTTATTGTTAATTAATAAGAAAACTCCAGACGATTCCATTCTGAGCTGAAGGAGCTTCTGATAGGTTAGTAGAGTCCATGTGAGTAAATTGGTGGCACACCTGTGGATGCATATAAGGCAAAACACAGAGCCTGTTTCTGTGACATGGGAAAATCAAGAGATGTCAACCAAAACACCAGGAAAAGAATTGTGGAGCTCCATAAGTGTGGCTCAATTTTGAATACAATTTGGTGCCATTTGCAATTAAGAAATACAGATAGTTTCTCTCTTTACTCATAAAAAACACATTTGTTAACTTAAAATTTATCAATCTAAAAAAAAAATAATTAACATTTAGTTTGATTTGATGTTACAATTAAAAAAGTGTTTTTATCTGAAGAGTATGTAAATATCTGGTTTCAACTGTATATTTGATGATTGTCAGCACAAAGAGGGAGAGAGAGGAACAGAGAGGGAGATGGAGAATGAGGACAGAACAGAGATGGAACAAGAGCAGGTGAGAAACACATGTTAGTCAAATGGTTGTTTACCAGAAGTATCACTGTATCATAGGTACTCATGTATCTCCCCATATGGAAAAGAAATAGTAAAAACTTATATGATTTACTCATGAAAGTGGCCACTTTCTCATTACTTTCATATATTGTTTTAGTAAGTATCCAAAACATACAAGTTTCATTATATCATTCCTCAAGGGATCTTATATCCGTTTTCACTCTTGTATGCTTTTCATACAAGTTTCACACAAAACAGATACAAATTTTATAAGATTTATATATATCTTTTCCATATGGGTCGTACCTAGTGTTTCTTTTTAGGTTAAATAATTATATAAACTTTTCTCAATCTAAATAGTGGACTTTGGTAGAATTAAAAAAAAATAAGTGTAGTGCAGGTCTATGATGATTTTTAGTGCTACTATTATCTAGTTCTGATTCTGGTTCTGTCTTGGTTAAGTCCTCAGTAGTCCTGATTTTGAACTCTTGTAGTCCTGTTTTAATTCCAGATCAGTTCTGGGTCTGGTTGAATTGGGGTTTAGTCCCTGTGTCTTGATACAGCCCTGATTTTGTTCTACCTTGCTGCTTAATTAAAAAAATAGTTTAAGGTGTCCTGCATATGAGATATATTTTTTTCCCATATGAAGTCATTCTTTTTTGAACAAAACTCAAAACAGAGCATATTAATCTTTCGGTCATTTCTCTACCCCCCCACAAAAAAAAAAAAAAAAAAAAAAAAAAAAAAAAAAAAAATCCCACATGCATACTACCCTTTAGGGCTAAGCCCCGGGTGTTTCAAATGTCTTGCTCCGCCTCTGCTTGATTATTAAGAATTATTGAATGGATGCAGTATCTGACCAAGTCCTGGTGTTCCCCTCGTCAGTTGTTAAACACACATGATCAAGGACGAAAAGAAGGTGACAGCTGCAAAAGAGGACTACATACAGACCAACGCTGTCATTCATTTTCTCTACATTGCAGGCCTGCTGCATTGCATGGGTGTGTCCCGTTCAACATCAGTAAATTTTCTGCATTAAAACTCGGCTTATCAGGTAATAAACACCGGCCCAGTTGGTCTGTTTTGTGGGTAACATTAACATATCTATCAGTCCGATATTACTACTGTCAAAGTAAATAAAAACGCTGGTAATGCTTTCTGGTGAAGCAGGAAGGGGAGAGGGTGGACCTGTCCACATGAATTACTCTGTGATCTAAACGTGTCCGGACACAGGTCAGATTGGATTGAACCCCACGCAATGACACTGAGAAAGATTAACAACTCGCGTACTGTGTCTATTAGATCGATAACAGTCCTGGTCACAGTATATACGAGCGTAAATCAGCTTAGCTCTGAAGTGTAGGCCTTACCTTTTCACCGTTCAGTGGCCAATGACTTCCCTCTTCATCGGTGAGTTACCTGACTCACGCAGGTGTTTTCAGGAAGATCAGAGGGGAAGAGAGGGAGACGACATAGACGCAGCAATTCAGGGCCGGTTCAACTTTTTTTTTCCTTTTAAAAAGTTTTTAAATCTTAGACGAATTGATCAACACAATGTTTACCGCTGCAGATAAAAACAGAGTTAACAAGAACTTTGCACAAATTCCAAGCGTAGTGAAACCTCGCCACCCCCTGTTGTAAAGTGCGCCCGTGTCCTCTTGGTCCTAGTGCTGCTCAAGTAAACCTCCACAGGGAATAAATTAGTGGTACGAGGAGACGCCCAGAAACAGCTTAATTGAAGTAAAGTAATTGTATTGTACAACACAATTAATGTTGGATGTATTAACTGTATTAATTACAGACACACACAATTAGATATTAGAAAAATAAAACTATTGTCTTACAGGAATAAGACAGTATTTCAGAGCCCAGAGGAAAATATTTATGTTCTGCAAAAATAAAAATAAGCAAATCTTGGTTATTTAGTTGCTGGTGAATTTATTAAGGGTGCATTTATTGAACTCATAATTTTGCTTATAAATATTTATTGTTTACATTTAATTAAATTGTATTTATATGGCTGCAAATCACAACAACACTTGCCTCCAGGTGCTTTATATTGTAAGATAATACAGCAAGCACCTGGTAACAGTGGGAAGGAAAAACTCCCTTTTAAGAGGAAGAAACTTTGTCAGAACCAGGCTCAGCGAGGGGCAGCCATCTGCCGAGACCGGTTGTGTGTGAGAGGAGGAACACAAGAAAGAAATGAATAATAACTAATGGTTGCAGAGGGGCCTGAAAGCTTAAAATAAGGTAGGGCCTGATTATTCAAGTAAGTATAAGTAACTACATGCTTTGTCAAAGTATCTTTGGTATCTAAAAGAGAAAATGAGCTCCCGTGATAAGATCCTAAGAGAGCATCTTTATAGAAAAAGGCCGTTTATCACATGACCTTCAGGGGATTCAATTATTTATTTAAATCCTTATGAAAATCCTAATAATCCTAATGAAAGCTCTAGAAGAGCTGTTGGTGCGGTCGTTTTTGTCAGCTATAGTTTAGAAAGTGTCTTTTTTTTTTCATATCTTGGGTCAGTGATAGAGGAGATCCCTAACACTACCAGTGATTTTAGTTTGAGATAATTACTGGGATTAATGGAAATATTTAAATGTGAAGCCTCATACACTTTTGTAGTGGCAGGTGCCAAGGTGCCTTGTGTGCCAAGGTCCTTGGGACCTGCTCTGCTTAGACGCCAAGAGGTCAGAGTGCACTACAGCCTGTAGTACAGCAATGGCTAATGGGCCATAATGCTACCCTTCAAAATTTGTACTAGTCAGCTTTAACCCTTTCCATGCTAGTAGTGTCTATACTTGGGCCATGTTGTGTTTGTTAAATGCAAACTGCTACCATTTCTTGCCAGATGTGGCACAACCTTCTGGTGCTAAAGTGACACAAATTCATCTTGCTCTCATACGGTGATCTTTGAGCAGAGAATAAGGTCAATCAGATCACTGCAATTAATAAAAAGTAAATGAGAATAATGTCCATATTTTTTTTTATGATGCGAGCTCTTATAATAACCAACTCAACAGGCTAATGTGACCATTCTGAGCTTCTTTTTAAGATAACACAGAAGTGTCGTATGCAAACAGAAAGAAAAAATAATTTATATCTGGACCAACTTTACATTCTGAATTTGTTAACACAAATTTAATGCATTTCTCCTCAAAAATAACAATAACAGTCTTACATTTTATGCAACAATTTACAATAAATCCACTTTCATGTTCATGTTTCATGTTGACATGTATGAAAAGCTTGTACTGCTTTGCAAAGAGATGTATATGTCATGTGTTAAAAGCAAATACATTGCATGTCCCTGTCTTCTTTCTCTGTACAGGTTTGAACTGGTCTGATCTTCCCGCTTAAACAGTTTCGCTTTGGTGAGTCAAAGAGACGCCCAGATAGAGACGGACAAACCTGTTCTCTGCTATTTGAAGTAACCTCAAGGTTTCAGCCACACTCGGTGTGGCTCTGTGCAAGTCCCAGCGGTGGCATTTAATGAGTGTTCTCATGCTCAGGAACAGCTGTGCATTATAAAACATGACCAAAACTGTACAGAATACACTGTTACAGTCTTTCCATTGACTTCATAGTATAATGGCACAAAGTTTTGCCTTCTTCACAGTTCATACAATACACATATGTGGAGTCTTTGTACATTACCACATTCTTAATCCAACATTCCACAGATTTATCTACATATCACACTGCATGACTGCATCATCTTTTACATTAAAAAAAACATAATTATGGGTATACCAGCTGTCAGAAGAAGACACACACTTCACATGTCATTGTTTTTAGTAGCGTCATCTTACACATTTAGAGCTGATGGCACTTGAGGGCCCTGTTCTTCAAGCTGAAGGAATTTAGGCTAAAATACTTTTTTCAGGTTACAAGAAGCTGGTTTAGTCTCGTCAATCTAATCTGATTCTCTCAGCCTCCTTTAGGATTGGTTTATTAATCCCAAATAAAAGTTCAAGGGAAAAGTTATGGAGAGGCATAATACTGGCTGAATGCTGAGCATGTGATTGCACTAACAGAGAGAGAGGAGCTGAGACAATAGGCTTTTAACAAAAACTGGAAACATTCTGACCTGTCATTTCCCAGTGATCCCAATTAAATACGATGCGTGGCACAGCTTCATTGTCAGTTCATTGTTTTCTTTTTCTACAGCCTGCCACTTTATGTTATGATCTCTGGCAGATGATAGTAAGAGTGGTAATGACCAAAGTGGCATTGCATGACAAGTTAAGCATCATGCTTTTTTTTTTTTTTTTTAATGGCACAAGTATTGTAAAGGCTTCTGCAAAGGACAGATGCATTTAAGGAAGTAAGACTTTGTTGAAGTTGGCTTCTGATCAATTTCTGAGTCAATGGCAGGGTGATTCGGGAGAAGGTGACGAGGTAGATCAAAATAGAGAGATGAGAAAAACCTTTGGGTTTTGTATTTTACTGCCATTCTTCAGGAGTTTAACAGTTTCACAGAGACAAAACACAAAATATTAAACATGAATGAGGGGATGGACATGGTCAGCAGCAATACTCAGGAAGGCTGTGGGGTTTAGATGATGCTCAGCTGGTACTGAGGCTGAAAGTGTGGCAAGAAAATATGCACCTGCACCATTACGCCACCGTCACTGATATTACTGATACAAGGCAGGATGGATGCATGCTTTCATATTTTTTTATAATAAATTCTGACCCTACCATCTGAATGTCAGAGCAGAATTGAGAATCATCTCATTTGCTTCTTCTCTTAAGTTATTGTCCAAAAACTATTATTATTACACACAATATCAAACAAAATGCTATCTGGGTTCTCACGTGAAAATAATCTCTCTCTTCTTCATTTAAGTCCCATATGGTCTAGCAGTTGTAGGATTTCTGTTTTTTCACAAAGTTGACACAGGTTCAAGTCCCAGTATGGAATCAGTCTTCAGCATGGCTGCTGTCAGAGGTGGAAAGTAACGAATTACATTTACTTGCGTTACTGTAATTGAGTAGTTTTTTTGTGTATTTGTACTTTTTAAAGTCATTTTTCAAGTCTGTAATTTTACTTTTACTTAAGTATATTTTTTAAAAAGTATTGTAGTTCGCTACGTTTTCAATCACACCCGTTACTGAGTAAATTAAAAAAAAACAAAAAAACATTGCGCTTCGGAAATACTGCAGGGAATGATGGGTAGTAGAACAAATTGGCGCTAAGGTCACGTTAAAGATGGAGTCTGACATCGGTGTTACGGATCCAGTGAAAAAAGAAGCCCCGTCGAATTCTGCTGACCCTGAACTCGAAGAAACCGATGTGAACCCCTGGCCGTATTTAAGGGACTATTTCGGCTTCAAGTGCAAGAAAGGCAACAGCTTTATTATGCAGTGTAAGCTGTGTTTGCCCAGAGAGACCGAGTTATCAGCTTTTAAAAATTCCACATCAAACCCGCGCAAGCATGTAGAGGTAAGTTAAATACAACTCGTACCGTTATGGTAGCAAAAAGGCTGTGTTCAAATTAATCACATTAAGTTAAGACATCTGTGAAGAACACAGATAACGTTGGTTGGTACTAGCAACTTGCTGTAATCGGGCACGTTGTTGTCCACGCAACTTACATTTTTTTTACTGGGTTGGTAAATTGCCAAAAGAAAATGTGTTTACCTACGTTTTTCCTGTTTGTTAATAATAATAATTTATTTAAAAAAATAGTTAAATTAAAGACAGAAGCGGCTACTTTCTTACTTAACCCACATATGTTCACACTGCAGGCAAAAGAATAACAGAGCGCTCACTTACCTTAGATTAGTCAAAGACAGCTGACTTCTGTTACTTGTTAATTAGCACTTGCAACCTCCCGTTAACTAGCCTGTTACTGTCCAATAATAAAAAAAAAAAAACACGAGGTATATTGGTATAATTTACCAGCGGTAGCTATGTAATGCATTGATGTCTTATTAGGGACGTCAAAAAACTTTCTCTCAAACTTAACACTGGCCTGCCTGCCTCAGCTGCCTTCGAGCGTCTCTTTAGCTGTGCTGGACTACTGTTCACTGCAAAGTGAGCAAGGATGAACTCTACTAACTTTGAAAATCAACTGCTCCTCAAAATTAACAGGAAGTTCAGAGAGTAACACTCTAGGATGGATACAAAGGAACTTTATTCTAGAGGTACAGTAGGGCAGGGCCAAGTTTAAAAAATTAAAAAACATTTTTAAAGCAGCTGCCGTTCAGTTCAGTACTTGTTCTCTTATTTGACAGTTTAGAACACATTCTCATGTGAAAGAATGATATGGTTTTGTATTGAAAACACTGTGATACCTGACAGTTTGGTTGATTGGTTTGGTGACCATTATCCATTTTCATGTATAGACTTGCAGTTTAACTGCCACTGCACTTTAATTTGTAAGTTTTTCTTTTCACTAAAAAAGAACTACTTTGAGATTTATATCCCACTGTCTTTTTTTGCACTACTCAGAAGCGGCTGTCCTCCTGCTGACAGAAAAGTAACTATGTAACTTTTACTCTGAGTACATTTTAAATGAGCTACTTTTTACTTTTACTTGAGTACATTTTTAGACAGGTAATTTTACTTGTACTTGAGTAAAATTTCAGCAAAGTAATAGTACTTTTACTTGAGTAAAATATTTTAGTACTCTTTCCACCTCTGGCTGCTGTCCTGCATGCCTTGGTTGTAAATTGGGTCAAAGCAACGTTTTTGATTCTACTTGGACATGAGCAAGGCTTCTCGTCTTAGAAAACTGCCACGAATTTGATATTTTCTCTTTTTTGGCCCATTTTCTGTAAACTGTGGAGATAGGGATGACTGGGAAAATCCCAGCAGATAAGAAATTTCTGAAATATTTAACAATCATGCCACATTCAGTCAATGAAATTACCTTTCTTCCCCATTCTGATGCTTTGGCAGGTCCTCTTGACCATGTCTATGGTCTATGTAAATGAACTGAGCCACTGGGGTTGTCATTGGCCGATTAAATATTTGTGTTACTAAGCAGCTGAACCTAAAAACGTGTACCTAACAAAATAGCTGTCTTCAACCATCTCAAAGCTCTTGTAGTACACCTGTGAATGCCTCTAAAACTGAATACTAATTTACAGTCCTTTGACGTATGATTGGTAATTTAAATGTACTTTGTAAGTTGCAAAAAAAAAAAAAAAACATCACCTTAATCGCACTCCAGATGTCTCTGTTCTGTACAGCTTTCTGTGATTTTAGAAACATCCAGTCAACAAATCCAGTGTTCATGTCTGGTTAACTGGGTTAGCCATGTATGAAGAACAGGGCCCTCATCTATTCTGAATAACAGCTGATATGTGCTGTATCTTTACACTGAAAGTAAGTTATAACAACTTTTCTTTTGTCATTAACAGAGTTTTTCACTTGCAGCTTAAAAAAACAAACATGTTAAAAAGTAGCAGTAATAAATAGTAACAGTGCTGTTAAGATCATATGGACCTGTGTAATATAAGGCATTGAAAGAGCACTAATTTCAATTATATAACTGTGTGAAGCCTGTTTTAAGCCTTCTCATCTATCATACAAATATGATTTTTCCAATAATATATAAAAGTCTTGGAATACGTAGTTTAAAAATAAATTAAAATAAAAAATGAACCTAGCTATTAAGTTATCTTCCTCTCAAGTCCATCAGGTCACAATGATAAAGTTTATTTGTCTTCAGTAAATGCTTCTCTAAAGATGTCAGATTACTAAATCGAGTGGCATACCCCTTTAAGACATTCTCTTCCTATAATTCTAGTGTGGCTCAGTGTGAGTGTCTCTCAGCTGTAAACAACTGCAACACAACAAAAATGTAAACAATGGTTAAGATCTCGATGGCTGAGGCTGGTTCAGACGTTGGTGATTTCGACACTCTTGTAGGTGTGCATCGGGCTGCCTTTGGCTCGGGGAACCGCCTGAACTCTGGCCTCTCTGGGCAGAGAGCTGCAGCTGCCGTGGAAGCCCAGACTTCGCTCCACAGAGTGGCTGTTTGCTCGTAACCTCAGCGGACTCTGGGAAAAAAAAATCAAAAAGGCTGAAAACAGAAAATGGAGTTTCTTTAAAGATGAGACATTTGCCTGTTTATAAAACATTATCAGCTAAAAAGTAATTAGTGTTTATGATGGTCTTATATCAGAATCCTCAGTTTGAATCTGACCACAAGACTTTAGTAGCCAACTACTGATTCTTCTTTTCTTATTCTAGTGTACTCACATACTTAGTATATATCTAAACATGTGACATATCAAAAAGGATCTGCACAGCACTGCACATTTCAGTCTTTATAAAGTTTTTCTAATACCTTTCCGGATCTTCTTATAGACATCCTCTCATCAGCAAAACGGTTAACAGCGACAGGAGAGGAACAACCAATCACCTCAGTGTCCTGCTCGGTATTACTATAAACATAAGGTGTTACAAGACGTTGTTGTTTGTGATTGCATCCAAGAATATATACATACAAATGTATTTACAGGATAGAATATGAAGGTATGCAAGTAGGACTTTTAATCTACCTGAGAGGGACAGCGAGTGACTTCATCTCTTCATACAGGTGCCGATGAAGCATGTGTTTGTTGCTGGGGATGCCCAGGGCTTTGGCCATGGCATCTGTGTCGAAAGACTGATCCAAAGCCATCACTGCACCATGAATCCCTTTACCCTGAAGATTGTCTGCAAACTCCTGAGCAACGCAAGAGAGAAGCGTTGGATTAAGATGATGCAGTTTGCTCAGTGTGCTCATCAGTGAGTGTTAGCTGAAAAATAACTAACCTTGCAGAAATCGCTCCCTGGTCTTAACGTTTAATTTGGTAGTAATTACAAGTACACAACAAAAAAGCTTTTAAAAACAGTTTTGGTTTGTCTTTGTGGGTCATAATAAGTGTTCACCACATGTTGCCCAAAATAAGTATGTCGGTATATTGCAGAACTAAAAAAAAACCCTCACGCTGTGTGGTCTATTCCCCATTACTGAGTGTACACTACTGTTATTCTTCTGTATTCTTTCAGTGGTTTGAGGCTTCAAAGAAACAAAGCTATCATTATTTTTGAGGGATTCTTAAAAACCCATACTTTGTGGTATCTGGTTCCAGTCTGGCAAAGAAATCTCCAGCGCAGAGGGGAATGCCATCACTGACCGCCCCACCCACCTTGAGGTCGATGTCTCTGATCCACTTCATCACTCTGTGACATGTCCAAACAATGGGATCCCGGTTTTGGTGCTCGCATTTTGTCCGCCGTGCCTGCAGGGCCTTTAACAACACCACACAAAGATAGCAGTGCAAGCACTAATGTGGCAGAGGCCAATGAGATAATGGAGCATTACAAGCTACTGTGTGACTCCAGCTACCGCAGATAAGCATGTAGTTTTGTCACTGTAGCTGAGTGAAAGTCATGCAGTGATCGAAGAAAGATTGCTGAATAACTCCAGTCATGAATCTGTTATCATATAGTCTGACCTCTTTATCAAAGCTGAGCATCTGCAGCAGCTGGATTCCCAGAAGTAGACTGGTCTGATGGAACTGGTCACTGATGTTGAGAAATCTCTCCAGGTCTCTGCGGTTCAAAGAGTTAAGCACTCGTCCGTCCACCAAGTGAGACTGAAAGGTCTGGGAGTACTGAGGCAGTCCGACATCACTCAGCCATGATGTTGCAACCCAGTGATGGTCCATCTCAGATGCTTTTGATAATCTGTGATCAGCAATATCAAACAATAACATTTATTTTAAATACATCATATTTCATGCACTCCTTATGTTGTTTTACTCAAATGCATTATATCTATATATACATATACACACTACCAGTCACACTAAATAGTATCTATTTTCATGACTATTTACATTGTGGATTCTCATTGAAGGCATAAAAAGTGTGAAATAACTCAAAACATGTTTAACATTTCAGATTCTTCAAACTATCCACCCTTTGCTTTGATTAAAGCTGTGCACATTCTTGGCATTCTTTCAATGAGCTTCATGAGGTTTGTCACCTGAAATGGTTTTACAACAGTCTTGAAGGAGTTCCCAGAGATGCTGAGCACTTTTGCCATCACTCTGCGATCTATCTCATCCCAAACCACCTCGACTGCGTTTAGGTTTGTGGAGGCCAGGCCATCTGGCGCAGCACTCCATCACTCTCCTTCTTGGTCAAATAGCCCTCACACAACCTGGAGGTGTGTTTGGGGTCATTGTCCTGTAATGACTCCAATCCCCAGTCCATCATTACTGACCCCAGTAATGATGGACTGTCGTTTCTCTTTACTTAGCTGATTGGTTCTTGACATAATATGAATTGTAACAGTTGTCAAATAGGGCTGTCATCTGTGTACGAACCTGACTTCTGCACAACATAACTGATGGCCCCAACCCCATTAAGAAGGCAAGAAAGTCCACAAATGAGCCCTGACAGGGCACACCTGTGAAGTGAAAACCATTTCAGGTGACTACATCATGGAGCCCATTGAGAGAAGGCCAAGGGTTTGGAGTGCTGTCAGCAAAGCAAAGGATGGCTACTTTGAGGAATCTAAAATATAAAACATATTTATAGTTATTCATTATTTTTTCTTTGCTACATAATTCCATTAATCCTGCTTCATATATTTGATGTCTTGAACATGTATCTACAATGTAGAAAATAGTAAAAATAAAGAAAAACCATTAAGGTGGAAAATTTGCTACTTATATTCCTGCCTTTATTTGGGAGCATTTATCAGACTAAGCAAGTAAAACAAGTACAGAAAAGCGTCCTAAAATACACATTTAGGTGTTTATTTTACTTCTCTGTGTCTGAAGTGCATATATACATATTACTGAATATCCTTTGATATAATACCCATGCATATTAAACTTAAAATTTCAGAAAACCCATCTAAATAAAAGTGACTTGGAAAGTTTCGTGTTGATATCCGTTATTTAAAATATATAAAATATATATATTTTTACAATACATAGCTTTAAAGGCTTCTTATCACACAAGCTTTCTCTTGGCAGACACAGCAAGGAGCTGCTGGGTTCAAAATGAAAGGCCAGCTGAGACCTCTCTTTGTGGAGCTCGCATGATCTCCCTGCACCTGCGTGTGTTAACTCTGTATACTACAGCTTCCTCCCAAAGACATGCATGTTAGATTAATTGGAATTCTAGATTGGCCATAGGTGTGAATGTCTCTCTGTGTAAGCAGTCCACCAGATTAGCAACCTGCTCAGGGTGTACCTCGCCTCATGCTCAGTGACAGCTGGGACATGCTCCAGCCTGAATTGGATAAGTGGTAGAAAATGGATGGAGTCGTCTCTCATACTCTGAGCCAGAAATGTCTGCTTCAGTGGCACATATTTAACTCAAAACGTTCATTTTTATCCCTGTCTGTATATTTTTAAAGAAAAGTATGCACAGAGAAAATGAAGATTTTGAGGTCATGTTTTTTTTAACCCCCCAAAACATGACATTAGTTATTCTGCAGTTTTATTTGGCTGTTACTCACCCTTGGTCCCCTTCAGCTCTCCTGTAATCCTCAATAGCCAATCTTATTTTCCTGCGATGAATTGGATTACTGATACCCAGGCCCAGCTCTAAATCATCATCCGTCAGGCCTAGAAGCACCTAAAGAGCAGAAATATAGCTCTCTATCAAACAAACACAACACCTCAACATGTCCATCTGCTAACATCAAACAACATCACACACAGGTAAACAAACAGCAAAAAGCAACATGTACCAAATCATACCTTCCCACTTTTGACGTTTTCAGAGCAGGCTCGGATGTACATGGGCATTCCCATGACAACCTCCAGCCAGGCCTGGACTGCACCTGCCCTCCACAGTGACATGCATGTGTTTCGAGTCAGCTCCGCCTGCTGGAGGCGGTCCAGCTGCTCCTCTCCATCAGACAGGCTTTGCTGTGTGAGGCTATCAGAGTCTGGATTGGTCAGGAGAAGTTACGGTGTGGCATACAGGAGAATTTCAGGGTCAGTTGGATATGAAAATCAAATCAGATTACACATCTGGAGACAATCAGAAGGGAGCAGAACAAAAAGTATTGCGTCTACCTTGAAGTGGAACCATACTAAACTACATTTGGGATAGTACACTACAGTTTTTTCTGTATATCGAGGAGAAATCTGCACACCAAGATCAATTCATTCACGTGAGAAAAAAAAATTGTTATATAACCACTAGATGGCGCCAGATTATCTTACTGGAGACGGCCAGTATCTTTGAATGAACTGTGCTTTGTTTTTTTTTGTTTGTTTTTTTAAGTAGATAGGACTGCACATTTAAATGCGTCTAAATAGAAAACAGTAGTTGAATTCAGGAATACAGACGTCTTTTGGTTCTTCTGTGACAGTGTGGTGGTCAGTTCTAAAACTACTGCTTAGTAAAAGACGTTACAACACTAGTAACTGCATATGAGGAGACTTAAGACCATTAGGATCATGTATTAGAGACAAAGGGATTATTCATAAAACATCATGCTTCTGCCCATCAGCCCCTCATCTAAAAAAACAAAACAAAACAAAACAGGAAACACTGATTCATACCGAACCAACGAATCCAGGATGAACTGATTCGTCTCAACATGCTGAAAAAAAGGCTGCATGCAAATCCCACCATCTTTCAAAAGAGTTTTCAAAAAACAAACGACACAAACTGGTACTCTTCAATGGACATGATACGTAATATGAATAATCCCCAGAGTGTAAGAAACAGACAGCTGGTAATCACAGATGAGGAGTTACTCACTGGCAGGAGAGAGTTGCCATTAGAAATGGCAGGAGGAGAGGGAGACACACACGTTAGACTGGGACAAAAGAAACAAACAAAAAAACCCAAAAAACCAACCCAACATTACTCACGAAATAGAAAACTGCCACATTGGATTTATTCAGTTAGTGGTTTTATTTTTAAAATAAGATTTCATTTCAATTATAATTCACTTTGAAAATGCTAAAACCTCCTCGACATCTGGCTGCGACAGCTGCAGCAGATAAATATTTGAAGTCACTTCTTGTTTGTCTCATTTCTTTTAAATAAAATACTTCAATAGATTTAATCTTTTATGCAACATTTTCTAAATTACAAACATTTAACAGATTTGTTAGAGCCACATTTGCAAAAAAAGGAAAGGAAAAAAGGAAAATTATAAAATGAGGAGGGATTCTATACAAATATAAAAAACAAAAAACAGCAAAATAAGGGGAGGATCATGCATTCAAAATGCAAGGAAAAGATAACCTGGTAAAAATGGGTAGGGCTACAAAGGAGCAACACAGGATTGCAGAGATTATTAATTTGGTTGGCAATGAATGGATGTCTAACCAAAGCAACACAGAGGGATCATGCACGTGTTTAATGCACATTCGTTCATCTCGTATAGGCACATGTTAGATAGCTCTCTGTAAAAAATGAGTCAGACATAAACAATGTTACGAGGCTAGTGCTAACAGTGATGGAGTGACTGAGTCTTTAAACTTTGGCACTTGCACATGGTTTTGACAGCAGGTGAGAGAGGTGCGTCTGAATACGCCTGCTCACATCTACAACTTCTACAGAAGACTGACTCTAGAAACCCTCAATGGCCAGTACGAGAGCATTATTAAAATGATTACTAGATTACAAAATATCTGCAAAAAAACTTCCCTGGTGCCCACAGTGCTGTAAATAAATCATTGTGAGCCAGCATTTATAGGAACGTGATGACAATCCTGTAACAGAATTACCTCTCAACTAGTGTTTTCAAACCAACAGGAAACCAAAAGTCTAGTAATTTATCATTTCTATCCTTTCATAGTAAGATTTGGGCCTGCAAGACTGTGAATAATATGGAAATAAATGTTGCAAAGTATGAAAAAAGCAACTGTAAAAGTAACAAAAAACAAATAGCATTTACAGTAAAACACTAGTTTCACAATAGCTCCTATTTACATATGAACAGCAGTACTTCAAGTCTCCAGTTATATAAAAAAAAGCATAAAACATTAAGACAATTATAATAATAATAATAATAATAATAATACAGCATAAATATGTCTACATGAAAGAAAGAGTAACCCATATATATATATATATATATATATATATATATATACATATATATATATATATATATATATATACATATATATACATATATATACATATATATATATGTATATGTGTGTGTGTGTGTGTGTGTCTGTGTGTGTGTGCGCATGCGTGTGTGTAAACATATGTACATATGCATACATGTACAACTATAAATATATATCTAATTTACAAACATACAATTTTAGGGCAATATACTGTACATTTATGGTGATAGCAGTGACTTTAAGGGCTTTTCTTTAAAATTCAAAATCCTTCGCCTCCAGATAAATCCACAGACAGTCTTCACTCACAGTTAAAGCCAAGAGGATATCTACAAAAACTCAACACACACATGCACTCACACACTCAGCATCACCAGTCGGCATCCTCCTCTATGTAATAATCAGGGGTGGCTGTACCATCAAACAAGCCAGGATCCAGTGACTTGCGCTGCTTGCCCCGAGCGAACACCCTTGATAGGGATCCCAGTGTCATCTTTTCCTTCTTCTTCTTCCGCTTCTGGTCCTCAAGGTCCTCCATAGACTGAGCAGAGGAGATAGGAAAGCTGCGTTAATCAGCTGCCTTAAAGCCACACTGTAGTTTCACATTTTTATAAACTTTCATGACGAGTAAGGAGAGAGAGAGAGATGTAACCAACTGGATCCAGACAAATACCAAAGCTTTTTGTCATTTGTCATTTCAGCCTGAATTTACGTTGCATTTTAAATTTTTATCTTGCATTTGAAGGATCAACTATTTTTTACAGCGTTATGCGTAAAATTAGCCTTATGTCAAAAGTTGTTTATCGTTTACTTCTTTGGATCTGGCTGTAAAAAGTGAGTGAATTCAACCAGAGACTTCTTCATTTAACTTGATGTTAAATACACTATATGAACAAGACTACCAGGCTACCTGCATATTACACTTACAGGAGCTGCTCAACCATGAAAACCGTAGCCTCGAAGCTCCCGGTGCACAGTTTTTATGCTCCAGAGGAGGAACGCTGGGGACTTTTATGCACCCATTATTTAAGTTTACATGATCTGTCACTTTGAGGCCAAGTTACCAGTTTGCCACACCAGTCTACAATATTACTTACAGTTGATTGTTATATATCTAGCAGGGAGGACATTTAACCAGTTGACTTGTTACAATGATGTCATGCTTTTATATTAACAAGCCTGAATGGGACTGAAAACAGAATTCAAAGATAAAGAGGTTCGGCCCAACATTTTTGGTTTTATAGGTTCAGGTTTCTACTCGTCTTAAGAATAAAATTATATTTCATATTGAGATGCATGTAGCTATTTTGATGATGTAATAGCATCATTCTTGTTTTGTCCATTTTGAACAACATTTTCTGTATATACATTTGTGTCACTGGCTACAAAGTTTGTGGTTACACAAATATTCACAACACTTTGTGACACATTGGTGTTTGTTATGTTTATTTGCTAAAATGTTTGAGCGTAAAGCAACAATTGCTATTGAACTTGAAACTTCTTCTTAAAACGCATTCTCTCTTTTTCACGACTGCAAGCAAATTAGTTGTAAAAATTATTAATTAATTATTAATCATCATTATTGCACCAAAATAACTGTAAAGCTATCAGAATGGAGGGATTAATGATCAAAAATGATATTTAAAATATAGTTAATACAGTAGTTAATAACCTTTTTCACCAGATAGAGTAACTTACATTATCAGCTGGATCAACTTACCACTTCACATAGAGCAATTTTAACCACAAGAACATTTTTTAAATGGGCTCTCTTATTATGCAGTCTATTTGAATAAGGCTAAGATTTTAAGGGTTTTTAAAAAGCCCAAAAAAGAAAACATGCACATTAGCATGTATAAATATTTAAAAAGGAATAAAGTTATAGCTTGCTTAACTAGAAAAAAAATTTTGACCTGGTTTTATGTGCATGTTTGTTTAACAAATAAGGTAATACGTGTTAATTGAAGCTTTTAATGCGCCACTGCTACCCGTTTCCAGTCTACCTGTATAGCTAAGCTAACCAGTTGCTGACTTTTGCTTCATACTTACTCATATTGAAAGATTAGGCATGAAATACACAGTGCCAAGCTAGTGCAATGCCAAACTGTTGCTTATGAAAAAACAAAAGAACTCCAACACCGGCACTGAGCAGGCAAGCAGAGCCCATGAAGCTGACAGTACAGAGGAACAGACAAGAGAAGGCAGAGTGGAGCGAGGCACTAACAGAAGATTGCGGAGGTGTGATTACTTGGTCGAGGGGGCCAGGCAGCTCTTACATTGCAGAGGGAGTGGGTCCGGTGACGAGGTGAGTTGATGTCACTTGGCGTTGACGAGCGGTCTCCATCAGCCGCAGAGGCTTCAGAGATCACGGAAGGCTGACGTGAGTGGCAGGGGCTGATCCTGACCACAGCTGAGGCGTCACACAAACACACAAACACACCGATATTGCAGATTCCCACAGTTAGTATGAGAAACCTCCTTGAAAAAACCCTGTGTTAGTAAAAGCAACACCAAGTAGCAAAGAGGCCGCGAGGCAAGGAGGAAAAGAAAACCTACCCTGTCTGTCTGTGGTGTGTCCGTGGTAGAGGGTCTGTTGGCTCTGGCGGATGGCGGCCGTGAGTGGAAGGTCGGCGTGCATCACCCACTCCTGACTGCCGTTCACCACCGGTTCTGTTGGCATAGCCACTGAGTGGCGTTTTGGTACGTCTTTAGTCAGTGTGGCCAGAGACTGCTTTGCCTAAGAAGAAAAATAAATAAATAAATAACAGAAAATTAGCATGAGAGTGAACAGGGACAAAGATGTTAACATTACAGGACTAACTATAATTACAAGGATCAGTATACACGATATAAGATTAGACAGGCTATAGTTTATTCCACTGGCTGTGACACTGGACACAGAGTCATTAAGAAGCCCACTTTTTTAAGTTGGAAATCATCAGAATTAATCTCACACGACCAACTGAGTACCAGCTGTTTTTTTTAATGAAACTCTGAAAACATCTGCCTAATATTTTGCCTCTCCGGGAAACGACATGGGACCTCGTGAGTGGCAGAGGATCCTTCAAGTATTGTGGGTTTCAGGGTGGGGCCTCCGATGATCGGGCTTGTTGTGACACATCCTTCTGCATGCTCAATCGGATTGTTATCTGTTAGCTTTTGTTGCTCCTTGTTACATTCCTCTTGCCATTCCTAGTTCTGTCGTTTTATGGGTGTGGCCGGGTGCATAACCCTGATGGTGGAGGCCGCTGCCATCAGGGAGCATGCATTTATTCTGCAGCACTGTGTAACTGGGTGTTACCTGTCAAAGAAACATCCATGGGAATGGCGGGAGCTGAGGGGTTCCAGCAGAGCGCTGCACTGTGACATGATGATCAGTGCTACGTTGTGACTGATCCTTCAAGTATTGTGGGTTTTAAACATTAGAAAGTGCAACAGGATGGTCTATTCCTGAGATATGCTGAAGTTAGAAAATAGCCAGTGTTATAAACCGAATGTATTCATCACTTTCCATAGGACTTTATTTATATATTTTTTTACTGAAAGCCTCTGAGAGAGGACAGACTGGAGAAAGTTGAGTTTAGCGGCAGAGAAAGCAACAACATTTTAAAGAAAAGAAGGAGACAATGATATTGTGTGGCTGGGCTGTTTGACAGTGATGCAGCTCTGGCACTGAAGTGCCAACAAATGTGATCTGTGATGGAGCGTGATGTGAGGATCTGTGGGTGGCTTTGACTTGCTGAGGGAGGAGAGAGATTAATGACACACAGACTGACAAGTGTACCTATGAGGGACTGACACAGCAGCACAGAGATAAGGCATGAATTTCTTTCTCTCAAAGCATTAAGCTTTGCTCCAGACTGAGGAAGTGGCATATTGCATGCGTCTGAACTGATATGAACATGTGACCTTCTTTGCATTTGTGCCACGTTTACCAGCTAAGAGTTGAGGTGACTCCGCTGCGGTTTAATAACTTTAGCAAAGTTGTGACTCCGTCCGACTCACCATTGTGAGCTCGGCCTCCAGTTCTTTAATCCTGTTCTCCTTCATATCCAGCTGAGAACGCAAGACGTTGGCCTGCTCTGTGGATTCTTTGGTCTGCCTCCTCAGGTCCCACTTCTCCCTCTCCAGCACGTCCTTCTCCTTTGCCAGGGCTTTCACTGCATCCTCACTCTCCTGCAGAAATCGCACACATACAGTTATCGTGATTTCACATCAAAGTCACATTGAATGATCCGAAAAAAAAATTGAGTGAAGCAGCACACACCGTGTGTTGCTGTATGGTTTTGAAAAGGGTGGCTGCATGACGGCGACTGGTTTTTTAGTAATTCCAGTTACGGTACGTTGCAACTAAGACAAAGTGATAAGCAAGACAGACTGTTATGTGGTTGTGTGGCTTTATAGACATTTTGAAGGCTTTATTCATGTTTTATGCTAGCGTCTATGTTTTTATGAAGCAGTTATTACTGTTACATCGTAGAGAAACAGTTAAGCCTGTCAACAGTGCTAATTAATATCCGAAGGTGTTTCCACACCTGCGATGTTTAGTCTGTTTAAACGGAACTATACTATATGCGCACAAGTCAGTAAGGGTTGGCAAAGAGGCATGAAAAGATTATAAATTCTCCATGCTCTCAAATAGTCCAGAATGCAACACCTTCCTGTATTTACACTTGCTGCTCATGCCCCAGACACATCTGGTCTATAAGCAGACTGAATGTTCTTACATGGTTTGTAATGACACATTGTGGTTCACTTGGATTTTTCTCTGTGTGAAATGAAACCAAACCACAGGGAAAGTTACAAAGTTTCAAACCTATCTGCTGATGGGACCACAATAAAATGACTCTAGGTGTGAAAACACTGCTAATTACTAAGACATACCCAAAGTACCAAAATGGCAATACACAAACCATGACGTCACCGTGGCTACATCCATCTTTCATGTACAGTCTATAAATGGGTAGAACTGTAAAAACACTAACTGTTAAAACGGTTTAAAAATCTCTGTACAGCTGGACAAATGAAAAACCGCCCTTTTCACTAGTTTTAAATATAAAATAGATTTGAAGTGAAGTGCTTATCAGACTGGTTAAACTTTTTAGAGTTGAAAAACTTCTCGTTTTTATTTTGGTAGAAAACAAAATGTAAGGTAGCCATAATTCAAAATACCTCTCACGTGTGGGTTGGATTATTATTATTATTTTTTAAAAATATATACTGACAGTTGGGATAGGAATGCAGGCACACAGAGACAGAGACAAAACCTGACAGCGTTACCTTTCGATGCTGGTCGTAGTTGCGTATGAACTCTCGCAGCTGCTCCTCTCTGCTCTCCAGTGTTGTGTACAGCTGCTGCATCTGATTCGCCAAGTCTGCTTTCTCCACCTTCAGCCGCTTACGGTCAGCTTTCATAGCTTCAAAACACAAGCAAACACATTGAGACACTGAGCAGCACATATGTGTCCATCAACAACAGAAAACTGGACAGTAGACAAACAGTAGACAAAGACAAAGCTTTGTAATTACACCACAGAGCCACTAGGTGACACTGTGTCTTCTGTTAATGAGTTACTTTTTCCCTTTCTTTCAGAAGACGGGGCCCAGAGAAAATGATGTAATCATCCCTGAGTCATTCGGTTTCAGGTGGCATGTGGAGTCTTTGTGGACTCATCCTGAAAACAGCGTGATTGGATCTGATTCCTTTCAACTTCATTCACTTTCAGCTCAACGGCAGCGATGCAACTGTGGGTCTTTTGTGCAGGTAGAAACAATACAGGGAGTGCAGAATTATTAGGCAAGTTGTATTTTTGAGGAATAATTTTATTATTGAACAACAACCATGTTCTCAATGAACCCAAAAAACTCATTAATATCAAAGCTGAATGTTTTTGGAAGTAGTTTTTAGTTTGTTTTTAGTTTTAGCTATTTTAGGGGGATATCTGTGTGTGCAGGTGACTATTACTGTGCATAATTATTAGGCAACTTAACAAAAAACAAATATATACCCATTTCAATTATTTATTTTTACCAGTGAAACCAATATAACATTTCCACATTCACAAATATACATTTCTGACATTCAAAAACAAAACAAAAACAAATCAGCGACCAATATAGCCACCTTTCTTTGCAAGGACACTCAAAAGCCTGCCATCCATGGATTCTGTCAGTGTTTTGATCTGTTCACCATCAACATTGCGTGCAGCAGCAACCACAGCCTCCCAGACACTGTTCAGAGAGGTGTACTGTTTTCTCTCCTTGTAAATCTCACATTTGATGATGGACCACAGGTTCTCAATGGGGTCCAGATCAGGTGAACAAGGTGGCCATGTCATTAGTTTTTCTTCTTTTATACCCTTTCTTGCCAGCCACGCTGTGGAGTACTTGGACGTGTGTGATGGAGCATTGTCCTGCATGAAAATCATGTTTTTCTTGAAGGATGCAGACTTCTTCCTGTACCACTGCTTGAAGAAGGTGTCTTCCAGAAACTGGCAGTAGGACTGGGAGTTGAGCTTGACTCCATCCTCAACCCGAAAAGGCCCCACAAGCTCATCTTTGATGATACCAGCCCAAACCAGTACTCCACCTCCACCTTGCTGGCGTCTGAGTCGGACTGGAGCTCTCTGCCCTTTACCAATCCAGCCACGGGCCCATCCATCTGGCCCATCAAGACTCACTCTCATTTCATCAGTCCATAAAACCTTAGAAAAATCAGTCTTGAGATATTTCTTGGCCCAGCCTTGACGTTTCAGCTTGTGTGTCTTGTTCAGTGGTGGTCGTCTTTCAGCCTTTCTTACCTTGGCCATGTCTCTGAGTATTGCACACCTTGTGCTTTTGGGCACTCCAGTGATGTTGCAGCTCTGAAATATGGCCAAACTGGTGGCAAGTGGCATCTTGGCAGCTGCACGCTTGACTTTTCTCAGTTCATGGGCAGTTATTTTGCGCCTTGGTTTTTCCACACGCTTCTTGCGACCCTGTTGACTATTTTGAATGAAACGCTTGATTGTTCGATGATCACGCTTCAGAAGCTTTGCAATTTTGAGATTGCTGCATCCCTCTGCAAGATATCTCACTATTTTTGACTTTTCTGAGCCTGTCAAGTCCTTCTTTTGACCCATTTTGCCAAAGGAAAGGACGTTGCCTAATAATTATGCACACCTGATATAGGGTGTTGATGTCATTAGACCACACCCCTTCTCATTACAGAGATGCACATCACCTAATATGCTTAATTGGTAGTAGGCTTTCGAGCTTATACAGCTTGGAGTAAGACAACATGCATGAAGAGGATGATGTGGACAAAATACTCATTTGCCTAATAATTCTGCACTCCCTGTACTAACGCTCTCATGAGAGCCCGGGTTCACCAGGTAGGCAAAACTGGAAAAGTGGAACCTGCACTTTCCATAACTGCATATGTCATTCAAGGTGCATTCCTCCTGTCAGCGTTCAGCGCCCTCGCATTTATCACACAGCATTTAAACCTGTTTTGCCGCAGTTACATGACGGTTTACAAGCCTGCAGTTTACCACTATGAGCTGTTGAAAGGACCGCGCAAAGGTAGAACATTAAACTAAAAACAACTGCCTGAGTTTCAAGCAGGACTGCCTTTGCTTTTTGTAAAAAGATGTAAACATGGTGGTGTTGCATAATAATAAAAACAGAACACCCCTAACACATCAGTGTCCGAGCGAAGCTCTTCGCTCATGATCGATGGACGTTAATTAAAATGAGGTGAACCTGGAGTTGACTTGGCTGCTCATCAGCTCGGGATGACTAATGTTTCAACTTAGCCACATCAAGAGAGAGATTACCTGCTTATTTTAATTGATGCCCCAGAAGAATGACTGGAATTTTACTATTATGGTAATTGGTCTGCTGTTACTTGTGAATGATTTTGATGAATGTGAAAAATGCTGTTGAGTTAATGATTTACACCCACTGCTTTGATCCATGAATGATTCTTATTTGCTTGAAATAGATGAATCAACATATGTTGCTCTAGTAAAGAGAAGCTAATCCCAAAAAGTAATTTTGATAGTTAATGCACACACACACACACACACACACACACACACACACACACACACACACACACACACACACACACAAAACAAGAATCTGAGAGCCAAAATTATAGTAAACTAATGCAAAAATGGAAAACACCCAGCTATTTGGCATGCTTGTTCTTAAGAGTCGGTAAAGAACATGATAACTCTTAATGTATAGAGTTGACTATAAAACCACGGACAGTAAGAGATATACTGTCTAGATAGAAAACATTTCAGTGAGCCATTTATTCAAAGAAAACCTGGTAGATGCAGAAGTATAAATGGATAAATAGTTATTTTATAGCTGTGAAACAGAAAGTAAACACAGTCATTTCTAACGTTTTATGTCTCAGCAAAGATAGATAAAAACATTTCCAAACAATCTCAAGTCCATCATTTCTACAGAGAGAAAGATTATTCACATGTGGAAAACATTCAAGCCAATCTTCCAACAAGTGGACATCCCACGCAAATGCCCCCACCCCTCCCTGAAAAAGATTGTGAATTTCAGATTGTGAAACGCTCAGAGAAACTTCAAAAAGGCCAAAAGCTTCATATCACACTCCCCAGGCCTCAGTTAGCAAGTTAAGTATTAAAGTTCATGGCACTAAGACACATTAAGACAAACCACAAGACTTCTGGAACAATTTTCTTTGGACAGATGAACCTATTGGACCATGCACACACCACTGTATATGCTGCCTGGAAACATTTAATTGAACCAATTACTGTGAGAAAGCACAATGTAGAAGACGTTTTTGTACGAATACAAAAAATGACTTTGTAGATCATTTTGATGTCCCAAATGTTTGTCATGTAATGGAAAAAAAATAATTTATACTGTCTGCTTTTGTTTGGTAAGACAAAGTGGATTTCATTTAATTACAAGATATTCTGGCTTGACATAACATCCCCATGAAAGCTTGGACAGCTGTATTTGCTGTACATTTGAAGTAGGTAGGTGCTGGAAACACGGGGGTTCTGGTAGATTAGGTAAGACGACAAGATGTCTGTTTGCTTCTGACCTTGTAAGGCCTCCTTGGCACGGTCCAGCTCCTGCTCCTTGTCACCCAGCTGCACACGGAGCTCTGTGGCAGAAAGCAGATTGGCAGAGCAGCCGCCCTGGGTCTCCTCCAGGTCTTTAGTCAACATGTCCTTCATTTGCCTCAGCAGGTGGACCTCCTCTTGGAGCTGGACCACCTCTTCACGCAGCAACACTGAAGGAGAGAAAGAGTTTGCAAATTTAGATTATGTGCAGAATAAATATGGAGGGTAAGTGTGCAGAAAAAAATGAGAAAGGAGGATGGAAATAAAAGAGTAAACTACAGGGATGTCCAAAAGGGGAAAATATGAATTAATAACAAAAGTGATAAAATTCTTCAATACATCAAACCACAAAAGTTACAGCTTCCCTTCAGATGTTGCCAGAGGTGTTGCAGAAATGTAGTTACATGCTGAGTGACAGACTCAGGCCTGGCACTGGTGATGGCAGTACGCAAGAGACAGCAGCCTGATAAGGCTTAATAAAATATAAGCGGCACACACTCGGGCTGTGCTCCTTGGTGCCGTATTTTCCCTCAGCTGTGCAATGCCTCATAACCCTCAGGGGAAACAGGCAAGCAAACATGAGCAGGGAACTAAGGCGAGGACACAGCAAACTGAAGAGCGAACGCAGTGGCACAAGCTGGTGGACACATTTGTAAAGCCAGAGGACGGAAGCAATGAAAAAGTCCATTGAAGGAAACCCGTACTAGCAAAAGTGTCACGATGATTTATACTGCGCACATAAAGGGTAGAAGGTCTGTTCCAGAAGAACGCAAGAACAAAGACAGATGAAATATGCAGTCAGCCAAAACATTTCAGCATAGAATAAAACCTGCAAACGCAATGATAGATTTGTAATTTCCCCAAAAAATAACTCAATACCATAGAGCGCTGCATAAAGAAAAAAAAAGCTATTTGGATCTTATAAGGGATGATGGGTTAATAAATCACGAGTTAAATAAGCAGAAAATTAGTCAAAAACTGTTTGACTAACAATTTTTTTTGTTAAAAAAGGTGATTTATCACCTTAGTAGATATGCTCGAAAGCATAAGCAACTTTTGACATTTTTCAGACAAAACAAGTTTTGAGGTCCAGGAAAATATGTTGGGTGACTTCTGTTGGGAATCCGACAGACAAAAAATGAATTAACAAATCAGTGAGAAATTGTTAGTTACATTTTAAAGAAGGATAAATGTGTGAGTGTGCATTTGTGTGTGTGTGAATTACAGGCATTAGAGTTTTACTTTCTGTTGCATGAATAAGAATCTGCAATCAAGCTAGCGTCACTCAAGGCTCTGATGTTAACTTCAAAGAAAAGCTAAATGTCTGATAGATGACTGTGTCAAAAGAACAACAGCAAACGCACACACGCACGAAAACATCATGGGCCTTGGGAACAAGAATTCAGAAGTAACTCCGATTTAACCCGTGTTAAACTGAGAGCACATACACTGGAAAAACAGTGATGATCCAGAACGCATGACTGGAAAAAAACAAACAAACCATGGAAACGATCCAGCAGCTACAGAGTTGTTTCAGCCTGGATCAATAAGCTCAACTAACCATCGAAGGATGTCATTCGTACAGCAATATTTAAAGTAAAGAAGTGGAGTGCTCCCTAATTTTTAAGGCAATGCCTTCAAAACTTTGTATAAAACTATAAAGAGAGCCGACGTCAACGTGAGGAAGCCTGCATCAGAGGGAAAAAGAGAAGGTCTTAGCAGGCCTGCAGCCAGACGTTGTGGGGCTGCAGCAGCTCCGATAAGAGAGGAAGGGACAGTCCATCGGTCTCTGTCAGCGCGGGACTCTGGAAGCACAGTGGGCAGCTCTGTGCTGCATGTGACAAAAAGAGTTTGTTTCCCAGAGAGAGCAATCTCTCATGGCCTTCTTGCAGCTTAAATCCATTTATTCATCTGTTTACCTGCAGGCTCTCCTATTTTTGTCACGGGAGCCCGGCAGCTGCTTTTGATGACACTGGACAGAATTGGACATTATTTCTGAGGACGCTTTATATTTGTTTCGCTGCGATGTGGATGCTGATCGACTCTTGTTATTAGCTGTCAGTTTGGAAATCGCTGCATTGTAGTTGCCAAGTATTAGCATCATTACACGCTTGTGTTATATCCATTAAGCTGTAACTCAATAACAAAGTGTGAGCATTTTGTCCTAAGGGTATCTACGGTGGATTTAGTGAGAAATGTGTTTAACTTGCAAAGAATCAATAACACATTTCTCCCGAATCCAATTTTGCATTAATTTTCAGCATCATCCTCTTTCACAATTAAATACACCTGCTCACACAGCGGACACAGGCTAAAATACACAGAAATGGACCTGCAGGAGGTTTTTTTCTTTTTAACAACTCAAATTGTGGTAAAACTTGAGGAAAAATAAAAGTTAAGACTTCTTCTGCAGATGTATGTGATCGTTTCACATCTCAAAAAGAGTGAAAGGACATAAAGAAAAGGGTGCCGACAGAGGCGAGCCATCCATTGCTTGTACCTACAGATAATTCACCTCCATATACACTGTTTTATGCAATCTAAAAAAGCAATTTAAACTGACAGGAGTCATATAAGCCACACAAAGCAGTATGCGCTCTGAGCTTTGAGTGGTTGTGCAGAGAGCTTGGCAAAGCTATTAGTGTCCTCCCACATAAGAAGAGAACCCACTCTCTTCCTACTCAGCAGCGTCCCATTCAATGAACTTCTCATCCAAGCCTCCCATTAGTTTGTCCATCAAAGCCAGTCAGTAGCAGGTCAATCTCTGTCCCTTTTCCTTGCATAGCAGAGCTATTAAAACCCAGCACGCACACACACACACACAGCTGAGGAGAGCACATATAGTAGCTGTAGGCTTATGATGAGGTGTTAGAGAAAGCAGAGGCACCGGGAAGGTTAAGTGGGTGTTGGAAATGTGTTGATTGGTGGTCAAAGACCTGAACTAGTCTCCTGTGAACCATATGCAGGATTAAAGTGGCCTCATTTGTATACATGACTGATCAAAGATGCTTAACGTGCACTATGGTGGAATATTAAACTTGGATGAGAAAGTCCATTTAAAGCTAATGCTCTTGTTGCATTTTAAAAGCAGTTTGTGTCTCACTATTCTCAATGCACGAAAAATGTCCCGGTTAATAGAAGGAGGCCACAAACCGAATAGAAAGAAAAAAATATGGTAGAAGTAGTTCCAGAGAACTTTAAATGTGAGGCTTGTGGATTAACTAGAAATGGAAAATATTTCTCATGAGACATCTAAACACATTTTCCAGGACTCATGGGGATAGATATACTCTATTTTCAATTGGGCTTACGATTTTCCTTTTTGATAAAGTATATAGTTAGGGCTGAATCAGATGACCCTGAATCCTCCTTTAGTTACGCTGCAATAAGCCTGGGCTGCTGGGGGCTTCCCATGATGCATGAGTGCATGAGTGTTTCTTCTTCACTCACTATGTGTTTATACACCACTCTGCAGTTAAACATTAGTTATTATTAACCTCGGACTCTCTTCCACAGTGTATATTTTATCCTGTCTTCCTCCCATCACACCCGACAGGTCACAGCAGATGACCGGCTTTCCCTGGGCCTGGTTCTGCTGGAGGTTTCTTCCTGTTAGGGGGACTTTTTCCTTCCCACTGTTGCCAAGTTTTTTCCCAGCAGGAATGGATTCATTTTGGGGGGACTTTCTCTATTATTATAGCATAGATGTTACAATGTTACGATATGTTACATGTTACAATACAAATCCCTTTGAGGAAACTGTTGCTGTGGTTTGGTGCTGTATAAATAAAATTGAATTGAACAGATCACATGATAGGGTGGGGCTAGGATTCACAATGGGTTCACAATCAACCTTGGCTGATTGTGACCCACACCTTTTTTCACACAGCGTGGGTGTGATTAGGCAGAGGATCAATAGGGGGTCCATGACCCTCTTGGGGACACTCCCATAGGGCTTAAAGTCTGGGACTCTCCACCAGTTGCTCTTAGAACTCAAGAAGCTTCTTGGATGAGAGGTGAAACGTCTTCAGGGACTACAGACACCTTCTTTCCAAGCTCTTTAGGCTACAATGACCTGGATGCCTGAGAACCTTCACAGACGAATTGAACAGATATCTCAAACCTGCAACAATCCTTGCAGCTAGCTGCTAGCATGGTAACATTTCTGTAATTTGGGTGTACTTGTACCTTTTAACAAAGCACTTTTGTTCCACAAGATATCATAAAGAGCAGCCTCTCCAGCAGCATGGAATATTTTTAGTAAGCAAAACCATTAGAATGACATTTGACAGTCGAGCAGGGCGTCAAAAATCTCTGCAGTGACAGCAGCTAACCATTCTGCCTTGAGGAGCTATGATGTGCATGGTTGTCATTTTTCCGCCTTGGTCTTCCTGCCAATTCAGATTTGTGTAATTTAAAAGTACAGTATACAAGACAAACCCAGAGGCAGTGGTGCTGGCTGTTCTCCTCTAATCTCTCAGGTACAGTAAGTGAAAACAGCTGAGCTGGATAACGAGGGCACACGGAGCTTTCTAAGATCTTTACCACACATGCTGTAGTACCCCACACCTCTCTCTTAAATACCTGATGAACCTTCATTAAGGAGCGTAGGTGGGTTTTCTGAGGTTTTCACTTTAGGCTCTAAGGGATCACCTTTTCTTGTTTAAAAAAAATGTAACAAACAAATTTATGTGACAGCTTCATGGCAGAAAAATCAAGAGGAGGCCGTTCAGTCTGGTTGAACAGCTTTAGCTTCCATGGAACGAACATGTTGGCAAGACACTTGTTAAAAATATGAAGGAAGTTATTCCTGCAGACAAAGAAGATCCGGCCAAAACTTTCAAATCATTTTCCTGCATGAGCTCTTATTAAGCTACGAGTGCAGCACCACACAAAGTGCAAACCACAGCTTTGGCTTCTTTTAGAAGATTAGTATTGAATTAGAATAGAATAGCTTCTTATTGTCACCGTTACAAGAACAATGAAAGGCAGTTTGGCATTTCTCCATGTGTGTGAAGTACACAATAGCGTAAGTATTTACACAATAACAGACAAATTTACACGAGAAAGATATGTACAAGTTATACATACACCTGCAAACATACACGCACATACATACATATATGAATATATACATATATGCATCCGTACATACATACACACACATATTTTCACATACACGCTTACATCTATATACATACACATACATGCCATCTAACTAGCAGGTGCATTGAGAGGTGCAGTGTGATCAGTGATATTGCACATTGAGTGGGGGGGGTGCTGTTGGAACTATACTAAATAAGGTTATAATAAATACAGTTTAAAGAGGTAGGGGTGTTGGTTGCATTGAAGTATAAACAGAAATACGATTTATGCAGTGCAGTTATCCTCCAATCAGGGTGGAGGTAGGGCATGTTTGACAACCTGTGGGTAAAAACTTCTGTTGCGTCTGTTTGTCTTTGATCTGATGGACCTGTAACGTTTACCAGAGGGAAGAGGGGAAAAAAGTGAGTGTCCAGGGTGCGAGGGGTTTTTGATGATGGTGCTGGCAGTATAGATGTTTCTGAGGGGGGTTAGTGAAGTACCGATTGCCCGCTCTGCTGCCCTCACCACCCGCTGCAGTTTCCTCTTGTCCTCCGCGGTGCAGCAGTTGAACCAGAGTGTGCAGCAGTAGGTCAGAAGGCTCTCGAAGGTGGAGCGGTAGAAGTTTACTAGCAGTCTTTGGGGTAATTGGGCCTGACGTAGTTTCCTGAGGAAGTACAGCCTTTGTTGTGCTTTCCCTACCTGGTGGGAGATGTTAAAGTAAGGTTGGCCAAGATGTGGACTCCGAGAAACTTAAAGCTTTCTACCCTTTCTACCTCCTCCCCATCAATGTAGAGGGTAGAGTGCTCAGATCACTTTGTTCTTCTGAAGTCGATTACCATCTCCTTGGTCTTGGATGTGTTCAGATGCAGGTTGTTGTCATCAGACCATCGCTTCAGATGCTGAACCTCCTCTCTGTAGGCTGAATAATAGTTGTTGTTGATCAGTCCTATGATGGTGGTGTCAGCAAATTTTATAATGGCGTTACTGGTGTGGATTGGTGAACAGTCATGGGTGAAAAGTGAGTATAAGAGGGGACTATGGACACACCCCTGTGGGACACACCCCTGTGGGACACCCACATTCAGAATGAGGGTGGAGGAGGTGTGCTCTCCCATTCTGACGTTCTGGGGTCTGTTGCTCAGGAAGTCCAATATCCAGCTGCACAGTGAGCTGCTGAGTCCTAAGTTGCTTAGTTTATTAACCAGTTTGTGGGGTTGAACTGTATTGAAGGCAGAGCTGAAGTCCACAAACAGCATTCTAACATAGGTGTTACGACTGTCCAGGTGTGTGAGGGCTGTGTGAAGAGCTGTTATTATTGTGTCCTCCGTCGATATATCACAGTGTGTCAACATATAATAATGATAATAATGGATTGGATTTTATATAGCGCTTTTCAAGGCACCCAAAGCGCTTTACAATGCCACTATTCATTCACTCTCGCATTCACACACTGGTGGAGGCAAGCTACGGTTGTAGCCACAGCTGCCCTGGGGCAGACTGACAGAAGCGAGGCTGCCATATCGCGCCATCGGCCCCTCTGGCCATCACAAGTAGGCGGTAGGGTAAAGTGTCTTGCCCAAGGACACAACGACCAGGACAGAGAGGCCGGGGAACGAACCGGCGACCTTCCGGTTACAGATGCGCTTCCCAACCCCCTGAGCCACGGTCGCCCCGTGAACAGAGCGTATTACGGGGAGAAAAACTGCAGCTTTTTTTCAATAATCAGAAAAACTGTAGAGCTTCAAGGCATTTTGTTTACTTCTGAAGATCATGCACTGTCTTTTTCCACTCAGTTGAGTCCCTTACTGTTGATGCACAGCTATAATATGATATCTGTAATGCAGGAAATGTGCAGGGAATTGGAGCTGAATGATGAAAACTGTAATGGCTTTCCACAGAAAGCACTGAGAGATGTTCTGGTGTCGCATTGGAGGGGGCCTGGCTAATATATTGGGACATCAAAGCAGCCCCATTCAATGGCACATTTTTCAAAAGAAAAATAAAAAAGAAGAAAAAATTGACCATGCAGCGAATAATAAAGCAAGAAAACATATATCAAAGCTTTCTTTAAACCAAATTTTAAGCAATATGACAAGTGTTTACTGGGGATAAAAACACCTCACTGTAACAAAAAGCTTTGTTGTCAGTGGCTGATATGAGCAGAGCTGTTTTAAACAACCACCAAAGTCTTTAAAACACTCCATAAAAGCCTCCTAATAAGCTCTTCTTTCCTAAGCTCTGCTTGTTGATAAACGTTACCTAGAATGAACTAATAGAAACATCAAAAACTTGTTTTCAGGACAGCAGTCTGCTCGGAGGCTTTATGCAAAAAGAAAAACATTACATAAGTGTGTAGCTGCATTGCAGGTGATTGTGTTGACTCAAACAGAGTCCCTGAAGAAAGTGAGCTAAAATGATGTCTTATGATTATTAATAATATAATTATAAAATGCGATGTAAACAGGAGTAAAAGACAAAAAAGACATAAGCACAAAGCAAAAACTCTGAAGGTAAATTTAAGCAGAAAAGCTCATTATTAGAGCCAAACAAAGTAAAGTAAATGAAAGAAACCACAAATTGTAACCTTTACATTTAAGCCTCAACTTCAGAAGAGCTAGAAGGGTTTAACCTGTGGATCTAAGCCTCTGACCTGGTTCACGGTGGAACACCTCACATCTAATAAGGTTAATTGGCAGCAGCTCAGTCACATAACTGAGTATAAATAGACCATTTGAAACAACCTGGGGTTTGTTCAACACACTCTGAAAGACTGCATGAGCAAGTTTATAGTTTCAGAATAACATTTCTTCATGTAAAGTTGCAAAGATTTTGCAGTGCTATGTACTGCAAATGCTATGTCTGTGCATTTACGTAGCACAGATCTAACATACATGTCTTTGGACTGTAGGAGAAGGACGGAGCAACTGAAAGAAAACCCACACGCCCCGTGGATAACATGCAAACTCCACACACTAAGGGTCCAGCTGGGGTTTGAATCAGGAACCTTCTTCCTTTGTGGTGACAGCACTAACCACTGCACCAACGTGTAAAATGTTTAAAAGGGAGAAGGCCAAAAGCCTACATTGATTGTCTGTGATCTTCTGATCCGTTCTAGATTGTTTGACGTCGGTGATGAACGCTATACACATATCTTTATCTATTCACCATTATGCTACCAATCCAACAATGGTTTTTTTTTCTAAAGGAAGGCTTCTACCATGATCTTGCTGAAATAAGTAAACTATATTCTGCCCATATTACAGCAGCCAGACTCCTTAACAAAAGGGTCTGGGTGCTGAACTGCCCTCGTTGCAGCAGGGAGCTGTAAAATGACAAAAGAGACCCATGGGGCTGCTGAAATCCCACATCTAGAATGGACAGGACAACACTGCAGTCTTTAAACTATAAAAATCGCTCAGTTCCCCTGAACTATAAATAGCATTGTTAAAGGAAGAATTTATGCAGTAAAGTAGCAATCGTGGTCGTGTCCAAGCTTTTCCTGTAACATGTTATCAGCATCAAATTTAGGGGTGAAGGGTGAAGGGGTGAAGCTTTTCAGTTTCAATATTTAGTATTATTTTCAATGAAGGGCTTGAATTATTTGCACAGCAATGCCTCCTGTTTTAATTTATATTTATAGTGTCCTGAGTTTCTGAAAATGGTTGCACTTCGTGTGTGCAATTGAGCTTAAAGGTGGCTATTTCTATAGTAAATTATGAGAACAGGCGCACATGCCTGCTGAGCTCTGGCCTTCACTATTTATGGTATGAAGCTCGGGCAAGACTGACATGAGAGAAGACAACAGTGTGATTCAGCTCATACAAGTAACTGTGTAACCTTTAAAGGGAGGAAAAATACACCTTAAAAGTCATGCAAGGCATACAGTCAGTAACAAAACATTCATGTGACTTGCGTCACATTGCAAATAACTTTAGAGTGCTTCATCAGAGTGGTGATGTGTGAATGGTACACAAGAGTATCTGAGTGACGTTACTAGTTTTCTTATGGTATCTCTGGCATCTGAAGAACCACTGGATGAAACCTTTACATACTTTTGTTTATGACTAATACTAGGTTGATTCCCATTAGCCTCAGCATATTTGGATAAACACAGGTGTGTCGGCCCCGTCAGTGAAAGTATGTCATCATGGTAGTGACAGATAAAAGGGGCCAAAGTGTGTGGTCTTACAGCTGATTGCATAACTACAGATATATAAAATCAGGAAGTCAAGTTAAAAGAAAAAAAACTCCAAAACAACACCTTCCTTTCAATTCCTTTCTCCCATTCAAATAATTCCATCCATCCATAGGATGAGAGACATGGTACTTCCTGGAGAGGTGGCCATTCTACTACAGGCCCTACACACAGAAACAGACAATCATTCGAGGCCAACATGCATCTGCATCTTCCTTCTGTGGAGAAAAGCTGGAGTATCTTCAGAGAACCCACACAGACGCAAGGAAAACATGCAAACGCCACAGAGAGAGGCCCCTGGGTGGCCAGTGATTTGAATACAGGACCTTCTTTCTGTGAGACAACAGTGCAATCTACCATCACGCTGCCTCCTCCTTCCAATTCTGCATTGAACAAATGTCTGTTCAGATTAGTTTCTAGAAGTCTTCTGAGCTTATTACAACTTCAAACAGAAAAACCAAACCATGTGTTTACAGATTTATTAAATAACTGTAACCAATCAGTTCCGAACCCATGCCTGACACAAGAGAGAGAGAAACGACTGAGAGTGAGAAGCTTCATAAGTAAATACATTCATTCTTTCAGGGGCACCCTGCTGAGTCAAATTAAGGGGAGGTTGGGTGGGTGGATGGCATAGGTACGCTGCAGCGATTAGTGGCTTTTGTAAAATCATCAGCAAAACTATATTTAGCATCTTTATTGTCAACTTGTACTATGGGCACAGCAGGAACCTGTGTGGTAATAGATTGGAGATTGTATAGTGTGGGCAGCATTAAATCAGATTTGATATGCTTAAGCTACAAATAGCAGTAAAAGCACTGATGAGCTTCAAACCAGGAGATCAAAAAGATGTGAGCAAACACCTTATTTCTAATGCCCTGACACCCGGAGCCTCTGAGCACTGTGCTGTTGCATCCTAAAAAGTCCCTGCACGTATGGGTCAGGTCCATTCCCCTGTCAGGCTATTACACCTGGCTTGTCTATAATACATCTGGGCATAAATAATGCATGCTACTGACTCTTTAACCTACCTGACTAAAGTATTTACCATTTAATTGATAATTCAACACTGTTATAGATAAGAAATCCAGCTAATACATCAAAAATTCACATATAAACTTACAAAATTCTTGTAGTTTTCTAAAATTTGCTAACATAACATAAATTCAAATCATACATGATTCCAAACATCTGCAAAAGACTTGAGACTGGGGCGGAGGTTCACCTTCCAGCAGGACAACGACCCTAAACATAAAGCCAGGGCAACAATGGAATGGTTTAAAACAAAACATATCCATGTGTTAGAATGGCCCAGTCAAAGTCCAGATCTAAATCCAATCGAGAATCTGTGGCAAGATCTGAAAACTGCTGTTCACAAACGCTGTCCATCTAATCTGACTGAGCTGGAGCTGTTTTGCAAAGAAGAATGGGCAAGAATTTCAGTCTCTAGATGTGCAAAGCTGGTAGAGACACACCCTAAAAGACTGTAATTGCAGCAAAAGGTGGTTCTACAAAGTATTGACTCAGGGGGCTGAATAATTCCGCACACCCCACTTTTCAGTTATTTATTTGTAAAAAATGTTTGGAATCATGTATGATTTTCGTTCCACTTCTTACATGTACACAACTTTGTATTGGTCTTTCACGTGGAATTCCAATAAAATTGATTAATGTTTGTGGCTGTAATGTGACAAAATGTGGAAAAGTTCAAGGGGGCCGAATACTTTTGCAAGCCACTGTATGTGCCCGTGCTGGCTGAGCACATAAGAATAAATCCAGCAAACATTTAGTTCTCCACGTGTGTATGTAATGTATTTGGACTAGTGTGTGTTTTCTGTTCTTTTTGCTTTTAAGTAACGGATACAACAACCTGTGCCAAGTTTTAGGTTCAGTTTTAGTCAAAATCAAAGAGAATCATCATATTCAATATTCAGGAAAGGTCAACAGCTGCTGCAGTCCTCATGTCAGACATCAGAAGACAATTTCTAGATGCCATGCCGGTCCCCGAGAAGTTCACTGGACCCACCTTTACTTGTTTGTTGTGAAAAGTCCCTGCCTGTAAAGTCTTGTTATTAGCAAGCGGAATGCAGCTCAGGCAGACTGAGTTGATTCAACTCACTCGACCAGTCGAGAATATTCCAGCTGTTCACTTGAAAAGTTTGTTGTTGGGTGATTTATAGCTATGTTTACGATTGCTGTACTGATGAATGGTGAAATTTCACCCAGTGGGTTCGTTACATTTAGCCAATTCCGAGCACACACGTCGCTCCTGTACATCTCTGATTTATCCCATTGCTTCTGTCAGTGTTGATTCCAGTGAAGCACAGTGCTTGACAGAAGATGCTGCTTTGTCACCAACATAGAAAGTCTCACGAGTCAGAGATTGATTTCTTTTTATGGGTCCACAGATCTAGTTTCATTTCATGTCTCTTACCCAGGGTTTGCATTTCGTGGCGATTCTTCTAGTTAGGGACACAACGTGTTCCCTTAATCATTGACAAGGACACAAGTCTGCTCTCCTTTCCTAGATAGCACTCCTGACATTTAGTGCAGTCATAAACTGGTGTTTGGCCTTTATATGATTTTTTTTTTCTGCAAGCAAACCGCAGTTTCTTTCTCTAGCTGACAGATTTTTTCCTTTTTTTTTGGTTATTATTTACCTGGATTCTCAAACCTTTACTCCCAGCATTCAGAGACAATTCAACCTCAATTTAATCTCTGACCTGTGCATGATCTAATACTGAAACAATGCACAGCTTCCCAAAATAAAATTTGGATTCTGAACGTGCAACTACTCTTTTATTTGTTTTTGTTTCTAATGTCTCTGTAAAGCACTTTGAATCACCTTGTTGTTGAATTGTGCTATGCAAATAAACTTGCCTTGCCTTGCCTTGCCTTGCCTTAAACAACTGCAATTTGTGTGCCGTTTACCCTTGTACCACAAAATGCTCAGTACAGCATTAAAAAGGACCATACTAAACCAATCCTACTCAAATTAAATCTTAAACTTGGTACATTACTGTGCTGTAGAACCAGTATTTTATTTCAAGCCAAATGTGCAAAAACAAGGTCTGATGAATGAAAACAGTGTAAGTGTTAAGTTGCTTAGACTCTGGAATGTACATCTGTGCAAGTATACAGTATCTATCAGGAACAGTTCCTATTAATTAATTGCCTGGGGGGGAGGGGGTTACATTACAACTGAGGTCAGTGCAAGGATGCCAAGTGAAGATAGCTGTAATTGATTCACGTGTTTATAATGTGCAGATTAGGCACTCTGCCAAAGACGCTCCATTTGGACGCTCCGAGAACTTGAAAGTAATTTAAATAGTTTTAATATGGTCAAGAGATGCATCCGCCCTCGATGTCACTTGGAATTGGCATCCTTCCCTCTGCATTGGTTTTGTTTACATAAAGTGAATCATCCAGTGATTACTTAACCCTGCTGGCATGAAGGAACTGAAAAGGGCACTCCTTCAGTTTATGACAAAGGAATAAAACTGAAGTGACTGTACAGGGAATGTACTATTATCCAGCTTTCAGCTCAATCAATCGAAATGACCTCATCCCTCTAAAGCTACACCATATATAACAATTTCCCCCTGTTCTAATGTGAGACACCGGAGAAGCCAATCAATCTGCTCAAGCTGTTTTCACTCAGATACATCTGCTTAGATATAAAGCACAAGCTCCTGTGGTAAAGCCACACAGGATTTAACAGACGCTACATAGTCAGGTTGCTATGATTTTTCATACTGCATTTATTTTAAAGGCATAGTTTGACAGTTTGGGAAATACTCCTGCGTTCTTAACAAGAGAAGGATTAGAAGATCGATACCACGTTCATGTCAGTATTATAAATATGCAGCTCTGGAGAAAGCCCACAGGCCTGGAAGGAGAAAAATGGCTTGTCCAAGGAGAAGAAATGCTTTCAACTAGCACCTCTAAAAGGTCACCATTAGACACATCACATCTCTTTCCTTGTTTTTTTAATTGTGGTTTTATAGAAGGATTTTACAGTCAAGAAACAGTTTGGCAAACTAAAGTTGTTTAATGAACTGAGGTGTTTACCATCAAATTGTAAAGTCACCATCATGCCACCATGTTAGTATCTGAAACAAAGCAACCAGAAGCCATCAAATACTTTGTCAACTCACTTAAGTCCCAAACATAAATGGACTTGTGCATATCAACAAACTATGAATCCTGAAGAAGAAAAGAAAATACTGAAAAAGGAGTATGAGGTTGGGTTCATGATGTCAATCGCTGAAGAAGAAAATGGCGAACAACCCTCAGTTTGAATCTGCAGACAAGCCTTAACATCAGCTAGGAACAACAGGATCTAGTCTGTGCAGAACTGGAAATCCACGTGTTTTGATACACAGCGTCCCTCATGTCCTGGAGCATGCCTGAATAATCTCACAAACTGCAGGTGGCGCCTGCTGGGCTGCAGCTTATGTGTGTAATGTTAAAAGCCTTACTCAAATTTAAATCATGTAAAACACTGCAAAAACTACCCGTTCTGTACTCGTTAACCGTTGCACTTGTTGAGATGCTGAAAGCAATAACGGCCTATGATTAGCTCAGGGTAGTTACAGCTCACAGGGAGATCAAACAGAAACAGGATAGAAGAAATCAGAAAACAAAACAAACAAACTTGACTTTATATGTAAAGACGTGCCACACGCTGTGTGTAACGGCCCCGGTGAATAACTTCACAACAGCGCAGTGAGTGGGACGGCAACAGCAAAAGAACAATCTGTGCGTTGCAGTGCAGTCGGTCAAACTCATTGTCTTCCAAATTTCTGAGCGGTGACCTCAGGCTTCAGCAAACATGAGCTCCTGTACGAGTCATGCAACACACTGTGGGATGAAACTCATCTCTATTGATTCATAAACAACCACAACAAGTCCATCTGAATGTGTAGACAGACACAGACACACACCCACAGCAGCATCAAAGAAACCTTTTCATGGCATCTAGGAAAAGATTCTCCATAGCAGAAGATCTTCTAATTTTCCATCAAACATAACGCATCTTAATTTTTCAGTTTTCTGGATAATACAGTGCGTCTGCTTCCTAAATGAATCCAAACACAACGGCCAACGTAGCTCTTAGATTATAGGCCAGCTTCATTATGTCTGCTGAGCTACTAAACTCCTTTATACCGAACATGAATTTGATAAAACATCACAGTTCATGCACAATGTAAAAGATTAAAAGATCATCCATATAAACGTGTCATACAGTATGTAGGTCACTTTTACTTAAGTAAAATAAATAATCCTGGGATATGGAATAGATTTAAATTAATCAGCTTTTATAGTGGAGGGAAAAGGCATGTGGTTGTGAGTATTAAAAAAAATGAACCACAGTCAGATCAAAAAGTAAGACTTATAATAACACAGTATTGGGGAAAAACATCAGTTTTATAACAATGTGACTTCAGTAATTCTAACAGCATTTCATGGCATATAATTATGAGAACCACTTCAATATCACAGCTGGCAAGAAGAGAAGCTTGGTTCGATTACTTAATATTAGAGCAGGTGAAATCAGTCAATTGATATATGATCTGATTGTCAAAACCTAACTAAGCTGATTAACTGTTTTCTCAAACTTTTAATTTTTACTACTTAAAAAAACATATTGTTTCTGCCATTCAAATGTGTATTCTGCTACAGTGAATTCACTAGCTTTCTGTTTGTTCTAGAAAACAATTAGGATTAACCTAGCAAATATTATAATGATCGATCATGAATAAAAGCGCCGATTAATCGAGCATTAAAGCAATCCGAGGCGCAGTGGAGATGTCTTTTTTTATAAACTAATGATATTGTTTTGAATAAATCTATAGTCTACCTGTCAAATAAATGTACAAAGTCCACGCTTTACATCGGGACAATAAGTGCAGGAATATGAGGTGAGGCGCACACTGAGGGCAGTGAACCCCAGGAAGGCCGCCGGACCAGATGGGGTAACCGCAAAGGTCCTAAAAGAGTGTGCAGACCAGCTGGCTGGGGTCTTCACTAAGATCTTCAACACTTCACTGTCCCAGTCCTGCATCCCGCCGTGCCTAAAGTCAGCCACAATTGTCCCACTGCCAAAGCGTACTAACATTAGCAGCCTCAACGACTACCGACCAGTTGCTCTAACACCTGTTATAATGAAGTGCTTCGAGACACTGGTCCGACGTCACATCATGTCCTGCTTGCCACCCACACTCGACCCGCTCCAGTTTGCATACAGAGCTAACAGATCAACTGAAGATGCCATCGCTACAACGCTCCACACCACCATCTCTCACCTGGAAGTGCAGGGCCGTTACGCCAGGCTGCTCTTTGTTGACTTTAGCTCTGCTTTCAATACGATACTCCCGGACAGACTAATAGTTAAACTGCTGGAAATTGGACTTCCTTCTACCACCTGCCGCTGGATCAGAGACTTCCTCTCAGACCGTGTACAGAGAGTTAGAGTGGGGCCTCATCTTTCCTCAGCCCTCAGCCTCAACACCGGCTCTCCACAAGGCTGTGTACTGAGTCCCCTACTGTACACTCTGTACACACATGACTGTGTTAGTTCCCACCCAGACAACACAGTCATCAAGTTTGCAGATGATACCACCGTGGTGGGGCTCATCTCAGGGGGAGATGAGACGGCGTACAGAGCTGAAGTTCAGAGGCTGACAGATTGGTGTGCAGCTAACAACCTGGACCTCAATACCACCAAGACAAAAGAACTGGTAGTTGACTTCAGAAGGAGGAAGTCCGAGCTGCAGCCTGTCAGCATCAACGGGGAGTGCGTGGAAAGGGTCTCCAGTTTCAAGTTTCTGGGTGTGCACATAGACACAGACCTCCAATGGAGCTCTAACACCTCTGCGGTCTTAAAGAAGGCCCAACAGCGTCTCCACTTTCTGAGAATCCTCAGAAAAATGGACCTGAAGAAGGAGCTGCTGACCGTCTTCTACCGCTGCTCCATTGAAAGTGTGCCGACATATTGCATCGGTGTGTGGTTCTCCAGCTGCACCACAGCACACAGAAAGGCACTCCAGAGGGTCATCAACATGGCCCAAAAAAATCATTGGACATCCTCTTCCCTCCCTGAAGGACCTGTACAGCACTCGCTGTCTCAAGAGGGCACGCAGCATCCTACGGGACTGCACACACCCAGGACACCGGGTGTTTAAGCTGCTGCCGTCTGGCAGGAGATTCAGGCTGCTGAGGTCCCGAACAAACAGACTCAAGGACAGCTTTTACAACAGGGCAATAGCCCTGATCAATGTAAATAGCTGACCTGACTGGATACCTCCCTGGACTTTTTTAGGGGGGAGGTAACAATGTTTAAAACAATAACAATAATATTTATATTTATAACAAGGTGCAATAATAATTAATGTGCAATAATAACAGTGTGCATAACACATACACTTCTTCTTCTTTTTTATACTAAGTTAATATACTGTGTTGTGTTGTTTGTTGCGCTGTGATGTGTCATATCGTGTCGTGTTGTGTTATATGTAGTGCCGATGTAGGACAGTTTTTCCAATTTCATTGTACTACTGTACTATGTATGACTGTGCAATGACAATAAAGAGTTATCTCTTATCTTATCTTAACAAGTAGGCGCCTAAGTTAAATCAGGCATGTGTAGCCCGGGTATATTTTATGGGGCTAAGTTTTATTTCCAGTTGTATATATCTGAATAGTTCTGTTGTTCATTTTACTGTGTTGGTAGTAGTAATAAGGAAGTGTGTTTAGGTGCTTTTACTTTGAAAGGGAGCGAGCGGAAGGAGAGACGAAAGAGCGGAGGCAGCCACGAGAGAGCAGAGGAGAGAGGAAAGCGTGCGCGAGATGCGGCTAGCGTCTACAGAGACTTTTCCCAATGGACAGTGAGGATAAATCATCCCACGCCCACGGCTGAGTAACAGAGCGTGACTGTGAGGTGGTGCAGCCCGGACTGGTTTGCACTGTTGCCTCGAAATATCCCTAGTTAGCGGCGTGCTAACTTGGCTAATCGGAGTTAGCCATAAAGGCGGACTTCGCTGGGCGTCACCTGACCTGCACGGAGTGGGAGGCTACTGACTGCCAAGGCGGGCCGATCAGGTTTGCTGCTTAAAAGGAGTAAGCATGCAGCTCAGCGACCTAAAGGACGGACCTCTCGGCGTGCCGTGAGTGTATTGTGGACAAAAGACTAAGGTTTCCAGGTAGGAGCACCATTTTGTTTTCTTTTAGGACCGTTGGTTCCTACGCACCCTAGCATCGATCCAGGCCTGCACCGAGGGGACTTGGGAAACTGGGTGGTGTGAGAGTGTGTGTGTGTGTGGGGCCCATTACAGTAAAGAACTGTGTAACTGTTATTATTGTTATATTTTGTCATTGCAAGAGACTTCTTACTTTATTGATTTATTGGGTGTTTACCAGTTCATTCAGTAAACCTGCTTGGTTTAAACATAAGATTTTGTGTCTAGTACTGTTTCTTATCTATAGTTCAAAGTAAGGTAAAAGTGTATCTGTGTGTTATACGTGTGTAAATGAGGGGAACTTGCACTGAGGGCAACTAAGTACGTTTAAGATAACTAGAACTCAGGGCGTACCCGGCTATAGTGGAGTACACAGTCCGGGGCGCTACATAAAATGGAGGCACCGCTGGGATATTTTATTGTTTCAGTCTGAAGTTCCCAAGCACGTGTATTTTGAGATAAAAGCAGTAACTTCGATATTGTTTGGTCATGGATGTTCAAGCTATGCACTCTGAGTTGTTCGAGAAGCTTCAGGAATGGAGTCGTGGAGAGACCTTAGATGAGGCTCACACACTGATGGTGCTTACTCCCGAAGGAGTGGAGATAGACCAAATAGAACACACTCTGGAGAGTGTTAAAGCTTTGGGTCGAGTGCGGGTGAGAGGCCGGAGATGCAACAAAGCGCTTGATAGGCTAACTGTCCTGTGTGAAACCAAAGAGAAAGTAGATGCCACAAGAATCCCACCTGAAGTGTACCCTATGGGGGCTGGTGAGCCGTGGTCCATCATAGTGACAGCTGAAGCTTCGCCTCGTGAGGATTTTTCCCAGAGTAAATCGAAACGCGGGGCAGAGGCACAGGAGAATGGTAATTCTGCAGAGTCGATAATCCGTGCTGTGGGCGATTTGTTGGCAAAGATGGAGAGACCCTCCAGTGACGGCAGTAGTTATCGTAGACTCAGAATGTTCTCAGGCACAGTACCAACACCGGTTGGAGAAGAGACATTCGAACAGTGGGTTGAACAAGCACACCTAATGGTGGAGGAGAGTGACAGTTCTGCTAAAGAAAAGAGGCGCAGAATCATTGAGAGTCTTAAAGGTCCAGCACTAGCGGTGGTGAAAGCTGTGAGGACAGCTGATCCTGATATTAGCCCAGAACAATGTCTAGAAGCTGTTACAAAAGCTTTTGGCAGTGCTGAGACAGGTGAGGATTTGTACTTTGCTTTTCGGTTACTACAACAACAACCGCAGGAAAAACTATCCGACTTTCTGAGGCGATTAGAGCAGTCGCTGAGCAGGGTAGTGAGTTGTGGTGGGATTGAAGCCCACCGTGTAGATAGGGCCAGAGTAGAACAGCTCCTTAGGGGTGCCGTGTACTCCGACATGATGTTGGTGCAACTCCAGCTGAGAGACAGGAAAGAAACCCCACCCAGTTTTGTAGAGCTCTTAAGTGAGATCAGGAGTGAGGAGGAATATGAAGCCTCCCGGGCTAAATTGCATCTGGTAGCACACAAAGTCCAAGCACAATCAGAACAGGATAACAGACAGATTGAAATTCAGAATCTGAAAACTGAGATTCGAGAACTGAAGTCTATGGTTTCATCCGTGGTAAACCAGTCATGCCCCGCACCAAGAGAAGTTGCAGAGTCTGTTCCAACAAGCAAGACTGACGGTGTAGAGAATTCAGCAGATGGCGAAGTGGTTGCGCTGAGAAAACGGGTTAAAAGATTGCAGCAGAAGCTGGACGCCAGAGAGCATAGGTCTGTTGTGTCCTCTCCAGTTTTGAGAGTGGAGCCGTCCAGGTCTGATCTGAACTCTGCATGGACAGGTAGCACCAGTGATAAAGAAAGCAACTTTTGTTACCGCTGCGGAGAAAATGGGCATTTTGCTAGTAAGTGTGGAAATGCCGCAAACCAGGCCAAGGTTATCCAGAGGTTCATTCAGTCATGGAAAAAGCCCAAACGACGGGAATCATATCCCAAACCCCCTGATGCAGGTGATACCGTGTGTTCAGTTAAGAGGAGTGAAGTAGTCATGCTAGAGGACAGAGGGATCCCTAAAGGTTTGATAGGTCCATCTAATGTAAAGCAAGTCAGAGTAAATGGTGAACCGTGCAATGCTTTGTTAGACAGTGGGTCAAGAGTAACCATCATTTTTGAGAACTGGTATAAGGAGCACTTGTCAGGTGTCCCAATTTACCCAGTTTCAGGTCTGGCCATCTGGGGTTTGAGTGATTCTAGTTACCCTTATCTCGGCTATGTCGTTGTGGATGTGGAATTTCCTGAGCAAGGCAAAGGAGGTCACGAGACCATTTCGGTCTTAGCTTTGATCTGTCCCAACTCCAGAGGTCCGGACCAGACCCCCATGATCATAGGCACCAATGCCTCCCTTTTCCAGAGATTGGCCACCTTGTGCCAGGACACCGTAGGCGTGAGTAGCGTGCAGACTGTAAGCCCAACAGCTGGAGTTTTAACCCCACCAGCTCCTGTGGAGATCCCTGTAGAGGATGAGGGTGGAGTAGGCTGGGTGAAGTGGGTTGGGCCCAGCTCCCTGTCACTCCCGGCCGGTCAAAGCTGTCATGCTATATGCCGGGTGGAGCTAGAAGAACCACTCAGCAAAGGTATATTAATGGTGGAAGCATCCCCAACCATTCCGTTGCCAGCTGGCGTGCTGCTGCAGCCCATGGTGTTGCCTAGCTCTGCGTTGGAGGTAGACCATTTTTTTGTGGCAGTGCAGAATCAGTCCTCCCGGGATATCGTTCTCCCAGAAGGGACCGTTATGGGTCAGTTGTGTACGGTTGATACTGTAACTGCAGCAGTTGAAGTTTGTTCAAAAAAGGGGAAAGATCAGAGAGAGCTAGATCCCCTTCTCATAAATTTTGGTGACTCACCTTTGCCAAATGAATGGAAAGAGCGGCTCCGACAGAAGTTGTCCAAGAGGGCTAATGTGTTTTCCCTCAGTGAATGGGATGTCGGTCTGGCAAAGGGGGTAGAGCATCACATTCGGATGTCAGACTCCAGACCATTCCGCGAACGGTCACGGCGTCTTGCACCAGCTGACATTGACGATGTGCGTAGACACATACAAGACCTATTACAAGCTGGCATTATCAAGGAATCTCGCAGTCCTTATGCCTCTCCCATTGTCATTGCCAGAAAGAAAAATGGCAGTATCAGGATGTGCATTGACTATCGAACACTAAACCGCCGAACCATTCCTGATCAGTACACCACTCCCCGCATCGATGATGCACTTGATTGTTTGTCAGGGAGTAAGTGGTTCTCTGTCCTGGACCTTCGCAGTGGCTATTACCAGATACCCATGGCGGAGGAGGACAAAGAAAAGACCGCGTTCATTTGTCCGTTGGGTTTCTATCAGTTTGAGAGAATGCCCCAAGGTATCACAGGGGCACCCGCCACTTTCCAGAGATTGATGGAGAAGGCCGTAGGGGACATGAACCTCCTGCAGGTACTAGTGTACCTCGATGACCTAATAGTCTTTGGCAGGTCACTGGAGGAACATGAGGAGCGACTTTTGAAGGTGCTAGACAGACTGGAAGAAGTGGGATTAAAACTCTCATTGGATAAGTGCCAGTTCTGTCAGCCGAAAGTGAAGTATGTGGGACACATTATGTCTGCAGAGGGTGTTGCCCCCGATCCGAGTAAAGTAGAAGCGGTTACTAAATGGCCGGTGCCCACAGATTTGAAATCCTTGCGATCTTTCCTGGGGTTCTGCGGCTACTATCGCCGCTTCATAGCTAACTATGCTTCCATTGTAAGGCCACTCACAGAACTCACCAAAGGCTATGCCCCTACGCAGCGCAGTAAGAAAGGCCAGGCAGGACAAGGAAAGACCTACTTGAAGGAATCAGAGCCCTTTGGGAGTAGATGGGATCAGTCGTGTGTTGATGCTTTTCACCACATCATTCAGTGTCTGACCACTGCCCCTGTGCTAGCCTTTGCCGATGTAAACAAGCCATACACCCTTCATGTGGATGCCAGTCTGAAAGGTCTTGGGGCCGTGTTGTACCAAGAGCACCCCCAGGGGCTGCGGCCCGTGGCTTTTGCCAGCCGGAAATTGAGCTGCCCCGAACAGCGGTACCCAGTGCACCAGTTAGAGTTCCTGGCTTTGAAGTGGGCCGTCGTGGACAAATTCCATGACTATTTGTATGGCGCAAAGTTTACAGTGCGCACTGATAACAATCCGCTGACGTATGTCCTTACCACTGCAAAGCTAAATGCAACAGGGCACCGATGGCTCGCGGCTCTAGCTAGTTATGACTTTAATCTTCAGTATCGGTCTGGCAAGACTAATATAGATGCTGATTTGTTATCGAGAAACATGGTTGATGACTTGAAGGAGACAGAATGGGATCAGGTCTCTCAAAGTGGCGTAAAGTCTATTTGTAAGAGAATATGCCTGGATGATGCAACTGAGACCAATGCGAGATACATCGATCAGTTGGGGGCACCTCCCGAGTGTGTTCCAGCTGTGTATGCTACTCAGTTAAGTCTGTCAGCAGTAGGGCAGGTGTCAAGGCCAGAGTTGCGACAAGCTCAAAGAACAGACCATGCCCTAGGCAGAGTGATCGATGCGCTGAACACTGGTACTTGGCCAAAAGGTATCCATTCTGACCCAGAGTTTGTGTTAATGAGGCGGGAGGCCAGCAAACTTGTCATGAGAGATGGGTTACTTTACAGGACAACCCGAAAGCAGTCCGGGGATGAGCTGTACCAGCTTGTGTTGCCTTCTCAATACAGAGAACAGGTATTGCGGTCTGCTCATGATGATATGGGACATTTAGGAATAGAAAGAGCCACTGACCTTCTGAGAGATCGGTTTTATTGGCCAAAAATGGCAAATGACGTGGAGCAGTATGTCAAAAACTGTGGGGTATGTGTCACCCATAAAACACCCTACAAGAGAGCAGCCTTTTTGCACCAGATGAGCAGCAAGGGTCCCATGGACTTGGTTTGCATGGATTTTCTGTCTATGGAGCCAGACTCCAAGGGGATAGGTAATGTCTTGGTGGTAACTGACCATTTTACCCGGTACGCACAGGCTTTCCCCACCAAAAACCAAAAAGCCACCACGGTTGCCAAAGTGTTGGTGGACAAATATTTTGTGCACTATGGATTGCCTGCCAGAATACATTCTGACCAAGGACAAGACTTCAAGAGCCGATTAATCCGTGAGCTCTTGCGGTCATTGGGTATACGGAAGTCTCGGACAACTCCCTATCACCCCCAGGGGGATCCGCAACCCGAGAGATTCAATCGAACCTTGTTGTCAATGTTAGCGACACTAGGGGATGAGAAGAAGCAAACTTGGAGTCAGCATGTAGGGTCGCTAGTTCATGCCTATAATAGCACAAAGAGCGATGCCACAGGGTATTCTCCCTATTTTTTGATGTTTGGGAGGGAGGCTAGGCTTCCCGTGGATGTTTGTTTTGGAGCATCTCCTGATGGAGCTGAGGAGAAGACTCATTCACAGTATGTGACGAACTTGAAACAGGATTTGCAGAGAGCTTATCAATTACCCAATGAGGCTGCTGATAAGGTACACAAGAGGAACAAAAGAGCTTTTGATCGACGAGTCAGTTTCCAAGCCTTGGAAGTGGGAGACAGGGTACTCCTTAAGAATCTGGGGTTGAAGGGGAAACATAAGTTGGAAAGCAAATGGAACGCTGTACCACATGTGATTGTGGGAAAACTGCCCAACCTACCGGTGTATAGGGTGAAGCCACAAACGGGTCAAGGTAGTGTGAGAACCCTACACAGAGATCATTTGTTACCGATTGGGACAGAAGTGAGACTGGCAGAAGGCATGGCCAGAGATGAAGTGCCAGTGAGACCACAGACTCGCAGGATGGGAAAAGGAAAAGAGAGGGTAGAAAGGAGAGACGTGAGTCAAGACACTGGGGAGTCGACTGGATCGTCAGATGTAGAATACGAGAGGCCACATGCCTGGTACAGAGACTGTGTGGAGAAAGTGTTGAGGGAGGAGTCATTTAGTGACAATTCTCCATTGGCATCGGAGGATGACGCTCAAGCTATGTTTCTATCTGAGGGCAATGCCGAAGAGTCTCAGGAGGAAGCAGATGACATTGGTGATGTAAAGAACACCGATACAGAGTCAGAAGTGGAGAAGGAAAGACCTCTCTCAAAGAGGTCTAGGGGAAGACGGAGTATTGGGGAAGAGGTCAGCAACTGCCTTAGGTCAGGGACGACTGGGAAGAGAAGAATAAAGCCAGTTTTGAGACTGTCCTACGATGAACCAGGGAAGGCTAGTGACCAACCTATTACTATTGTTCACAGAGGGGTTGTGATAAAGTTGGGGAATGTGTAAACGAAAAAAAAAAGTGAAGTTCTAAGAGTGTCTCTTATACATTCAAGATGTGTGGAGTTTTATTTGTTTTCAGTCGCCTTGGGAGATGTCTGATGAGGACATCCAGACGATTAGAAGGGGGAGGATGTAGCCTGGGTATATTTTATGGGGCTAAGTTTTATTTCCAGTTGTATATATCTGAATAGTTCTGTTGTTCATTTTACTGTGTTGGTAGTAGTAATAAGGAAGTGTGTTTAGGTGCTTTTACTTTGAAAGGGAGCGAGCGGAAGGAGAGACGAAAGAGCGGAGGCAGCCACGAGAGAGCAGAGGAGAGAGGAAAGCGTGCGCGAGATGCGGCTAGCGTCTACAGAGACTTTTCCCAATGGACAGTGAGGATAAATCATCCCACGCCCACGGCTGAGTAACAGAGCGTGACTGTGAGGTGGTGCAGCCCGGACTGGTTTGCACTGTTGCCTCGAAATATCCCTAGTTAGCGGCGTGCTAACTTGGCTAATCGGAGTTAGCCATAAAGGCGGACTTCGCTGGGCGTCACCTGACCTGCACGGAGTGGGAGGCTACTGACTGCCAAGGCGGGCCGATCAGGTTTGCTGCTTAAAAGGAGTAAGCATGCAGCTCAGCGACCTAAAGGACGGACCTCTCGGCGTGCCGTGAGTGTATTGTGGACAAAAGACTAAGGTTTCCAGGTAGGAGCACCATTTTGTTTTCTTTTAGGACCGTTGGTTCCTACGCACCCTAGCATCGATCCAGGCCTGCACCGAGGGGACTTGGGAAACTGGGTGGTGTGAGAGTGTGTGTGTGTGTGTGTGTGGGGCCCATTACAGTAAAGAACTGCGTAACTGTTATTATTGTTATATTTTGTCATTGCAAGAGACTTCTTACTTTATTGATTTATTGGGTGTTTACCAGTTCATTCAGTAAACCTGCTTGGTTTAAACATAAGATTTTGTGTCTAGTACTGTTTCTTATCTATAGTTCAAAGTAAGGTAAAAGTGTATCTGTGTGTTATACGTGTGTAAATGAGGGGAACTTGCACTGAGGGCAACTAAGTAAGTTTAAGATAACTAGAACTCAGGGCGTACCCGGCTATAGTGGAGTACACAGTCCGGGGCGCTACACATGTACCAAATAAAAACGCCTGAGTCAAATGTAGCGTATCCTACAGCAGCGCTTGTTACACTGCATCACAAATAATTTCAGTCTCAAACGTGAAATTTCAGAAATTAATCAGCTTTGTTGTAACTTTTATATTCCTATTATGTAATCAGTCCAGGCAAGCACACACATTAGGACACGAACAGTAAACCCACTCACCCCCCCCCCCCCCCCCCCCCCCTCTCTCTCTCTCTCTCTCTCTCACACACACACACACACACACACACACACAGTCTTTTTTCACCGTCTATTTTCTATTGATCACTCACCGGCCTTCCCCTCCTCTTTCTCGGACCTCATGTCCTTCTCGGCACAGGCTATGCTCGGCTCCACTGTCAGCCTCGGTGTGAGCTCTCATAGCAGATTTAAAAAAAAAATTAAACGCACACCTATGCGTCCCGGCCAGTGCACACACAGACCATTCAAACCTCACATACAAACACACACACGCACACTGCTCTGCCGGTCCGGCCGCTCCCAGCTCTGCTTTCTGTGGCTCCACCCAAACAGGTTACCAGGAACTCATCCCCTGAGAGAAACTCGCTACCTTTCCTGCCCCCTTTCTTACCAAACGAGCCTCTTTCTCTGTGTACCTGCGTAACGAGGTGTCCACGGGCAACTAGGACAACATTCACCCACGCCCACTACCGCTTTTCATTCCCCCCCCCCCCCCCCCCTCCCCCCGCCTCCTACACACGTGTGGGAGGGTGGAGGGGGCGGGGAATACAAACTGCACCAAGGCCCTCAGGTAATGAGCCAGGTGAGTCAGTGGCATTCTCACCCCACCTGATGGCCGAGAACACTGTGAAGCGTGTGCTTTTACACTCCACCAGCTGAACGCAAGAGGATACACCCCTCTGTGAAAGCTATGCACTCTCTGTGGGCCTCTACATGAGTGTACAGTGCTCACTTCCTGGATGCAAATGTGTGTTTTGGCCATAGAAAGGAAAACAAATCCCCCTCCAAACACAGCCAAATAAACTTCAGTATAAAGCACTTTAAAGAGGAGAAAAAGGACCACAACAGTGGCGAATTACTTCAAACTAAACCGCCTTACCGCTTCACAGTGAGATTAGAACATTAGTATGAGCAATGCACCTTATCATTAACCCTCCGGGGATGGGGTTGGTCTTTGCCCAATGCTGAGTAAGGACAGACTGTGCCACGTTAGATAGGAACTGGTGATGTGTTTGAACAGATTAATAATAAATAAGGCGAAGGCTGGTCCAGTTTTCTTCTCGAGCCTCTTCAGGCTCGAAACCCAAAGGCAGGTACAGTGAGGTGATTTGAAGAAAAGAGACAGGGCTGTACCTGAATTAATACAGCCTAAAGGGCCCACTTAGATAGAAACCTTTCTTTCTTTTTTTTAAGTTTATGAGCACCTGAGCAACATAACTAGCATACTAAAGTGTAAGCATAATATATTTGTGTGTGTAGGAGTGTTTGTATGTCACAGAAACTTCAGTTAAATCTCTTGCATGTAAAGATGTGACAGCAGTTCAGAGCAGCTGCGCCGTTTGTCCCGGCTGTCAGAGGTTGATGCTTAGCTTTTTAACTCCGTCCAAAGATCAAATGTGGTCTAACCAGATACTTGTCACATGAGGCAATGGATCTGTCAGTCACGCACTGACACCTCAAGGATTACTGCCAGGCTCATTTTCTCTGTCCGATCACAGCTCAGAGTAAAGATTGCAACAGTAACTCTTCATTGGCAGTTATTGTAAGACATCAAAAAGAAGGAGATTTATCTCGTTGTAGAGAAAGGCAGATGCTGCAAATGCTTTGGGTTTAGGGTATGGCCTGCATCATAAATCCTTGATTTAGTTTATTAGAACTTTTGAATGATTCAATCTAATAATAATGTAATTATATTCACTTAGATTAATATTTGAACCTTTCTATATCTGTTTTCTTTGTCTTTATTTAAATAGATACTTTTTTTCGTCAAATGTAGTACTTCATAAATCTAAAGTCATGGTGCAGCTACACCAAATTTTATTCACAGTATTGCTTTTATTCTGACACCTCTTCAGTCTGAAATTTTCCACTCCTCTGTGCCCTTATTCTTCAGCTCAACTCCCTGTATCACTATGTCATTCATTTGCTTTGCTAACATTAAAGCAAGAAGAAATCCTAAAAGCCTTCTTTTTCTACCCTCCACTCTCCTCTGCTGTATTGCTCTCCCTTCTCTCAGCAGAGAACGGTTGACCTGTCAGTCTGCATTATCAGCACTGGGGAGGGCTGATAGAGAGTTAGGATGAAGTGGGATTAAAATATTAGCTTGCCTACAGAGAGTACAGGCTGTATAAAAAAAGGAGGAAAGGAAGAAAACTCAAAACAACAATAGGCAGTGGGAGAAGCAGGAGAATGAGTGGCCGAGGTCACTAGAGCCGGTGCTCATTGTCGATGGAAATGACATCAGACTTGTCGAACAGCAACCGAGCATGTTCTTCCAGCTTTGAGGCTTTAGACTTGGTAGAAAAGACTGGAATTACAATTACAGTGCAGACTTTCTGGTTTGAGAATAAGCGCGGACAATAGTAGTCATTAGAATGAGAAACACTAACGGACACAAGCAACAATGGACATACAATCAATTGACCTCATGATCGATACCTTTTGTGCCACGGATACACACTGGTCACTTTGACTGCGGCACTTCAGAAACTGACAGAGGCTATTATCCTGAGCTGCACACTGACAGCAGTGATTGGAGGAGGTAAGTGGCCACGCAGCCCTGCAATAACTGCATGCTGCATTGTAACTCTAGCGCAATAAACATCAATATAGTTCCATTCAGATTAAAGCGGTTTGCAGGGTGAAATGTTTTTCTCTGAGAATCAATCAAGTCTCCCAATTTGGTGTCAGCACTTCTGTGTCTTGCATTGGGAAACAAAACACGTTATTTAGCTGCGATAAATCAAAGGCTGCGATGGATGGTAAAGCCCTCGTGGTCAGGCACCAAGTGCTGTTATCTGACTGTTCTCACCCCCCTCTAGTCTGTGCAGCCTTTTGCTCAGCTTTAACCCCCCATTGCACCCACAAGTCAAGCTGACAGCTCTGTGTCTGTCTTCACCATGCTCACTTCCTGCTGTCACCAAGGCAACATCTTGTCTTTTGGAGCGCCGCAGTACCTTTGCCTAGCGAGCAGTCTGGTGTGCCAAAGTCCATCAGGCTGGATATTTCTGTTGGGTAGCACATGTCTGTCACCACTGTCTTCTGCCTGTGACGCATGGATGGATCTGTAGGAGAAAGAGATGAAGTTAGATTTTACTGAAATGGATCAATCAAAAAAAAAAAAGAAGAGCTGTATGGCTCTTGTTCTGGAGCGCGCACACACACACAGAGCAGAGCAGGCATCAAAGCACAAATGTGAGGAGCTGGGGTCGAGGTGGGTTGCAAAGTGGCTTGCCAAACACATGTAAGTATTTTAAAGAAACTCAAATACCGCCTCTTTTATGAAATTTGATATTGGAAAGTTATAGTACTTTACCATGCAGCTGCTGATAATTTGCTGTTATCATCCCAACTGCTGGGATTGTGTTAAGCTCAAATTTTGGACATTTTCATTTTTCACGTGCAAAACTTTATCCTACACAGTTAAGCACATTTACACCAACAGCCAATCTAGAAATAACAATTAACCTAACATGCATGTCTTTGTTCTGTGGGAGGAAGCCTGCAGGAAACCTACACAGTCAGAGGAGAACAAATTCCATAGAAAAAAGGTCCAGAGATTAGGAAATTTAAACCCTTTCTTGATGTGGGATGTCAAAGCTAACCAACGCACCTCCATGCCGCCCATGGCGTTTTTAGTCAGCAAAACTCTCTGCTGTAAAATGTTGATGTAACGCTGTGTGACTGCCTGTTAAATCAGTGAATGCAATCTGACGTCTGAATTTTACACATGTAAAAAATATGAGTCTCTCTCTTACAGATCACTGCAGTTGTGATCCACAAAGCAATTACACCACAGGATGAGTATCAGTAATGATGCATGGTTGTTGAATTAATACTAAAATTCCACCCCCTGCCTATCTAAGTAAGGCCAGGAGACACTGTGCCTGTGCAATGATCTTTTGTGCTCCATACAGTGATAAAAGGTTAATGGAACTGCTCAAGGAGGACTCCTGTGAATTGCAGTGAAAGAGACCCATCTGCTCATCATTCCCCCCCTTTTCAAAGAAAAATGGTTTGAGGTAGCACATGTTTGTTTTTAAGTCATCAGAATTCTCCAGTTCACTGCCTTTCTCCCAGCTTCTTCTTCCTTTTTTTTCCTGGTCCACCTCTGGTGTCTAAAGCATGAAATGCCATAAAAAATGACAATGATTATGGGAGTCAGCAATATCCTCACTGTACCAGGGAGTGATTAAGTAGAGCATGATTTTTTTCTAAAGTGGGCTTATGATCCCAAGGTCAGTTTAATATCTTTAAACCTGCTTACCTTATACATTCTATGGGGCTGTGAATATAGGTTCTCCTCTCAGGTACAGAGACATACAAATGCATTTTCTAAATTTCGACATTTTCCTTCAGTACTGCAATAACTGTCTACCCTCAGGTGCCTTCTACAGTAGAACCACATGCACATCCACTCTTCTTCAATAATGATCTCACTCTTTCCCTCCTAATCTGCATATTTTGACAGTTTTAATTTCACAACCCTATGGTATTTATCTGCATTACCGACCTTCCCCTCCTTTCTCCCCCTCCTCCATCCCCCTGACCCGTCAATAACAGTTTAGGTGTTGTTAAGCTGACCTTTTCTTTGATTTTTAATATGGAGATTGGAGAGCAGGCGGGCTCATGCTCGACCGCTCTTACCACAAACAATAATGAGAGGGATAGATAGAGGGAAAAGATGAAGCTGCTGGCGATGAGACAAATACATAATCTATCCCCATACTTATTTAAGGGTGTTGGCTCTCTGTACTCTTTAAAAAAGATGTCAATACCTCTGCTGGAGCCATAGTATCTCCCTAATTTATTATCATTAACTGTTACGCAGTATTTAAATATCTGCCTTCTCCATGTGTATGTTTCATTTTTTGGATATTTGTGTTGGTACTTTATTATATTTTCTGAGCTTTTTACTGATTTAAGTGGCCACCAATTCCATAGGGGCTTTGGTTAGGTACAGTTCATTGTAATTCAGGGGAACACACCCTGTCATGGCCCAAATGAGCACCACAGAGAGCGATTATGAAATCACTTCATTTCGGCCTGGCTGGACCTCAGCTGTGAGAGGTTAAAGGCTATGGAAATTAAAGGGTCCAGCTGCACAGGTCCACCTGTAACCTGGCTGCCCAAGCCAAGGCCACAAGGGACAGTCTGTGCTGCCCTTTGTGATCTCGGCCAATTATGTCTTATAAAGTTAATGTTTTTGTCACTCACATCTTTCAGTTAAATGTGATGATACCATCTTGTCATTAGGCCCAATGTTACTATTACAAAGGTAGAGTATTTTAATAACATTTAAACTAAAGAAAAACATGTTTTTGTTGCTTCAAAACCTGTGAGAAAGAGAGAGTACTGTTTTGTTGTTGTTTGTTATTTTTGGACTGGGAGCTAAGCTTCTCTCTCTGGTCGACTGAATATACTGACATTTTTTACACCGATGAATGGACTGCAAACATCACTGCATATTTAAAATATAGATTCCCTGATTTTAAACACTGCACATCTGATCTAATCTAACTACGCGTCCACTAGAATTACAGTCAACACTCTACTGAAGTTACACGTAGTCTCCAAACTTCACAAATCAACAAAAATATTGGGTTGCTGTCAAAGGAAGAGCACAGGCTGTGCTCATGACGTGCCTTCCAGGACCTTGAAAATGAAGCAGCTAAGAGGAATTTATCCATTCATTCACTACTTATGTTGATCAGGGTCGCAAGGGAAATGGAGCCTGTCCCAGCTGCAAGAGGCAAGGCACTCCCTGGACAGGTGACCAGTCTGTCGCAGGGCTAGCACAGAGAGAGAGAGAGAGAGAGAGAGAAAGACAACCCTTGGCACTCAAATTCACACCTATGGGCTAATTTAGGATCATCAACACCAGCCCACACTCCTTCTTCTACTGTGAGGCAACAGTACTAACCACCATGTTGGCAAAAAGATTCAATATTAATCACTATTTTCTCTTTATTATTGTAGGGCCTTTACCTTACACTATAAATTGCCTTGAGGGGGCTGCTGTCGTGATTTGGTGCTAAATAAATAAAATTGAATTGAATTATTAAATGGATTTTTCAGAAATGTGGTCTTTCCTTCCTGTGACAGGACAAACAGATGTCACGCAGCTGTGTAGTGGGCCATTGTAAGACATTAAGAGTATTTTGACTATAGACACTATAACTGTTTTGCTCCCAACTGACAGAGTGAGCCACCACTTTTGACAGAGTGATCTATGTGTTTTTAAAACACTTTTATTCCTGTGGCAGTTTGCTGTTGCAAAAGAGGTTTAAATTGTGAGATTGAGGATCGTCGAGATACATTTTTAAGAAGCCAGTTTTTCATAAATGTGTTTTGCCGGTGTTGCAGGCGCGCTGATGAAAGCTGAGTGACAGCACGGCATTACACAAATGTGGTTCAAAAAACATTTTGATTGGTTATATGCAAACAACGTCTCTTTCTACTGAGATGAATTGTTAAGGGCACACCTATATATATGTATATATATATATATATATATATATATATGTATATATATGTATATATGTATATATGTATATATATATATGTATATATGTATATATGTATATATATATATATATATATATATATATGTATATATATATATATATATATATATATATATATATATATATATATATATATATATATGAAATGCAAATTGTTTTCTTTTATGCATTATTTACCTTCTATTAGAAAGCATCCACAAAGCAAACCCATAATACTCCAGCAGAAAATTTGCATTTTTATTTCCCATTAAGTCAAAAGTTATATTGAATTCTTTAAAAATGTAAGAGCCTTCTTTGCAGCGGGGGAAGCACAGCATTACAATGGACTCAGGAACAGCTAATTATTAATGAGAATATGAGGCGGTGAGTTTGAGAGTCAGAGGAGCTATTCAAACATGTGACCCAACTTTCCCTCTTAGTGAACACTCAGCTTTTGGAGCCATAATGGCATTAACAGTACATGATAGAAAGAGTCGACGCTCAGCAGGAGCCAGCGTAGGTACTGAAGCAGAATGAGAAGACAACTACCATCAGTTTCGAGAGAGCCCGCCTTCAGCTAACCTTTAATTATTCTGGCAGTCACTCGATCATGTGGCTGATGCATTTATTCCTGTATCAATCAGTGCACCGGAAAGGAAATAAGAGCTATTAGCATGTAGCTACTGTGGAATACCAACACCCTAAAATACTGTCCTGCTGAGTTCAGACACACAGATCTGTTTTATTATTGCCGGTGACTGACACAAACATGTACGGGCACCACTTGCAGTAATTTATAATGAGCGGAAACACAAGCTGTTGATTGTGTGCAAAGTGGGGCAGAGTTTAAGAGGTGAGTGACTGATCAGTCGCTCATAGAGAACAGAAGCTCATTGTAATGTTTACTGTTTTCACACATTCTCCCTGAAAGGCTTTGTGGTCTTTGTTAAGGCAGATGAGTTGCAATCTTAAACAGAGGTTGTCGTGCAGTTTAAATTACAATAATTCAATGCCTCTTTATACATAGTGAGGGGATTTTTTTTGTTTTGAGCTGCTCATTTTTACTCTGCACATGTACTCTACTCTTTATAAAAAGAAAGTATTATGAAAATCCTTTTTATGTTAAGTAACGCTAGAGCAGAACAAAAATATTCAGGAGATATGAGATTACATGTTTTATGTGCAAAATGAATCAGTAATACAACATACAAGTACTGACAATTAGAGCAAAATTACCTATAGTAATGAACTAGTATCTAGTATTCTTATTTTATCCACACTTGTCACATTTGAAAGGCTATCCAAACCTACATAACCCTATGTGAAAATGTGAAAATCCTCCCTAAACCTCATAGCATGTTGTGCCGCCCTTGGCACCAAAAATTGTAATGAGTGTTTCTGAGAAATGGCAATGAGTCTTTCTCATAAGAGTGGAGGAATTTTGGCTCCCTCTTCTTTGTAGAATTGTTCTTATTCAGCCACATTAAAGGGTTTTTCAGCATGAACAGCCTGTTTAAGGTCACACCAAAGCATCTCAATCTGATTTGAGTCCGGCTTTTGACTTAGACCCACCAAAATCTTAATTTTCTTTTCTTTTTTGTAGCCATTCAGTGGTGAACTTGTCATGCTGCATAACCCAAGTGAGTTTGAGCTTTGTAACCCTGAAAAAACTGATAGATAGACTTTATTTCTCTGCTATTTTTGTGTCGTTCTGTTGCTTTTTGGACATTTTAGCCTGCTTCACTTTGTCAGACAGGTTCTGTTTAAGTGATTCAGCAGGACTGACAGTAATCAGGCGTGGGTGTGGCTAGAAAAATTAAACCCAGCTTTCCAAAATAATGTGCTTAATCACATTTAATTCATGATTTCACAAGGGGACAGGTACTTTTTCACATAGGGCCAAGTAGGTTTGGGTAGATTTTTTCCCCTAATTTTGTATGTACTTTGTGATCTGAAATATTTAACTGTGACACAAATGCTGTTTTCTATAGATGTGGTGACAATATTGTTATCAATAACATATTTTGGCCACAATAATTTAGCAAGAATCTGATATAGAATCTGTAACACAATGTGAAGAACCTCAAGCAGTATTTAAATGAAAATTCACCAACATGCAGACTTTGAATACATTAGCAAAGCTGAATGAAATGAAGCCTTTTGGATTTCTAACCTCTGGCATCGTACCGAGCCAGAAAACCCCCGCCTGGTTACATAAGACAACAGGATTGAAGTCGGTTGAGATATTTAGTGTTTGAATATTTCACAAGGGAGACTGGTCATCCCTCACCTCAGTGCTCACGGGTCCCTACTGGTATCATCAGGCACAGACACACAGAGTGCTTCCAAATCCCAGTGTACAGAACACTGAAGTGACACTCCCACAGCACCGTGCACCTCCACTGTTAGGTATCATTAACAGCCTCTGACACAGATAGCAGTGAGAAATTGAAAATAAATCACTTTTATGATGGAACCAAATGAAATAAGGAAATGACTGAAAAAATACTCAAAAAAACAAAACAAGAGAAGAGTGAAGAGTTCATAAACTCAGGCTGTAAACATGTCAAATAGTTATATGACAACACTGAAATTCTTCCAGGAAAAGTTGACTTAGTATTCAACACAGTCGTCGCCTTATAAGAAAAGCAACTGAAAGATTTCTCTGGGGATTAAAACTGAAACTGCATGCTATATACTGAAGGTTGAGCTGTCACATCTCTATTATACAACCCCAACATGTAGCCAAACCACTGAAGCAAAATGCCATTCCTCTAATGTTTTTTTCTTTGCCTGGAGCTGAAAACTTACTGTCTATTAATCTGTGTTTATAATAATCCGTGACACAGTGAATCAATACTCCTGGCACTCAAATAACAGAGGCCTGAAAGGCTGCTCCAAGGCTGCTGTGATCCATAGCCTCTGGATGCTGTCTGTGAGTTGCCATTAAGCCTGCAACAGCAGCCTGCCCTGAGGAAACATGGGCGAAAAAGCCCCTTCAGGGACACATCAATTACATCAATGAGGAGAAATTGCCTGGGGAAGATGAGCGTCCAGGGTTACCGGTGTTATGAGCGGTGTTGCTCATCTTAGACGTCTGCAGGTTTGTTGCGTTTTGCTCACTCTAATGATGTCTGTGTGCAAGGACAGAGTCAAGAAAGGTGTGCTGTCTCCAAAATTTCAGAAACCCCTTTCACTAACGTTGAACTGGAACTCCTTTTTTCAGCGCAGGGATTGACAGGGAGATTTATTCCACAATATAACACACAAATGTTTCCATACCATTGAGAAATTGTTGCTACCCCTTTAAAATCTCAGCATGTAGCAGCCCATCGTGGCTAATGCTGCACATCATTGCAGTTTTATAGCGGTTGTACATTTTTGCATCATTGTGATAAAGTTTAATGATCTGTTGGTTACAGTATTTAAATCACTGTGGCAGATAAAACATCTGAACATTTCCATCTGCTTATTTTATCTAGTATATGAGACTGTAAAAAAATACAGCCACTTTTCTCTGAAGTAGTGAACAAATGATTCGTAATCCATATTTGATATCTTAATAAAGGAATCCCTCTTAGGATAAGAAAAAGAGACCTTCACCTATTTTCCAAAAAAGTACCTGCAGCCAGAAAAAAACCCACTGAAATCATAAATCCTTTTCTGAGCCTTTTCTCCTCTCCGACTGTATTTTGTAGGGTTGTTTACTCTAATTTCCTGTAGTCCTAACAACTCATTGCCATCAAAATAAGAAATGTGTGCACTCCACAATGAGGGCTTAAGCAGAGTCGACAAAGACATATGAATGAGCTTCTTTTGAATTACCAATACAGTACCAAATGCCACACCTGCTCACAACAATATCAGCATTTCAGTGCTCAACCCGGTGATTAAAATGAGCTGTGCTGTTATGTCGAAACCAAAACAGCTGAAGGGCTCAGGAGAACGGAAAGCACCTCAGTTCATTATTCATGACAGTACCATCAGGAAAACAAGGTTATGGGATGATACCTAACCTTGGAGTCACTATGGGATGATTTACAGTAGTTGTGCATCATTCAGTAGTAACGCTGGCTGAATAATCACCGCGGAGCTGACCTGCCAAACTGGAATAGCGGGAGACTAGAGCTTAATGACAAGCAGTGACAAAAAAGAAATAAATAAATAAATCCCATCATCCTTCATGATAGCTATAGATGAAGGCATAGGATGGATAGATGACAGTCCATCAAACATTTGTAATAATACTGCAGTATTATTGTGGTGCAGCCAGTGAAAAATGAGGAATTCATTATGGTGTAGATAATGAAAGTGATGTGAACCCATAAACACTCAGTAGAATAGTGTTTAATCCATGACAGACTTTCTGAAGAGGAGGATCCAGCGCTTAAGGTTCAGTTGGATTAGTCAGGATCTGACATGGGTCTATCCTCTGTGACCACAAACAAGATCAAACTCTGAATTCCAGGGTTTTCCCCACAGTACAGCTGAATAAATGAGATGAATTCTCATCTAAATAAAAACATTAATATCCTTTGGACACAACAGACGAACGGAAGAACACAATGACACATGCAAGAATTTCCTCTCATGCAAACATGCTCAGAATCACATGTGAGCTTGTACACACACCCACACACACACACACACACACACACACACACTGTATAGCTCATCTGACTCTTTGGGCCACAGCTGGCCATTGCAGGGCATCATCCGCCCTGCCATAACCCAAAGGCTTTGCCGGACTAGGAAAGCTAGATGAGGACGGATTTAAAGTGAAGATTAAGCAGGAAAATCTGCCTGGAAGAAATCCAACGCTGACACAACTTAAAAAAAATAAAAAAAAAATTCCTCCCATTCCTTGTGCCAATGCCTTCTGATCGTGGCAGCTGGCCAGGATTGGCTTGGGAACATTTGGAAAATATGAGACTTATTTTACTTCCCTCTCCCCATAGGCTTAAGCTTGAGTAAAAAAAACAAATCTCATATGTAATCTTGCCACACTACCTATCCCAGCTCCTACAGGAATGAGAAAGAAGAAAGGCTACCATCAAAATATTCATATATTTTTTAAGTAAACAGGTTATTTTTCCATACTGGTCAATCCAACCAAAGGCTAAACTATCAAAACCTCTGCTTGTAAGTTATAGATGAGTTTGTGAAAAAAAATGAAAACCAAAACGAACAAATGAATCAAAAAGATGAGAAAAGGTGACAGATTGAAGGGCTTTGCTGCAAGACCAGAGCATCTTCTGCAGAGGAAACCACTGCAGCTCTTCAGTCTATTCAGTCTGAATAATACAACACAGTAGCATAGCACTTGGAGGCTGTGTTTGGTGTGAAACACAGAGAGATTTTGTATTAAGAGTTGCTACAGTATAATAGCTCTAGTAGTATGTGATGCATAGTACTGACCAAAAGAAGCACAGGCTAAAGTTGTGAATAATACAACTGAGACTGCAATGTTCACTGGGCCCAGACAAGCTGAGTACTGATGCAAGGATGGAGATCACCCACAGTGAAACAGAACACTGTAGCCAACCAGTCAATGAAGAAAGTCCACAAAGAGAATTGAATATATCCTCCAACATACAACAACTCAGCTAACCCCAGTTTAAACCAAGCAGCTGCAGCTATGCTGGGGCAAAAATAAAAGTCATATCTGATGGCAACATGTTTTATTGATTAAAAAAAAAAAAAATGTTATTGTGATGCGAAATATCTTGCTCTTGTTATAAACAAAGCTTGCCTGCTACAGTTGCCATGCCTGTCTATTATAGTTGCTAATTGCACGAGAAAAGCGGAGAGAACACAAACCATGCTGTGCTCCTGGCACCAAGCATAATATGAAAAAAGCCCAGCAAGCCACAAGTGTTTTTTTTTTTTTGCTATCTTGGAACCAACAACAAAGTCTAGAGCTATTAGTCAAACTGTGCTCTCTTGCTGTAATGATCCTCAAATCGGCAAGCACACAATGATTCTGGGAACCTGACAGATGAGAAAAACAAGCATTTATGACAACGACATTTACCAGCAGGTCTTTTGTCTTTGGGTCTTTTTTGGGGATAGAAGTTATTGTAGATTCTCAAGACTCTTGAGATGAATGTGTGCTATTAAATTGACTTTACTTAAAGGAAATTTTACAAATCTGTCTTGCAGTGATACACGGGTGCCCATTTGGAGACCAAAAAAGGTATTGTTTGCTGTAATAATTTCTCTTGCTAAATATTAAGATAGCACCCAAAACTTTATCTGAAGCAAACTCAAGGCTGTATCAGTTTTTAAAAAACATGCTTATATCCTCGGAGGTCAAAATGTTTTTGTACAAAATATCCTCTTTGTGCCTTTCTCTGTAGTAGTGAAAGAGCTATAACAAACATGCACTTACAGGTACACCTCGACAGTACTGGGTTGGCCCCCTTTTTACCTTGGTGTAGATTCATAAAGGTGCTCAAAAAATATCTCAGAGATTTTGACCCTTATTGATATGATAGCATCACACAAATGCTGCAGTTTTTGATGTGAATCTTTCATTTCACATCCCAAAGGTGCTCTGCTGGATTGAAATTTGGTGGATGTGGAGAAGGGTTTTTTTTTTAAACATGGTGCTTAATTGTGCTGGGAGCAGCAATCAGAAGATGGGTACACTGTTATCATAAAGGGATGGATATGTTCCTGAAAATACTCAGCTAGGCTGTGGTGTTTAAAGGCTGCTCGGTTGGTACTGTGTAGCCCAAAGTGTGCCAGAAATAATATAAATTATCCCCCTCAACATTACACCACCACTGCTACCAACAGCCTACAAGGCTAAATCACCTTTCTTCTCCATTCTGATGTTTGGTTTGAGCTTCAGCAGGTCCTCTTGGCCAGGTCTACATGCCTAAATGCAAAGATTTGCTTCCATGTGACTGACTAATCAGACATTTGTATTAATGAGCAGCTGAATGTGAATCCCTGAGAATCGGGCTGATGAGCCTATGGTCTACTTTTTTTAAAAACAGACCCAAAAAAACTGTAAGTAGTATCCTAGAAGAAACTTAAATGATTAACACAGGAGCCCTTCACATTAATTCATTTGAACCATACTGATATCTAAAAAAGGGACGCATGAGTGTGAGAAACAGAAATAGAAAAGTCACTCTATTATTGTTGGTGGATGAAATACTGCATATTATACAGCATTACATCCCTCTGGTGTGGTGATGGATTACACAGTGTACTGGCAAGTTTTACTGTAATGGTGAAACATTCAGCAAATGAAAAATGACCCAGTAAGCTATCCACACCATGACTTCTACTCACAGCTAGTGTTAAAATGGATGCTAAAGTCTTTAAGGTCATTGCCTTCTTCTTGCAGTGCCTTACAGTTCAATAAGAGCCTGAATCAGCTTTTTGCTCAGCAGTATGCAGCGCTCAGAATGAGTAATGTCTCAGCACAGGCCCAATCTAAAGAAGGGAACTGACCACTTTCTTACGCCCTTTCCTACAACATCAAAGAACAGCAAAGAGTTCCTGTATAGCAAAGTATCCACACTCTATCCTCTCCTCTCTGTCAGTGCAGCAGCCCCCATGAGACTATAATTAGCTGAATGGCAGTAGAAGAGCTAATTAGCATCCCAGCTAAGTTTTACAACTTAACCACAAAGCTTCAAGCACAAGTCACACACACACACACCACAAACCGGGTGTCTCTTCCTGGCACAGTGCATGTCTACCAATTACTGAAGATTTCCATACCTGCAGCTACAGTGTAAACACTTGCTAATTAATAAAGGTGACCTCCACAGTCAGGGTTGTAGAGATTTGTTTTTGTTTTTGTTTTTTTTTGATGAAATAATGTTCTCCTTTTCTATGTAAACATATTCTATTTCAGGTAGTTAAATAAGTCAGACATCTTCCTTTTATGAAAGTACCTTATATTCAAAAATATTTTGTGGAACACACAAAATGAATATATGCATGGTTACTTTTACAATTATTTCTGCTAACAGCCAAAGGCTGAATATTAGACATAAATGATCAGTGAGGGAAGAAATTATACTGAAATCTGTTTTGTGTTTTACGTTACTCTATTTACTTAAAAATAACTCATGAGCAGTGAGTTATGTGACATTTAACTGCACTTCAGATTTCTTTTTGCGTCCTTATCTGCACTTTGGCTAATGAACAACTACATTTTCAAGATATCACAATGATAAATGACACAGGTTGATGACATTCCTCTGATCCCATTTTTTAAAATATCTGTATTGTAGCATCACAAATCACCACAGGTTATTTGCACAAGTTGACATGCCTCATAAGACCACGTCAGTCATTGTGACATTCAGTCATGTGGAAAAAGAAAGCTCCCCAGAACTTTATGCAGTCTTGAGAAAAACTAAAAACACTCCATGATTCAGTAGATTGTAAAATCACCTTAAGCAGAAGTAACTTGAAGTAATTGTTTTCTGAATAATTTTATTAGACTATCACATAATTATTTTGGCGGACTCTTCTTTATATTGTTGCTTCAGTTCGTTGCGGCATTATTTATACACAGCTCTCTTAAGGTGCCACCACAGCATTTCAGTCAGGTTAGGGTCTGGACTTTGACTGGACCATTGTGGCTCCTTGATTCTTTTTGTGTTGAGTGATTCTGTTGTAGATTTGTTGCTGTGCTTGGGATCATTGTCCTGTTGCACGACCCAATTTCAGCCCAGCTTTAGCTGCCAAACCGATGGCCTTACATTGACGAGAATACTTTGGTATAAAGAAGAGTTCGTGGTTGACTCAGTGACTGCAAAGTGTCCTGCAGCTCCAAAACGAGCCCAAATCATCACCCCTCCACCGTGCTTCACGGTTGGTATGAGGTGTTTGTGCTGATAAGCTGTGTTTGGTTTTCAACAAACACAGTGCTATGCATCACAGCCAGATCTCTTCCCTTTGGTCTCAAAGGACATTGTTCCAAAAGTCTTGTAATTTATTAAGATTCAGATTTGCTGTGCTGTTTTGTTTTTTCTGCGAACACGTCCAATCGAGCTGTACTTGTTCAGTCTTTTTCTAACTGTACTGTCATGAACTTTAACAGCCTGTAGAGTCTGACATGTAGGCTCTTGGGTTTTTGGAGTTTCTCTGATTTATTGCACGCTCTAGCCTTGAGGCAAATTTGCTGGAATGTCCACTCCTGGAAAGATTGACATCTGTCTCAAATGTTTTCCACTAGTGAATAATTTTTCTCAGTGTAGAATAATGAACTTCAGATTGTTTGGAAGTGGCCTTATGACCCTCCCCAGATTAATGGGCAGCAGCAACCATTTCTCTAAGAGCATTGATGATGTCTTTCTTACTTGGCATTACGTTAACATACACCTGAATGCTCCAGACCAACAAACTGTCAAAATGTCTACGTTTATAGAACTGCTGACACTTCTAATGCTAATCAAATCAAGAGGATTTGATTAGCAGCACATGGCTGTTATTTGGCCTCTTAATCACTAAGCAGTTAAGCATGCTCTTGATTGTGAATGCTTTTTCACATGACTGTACAATAAATGTACACATTTACTTCTGCATTGCAGTGTGTTTATTAACAACCACTACAGGGGTAACGTAAGTAGTTATTGAGTATTAATTGCTGCAGTATTGCTAAATGTTTACTTTCATTCCAGAAGTAAACATTTAGCATGATAAAAGTGTAATATTTACCAGTCTGAATGATATAGTTTGCTGTACTTTAGCTTTAGCACTTGTTAGATCCATGATTTTCATCCTAATCATTTTAATTTTCTTGTATAACAGCAAGAAAACATGTAACACTTTTATAGACACATCTCTGTTTACCTTCTTTTTAATTAACCAGCTAGAAAAGCCTGAGAGTCTACGATCCTACTGTACTAGCAGTATAGTTCTTGAATATCTTATAACCTTTAAAGCCCTCGATTCAGAGTTAATGAAAAAATGCAGACAAAGGCCATCCATTAATGAATGCTGTAGATAGTTCCTTTTCCCCCACATAAACACTTCTGAGTAAATATGAAGGAACTTTGTGTCTGATGGTTTTTGCCAGAACATCAGAATGAAACCCGAATTTCATGTTAGCCAATATATTTTGCCGAGAACAGCGCAGAAACAGAAATCGCATTAAGAAGTGGGTTTCACCTTCAGCAGTGGAATGCAGTGAGTAAAGCATTTTAGAGAGATATTATAAGCCAGTGGTGAAAGATGAACATGTGAAGAAATAATCCAATGTGAAACTTTTATGTCCAATTGAAAGAATACTTCTTTCTTTCTTTCTTTCTTTCTTTTTTTTATTAAACTATGTCTCAGTGGAGGATGACACAACCTGGGACAACAGGCTGATGCAAGCTGGTGCTGAAAATTTCATTCTCAAAGATCAGATAAATCCGTCTTTGGGGGTAAAAATCTGCACCGAATTTCATTGTCTAATGTTTCACTGTGAAACTCAAGCTTAAAGACGGTGCTCTTTTTGTTTGCCTGCACTGCTCCTGCAGACTGTAATGACAATTACTGATAAGAACCAAAGCAAGTAGGCACCTCTATCACCATCCTGTGAAGGAAGCTGACCTTTACTGTGATACTGCATTTTGAAAGTGCAGACAATAGTCCACTGGCTTAGAGGTACACTGAGTGATTGATGTCACCTCATTAGCTACAGGAGTTTAAACTGCTGAGAGCAACACTGGCTCTCTTTCTCCTTATGTGCATGCCTCTCCTGCCTTTCATGCTATGTGTCGCCACCAGCTCTGCAATTGTTCAGTCAGTCCAGCAGCCTCCCCGCTCCTTCACTGCCCTCTCTTCTTGCATCCTCCTTCATCAATCAGCCTCTCTTCCAAGTTTTAAAACCCCCAAATCCCTCAACTCATCTACTTCTTTCTCTCCTAGGATTTTTGTCCTCATGATTATTAAGATTCCTTTACTGTCTCTGTATTGTAACTCCTGCAGTGAAAAATTCTCTCCCTCTCTCAGCCTGTCACTTTTCCCCCCTTTGCCTTTAATGCCCCTCCACCCTCTCCTCCCTCTGTTTGGTTCTGCGTCAGTGATCACCATTCGTTCGATCCACTGAGGCTTTCTCCCCAGGAGAGTAACTGCAGTAATAAGAGCAGAGAGGTTCTAAGATGCATATTGCTGGCGCCCTGCAGGGCAGACGGCAAGAGAAGAAGCCATAAAGTGAGGAACATACAAACATAGTCAAACTGGAAAAGCAAAAAGAGAAGGAACGGACTGAACTTTTAAAAAGAGAGATTATTCATTCATTTGTTTTTCACAAGTCATTATGATGCCTGCAACTGAGATCACTGTAGTGTAACATGATGGTAAAATTGTAATCTGAACTACTGAAACAATAGTTTTATGTTCCTGCGTCTCCCCAGGGCACTGCACTCTCAAGGGACTGAGTAAGGTTGACTGGAGATCTTCATTAGTTTCCTCTTCCTCCTAATTAACAGTCAGCTCAGATTCTTACAGCACCATTTTGCTTCCTATTTGCACAGTATTTCTGGAGGCAGGTCCTCAAGACTCTTCTGAGCACCTGGCCAACTTTATGCAATAATCTTCTTTCACTTCAAATAGCCAAAGATAGCTTATATTTCAAAACCTGAGAACAATTTACCATGAAACTGTGCGAAATTTGTCTGAGGGAAAGTACTCTTAGTCGTGTGGAGGGGAAGATTAGTTTAGAATTCACAGACAGGAAAATGTGTCTGAAATGCCTAAAGGAAACTGAAAAAAAATATGAAATTAATTTTATGGGCCATTATTTCTGTTGGTTATGAATGCGCTTTATCCAAAATTATGAGTATTCCCAGATTCAGTTCAGCTCAGTTAAATACACGACTGTCACCCGGGAGGTTTGGATCAGCATATTTTACTGAAAAGAAATGTTTCCGTTCTATTCTTGGACTTTATTAGAGTTTCTTTGATTGATCCGCCATTCAAATTCATTATGATTTGTCTTGTATCAGCCCTTTGTGCCGTCCCTTAGTTCATCCAGCTCTCCCTTTAAGGCCATCACCCTTTAATTCTGCTTCATTTTGATTGGCCGCCCCTTAAGCTCCTTTTCCATTAGTACCTACTCTGATCGACTCAGCACAGTTCGCCACGGTTTTCTGGGTTTTCCATTAGGTCATAGTACCGGGTACTAGATACTTTTTTTAGTACCTGCTCACCCGGGGTTCCAAGCAATCTGAGCAGGTACTAAAATGTGATGTCGTCAGACTGCATGCCACTGATTGGCTGTTCAGTAGCATCACTTGATGAGTCATGAAAGCGTGTCGTTCACGAAAATTAAAACTGACATTTTTGAAACCCGGCAATGAGGGAAATGGCTACAAAAAACAACGCCTTATTTCCCAAATTTGACAAAAAGCCACAGACTGAGTAGCAGGTATATTCTTGCTTCGATGTCCACTTTTTTGTAGAGTTTGTGTCACATATTAATGATGTTGTGGGAAGCTCAGACACATTGCTACAACGACAACCACGCCAGTTAGATAGTACTGGGTTGCAATGGAAAATAAGTTGATCCGAGTCGAGTCGTGGCAATCCGCGGTGTCTTGATCCGAGTAAGTACTAATGATACTAACGGAAAAGGGGCTTAGACAAAAGGTTGAAACAGCTGGCAATAAGGCTGCTGGCTTCACAGCCAGAGCTGCGTGCCTGAGACGGCCATATTAAGGATATTTGTTCTCACTGATATACAAATCCAAGGCTATGACACATGAATGGGTATTTTTTTAAACCAGGATCTTTTTTTTTTGTTGTTGTTTTAATCCACATGTAAACACACAAGTGGAGTGAAAATCTTCACCCCCGAAGGAATTTTTCAAAAGCTTTTCAGTGACCTAAAATGTTGTTTTTCATGTGGATGAAAGGCCAAAACGGATAGAAAAAAACCCACAATTTTCCAAAATATCCATGCATATGTGGATAGAACCCAATAGTAGGAATAACAAGCCATCTGAAACTGGATCTTAGAAACAGTCTGAAACCTTAACCTTTGGCTCACACAGAGAATAATACATACACTAACCTGATAGTGTAGTTTGTTAGGAAACAACCAAGATAAGAGAAAGTATAGCTTTTTTAAAACGATGCTATTCCAAGCTACGTATGATGCTCTTTATGTCAAATATAACTGAATAAACTCCGTGAATGAATGTCTAAGAAAACAGGGACACTGAATAATAGATGCCGACTGATAAGTAGAGTTTGGAAGGGAAGACACCAAATGATTGAAGTACTCTGAGTGAAAAACATTTTCTATTGCTGCATATTGCAGATATCCTCCACTCCACTTATACATTTTCCATTTTCTATAACACTCGTGTCGAGAAATATTTACATATATAGAAACTTTATGAATCACACGTGCGCAATGTCCAGCAGCAGGGTTTTCTGAAATGTTTTTTAGAGAGCAAAAAAACTACAATCTACTAAAATTTAATAACAATTTCTATTTAGTCTGAAGCCAAAAACAGTGTCATATTAATTCCAATCCCCACTGACTCCTGTACTAAAAATAACAGCTTTAGAGCCAGAAATAAACACACTTACAGCCTGATACAAATAAATATCTGACATATAATGCAGAGTGGACTGCTGTGCTGTGTGTTAATTGAACTAAAAGAAATAGTAGGTACCTGTACCTGTGTTATACACAAAGTCATTTATTGCACATTGCTAACCAAATTGGCTGCTTCCACTGCTAATGGCTCAATCACACTAGAGTAAAAATAGGTCTTAAATCTCCTTTTGACTAAGAAAAATCTGTGGTTACCTGGTGAGTGCACTGACCTATTGCAAACACTCAGATTCTGAGTGTGGAACAGCGCTAACCTGATTGCAAGGCAACTGCACAGTCTGCCTGCATAGTCTGGGTGGTGGATAGCAACCTCTGTCCAAACAACTGTGGTCCAGACAGAGTGGCAAGGTTTGAAAATAACTGCTATCCAATTTATGCAGTTGTGGTCCGAAGTTTACATAAACTTTCTTTCTTTCTTCTTTCTCAATCAGCACCGTTTCAGCCCATGGTGATGTAAAACTGGATAGTGACGCTGGTGTTCCACCAGTTTGCATGGCAGGCTTGAGCCTCTGTGGTTCCCAGGTTGTTCCTGAACATGTGAACCAGTTTCCTTTCATCTGATGGTGACAGTTTGGGTCTCCTTCCAGACCTTGGCAAAGTGCCGAACCAAATGAATAATTGTACTTATGTACAATTGTTTAAACTGAGAATCTGAGAATCTGCAGTTGTTTAAAAATGAAAAATTCCCAAATTACCAGGACTTTCATTCCCACAACTTTTGACCACAACTGTAAATGCACGCAGATTGCCAGCATGCTGCAATCCATCCTGCAGTCGCTACATCACTATTTATGGAGGAATTTCTGTTTCAGATCTATGTTACTCATTTTGGTCATGCCACTGTTACCCAAGCCACTGTTTTCACAGTATTAGTGAAGCATAACTTGCTGATAACTGACCAAAAACAACTGGCAGTTGTCAAATTCCTGCTTCGAGAGGCAATGGATAATGCTATAATGTCAACATCCATGGGTGAATTGTGATGCTTCTCAAATGCCAAACTACTCCTTAGCAGCATAACTTTTAAAAATTGAGTCTTGGCACAAGCTATTGAAACAAATATGCCATAATGCAGCTGAAGATAAGACTTGAAAGAAATAATATCTTTCAGTGGGTCCGATAAGCCTCTTTTGTCCACCAGCTGCTGCTGTTTTACAGTAGAGTAATAGGACAAAAAGAGATCATAAATATACTGCACCCATCTGTAAATGCATCTAAAACTAAAACAACAACAACAAATAAACAAGCAAACAACAAACAAACAAATAAATCTGAGTCTTTATTAACTTCCTCCAACACCTAAGTGCTCCAAAAATAACAAAGGGTCTGCAGTAACAATATCAGAGGGTCTCAAATTAACCATCTCTCATCTCCAAACCTGCTTCTGTCCTAGAAATGTCAGAGCAGCTGGCTGCTGCTGGATCAGCATGATGTGAGCTCAATAGGCTAATTTAATGCCCAAGAATGTCAGGAAATGGCAAAGCCACAAAACTCAAAACATACAGATCTAGGACAAAGCTGAAGATAATAGGCCAAAAAGCTGGTAAAAATAAAAAATAACTGATAGTGTAAAGTTTCGATGCTTTGTGGATGGAGTTCATCGTCATGAAGGAAAGGTCAGACAAAAGATGCACAAAACCATTAACCGAAGCACCAGCCAGCTACTCATTTACAGTGTTCACTGAGCAACACTATTATACACTATATAAACACTATTACAATTCACACTCATCGACTTCCTGTGTCAAGGTGTCCCTTGTGACACAGACTTAATTAATTTGAAATGTATTACCCAGTCATGTGCATTCGCCCATGTCCAACAATCACATACACACAGGAACTGTCCCTTAGAATAGAAGAGACGCCTTGAGTATCAGATGTCCACACATTGCTGATCACAAGGTTAAATGATAGCATGGTATGTGTATATCCATGCATATCTCCTTACAAGGCTGTAGAAACACCACCTCATGAATCAAAAGTTACTGCACTGCAGCTGCACGACACTCATGGAGGTCAGAGGTGGAACATGTTGAGCATTTCTGACCCTGGTGAGAAATGTGCGGTACCTCCATTTATCCCATCTCCGTGCAATTCCCACGGTATGCAGCTGGGCCGCAGCTTCTCCTCATTCCTCAATACATAGGAAAAATCCATAACTCTCCTTCTTCCTTCACTTTTTATCGTCTGATTTTTGCTGTTCCTGCAGCATCAGTTCACTGCTCTGAACATCATAGAAAAGGGATGGGACAGAGATTACCATAGGGATCAGTCTACGCCCTCCCATCATTTACATCCCCCTTCTACCCTCCCTGTTAACTATTATAAAGTACACCCTGCTCCCCCCTCAGATGGTCTTGCCCACCCCCTGCTGGTCTAACCCCACAGATCCTGCGCCACCAACAATCCCGCAGCGGCAGATGGGACATTCCTCTACAGGCCAAATACATTCATACTTTGCTGGCTTACAGCCTTTCTTAAGCCAGGACCTTCACTCTTCAGCAGTGTAATCAGACAGCTAAAGCAGACTGTATTAAAAAGCTAATACCTATAGTGACACAGGGACATATGCAAGGCACAAGACAGACTTGGTCTAATCCTTTGATTTCATCAGTATTAAAGCACAGCATTCAATCCACTCGGAACATACTGTGCTGCAGCAACAATGTCTCCACTTCCTCTAATACCAAGAACATGTTTGAAAATGAGACTCTTGTGGCATAACGGTCATGTCAACAGCCACTTCAGTATCTCATACCCATGCTGGAGAAATTGAACATTAACAAGCCATCTCCTCTGAGATAATCTGATGTGTATTGCAGCATGATTGCTCTTGTATTTGTGTTTTATTGCTTTTTTCTTTGCATTTTTTTCCTTGAACAAACTCCTACTTAGTTATAAATTTTAAAAAATTACAGTTTGAATGCTTCCATTTACATATTTACTTGAATTTAAACGCCATTCATCATTTTCAACTCTTCCCAAGGCATAAAATTTAAAAAACCTTCAGCTACAAAGTATTAAAATTTCACCAACAAAGAGAAATTGTAGATGACTCAATGCAGAGTTTACCTCAACAGCTTTTAGTATTCCATTCAGTTCAGTTCAAAACTTGTTTTCTACACTAGAAATCTGGACTATTTTCTTTCACACCCATCTCATGGATAACTTCCAACTCACTTTGATAAAATATAGATAAAAAGTGGATAGAGTCCATGCTTTCTCTCGCCTCGCTTGTCAGAGCATGAACAAAAAGCACATTTGGGCAATTTGCTCCCACATCATTACTCAAAGCTTGATATTGGGTGCTGATTAGCTCACTGGGTCGAGTAGGCAACCGATATACCATAATGTCACTGCAGAGGCCTGGGTTACAATCTGCCCTGAAGTTATTTACTGCAAATCTTCCTCTGTCCTAATACAATAAAAGCTAAAAGCCCCCAAAATATACTGTAAAAGTTACAGCCAACACTGGAGATGGCTGTAACTTGAGCCTGACTAATATAGATTTTTTAAGACTGAAACGATAACAATAATTTGTCTTTAAAAAGTAAAATATTTTATTATACTTGTCAAGACATAGTTTTCTTCCAGTTACACAAACTATATAAACAGATTTCCCTAACATTTGTTACCTGTAGTTATTTATTTAACTCTACTCAGATCAGCTGGTTGTTAGTGTGTTTGTGGTACTGCAGAGCGCCCCCTGCTGGGAAAACTATGCAACATCAACATTCATAACATAATCGAAGGGTGTTTCTCCTGTTCCTCCACTTTACTTTTAACATTTTTAATTATCAGTAATTACAACAGCTGACACCATTGAGAAGCTAATATCACTCCATGGATAAACTGATCAGGCTCCACTGGAAATTAGTCATGCATTTTTAGCTAACGTTGTGTACTGTTGGCACTGTAGGGTAGCATAAACATCCTTTGGATTAAAAAACAAAAAACAGACTGTTACGAGCAACTGAAAAAGTTCGATCATCTCTTGTTTTTTAAAGTTATGTTGCAATCCATTCAAACATGTCACATTACTACAGACTGTCATTTGAAACTGCTCCTTAGTGCTTACATCCAATTCAATTAATCTTTATTTATGTAACACCAAATCACAACAGCAGTCACCTCGAGGTGCTTTATATTGTAAAGGTAAAGATGCTATACAATAATACAGAGAAAATCCCAACAACAAGCCACTGGGGGAGGAAGCACAAACTTTTTCAGTATTTCCATTTTAACCATTATTTAATTTCTCTAAACAATTGCATTACATTTGCTACTTCTTGTCTGTATTATAAATTATGTGTTCGATCATATATAACAAAGAGATATTTAAACCTACATGTAGCTACCCATTGCTGAAACAGATGTGCTTTTCTGTTCCTGTTTTATTTGTTTAATATGTAACGCACGCCCTCTTTGCTGTAAATCAAGGATTCATTTTCTTTGAAAATTCATACCGAAGACAGAATTGCACAGTGACAGTGAGGTTGATAAGCAGCTAATCTAAACACTGTTGGTTTGGTTTGTCTGTAACTACTGCTTTATTCAAACAGCCACAGACGTTGCAATGATAATTTAAAAATGGAAAAAATAAAAGTTAACTATTGTAATTTGAAGTTTCGCTCCAGAATGTGACCACACTTTTAAAGGAATCAAACAGAGATTTCATGTTCATAAAAACACACTCAGCCAACCTTGCCTCCTAGGGTTTCTGTCAGCTACACGAGGAAAGACAGGAGCGTGTCTGGAGGAAAGTGACAATTAGTTCTCCCTCCACGGCTTGTCACCTGACAGTCTGCTCATTCACAGCCCGGTGGAAGAGCCTCTCCAGCTGCTCATTCAAACCAATTAAGGTCTGGAGGTGTATTACCACACAGTCATTACCTGTCTCTCACAGTGCTCTGCTGCTCTTCAGATTGCAGTTCACTGGTCTGTTGAAAGCCTCAAAGTTTTACCCCTTTATGTCATCTTGTCTGTTTCATAATCTCTGTTTGTCTCCCTCTCTTTCTCTCTCTCACAGCAAGAAAACAGTGACAGCAGCCCAAAATATTCTTCCATCAGCAGACCTATGTAGAATAGCATCTGTGCCTGTAATCAATTATAAATCAGTTTGGACATATGTTACAGCTTAAGCTATAGTCAGCACGTAGACAAGAAGAATTCAAGAGGAATATGCTCGTGAAACTCGTGAGAATTAGAAATTTGGAAATGGACGGCAGTGCCAAAAACAAAACAAAGCAATGCACTGACATCAAAACTTACATGAAATCACAACACTGACAAAATACTTGCTTCTCGACAACTTCCCTCTGTTGCTGGCACTGAACAATGAAACAAAGCACTCAGAAGTTGCAGTGCAAAGGGCTGAAGTCTTGTCACAGACATTACATGTGTTTATACGGACTTGCTTTTTCTGTCCAAACAGTTTATTCATGTGAGATGGATGACATATTTGGAACAACCCAAATTCCCACGTTCCCTCTTGCAAAACATTGCGCAAGCCATCTAACCATAAACCTTTAAGAAAGGAGCGGTAATTTTGAAGTGCATTTTGACTCAGCTCTGGGATGGTTGGAATTCCCCATATGACATTAACAGTGCTGGGAAACAGAAAGAGACTATTTCACCACAACAGCTTCAGGCAGCAGAAACTATTTTCACAAGAACACCTTATGATCATTTCCGTTTAAAAAAAAAAAAGAACCATAATCAGCATTACATCCCACTGTAAGTCTATTAAAGTGAAACCGGCCTTAATAATTACAGTACAGGTCTTCCGCTCACAGTTAGCTTTTCATTTATTTATAAAGGCGGCACAGTGTGAATAGAAATCACTTAAATCCCTACTGGGCTTGTGTTAACTTGTTGAAAGGTCAAAATGCGACTAATAGGAAAAAGTTGCATCGATTTAACAGGAATTAACGGTCACTTTAGCTGAATAGTGAATATCAGGACCTCTAATTGAGTCCACATGGAGCAGCCAGCAAGCCTCATTGGTTATGTTGTTTGGGGTGTTCAGACATTTTTTTTCTGTTTATATGCACTATTTGTCTCATTTATCTTACTCTACTTGTAACATGAACATGTTACAGATGTTTAAACCCTTTGCTATCCTACAGCTTTTTGAAACTAACAGAGGCGGATATCTTGAGTCACCCACCATTTCCTTATATTCTGCTTCCAGACTTTGTTGCAATTTTTAAAAACTGGTCTTGAGTAAAAGTTGTCCAAGCTTCTTGGAGGTTTTTAAAAGGTTTTTTTTGTTACATTGTAATTACATTTTCACTCGTTTTCAGTCCAGTCCTTGTACCTGACCATTTCTAGAGGATTTTTAAAATGACGTTGTTAAGCCACTTAACACAAAAAAGGATGGATGTGTTGCAGGATGTGTTGTGTCTACAAATAACAGAAACCTTAGCAAAGAACCAAAGTAGTATTTTTGCATGCACATGGTGACTACCAATGACCTATTAGCCAAAACACTTGTCATATCTCAGCATAGTGTGCAGTATGTCCTTTAAACATTTGTGGAACCTGGACAAGTGGAGGACCAAAGAAGAAGTGGCGAGCCTAAAAGACTACCAGCAAATGAAGAGTATCTAAAAGTCATGTAGTTTATAAATAGGGAAATAAATTCAGCAGCAACCTGAAACAGGACAACAGAAATTAATCTGGCCCTTCAGTGCTATCCATCTACTATTCACCAAAGCCTAATCAGAAATGGCTTCAATTAGGGGTTAAAGTGTTCCAGAAAGATCTCCAATGGCGTTCCAGTACCTTCAGTTAATGAGCAATTAAATCTTATAGGCAGGCTACTATTGGATGATTGAATTTTTCATGTGTTATAACCTGACAGTGCTTCCAGTGACAGCATGGAGATACTTTCTCACTATGAGAATAATAATGACATCCTATGATCTGCTTACACCTTCAACACATTCCCTCTTTAATTCTCATCTCTGTGATACGATCATGGTGCAGATGTAAATAAAGTCGCAATCACAGTACCTAAGCATCTAGCTAGAGCTACGGAAGAGGAACAAGAATAAAATAACAAAATGTGTCTGATAGCTAATGCAAAGTTGCTGCATTTCCCAATGCAATGTGCAACACTGAAAAATGGAGAAAGATGTAAGAAATGAGACAAGAAAAGGAAGATTAGACTATTTTTAAAGAGAAGGATTGCTCAGCAAGTGACGTTTTATAAACTGGAAACTTCAAAGCTTACATGGAATGTCCTCATTCATTTTATGGTTTTTAAATGAATGTTGGATCAATGCATGATTTGTTTCTGAATTATGTTTTTGTGAAGTGTCTTGCAAAACTAACAAAAGTACACTTTTTTTGTGTTATTATGAGGCTGCATGAAATTGTACTCAGCACTTTCCAGTTTAGTGACGCTGCACTGGCTAGTTTGCAGTACTGTGGTGAAGTGTACAGTGATGCAGTGCCTTTCAATGTAAGGTTACAGAGCATACAGGCTGATTAGATTCACTCACTGAATTGTAGCTTTTATACTGTACTAGCTTTATGGTGTCTAGGGGTTGGAAGTCAACCATGCAGCTCATTAAACATCTGCTTACATCTTATTGAATTCAGCTAAATCCTCAAAGCTCAGTGAATGTCGAAGCAGCAGCACAGGTCAGCTGATTACAGCCTTACATACAGAAAACTCTACAAAAAAATTATTTTGTGACTTACTTTTTCTAAGCAATTCATTTCCCTATGGTACAATGCTAAATAAACGGTAAATGGACTGGCTCTTATATAGAGCTTTGCTGCTCTACCTGAGCACTACCTGACTTACTGTAGTTATCAGGTCATTTTAGCAGTATGTGTATAGTTCTCAGATAGCGGCTCATGTGACATCAAAGCAAGAGTTTCATGCTGAAAATGAAAATGTTGTTCAGGTACCCCCTGAATGTAATTAGCTAACAGCAGTGTGACAGAAATGGTCTGGGCTCTTTTCTCTCTTTCTGGAACAGCAGTCATGTTTAACACACCTGTAAATTACTCCCACAGCCCTGTGAGTCCTCCCGCTCTGCACTAATAACGCCATAATGATGCCACTGTTAGTACAGTGCTGAGGCAGTGTGCTTTATGGACTGACCTCAAAATCAATTCGGCAGCACACAGGATCTAATAATGGAGCTAAGCCTGAAACTACCTCTCCTCTCCTCTCCTCTCCTCTCCTCTCCTCTCCTATTTATTGCCTTGTCTCTCCTTATCTCCTGTTTTCTGCCTGTAGTTTCAGGACCTCACGGTGGACAATAAATTATACACATCCCAGCTCCTCTGCTTCAGTCCAGTCTTTTGACAAAGCAGTGGATGTTGTGTAGCCCTGTGGCACGCATTAACCTCATAAAGCGAAAGTAATAGAACCTGTCTTAGCTGCCACATAATACCCATGAAAAACAAAACAAAACAAAAACAACCCCTTCTAGCCCAACGACCTCAACTAGACCCACAGGAAAATGTGACTCATTTAAAACAGTAAAACATACAGGTATGGTAGGTCCCTTCTGACTGACTGTTTAATGCTGTAAAATAAAATGATTGTGTTTTGTTCTCGCTGGATATTAGTTGGAAGTAGGGAGGGCTTGCAGAATGGATGGAACAGTGGCATACTTGGAGGTTTAGGAGCACATTCCCGGACAAAGAGAGTAGCTGAGTCTCTTGCTGCGGTTAATTAGGGGGAGTCTGTGGGAAACCCCTGAATCTGAAACATTCTTCCAAAAAACCCCACTTCACTTCAAGTGATGGTGGCCACGCTGAATAGAACTCGTTGTTTCATGGCCAGAGCAGAAAACTCCATCACATATGTCCATTTGTCAGCGTTGCCATCCTCAACATGAGAGGGCCAGTACCAGAGAGTGGGTGCGGTAATAGCACCAGATGACAGAAGACAGAATAGTTGAAGTCCAACGATGCTTAAAGAAGCAATCTTAAGATTTAGCGTGTCTCAGTGAAATGACTAGTCATAAAGAGTATTACTCAGACTTAAAAAACAGAACTTGGTTAAAGTCAGAGAAAATCTCCTCAATGGGGTTATCTTTGCGTGGGCTTAGAGACTTTTATAAGGAAGGCATTAAAACTGAAAGCTTGAAAGAAACGGTTGCAGGGGTAAACTGGCATGCCTGGGAACGCTGGCAAACGGGGACTTTGGCATGAGTTGTGAGACTCTCTTGATTGGTGCTTATAATACTTTGTTTGGAAGTACAGGATCAGTCGGTTACTATGCTGCCCTTGATTTGGTTTATGTAAGGGTTTCAGAAAGAGGAGGACCTAAACGTTGGACACAGGAGGCAGAGTGGAAATCCAAAATCCATTTCTTTAATCCAGGCAGAGGTCATATACTTGGAGGCAGTAAGCATAAACAAACAATTCCAGCGAGGCGCTGAGATGAGACAAACTGCAAAAATGGTCCAAAAAGTCACACTCAAAGACATCAATGGGAACATAAGGAAACAAAAAAACAAACAAAAAAGAACAGGAAAAAAATGAGTAGTATTGAAATTGTTGGTAACCTTGAATGGAAAAAAAAATAAGAGGATGTAACCAGCGAGAAGTGAATGGTTCAGCTTGTTAATGCAAATATCTAATCATCCAGTCACTGAACATGCCATGGTTGTGGGTGCTACATGGATTTCTGTAACTGCTGATCTCCTTTAGTTTCCCACACAACCATCTCTAGGGCTCATAGAGACTGATCAGAAAGAAACTATCCAGTGAGCAGGAGTTCTCTTGGTGAAAATATCTTTCTGATGCTAGAGGAGAATGGCCAGACGACAGTGAGAGGGGCAACAGTAATTCATCAATGCAATCAAGGTATGCAGAAGAGCATCTCTGAATGCATAACACAGTGAAAACTTGAAAGAGATGGCCTACAGCAGCACAAGACCACACCATGTGCCGCTCTTGTCGGCTAAAAACGGGAACTTGAGGCTAAGGTCAGCAAAGACACACCAAAATTGGAAAATAGAAGATTGGAAGAATGCTGCCTGGATTAATGAGTCTTGGACTTCGCTGTGACATTTGGATGGTAGTTGACAGAAACATCATGAAAGCATAGATCCTGTCTTGCATCAAGTTCAGACTGCTAAAGTCACATCATGGATGTGCAGCTAACAAATCTCGAGCAACTATGTGATGCTATCTTGTCGACATGGACCAAAATCTCTGAGGAAAGTTTCCAGTATCTGGTTGAAACTATGCCATTAAGAATTAAGGCAGTTCTGAAGACAAAAGGGGGGGGGGGGTCCAACCTGGTACTAACAAGATGAACCTCTTGAAGTGGCTGGTGAGTGTATACACACTGATTTATTGGCTAATTCAGAACAGATATGCTATGAAGGAACTATGCTAACTACTGAGCCACCATGAGCGCAACAAAGAGGAAACAGCCTGAAAAATGAACACAGTAAATATCCACCAGGCACGTATTTAAATAAAAAACAAAACTTTTAAATAAAAACATCAAACTTGAGAATGTCCGATCACAGGAGAAAATTACAAACTGCCAAGTGAGCGGTTTCTAATATGTGAGTGCATGCAGCCTGAAGTCATATAGAAGAAACTGTCCTATTGCTATGCATGAAACCTGAAATGATGTCAATACAATGATGAGTCTAAGTCAGCAATATCCTGATTAGAACATTAATGCAGCTTTCTAAATTCTGGTTTACCCTATTAATCTAAATGGAGACTAGATATGGCAAAGCTTGAAATAAATGCTGAATAGAATAAAAAAAACCTGCTGATTGTTTAATTTCTATTTTCACTGCAATTTACATAATTCAGGATCAAACGGCCCACAGCAGTTTCACTGAGTAGCCTTTGTAAAGCTTTGTAGTCAATTGAGAATGATAATTCCGTCAGCTGAAATAGATTAGCAGGCTTAATTTTGGTTTGTTTATATTAAAGATGCAGATGTATCCTAATCTGAAGAGTAAATAATGTAATTATATGCATACAGGAGATTAGCACGTGGTTATTTCTGATCCCTTTATGTGGAAAATTGAGTTTGCTTTCTCTCTCTATAAAGCATCTATTTTTCAATCTCTTAGACAATTGATCTGACTGCTTGCATGGTCTGTGTAACTTTTAAAGGTCTTGTGATAAAGATGCCTCTTTGCTTCTAACAATAAGCTGCAAGAGAAGAAGTGCACTGTCTCCGGGAATATTGATGGAGCACATATGGTTTAAGGTCAGATTTAGCAAGACACTTATTTCAAACAATAATCAGATTTGCAGGAATGCATATACACACGCCTGGCAACAGAGGCACACTGTTTTGTTTTTCTATGTGCCTGGGAACACGGGCTACTGTAATTGGCGACCTGATAAATATTTGTGTAGGACCTCCTCAGCAGGAGAAAACATAGAGGCATGCTTTCAACACTAATGCCTTCAGGCTGCAAACCAAAAATAATTCAGGGATGGAGCCCACTTACATGCCTGATATCAACATTTCAGGGGGCCTGGAGACATGATGATGATGGTGATGCATCAACAGAAACATGTAACATTTGTTGCTTTGTAATAACTCCCTACAGATATTTTTTTTTAAACCTTCAAAGAGAATTTGTCCAATTAAACTGCACAACTAAGAAATGTTTACTACAGAAATGTTTACTACAAATAAGTGAAAGTAAAAGAATATAAAGTAAAAACAAAGTGTGATTATGAGGACTGGAAGGCAGATTCAAAAAGAGCAGTGTTCCTCCAGAAACAGAAGCAGATAAAGTTTCTTTCAAACTCTAATGCCAGGCTTTGTCAGACGTGTGTAATCTCATTTGTGAAATCAGTGTTTTCCCTAATGATACATTCAAAGACAGAACTTATTCATTTTAGAGTAATTGGAAACAACCTGAGCAGCGGTGCTCAGTGGATTCCCCGTAGAAACTAAACAGTGAGGTGTGCTGCAGTGTGAGCCATCTGTTGTAGCCTGGGAGAAAAGGTGTGTAGATGCAACACAGAACGCAAATTACAACTACTACATGCACAAAACTCTGACTATGCTAACAACAAGTTTTTGCCTTTATGAGGTTTTTTTTGTTACATTCTCAAATATAAAAAAAAAAAAACTTTCTGAGAGCAAATAAATTACATCTCAAAAGTGATTGTTTACTAGTCCCTAAGGACCCCAAAGCACTTTACACATCCAGTCATCCATCCACACACACATTCACACACTGGTGATGGCAAACTACATTGTAGCCACAGCCACCCTGGGGCGCACTGACAGAGGCGAGGCTGGCGCACCAGGCCCTCTGACCACCACCAGTAGGCAACGGGTGAAGTGTCTTGCTCAAGGAAAACAACGACCGAGACTGTCCAAGCCGGGGCTCGAACCAGCAATCTTCCGATTACAGGGCGAACTCCCAACTCTTGAGCCACGATTGCCCCCAGACTTTAAAGACGTTTAAAGTCGTTTTTATGCGTGCTGCGTCGCTTGTGTCGCGTGACGATTTTCACATCACATCCTGTGTTGCGAGACACAGTTTTTGTGGCACGTCGACTGGTTGTGCACCTCTTTGGTTTTGTAACTTGCCAGTGCTGGTTTTTTGCCACCATTTTATTGATAATCCCGCACAGAAGCTCGGAGACAAACTGACACACAGAAGGAGATGTTCTAGCTGTTTGAAAACTTGAGTTTGTGAAACAAACACTTGACAAAGTCTTGGCTTCCGGTTTTGACTTCTTCTCCTCCTTTTCAGCACGTTTGACGTGATAATGTCTGAGTGGTGACACCTATTATTCAGGAGAATACTGCAGCAGCCTCCTGCGCCTTAACCGTCATTGTAAATACAAGTGACTGTTAGATGAGGTTGTGAGATCCAGTTTTCAGTGAGCTCTGTTGCCAGATGGAGGCAGTGTCCAAAGATGTGGTAGCACCGGTCTGTGGGCCACTCTTGCTTGTGCTGTTGATGGTTAAATCTGATGGTGAAGTGAGCCCAAGTGTTAGAAACTATGAAAAGTGTCCACTACAGCTGCTGTGTCTGCATTTCATGTTTTATTTTTTGATCTTTGAAGTTTGTTTTTTTATCCCATTCCTCTTGAACTCAGCTTGTCCTCTATTCCGGCCAACTGGTCCAACAGTCAACATTCAGCAGACGTTTATGTGATCTGCTTCCAGCAACTACCAGTCGGGACCTCGGAGGACTGCACGGGAGACTTCTCCCGACTCTGTCTGACCAGAATCGTGTACTCTGATGGAAACACATGCTGGACTGTACAACCAGCTTTAAGACTCTGACAAGGATGCAAAAACAAGAAAGAAATCAGGAAGCTCTCACATGAAGAAGGCTTCAAACTAGCACATACCTAGCTTGGTAAACCGCATACCACAACTGATTTCACAATGAAATCATTATTAGGATATTATTACTTAAATGTAAGGAAACAACTGGAAATGCTCCTCACACTTTTCAAATGGCTTTGTCCATTTTCAGGTAAGCTATCATGCAAGAAAAACAAAACAGGTAAACATTTATATTCAGAAATGCTACAAAGTGGAAAAAACTAAAGAAAATCAAATTGCTTATCATTAATTTTCAGTTGCTGCTCAGTGAACTGCCTAATTATTTGAGCTATAATCCAAACACAGCTTTATGGAGTACTTTTGCAGCTGACTTGAGAAACTCCTACGTTACAAATTTAGAATAATAAAGGATTCATGTAAAAGTTTGATTTTAAACTCCTCATATAATTTCATGTTTACACAAGAGACGCGATAATGACATGAGTTGAAGACGTACACATCCTTTGCATTGCCATTTATGGATCCTGTGGGTGTTTAACAGCGCTCAGCATTGTCCCGATGTTCAGGATGTCTTCAGCTCATCAATCTTGTCAGAGGCCTGCATGAAGCAGATGATTCGGAGAAGCAGAAAAGTGTTCTGCTTATCCTCTGCTCTGCTGGAACGTCACGCTTTGCATCCTCTGGATATGAGAAGGGAGGGGGTCTGCACTTCCTCACAACTTATTTTCCTCCATGCCAAGTCCATTCTCTTCTGGGAATGGATTTAAACTGCAACCAAGGCAACAATATGTACCAGCAGCAATAAAAAGTCTCCGCTGCTAAAGCAATGAGGCATTTTAATAGGATGTGCTGAGACTGTTGTGGAATCAACCAGGCTTTACTTGTCTCTTGCTGTCTGCATCTTTCTTTCTTTCTTTCTGAGAGTTTCAATTGTTTGAAGTTTGGACTCGCCAGGGATTTGAATGATTTAAGGTGAAAACGAAAGGCTAGATGTGCAGAGTGGAGGCACGGAGGAGGCAGAGGAGCCGGGTTCTTTAAGCCTGATCATTATCCGTGCCTCCTGTTGTGAGGCAGCCACAACAGTTTTGAAACACCGCACTTGGGAGAATCATCAGTCTGTCTGAGCTCTTTTCCTTTTTTTTGTATGAAGTTCAGTGAATCTCTTTCAATCATTGGCCCAGCGTGTCATTAATGGAGACGCACACCCTCACAGTCCCCTATGCCAGGCTTCGGTCAAACACCTGTACCGATTTTCAAGCCTCATCCTTCCTCCAGATACTCTGTCTTCTTCTACCTAGAACAGATTTAAGGAAATCCTCTTAAGAGAACTGCTTGCTGCAGGTTTCCCCATCTCTGATACTCTCCAGATGCACATGGTACAGAGCATCTACAAGGCCCATAAAACACAACCAGGAAGTAATACTTAATTCCCTCCCCTAACATGTGATGGTGATAAACACAAGATAGTCACTGAAGTTATGCAGAGTTCTCATTTTCAGCAGTTTCCTTTCTGGATGAAATCTCTGCAAAGTACTTTTATGATGAGGGGGCCCCATGTGAGGGAAACTGGCAGGAAAGTACCAATGATAACAGTGAGGAATATCCTCATTAGTCAGTCCCTCTCTCCCGACTCCCCTGCTAATAAAAGCCACATTCACAACGTGCTCCTAACTGGAACCATGACATAAGACAGGAAATCTATATTAAAATGCCATTTTCCTTAAAAAAAAAATTCATCTGGGAAAAAAAGACTGTTTGGAACTTGTGGAAAAGAATCAGTTAAATAAGCACTTTAGCCTTCATGGATATAATTAGCATATGGAGACATATCAGTCTCACTGACAGGAATAATATCTTCTCAGAGGCAGAGTGTCACACCGGAAAGCAATTCAGTGCTTCGTGTCATGGTTAAAGTACTCCTCAGTTCTCCTTGAAATGGCTTTCACTGACTTGCTATGTGAAGTTTCATTCAGATAAAGCTGGCCTGGAAAATTTAAGTGCTGAGGAATGTCTGTTTGAGATGTACCCTCTCTGAGAGTTGGCATTTTTTTTTTGCAGTTCCCTTTTCTGGCTCTGCTCCACTGCCTCACTGCCTGTAGACTTCTCTGCCCGCCTTTTTGCAGGCTCATTCGCTTCAAGGTGGCAGTTTACACAACATGGGCCACACGGTGACAGCGCTGCGGCCATCTGGCGCCCCACAGCAAAGGAACGGCATCACCAGCTGGTGTCCGGGGGCAGCAGTTCTGTCACCTTTGCTAATAGACCCATAAGACATGTTGAGGTCAGCTGTCATCTGCCACCTCTGACCTTTTTACAAACACTGCAATGTGAAATAGGTAATGTTCTCCTGGTGAACCACACACTAAGTAAGATTTCAAAGAAACTGAAACAATCCAAGCCCCTTATGGACATGAAAGTGGATATGTGGCGCCCATCTCTCCTTCCTGCTCTCTGCGTAGCTAAATTCCAAAGTGGAAACTCTTGCACAAGCAAAAGTCCACCAGGCTTCTGTTCCCACTGACAGTCTGCACTGCTCTGTCAGTTCATTACTGGGGCTTGCATTCCATTACAAAGCAAAACAAATAACCACAGAGTCATTATTTATTTAAAGCCATTACCTCCATAGAACAAAGTCCGCCAGTTCCAGTAAGTACTTCTAAGCTCTATTCAGTTGTTAAGCACAGACACTCAAATGTATTTGAAAACAAAATAAACACTGAATGCAAACAAGACCTTAATTATAAAATAACTAAACTGCAAACACTGTAAAGACTTTAAGTTCTGGTTTCACATTTGATTGCCTTTCCATGACCTTGTTCCAGGTCGTTTTGCGCACTAACAGGTTTCATTTCTTAGTTTTTCCAGCTATTTATTATGTGTTGAAGTTTTGGATCATGCATGAATCTACAACTAAGTAAAAAAAATCTTAATTTGAAGATAATCAGTTTACCAGCATTTAAGAGGAGGATAGTAAGAGGAGCTCTTGCTGCAGTGTTAAAACAGTGCCTCTGTGCCCGACAGCATCACTGTTGTCTGCATCCCTAACTAACAGCAGAACCACCCACTAATGCTGCTGTTTCCACCTGCTGTTGGAGTCCCTTCTATTCCACGATTACTTCTTTTATTGTAGGAAGACTTGTGGAAGAGTAGGAGAGAGGGAAAATGTTAGGCAAGTGACGGGCTGCTTGGGCTATTGTTTGGACACAGTTTCTCTCACACTGCATTGACCACAGGCGGGGTGTGGCTGAGGGAGCGTAGGCAGGGAATAAAGAAAGGGCTGGGGGTGTTCGGGTGGTGGTAAATACAGGGGGAAGCTTACATTGCATTGCATACTTGCTCTGATGCAGACAGCAAACAGGAAGGCGGGTGGTCCAGAGAGCGTTACAGGGAAATAGCTGGGGTGAATGGGATTTTGCTGCTGTAGTTTGGCACTGTGTTCCCAGCCCTGCTTTTCTGCTGGATGAAGTAATGAGAGACCTAGGCGTCTAACAAACTCAGGCCAGATGGGGAGAGGATTCTTTTCTACAATTACTCTGCAGCAGAGAGCATTAGAGCCAGTTCAGCTCCTCCTCTTTGGAGAAAAGATAATCGCGGGGTCTTTTAGTGAATACTTAATCAGCATGCATGCCTTGCAGTACACTGTGTAAAGTTGTACTGCCACTCTCCTCAATCTCAGAATACATTATTTTGGTATGCAGCATGGGAGCTTTATTAGAAATGCTAAGATGGAAGACTATCTGATTCTGAAAGTATTAGTATTTAAAGTTTACCTTTAACTACACTCACTCAGCACTTTATTGGGTACACCTGTTTAGACAAGCTGGTTTCAGAAATTGTTAATCTACTGTATTTTCCCACATGACCATCTCTTAAGTTTTTACAGGGAATGGTCTGAAAAGGGAAAATATCTAGTGTGCTGCAGTTCTCTAGGTGAAAATGTCTTGTTGATACCAGTGTATGCAGAGGAACATGTCTAAATCTGCATCACATTCAACCTTGAAACAGCAGCAAAAGACCAAACTGGGTGACACTCCTGCCAGCTAAGAACAAGAACCTGAGGGTACAATTAATTAAGGCCTGACCAGGATTGGACAATAGGATTGGACAATAGACGAGTGGAAAAATGTTTCCTGGTCTGTTGAGCCTCATTTCTGCTGCAACATTCAGATTTCAGGGTCAGAATTTGGCGTTAACAACATGAAAGCCTGGATCCATCGTGCCTTGTATACATGGTTCAGGGGAGAGTCACATGATAGATGTGCATCCAACAAATCTGCAGCAACTGTGTGATGCTCTGATGCCATCATGGACGAAAATCTTTGAGGAACTTTTCAAGCACTTTGTTGACTTTGTGCCATGAAGAATTAAGGCAGAAGGCAAAAGGAGGTGCACGTAGAAAAAGGAATATGTATTTAGAACTGACGGCCTATTTCAAACAAGAAGGAAGTTGTTTATCACTCTTATTACTACAACAACATTTATCTTCAAGTGTTTAAATCTATTTATAAAAATCAATTTTGCCTTTTGTGTGGTGGTTTGTTTTTATACTATGCCACTGGAGCAGCAAACCTGAACAAAGTGCAAGGACCGGAGCAGTAACAAATTCAGAGCTCCTTAATAGTTACCACATTCACCCCAAATTGATCATAAATTCGAAGGTTAACTTATTTAAACTGCCAAATGGTTCATTAGGTCTCGCTTAGCTTCCACTTGCTGTTGGCAGTAGAATTTTAAGCTTTTCTACAAGCTCTGAATTTTTCTCACTGAAAGGTCAAATTTAACTCCATTTTCGTTGCTGTTGACCTCTTACCTTGTGTGTTTAATTTTGTGTCAGCGAGTCAGGTCTTTAAAAACGCAACATCATCCTCCCCAAAAACCTTGAAATGTTCAAACTGAAAGTCATCAAATGTTCTTTTTGTTCAGTTACTTTCACTTTCATAACCTTCATAACGTTCATCACCTTCATCACCGTGAATGTCTGAAATAACTCACTTTGTAAAAGCATCGTCCTAACTATTCTCTTTCCACAATGACCAACTGTGATACTCAAGGACAAATGACAACTGATAGACAATACCCACATCAGTGCTCTCTCCCTTTGTGTTATTGTGCTCTGCTCGTTAAAGCAGCCAAAGGTCATCCATACTCTCCGAGCTGTACGACTCACTAACAGCTGCCTTATGGTTGCGTTTTACAGGCTTATGAATTGCAATTGGCAGATTCTCATGAGTCCACGATGTGCACTTTCTCACCCACTGACAGCAAGGCGCTTATATAAATAATGTAAAACCCCATAAGGGTTACCTAACATTGATTTTAGAGGACAGGATATTTTCATAGCACTTCTGGTCCCTGAGACAAACTGAAAGGAAGATGAATATGTCTTTTTTCCAAACACCTCAGTGGAACATAGATACAGCAGCAATGCAGTTGATTGTTTAGGGATGTTAAACAAGGTCTTGACATCAACTGGGTCTATCAAGAGAGAGGCTCAATAGGGTTTCATTGTCCTGGCAATGAATACATTAATGTCAGCAGCCTGAACAGAATAATAAAGGACATGTCTAATAGCCAGTCATAGACCTTTCCGTTGAATGCTTATACTGTACTCTTAAATGCCGGTAAATAAAGAAAATCTTCTAAAGAGGGTGGGTGTAAAAATTATACAAAATGTTTATTAGCAAAAGCAAATAACCAAGTTAATCCTGGATCTCTGTGAACAGACTGAAAGTTTTGGTTCATTTAATGCTTTGCTCCTTGTGGTTAGCTTAGTTAGAAGGACTCCACAATGGACTCCAAGGCCATCAGGAACAGCTGAAGTGCTGTGTTTATGGGCTTATTGGATGTCTGTCAGAGATGCTGTTGTAGCTCCACAGGGAGTTGAAACACAGCAGAAATTCTGACATTTGGCACAGTGTAATATATTTACAGGAAGTCAGTTCATGCATATTAAAAAAAAAACACACAAAAAAAACTCTGCTTTGATCCTGCACAGGGCACGGCCAACAAACGGGCAAGCGAACAGCCTGGCCTGGAGAGGGATACACACCTAAAGAACATTTAATCTCACTAAGCCACTGGACGATGGTGCTGGCTCATCACACCCCAAACCGCCTAAACTTAAGAACTTACAAAAACATGTTTAAGCCAAGCGGTTCTCAGTGTGGGTGTGTTTAGTTTAATCAGTCACCTGACTGCGAGCCTGGCCTCTGGGAACAGGAAGTATGACATCACCACCCTGACATTCAGGAATGTGGGAATGTCAGGCTGCCTGTTAACACTGAGAGGGAGTCAGAACAGCAAGCTGGACCACACAGATGAAACACTCAGACTGGGCTTGAACTGACATTTATCGCAAAAAACAAACAAACAAACTATAAATGCAGCATATATAATACTTCAAGTCATGACAAGAATAGATTAAATGACTGCGCCATAGTAATTTTCAGGATTTGTGAAGCCACTCTGCTGCTCGTGGTTTGGCCATCTGATAAGCATTAATCTGTTACTCAGATTAATCTGTTTGGATCTTATATCATTTTCCCATTGGTAGTTGAACCATCACGTTCCAGCATCGGCTGAATTTCGAAGAAAAGAGGAGAATCTCCCATGTAGTCCCTGCACCTAATGCTGTGCTCAACTCGTAAGACTTACAGGGCAAGAAAATCTTACCAACTGTAGCTGGCAATGCAAAAAACTCACTTTTAAACATGTTTTCTGAATAGTAAAGTGCATGTTCATATTTTTTTTCTTTTATACTCTCTGTGTACCAGGTGGATTGAAAAATATATCTATTAGGCAGCAGCTGAGGGCTAAATCAGCTGGCTGAATAATCTCTGTTATGTTCTCTAATTTGCATATTGTAACATTTCTTTTAATGAAAATGGAGTTTTTTGTTATAAATTGTTTGCATTGGAGAAAAAGGAGCAGCAGCAACAACTGCAGCTATATTTTTCTCTAATAACTGTCAGCTTATTATTACCATTTTCTCAGTGTGTACTTCTTCTTTTACAGCATGCCCACAATGAATGACTACAATGGTTTCGCTTCCATTAAGTTGTGGGATTTGTAACACAAGTATTAGCAAAACCTTTTAGTCCTTTGTAACTTATATCTTGTCTTCATTCATTAGACCTTTTCCTGCTTGGGTAGTCGATTGTATATCTTTTAAAGTGCATTTAATAGCCACTGTGGCTGGGTATGATAAGATCTCAAAAACATACAGGCTCCCAGATGCATTCAATTCGAATGCAGAACAAAAACACCAAAAGGTGAAAGGTCATTTTTTTCTGTTGCTCTCTTTTTCAGCAAGCCAAATTTTCTGTGCATGCAGTGAATGTCAAATATTATTTGTTAAGTTATCTGCCTTTGGAAACTTTTGAAAGTTTCTCACCAAATTATCTGGATAGCTGACACAAGTATTTGCTGTTCTGTTAATGCATTCAAGGCAACAGGAAAACAAAAATTCCCCTTTTATTCTTGTTCCTGTCAAACTCCATAAAAATGATCATTAATGAATCCAAGATGTCGGCGATATAAAAGTAACTAACTCGAATACGTCGTAACGAGGCTTAATTAGACCCAGAACACGGTCTCACACTAGATAAAAATTTCCTGTCAGACATCATTAGTCATGGAATAACTAAATATAAAACAGCGCTTTAGCCAAGTTATTACTTTAAGCAACACGAGAGATATCAATAAGCGTAACAAGAAGCCAAGAGAAACTATTTTAAGAGCAGGAAGCCTCAATGAGCAGTCCCATGAAAACTTCTCTTTAACTTCTCGTTCGTCATTCATTACATCTTTTTCCCAGCTAAGTGGCAGTGCCATGGTGTCACCGCCCTCCTTCAGAGATGCTGGCATGCAGTTTCTGGGCATGAAGCACAGTTTCTCCTCATAGACTCGGGGAGAGTGCGGAGAAGGAGCCAGAGCTGGAGGGAGTGCAGCCCCAGAGGAGCCCAGCTGCTGCCTGGGAAACCAAACCCTGAGCAGCTCTGGCCCACGTTCTCTAACCCCAACCCCTCCCTGCCATTTAATAACAACACTGAGTCGTTCTCTCTTTCTCTCTTTTCTTTCAAGCTGCTGACTTTTCTCATGCTGAGTTTGGGGAAAAATAAGTCAATGGAGGAACGGTGGGATGATATTAGTCACTCCGCTGCACATTCTTAGAATACTTCCCACTGCTGATTTCAAAACACTCACACATGTTCCTGTTCTCGCTCTCTCACACACACAGAGGCACGAGATTACATGTGAGTGCGCACACATTCAGGCACTCACCCCGGTAGTGAAGGCTGTCATCGTGGTGGTTGTGCTGGTGGTGGTTCTCCAAGCCAGGGGGGCTGCTGGCACCCAGCTCTGACAGTCTACGGCTGGTGGCAGAGAGCTCGGAGCGCAGGTTGGTCACTTCCTGGCTGGCAGACTGGATGGCCCCATCAATCCTCTGTGCCAGCTGTTTGTTGTCTTCCATCATTTTAAGGATTTTCCCCTGAGGACCAAATCCACACAGAGCAGCATGGTGTCAAGAGAAGCATTACAGGAGGTGAAGTTAAGACCCTTTCCTCCTCCGCCACCTCTTATCACCCTCTTCTTCTTCTTCTCCTACTCCACCTGTGCTTTTTCTCTCACAGTGTACTTCGCACATAAAAAAAAAAAAGCCGGCAGTACAGGGATGATGTCTACCTGTTACTGCATAAAGAATGTGTCCAAGCACTACAGAGTCAGAGAAAGCATGTGTGTGCGAGAGGAGAGACTGAGCGCGGGAGAAAGAGGGGAAGAGAGAAACCAAAGAGAGCAGGAAGAGAAAGAAAAAAAGGCAGGGGAGAAAAAGATGCAGCCCAGCAGGCGGAGGGGAAAGTGAATGCTCCTGCAGAGGAGAATGTGCTGTGAGCAGCTGCTCTCAGAGAGGACCCTGCACACACTGAGATGACATGCAGCCTTTTAAATGGACTGTACCATGTGCAGGAGGACTAGGGGAGATGGTGGGGGTGCAGTTGGACTGAGCTGCTCTCCAGTAACTCTCTAAACACAGAGCGTGGTGTGTACCCCACACCCTGTGGAGTCTGTAAGGAGTGAGCAATTGGGTTTGTAATAGGGGGGAAAAGTACAGATTGTTTTTCTCTCCTTCTTCCTCTCTCTGTATCCCCACACTCAAAGCTTGCCAGCAGTATTGAGCCCTTTGACAAGCACTTGTCAAGCCCTCTATATCTTTTCACTTGGCCTCCTTTGCTCACACACCCGCTGTCTTTTTGTCTCTCCGACCCCCCCTCCATTCCTTTATATATTCTTCTCTTTGTCCTGGGAAAGCTCACCCCCACATCAGTGGAAGAGGAAGGGGGCTGGCACAAGGCACCCAAGGGGAAAACATTTCAACATTCAGAACAAACTTAGTAGAGGACGGAGGAACAGCCCTCTAACGGGCTACACGGTAAGAGAAGAGGCCTGGAGAATTACAATGGAGTTGTGGCGGGAACACAGTAAAGTTTCATGTCTTTGATCAAAAGCAGTTTGGAGAATTATATTTCGGCTTATCAGCAAGCACAGGAAATAAACGCGGCGGCATCGTTTCTTATCTGTACAGCTGTAAAACTCCATCACGCATCTAAAAGGTTAGAGATGGGTTAGGCTGTGCATCTTAACTTAAAACAATCTGGGATATTGCTGAGCCGTCACAACTACAGATCTGCATTTGACATTTTCATTTTCCAAGTAAGAAAACACATCTGTCTGGCACAAAACAGAGGCTGATGAGCAATACATCACTGAGATGCTGTCATCCGAGGCTCAGGTGATAACAGCTCGCTGTTCATTGGTATTCACGCAACGGCGCAGAGTGACAAACAAAGATGGGACAGCGGGCTCGGGAGATTGACAACCAAATGAGACACACAACTTGTTAGTTGCACTGGTAGTCTGTTCACTGCAGACTGTTCCTCAGAGTGTTGGTGTTGTTTGGGTTATGTGGCCCTGACTCCTCTACTTTCACTCAACTATTTTACTCTGTAAAGCCAGTGTCCGTCCTTTGATGAAAAATATTACGCTATACTGCCTGGTTGAAATGAAAATGGAAACAGGATGCTATCTCTTTAAAATCATTAACTATTGAAGATACTGGTGTAGATTAATTAGGACTAATTTAATTAAGACACAAGTGATTTTGAATAACGTGTCTATACCTGTAAGCAGCTGTGCCTCTAAAATGTTAAGAATATTTTTACTACATGTCATTATCTTTGGCTGGAGCAGGAGAAAAAGCTGATTATGAGCAAATTAATGGCACGCTGCATTTTTAAAGTTCTGAAGCAGTGAACCCAGCTGGGACTCTTTCTTGGTCTTAAGTAGAGCTGACACGATTAGTCAATCAGCTGATAAGGCCATTAACAGAATCTGCACAACAGTTTTGATAACTGATTAAATATTAATGTCATCAAGTGAGAATGCTGCTTTGCTCAAATTTGAGAAAAATTTCTTTTCCAGGGCTTAAAAATTACTGTGCAAAACTCTTGAGCCACAAAATGAAGTTGTTGCCAATCAGACGCTTTCCAAACTGTGGATCAAAATCTGACAGTACTTTTCTGTGTTCATAATTTCATCAATTTTGACAAGATCAACCCTCAACCTTCTCTCCTTGTTTCCCTTCATTAAGACTGGCTTCTTAATACCACTTCTTAATGCCACCTTTCCATTCAGGCTATTTGTGATCAGGCTTCAACAAAGCATCACTCAGGTTTTTGCTGGATATTTTCTGCCTAACTCTTAAGGACTTTCAGATACTGTTCATCTGTAGATTTTGTATCTGTAAGGTTTTTTTTTTAGGTCTGCCACTTCTTCTGTCATCCGCATGTCCAGTTTCTGCTAATATTTTTAGCGGACTGTGTTAGACGTTCCAAGTTTTTGGCTAAAATGTCTTTTGAAATAAACCTGTTGGTCCATAAACACTTTTTTTTATCCCTATTAAACTGTGTTATCTTTAGTATTTTTCATAGAAGTGGAAACAAATTATGTGTTTTTGTGACAGCTGCTAGTAACAAAGCACCTAATGTCACAATTAAAACTTGGTTCTTGGTAAAAAAGCAGTCAATGTCCAAACAAAAACTTTACAAGGCCAGCAGAAAGCCTGGTGAACTATTGCTCAAGACCACTTTTGACAAATTAAAAGAAAATGTGGCTCCATGGAAGCAGAATATAAAGAAATGAGGGGTTGCTAAAGACTTTTGTGAACACTGTATAATTTTAAACGGAACGTCTTTGCATCTTTAATCATGTTTGCAATTATAACACCTAACATTTGTTGATGAATATTGCAACAAATTGGATATTTGGGTGTAAACTAAATACCAAGTACATATAATGTTAACTCTGGGCAACACACACACAAAAGAAAATTTATAGGGAAATGGGTTGTACAGTTTCATTGAAGTTAGTTTGTAAATATGCCAACACTAACATTCGATTCACTTTATGAGGGTTGATTTACCCTTCTTTGTACTGCAGCTTTGTATGGATGGGAAAACAGTGGCCTCTAATCTTTTTTTGATAGGTCTCCCATAATAGCTACTGTTAAATGCACATCTAGTTATTCCCATAGAGAACAATTATTGCTTACAGTTAGTAGAGAAGATCTACGGCAGCACAGACATGTTAGCAGATCATTATCACTGTCTAGACAGTCACATCGCTGCCCCAGTTGGCACACTGGCCCTGATTTGTAGCTGATTATCAAAGAGAAATGTAGCACGGTCTGGAATAAGGATAGGGTTATCAGAGGGCTCTTGATTTACATAGAAGGCTTTCTGTTATTTCAAAATTACTGCTTTTCTAAAAGAATCTCGAAGCTCTTCCCTCATAGTCATAACCACGCTCTGCACTGAGCCATGTGAGGGAGGGCTTTCATAAACCCAGCTGTGGAATGCGAGGAAATTAATGATTTCAGGGTCAAGGGTCACAGGGTGTCCCAGATACACATCAATAACCAGACAAATAGTTTGAGGACACGCAATTGTGCCATGTCCAAAACACACAGCATCCTCCTCCTTTGTCTCCACAACTGGACTGAGAGCATCTATGATCACAGCCGAGACCTGAGGCCAGTGCAGCAGCTTGGCCGACTGCCTTTGATAACCACTTCTTCGGTCGGTGCTTGTATGGATTTGGATCCCTTTTCCAAACTTATGCGAGTGTTTGTGTTGTTAGTTTTCTCACTTGTTTGATGCTATTAATGGGAAGTTTAATTAAGTGTGCTGCGGGTGTGCAGTTAAAAAGAGGTATTGATAAAGAGTCACCATGACTGTCTGCCTGGGTTAATTGAATATCGACAAATCCTCCACACACTGAAATGCTTTCCATTTTTTCCCAATAATAAAGTGATATAATGCTGTGCTCAACTATTAATACACGTCTTATCAGGGGCTTGGGGAAAATATCCACTCGGCTCGACTAAACTTACTAATATTAATCAAATACTGCAAAAAAAGATAGAAAGTCTATGAGGTATGTGAGCCTTACCTCTGAACAGGACGAACTTGGAAAGTTGCATAAAAACTAGAAATGTTTTTTCAAAAACAAGATAGTTAAGAAATGCAGTGCAGTCTGGCTGATGTAGCCCTACTATTCCCATTGTTGTGGTTCACAGGTAAGAGGACAGCAGAGGAAGGCAAAATCTAAAATTATTACCAGGCAAGATTGCATTTAGAGCAAGTCTTTGAGTCCGTGTGAGGCGAATATCAGGCAGAAGGCAAACGAAAAACAGACAAGAGATCATTCAAGGGAAAGACGGGGAATGGCCAACACACTTCCCTGCTGTGAGTGCAGAAACAATCTGCCAGGGAACGAAGTGAAGTATATGTACACAGTGATGACTTATTCTCACAAAGGCAGGAAATGAAAAAAAAGGAAAAGTCCAAAAAATGACCTCCTGCTTTCTTTTTCTTATCACTTTACCTTAACCTTGATGGAAAAGGGCATAAGAATAAGTTAAGGTGTGAGGGAAAATATATATCAGAATTTAGGAAAAGTGAAATACGATGCTTTAATAATCGGACTGCACTTACACCAGGCTCTTTAATAATGTGATGATGGATTCTGGTGATGTGGGCCATGATGAAACTACTATGTGACCTGGACTGCAGAAAGTTCATCTTGTATGCTTTGCTCAGAGTGCTCCTATCAGCTTATTTAATGAAAGACATATAGATAGAAGACATATGTTTTTCATGACAGTAGTGTAGTGTGCCACTATGAATTTTGGGATGGCATCTTACTTCCTTTTCTTAAAGGTTGGTCCAGTATCCAGTGTTAAAGGAAGTATTTAAGGAAACACTGAAGCACATTTCCTTACTAGTTAGGGACTTTCCTAAGAAGATTTGATTACTTGACCATTTGACCGGTAAGTAAGTTCAAAATAAAACAGGACATCAAAGTACACAACTATAAGTCTGCTTATTTGCCTAATTCAAATTTTTAAAACTTATTTGGAAACCTATTCCATGACGTTCCCTACACACTCTTCTTGAGCTAATCTAAAGGCCACATGAAAGCTTGGAGGTTTGTAGCAACTAACTCTGCATAAAGTTGGTGACCTCTGCAGACTTTGCACATCTGCTGACCTTGCTCTGTAATTTTATGTGGCCTACCACTTTGTGGCTGTCGTTCGCTATGAGGTGCCGTAAGGGACATTATTACTGAAACGCTCTCACACACACTACTGAAACGCTCTCACAAACTACTGAAATTTTAGCTCTCACACACACAAGAGAGAGTGAGAGCGTTTCAGTTGTGTGTGTGAGAGCTAAAATTTCAGTAGTGTGTGTTAGAGCATTTCAGTAGTGTGTGTGAGAGCGTTTCAGTTGTGTGTGTGAGAGCGTTTCAGTAGTGTGTGTGAGAGCGTTTCAGTTGTGTGTGTGAGAGCTAAAATTTCAGTAGTGTGTGAGAGCGTTTCAGTAGTGTGTGTGAGAGCGTTTCAGTAGTGTGTGTGAGAGCGTTTCAGTAGTGTGTGTGAGAGCGTTTCAGTTGTGTGTGTGAGAGCGTTTCAGTTGTGTGTGTGAGAGCGTTTCAGTAGTGTGTGTGAGAGCGTTTCAGTTGTGTGTGTGAGAGCTAAAATTTCAGTAGTGTGTGTGAGAGCGTTTCAGTTGTGTGTGTGAGAGCGTTTCAGTAATAATGTCCCTTACGGCACCTCATAGTTCGCAATCGCTTCCACTTTCTTACAATACCAATAACAGTTGACTGTGGAATATTTAGCGAGGGAAATTTCCTGACTTGTTCCACGGGTGTCATCCTATCACGGTACCATACCAGAATTCACAAATGCTCTTAGAAGCAATCTTATAGCAATATATATATATATATATATATATATATATATATATATATATATATATATATATATATATATATATACATACATATATATATATATATACATACATACATATATATATATATATATATATATATATATATATATATATATATATATATATATATATATATATATATATATATATATATATATATATATTAAACCTAACAACACTGGTGTTGTTAGGTTTACAGCAGTGACTACAAAAAGCAAACCTTGAGAAATATTTTCAGTTGCTTGCCAGTGTCCTTTTCACATATCCTCTTTCTTTTGTCTCCATTAAATCTTGACAGGTATGTCTGGTTCTTTCTCTGGTTACTAAATGTTAAACCATCTTCATCATTTCTGTCTGTCTGCCATGGGTCCAGATGGAAAACAATGGGTTTTTAAGGCTTGTTTGGATGAAACTGTTCCTGCTGTGCCAGAATGATGATGATAAGAGAAGTAAGAGTGAATCACAATAGTAAAGTTGCTGGAGGCTAAAAGCAAAATGTTGTAAAACGAGAAGCTGAAAAGTACAGGAGAACTGAGACAGGCTCCATGTGTAGTGATAACTCTTCATGGGTTTATAACATTACATTGCATTAGGCATTTGATACCATGTTAATAAAGAAAATATTGATCTGTGCTGACAATTAGGTAATTGCAGGAAATGTTGAAGGCCTGTGGGAATTGCATTGCATTTTTATGGTATTATTAATCAAATTTAGTTGTAGAATTAGTTTAATTCACAGGATTAGCCAAAAACACACATCCCTATCTGGCTATTGAAATAAATCTATTACAATAAAAGATTTTCCATATCCATATTGCCCATGACTAAAGCTCATCTGTAGTATTAGCTGGTCAAGCTTCATATCTCACAGATGTAACACTCTTAAAAAGCAGTCATTGTTTATGATCCGGGAAGATCTGAAATCTTAAATATTTTTAGGTTCTTGTCACGGTCAAGTAATAATAGGCATGTTTTCTTAACCGTCACTGAGAGAGAAAAAAACATCTTCCCAAGGAGTAAAGCTTGTATATGGCTGAAAGTATATCCCAGCCTTCATGTAGCGCTGCACCGAATCTAAGCTGTCACAGACAGCAGGCCTGAATTTGTAAATTGTAATATGTCACAATATTCAGTCTGCTGTGGTCTGTATCAAAACAGGAAGTTCCAGGTTATTTTATTCTGACATTAAAGGCTGTCTGAGCCCACAGCACACCGTCTGCCAACATCAAAGAGTAAGGACTTTTCATTCTTTACTTGTAGGCAGGTTAATTTGCACTGCATTTAGATGTTACCTTTGTCTGTGTGGCATCGGATTAGTGTGTGTGTGTGTGAGGGTGTGCCTAGTTACAAATAAAACTAGCATTTTGTGTGCCATTACCACTTTCTTTCTTTTTGCCAACATTTGCGACAAACAAGATACTTCAGACAAATCTGACCTTTGGCAGTCAGTTAAAAAACAGCCAGTTTTTCACAAAAACAAGGCTTCTGCCTTTAAACAATCCTAAGATCATGTGTGCTTGATTCATTGTTGCAGAAATGTGTACTTTGTTACTAAAAAGCACATGCACACTGTTTAAAGTGATGCAATACAAAAACGATTGCATCACATGTGTGACAGGACAGATAAAGCTATAGAAAGCTTGCATGAAGAATGCTGCTTTGAATGCTCCACACACTGCAGAATTACCAAATGGAAATGTCACAGCTGGAGGGAAAAAACAGGGTATTTATGTCTGTGGAAGTGACGAAGAGAGAAAGCCTTTTGCCCCAAGTAGTGACAATCGAGGACAGAGCGGCATTGATGGAATAAACTATGAATGGTGGGGAACGGAAACTCAACTTCTTTCTTTTTGTATTGAGCTTTTTCTCTAATGCTTCTTTCATGTCACTTTTGGTGTATAACAGCCTTGCTCAAAAAACCTTTATATAAGTTTACTCATTAGTTAGAAGCTTTACTGCTTATGAAAGGAAGTATCATTAATGGATAACATGACAGTGTTCAATGTAAAAGGGTTCAACTGACCTGTCTTTGTCCAACGACTCCAGATAAATTTGGGAGAATCAGGTCCCTGCGCTGTCTGAAGCTGCTCTTTTTCACATGTAGCACACAGGTGTGTTTTTGGCTTCTAGAAGTACTTTGTTTGGTGTAGGTGAGGCTGCTGTCTGAGTAGTGTACATGGGAGGCCAGACATACACTCATTGTTCACTTGATTTGTTAAATCTGTTCCTCTGACTATTATATTTAGTCAGCCAGTCACATGGGAGCAATTCAATGCATAATCAAGACAATCTGCTGAAATTCAAATCATCATAAGAATGTGTAAGAAAAATAAGATGAGTGACTTTAACTTATTGTGAGGGTATTGGTATATTCAGTAAACAGCAGGCAAATGCCTTCTTAATACAAGAGGTCAAAGGAGAATTGCAAGAATTCTTTGAGCTCATAGGAAAGCAACAGTAAGGTATATAACGACTCATTATAACCAAGGTAAGGAGAAGAGCATCTGTGAATGCACAACAGATCAAACTTTGAGGCAAATGGGCTGCAACAGTAGAAGACCACACTGGGTGCAGCAAACTGAGGCTACAATTTGCTCATGCACACCAAAATTGGACAATAAAAGACTAAAAAACATGGTCTGGTCTGATTAGTCATCATTTCTGATGGTAGGGTCAGAATTTTGCATAAACAACATGAAAACATGGATCCATCCTGCCATGCACCAGCGGTTCAGGCTGTTGGTGGTGTAATGGTGTGGGGGATATTTTCTTGGCATAGCATGAGCCCTGCCTGAGCGCTGATTAAACACCACAGCCTACCTGAGTATTATTATAATCACTATCTGTTTATGACCACAGTGTACCCATCTTCTGATGGCTGCTTCCAGCAGGATAACACACCATGCTACAAAGCTGAAATCATTTCAGACTGTTTTCTTGAACATGACAATGAGTTCACTGCACTTAAATGGCCTCCACGGTGACCATATCTCAATATAGTAGCTGTGGGATGTGGTAGAATTGGAGATTTGCATTATGGATATGCACAAAAACGTTCTAAAGATAAAAGATGTCTGACTTGTTGATAGCAAGGTGAACCTTTTCTCTCCCATTATAGCCATCTGATACGTTTTAAACTCATTCGGTGTCAAATGTTTGATGAAACAATAATTTAAGTTATAGCAGAAACTTCACAGTTTTTCATTTAAAACCAAAGTGTTAGACTTATCTTCAACAGTAACAGAAGTCAGAGGAACTGACTGAATTTATATCTAATGCAACACATGAAATAAAATGCTTGATCAGAAGTAGCACTCGTCATCTCTTCAGCCCCAGCTCTGCAACTGTCTGCACATGCAGATAATCACTGAATGAACATTCAGGCAACGGTGGAAAAGCCGCAGCTCCACTCCACCTCTGCAGCCTCAACTTTGGCAGAAGGGTAAACTCTCATCACTGACGCTTTTCTAGACTGAGATAAATCCTGAAGAGAAACACCTATTATCTGTTGTCAAACTCAACACACTTTCCGCCCAAAGTCGACACCGCTCAAACACCTTGCAGCCATGTCCTTCTCCCATCACTGATAGCGTTGTAATAATTGTTTACCACAGTAAACACAGTTAACAGTTTGACAGCCTCTACACTTGGAGATAACAGTTGACAGGGTTACGGATGAAACACACTGCCAGAGGCCTTGATAAGTATCAAGATAAAGGCTTGTCTACAGGGCTCTGAGGGAATCAAAGGGAGAGAGGAAGCATGGGTGAGAGACGGCGGTTTTGTTATGATGAACCTGCAGGATGGGAAATAAATCTGAGGAAATGTGGGTTTTTTCCCATACTTATTCTCTGCTGAACACCATTTTGATTTTTCTCTCATTTCCCCTCATTCTCACTTCTGCTCCCTGCTGCCTGCTTCCTGCAATTGCTTCTCCTCATTGTGCTCACTGTGGTACTCATAATCAATAGCCTTTTTCTTCCTTAGCTCTACCACATTTGTACTTCTCTTTTCACAATGAAACGTTCAGACATGCAGAGCTGAATATCACAGATATCTCTAATAACATGGATATCATGGTGAGATTACAAACAAAGCCAGTGTTGAAACCGAAGGTGCCTGTTTTTGTGAAAAGCATTACACACTTGGCTACTTTGCTTCTCTCTAAATGAGATCCTCACCCCTGCTGCCACTCTTCTGTGCTCTCTTCTGCAGGAGACACAATTAAAAGGTGATGCTGAGAGAACGAGATGTGCTCCTGTTGCTTTCAGGTGGGAAAATAGTTGAAGGTGGCGTGATTAGCAACATAGTAACAGCAATTTGAGTAAATCCAAATAATATGAGATTATTGGAGTATCAAGTGGTAGCTTAATCACACCGTTAATCAGGCCATAAAAAGCAAAAACAGGTTTCAGCAGAGCAAATTATTCGTCTGTGAGTAATACTACAGGAGGACTTCTGTCAAGGTAAAACATTTTCTACTACATACAAGGAAAATCTTTCATTGCCAAACTTTTCTCCATCAATCTCTGTTTCCTTCTTCTTTTAGGGCAGTATAGTGATTTTCAGAGAGCAACTACAGGGGTAATCACCCTGACAGAGCTCTCCTGGTTGATTTATGATTTACGTTTAGCTGGTTATAGGCTGCTGAGAGCAGGTTGAAGTGCACTTCGAGAAGGTATCTGGGCAAGACTTGGATAGGGAAAGGATTGGCAGGTCAGCTGTGTGTCTTTTTCTGGTAAAGCACCCATCTTCAATCAGTGAAAGAAAAGAAGACAAGGTGAAAGACTAAAGAGCTTTTCACACAGGAGGTCATTACCAGTAATATGGCGACCAGAGGCCATTGATTGTTGGTGGATTCACACCCAAACTTTTCTCAACTTCATGATCCGATATTGAAGCAACCAATGAAAGCGCATATATTGGCATAAGCTACACAGACAAAGTACTGGGGCACAATTCTAAGTCTTTTTAATTCAGTCTTTTGTTTAAAATCAAGCACCTAGCCATGCAGTCTGATGAACTTTTGATAAAGTATGTGTCTTGGAGCTCACTGAATTTTAGTGTGGTACTATAATAGGACGCCCCCGTTGCAACAAGTCCTTTTGTGTAATTTCTTCCCTCCTATGTATTCCACAATCAAGTAGTATTGATGTTTTTTCAAAAGTTGCCCTCCATTTTTGATGTGATACGAGTGGTTGCTAGTGGTTGCTAGAAAAATTTGTGTATTTTCTAACTGGTTGGTAGTGGTTCCTGGAGGTTTCTGGCTCCCTATTGGGGTTGCAACAAAACTGCTGCACCAACAACCTACTAGTCAATATTTTGGTTGCTAGCAGATTGCCAGGTTGCCTGTAGTATTTCATGTTTCTCTGCAAATACTTGCAACCTATGAGCCCAGCAGTAGTAAAACTTCAAAAAGTGTGAACTAAACCAGATACGGAGTAGGCAACCATTGAAGCACCTAATTGAAAAACCTAAAACCTGTGCTGGAACTTCATGTTATGGGTTTCCATGGCCAAGCAGCTCCTTTAGGTGGTCTAGTACTTTTGTCCATATAGTGTATGACTGAATGATAGAGACTTTAGAATGTTATTGTTTCTCTGCTGGTATCTTTGCTTTGTGGATGTCTGCTAATGTACTTATACATGAGTAAATAATAAGCTACATTCTGTTAGCTTAGCATAGTACAAAGACTGACAACAATGCTAAATAGCTAGCATTTAAAGTTAGCATCTCTAAAGCTCTCTAGAAATACATTATTTTCCTTCATAATTGTTAAAAAAAGGATTTTGCATTCAGATATGTGCTTGCAGTATATTCCAGGAGGTTTGTGGCTTAGTGAGCTAGAGGATAAGCTAAGTTAATATGATAGTCAATATGCTGCTGACATTAGCGTCACAGTAAACATGCATACATGAGGGTGGTATTGATTTTCCTACTGAAATGTTATTTGTTCTCTAACCCTGGGTAATGAACAACATTCAGTAGCAGAGGCTATAGCAGTCTGCAGTAAAAACTCTCAATGTAGCTGAGACCAGAGAGGAATTTTCTACACTAAAGACTACCACAGCCAGATTTACTGTAGCACTGCAGGAAAATACCTGACTGACAGGTTCAGGAGGGGGAAAAAAGTGCAGTCCAGAGGACAGATTAATCCATATCTGAGAAAAGTTTTGGTACAGTGCATTGATAAGAAGCTTATCCCCGTTGTTTGTGCAAGTAAAGGCACATCTGCAAAACGTATTGATTAAGAGACTCATCTCACTCTCATTTGTTCCAACTGTAGTGGACAGTTTCAGTGCACAGCGACACTAGAGACAATGATCACTCCATCACTGCTTTATCGCTGTCACCACACAGCTACTTTGTATGCATGTCAATATTGCAGTTTTTTCCCCCCATTTCTCCATATCTCAGCAGTCCACCTCTTATGCAAATAAATGCATAATGCTAGCAGTAAAACTGTTCCAAACCTGTAATTGTCTCAGTAAGGTCTTGAAGAGGAAATATAATTTTTGCATAATAGAGTCAAATTCCTGTTCTATTGTTATAGTAATAACTGTGTAGTATAAAGAGGATTCAAAATTGTTCCCAGGAAGTAAAAATCCTTCTGTACTTGAAAATACAGTCTTTATTTGCTAAAGCTTATGCTACAAGATAGGAAAGTCATTCAAACATGTTGAAAAATGAGCAACAAGGAAAGCAAAGCGAAAGATAAATAAGGCAGCGAAATGGAAGGGCACAGAGACAGTGTGAGAAGGATGAGGTCGGAGCCACAACATGTGAAGTTGAAAACTCATTTATTATATTTCAACATTTATCTCTGTGAGAGAGAGAGCCGAGTTATCAGAAGGCCTAAATTGAAAGACATTCAAGCGTGCAGTATAGTCAGCAGGAGGAACGCTGATGACCGGACCTGCAAAAGCTCTCACTGTTCCACAGTAGCATGCTGCTCTGCATGGAAAGCCATCTGCACGCACGCACACACCCAGACACGCACACACCTGTACTCATACATATGCACCCACAGATAGACTTTCTCAAACATTAAAATGCAAAAGCAATTAAACACAAGCCACAACTGTGCCTAAGAAGTGCCAACCTGACAGCAGGACTTTGATTATTTTAATTAGAGCAATATGGCTGACTCATCCATGAATATAACTAAAGAAAACGGTGGCTCATTCGCCTGCTTTAACTGCGTTTAAAGAGTGTGACTATGCTTTATGCTTTGGTATGAAAGGACGAAGCACTTATGCAAATGTGTTTAGAGAGACAAACTGTGCTGGTGAGCTACTTTTGTATTATGTCTTTTATTTAATAGCTCTAACTTACTCTAATTGTAAATGTATGTGATTTAAATGTGTTTAATAAGCTGACTCCTGCAGGAGCTGGGAATTGCATTAATCTGCATGCTAAATGAGTTTGTTTGAATCCAAAACTTGTCTGGCTCAGGGAGTTTTGCTCTTGTAAGGGATTAGAACAGGGCATTAATACTAAGATCCATGAAAAGCAAAACAATGTAATATTCCTTTCTGCTTCTAAAAAATGCTGCATGTGGGCAAGATAATTACCATAGTACCATTTTACATGCCTCACAAAATGAATGTACTCCAGAGTATGTACCCAACCAGTTTCCCTGCAGAGCATGTGTTTATTATCCTCAGTGACTGGTATTTGTAGATTGTTTGTGCCTCTAATATGATTTTGTTTGAGCTCTTTGTATGTGAACATGCCAGAGAGAGGAGAAGAATATGGAGACAAACACAGAGACAAATAAGCAGAGAGGGACTAAAGCGAGAAGGGGGAGGACAAAGAGTATTTGTTGATCACCATAGCTTAAAGCTACAATCAAAGGCAGTTTGTTTACCGAGGATAACAATCATGTTGGACTGCAATTTTTCTGAGACTTAAAAACCACCTTTCATTATACGAGCCCTTGAAAGCTTAATGGTCTTTCTGCTTCTCCCTGAAGAGACGTCCTACGGCTAGACATAAAAGGTATAGAAGCAGAAGAGTATGGTGAAGAGCTCTTGTGGTGAAAATGCACAGCTAAAGATTTGAGACACCCGTTGTCTGCGATTGCATCAGTCTGGATAAATGTACAAAATGTTTCCTACCACTTGTCTTGCTTGAATGTGTCATTTTTATGTCACATGTATCAAAATCCTTGAGTAGATCAAAAATGACCAGACCTAAATCCTGCTAGCTGAAGCCCCTTATTATCCTACAGTTAGCAGTACTATTGTGTGTTGACTAATAGCGTCAGCAGTTTGTAAGGTCACAAACGTTAGCAGTGTTACGTAATGGAAGCGCGTGGGCAATTTTCCATATGTACATGTGTGATGTAGTAGCAACAGGAGCACCGAGGTGTAGGACATGTCCAATTATCCTAATGAAAATACAGCATATTATAAATATGTATAATGCTGAGCTGCATCCATCAAATCTTCATTAAAAGCATAATTAAAATTCTGGACATTCAGGATAAATGTTAATTTGGAACTGAAAAGTTTTAAATTATAGAGGAAATTCTGCAAATTTGGAAGAGAAGATAGTCCTAATATCTATCCTTTAGGAATGCCTACAGTTATTTACCTGAAGCATCAAAGCCCACAGAAATCAGTTAATTTAATAGCATTTTTTGATCAGCCACATCAAAAGCCTTGATTATATCAACAATGAGCAGATCTAAATCCTTATTATCTTACAGTTAGCAGTGCTATTATGTGTTGACTAATGACTCCAGGATAGATTTTCAGGGGTCAATAGTTTGTGAGGTCACAAAAATCACCAGTATTATGTAAAGGAAGCACATGAGCCATTTTCCATATGCGAATGCATGATGCAGTAGTAACAGAAGCACTGAGGCGCAGGATGCACGTAATTATCCTGAGCTGTGCAAACTGTATATCCGAGCCTGTGGCAGGTGTGAGTGAAATTTTGAACGTTTTTCCATTTGAATTTATGCAACATTTTCTCAGTTCAAGCTTAAAATATCATTGTAAATACATTACACTGTATGACAAATTGATTGAAACCCCTCTCTTAAGCAAAGCCCAAATCCATCAATTCATCCATTTTCTTTACTGCTTATCCAGCCAGGGTTGTGGAGGAGCTGGAGCCAATCCCAGATAACACCCTGGACAGACTGCCAGTCCATCTCATGGCTAACAAAGAGACTCTGAGAACCATTCACACTCATATCAAGTAAAATCACCAATTATCCATGCAGACATATCTTTGGACAGTAGGATGAACACAGAGCACCTAAAGAAAGCTCAAACATACACATAACATATAAACTCTACAAAAAAGCCCACAGGTTCAAAACCAGAAACAGCTTGCTGTGAAGCTACAGTGACAAACACTTGACCACCGTGTCTCCAAAAGCCTTGCATGTTTTACAGGACACTAGGTCTGAAAAAGTGCAAAATTTTAAGCAGAGCTCTTAAATCCTTTTGTTTTTTAAAAAAAACAAAACATCATGCTGTACTATATCTCAGCCCTCTGCCGTCTGCCTTCTGCACCCTGTTAGTAGAAGGTGGTAGTAAATCTGCACAGTACTAAATGAATGAGTTGGTGTTTTTTGCAGGTTTCATGGTGGTGAATTATTTTGTGTGGGCAGGTCCCACAAACTCGAACCTTACGGGACACGCCTGGGTGTTTTGTGGAGGTGAAGTGACGGGACTTTACTGCTGCATGTTGTCTGTCACGGACAAGAGGATTACGTTCTTGAAGATATGATGGAGCTCTGGGTGGGATTTTGAAGGGAGGACTGTGTGAGATTGATAGCTGGTGCAGTTCCTTGTGCAAACAGTTGCTTTGCTTTAGCTTTCAGGAGCAGCTTCTCCTACTGTATATATAGAGAAATGATCGGCGAACAGTGAGACTCAATGAAAACACAAACTGCTCTGTAACTCTACTTTTTGAATATCTGATAACTTCCAGATTAGTTTACATCATGATTTTAAATAATGATGAGAAATCCTGATTGTAACCAGCATGTGACACTGAGGCCAATTTCTATGTTTTTTGAGGGGGGGTATAAACTCTGCGAGAAAAACATTTTTAATGTCACTAGTATGTGTCAATGCTGCAGTAGCGTCTGGTCTGTGATTTTCAGAATTAGAATGCCTTTTCTTTTTATTGTATTATAAAATGAAGGGAAATTGCAGTGTTGCTTCTGCAGGTAATCATTGAAAAATAAATAACACACAGTATAAAAAAATAAACCATTCACACAATGAAACAACAAAGTAATTTGCACAGTAAACCAAGCCCTTTCAGCAGAAGATAATATATAATTATCAAAATAAGGGAGTCAAGAATTAAATAGAAGGTGTCACAGTGCATCATTGTAATCCTGATTGATTTAGGACAGTAATTGCGCTTGAATAAAAACTGCTCTTTAATCTATTTTCTCTTGTTTGGATGGGCCTGTGGCATCTACAGGACAAACAGCATATGTCCAGGGTGACAACTGTCTCTAGTGATTTTACAGCTTTTGAGTGCTAACTGGCTTTTGCAATCTCTTCCAAAAAGGGAAGAGCACAACCAATGATCTTTTGTGCAGTGTTTATTACGCTCTTATCATTTTTATCTGCTGCAGATAAATCAGTACACCAGGATGCTTTCTGGGGTGAATGATAGAAGACCACCAGCAGTTTCTCTTCTGCACAATTCTTCTTCAGCAACCTCAGGAAGTGAGGGCGCTCCTTCTTCACTGCAGCTGTAGTGTTAGCAGACCAGGCAAGGTTGTCAGAAATGAAGGTTATTTAAAATCATAGGACCCTTTATACAGAGTCTCCACTGATGATCAGCGGGTGAGGGGCTCTGGTCTTCTTTAAGTCTATGATGATTTCTTTTGTCTTCAGACTGTTAGATTGTGTGCCGAGCACCAGATGACCAGTTCTTGTAGGCAGACTCATCTCCCCCTGATATGACTCCCGCCAGTGTGATGTCAAACTTAGTAATTGTGTTAGTGGGCTGGGTGGATGTGCAGTCGTACAGTAGCGGCCTAAGCGCACAGCCCTGTGGAGAGCCAGGGTGGAAGAGTTATATGGTTGCTTTGGGGCCCTAAGATATACATGTGTGCCAAGTTTGATTTCTCGGCTCCTGATTGTGTAGGGGGGAGTTTGTGAGCAAACAGAGTTCATGGATCGTAAGATTTTAGTCCATTTTCCTGGGAAATCAAGATATTGCTTAATTTTCCTACATGTTTATTCATTGAGATCAGCAGGGAGAAAGTTGGTCTTAAAAAACTAAACTAAAATAATTAACTGTTTGGAGAAATGTTAGCCATTTAGAGCAACTGTTCTCAAACTGGTGCTTTTCAAAACAGCTTTACTCCAAATCAATCCTTGATATTTTGCTGGAAACCTGCTGAGCCTCATTTTCTACTGTGTAATGACTTCAAGCATTCAAACACAATGCCTCAAAATAAAAGAAATACTGACATAGTTTTTATGACTGTTATTGTTTGATACCATGCCAAGGAGAAGATGTTTCTTTCAGCATTTCTTGGAATGTTTCATTTATCAAGAATCTTCTTCTTCTACTGTCGTACTTCTGCATTGCACAAGAAAAATACTTAGCCACACATTGGCCTCATAGAGCAACATGTGTTGATGTCTCTTAAAGAACCTGCCTGGCATCTTATGTCATGGTTGCAACAGGACAAGCATCATATTAAAATATCTTCTGTGGAGTTCATTAAAATACCATCTGCTGCTAAAAACTGCAGATATTCACGATGGAGTGGGATAGTTCTCCAGAGAACTGTAAAACAACTAAAAAAAAAAAAAGGATTCAGTAATCTGGCAACAGCAGTATTAGACAATGTATGATTATGCATGCTGATGGGCTTTTAGTTTAGATCCCTGGAAACATTTTCTAACCAAAACAGTCAAACAATAAGTGGAGCATCCAGGCAGAGCGGAGCAGCCAGCAGCACACACTAACAAATGTATAGATGTGAAACTGTAGCAGAACGTAAGAGGATTCAGAGCAGAAGTCGAGGAGAGCCAATCGTCCTCATGAATGCTAACAAGACCGGAATAGAGCAGAGTAGCACATTAAGAACATGATTCATTATGTAAACAGCACAATCAAACCAACTGCTTCCATTTTAGTAATAGGCTTATTGGAACATATCGAAATTGGGTTTTCATTATGAGCATTTATGTTTGACATTTCTGATCCTATTTCCTGCTTTTACACTTCACCGTGCTCCCGCAGTTAATCTTTCCATTTAAATGTTTGAGCCTGTTTATGAATCTAACACATCCTCTTTTCCCCAGGAAGTGATGATATGCAGCAGAGAAGTGTTAATATACGAGCAATATGGTAAACTTATAGTAAATCATGTGGATTAGAGCTAAGTAAAGCATAATATACAGTACCATGCGTCCAGGGCAAAAAATAAATTTAAATAAGGCAAATATGAGAGACCCAAGGAGAACCTCCACATACTGAATCCTCCAGGTCTTCCTTTAAGTTTCACTATAAGGTGGGAGTTATACCATATGTGCAGGCTTGACCTGCTGGCTGTCATGCACTAAATGTACTGGCTAAACATGACGTCTCTTTTGCGCTCATCTTTACTTGATGAAACGGAGTAATAGCAATACCTACAAAGAGAAAATACAGGAGCTGGAAATAGAAGCTGGTTTATTTTGCATTACCGGAAAGAAGAACATTAAAAAAACTTTCCTCAACCAACACGAAAATGCTCTTAAGAAACCATTTAGTCTAATAGCCAAATGCTTTTCCTGTTGCTCATTAACGTTCTATTTCCAGAATAAGTGACTCACCAATATGATTTTTTGCTTTTTGTTTGTTCTGCAATGAAATTTCCCAAACAAAATGCAGACTGACCAAAAAAATCTCAGGCTGAACATTTACCAACTGAAAATGTTGGGACACTGTGCAAAATGTAAATTAAAAACAGAATGCAAGAAACCTGTATTTCATTCGAAACATAGAAAACATATATATCTATCTATAATATTTAAAATGTGACATTTTACTTTCTCAGAAAAGTTGGGACAGGAGAAATGAAAGGCTGGAAACAGTTTCAGAAAATCCAGAGGAATCTCTGTGTGCAAGGGACAAAGCTGAAAATGAATATTGGATGCTTGTGATCTTCAGGCCCTCAGGTGGCACAACATTAAAAACAGTCAGGATTCTGTCATTCCAGAAATGCACAAATGCAGCTTAAACGTCTAACATCTAAAGAAGACACCGGCTCATCTAAAAAGTACTGAGGCAAATTTGAAAACTGTTCTGTGGTTAGACAGATCAAATCTCAAATTCATTTTGGAATGACATAAACGTCATTTCTGAGGACTGGTACCATTCAGCTTGTTATCAGCACTCTGTTAAAAAGCCTGGAAAACCTTGCATAATAAATTAAGCTTGTACTTTTTTCAAGTTGACATTTTACACAGAGTCCTAACTTTTTTTGAATTGGATTTGTACATTTTGCACGTAGATAATTTGAAAACACATTAACAAGTCGTGATCATTACTTGTAGAAGCAGCTGTTAAATAGTAAGCTTACCATCCTTAAAATTTGGTGCACATGTAGTATACGTTTAAAATAATAGAAACAAAAAGGCATAAGTTACACTTGTTCAAGTCTATATAAATATAAAAAATAACTTTTCACCAATTTTCTAGGTAATAAAACTAGAAATATTCTTATACTTCTTTTTTTATTTACTGATTTCCACTTAGCTGAAAAGTCTGGCCTTGAGTTATGCACCACTTGAGCATCTTAAATAAATTTTGCCTTCATAGAATAACTAGAGTTAGCGCTCCAAGGCAGTAAGCTGAAGTCAGTTGCATTTATGAAACCATTACAGAAAACCCAGTATCGTCTCACAGTAGCTATGATTTAATGTGGGACTTTTGATGTGGTGCAGGGCACCAGGCAGGGAAAAGCTGGGTCACTCTGTATGGATGAATGAGGCACTTGTAATACTGGGTAACTGAATCCTGACTACCAGTGCTGAGGTCTGGTCATCCATAACGCCCAGCCTCTCCTGAGCCTGGATTACAGCCAAAGAGCCTCTCAATTTAATTGCATTACTCCAGATTACATGACCAGATTACACGATTGTAGGCAGCAAACGCTGAGCGCTGCATGGTTTACACGATTATCATCAGACGGAGGACGGTTTGTTATTTAAATGATGTAATCTCATGTATTATTTTGGGGTCTGTGGATCAATTGTATTATTTCTTTTTTTGACAACTCCTAAAATCAAAGAAAATAATTAAGGGAAATTTTAATTTGTAATTTTATTTTAAATGAAGAGCTGGTGCTCTGGATAAACATATAATAAAATCAATAACAATTAAAAATAAATAAAAAGATTAACAGTTATCTTCTAGCCAATAATCATGCACATACAACAGATACAAACAACAGTGTCCGCTTTCAAGATGTGTTCTGTGCTCTGTTTGGCCTGTTTGTCCTGTTGGCCTTAAAAAGACAATGACATGGATCATTTTAGCCCTTTGCTCATTTTTAGCAACATGATTACATTATAATATACCAAGTATAATTCATCTTTTGTGGATATAATAGAAATTTGATGGATATAAATGAGATTAAACTGTTTTTATAAATTGGTGTTTGTGCATGAATGCTAAAACTGGTCATTTTAGCCAGTTGCTAGGTGGTTACTAGGCAACCTGGTGACATTATAATATCTGATATAGATAAAAAAAAAAAAAACATCTATACCAGGATGTACCTATGTGCCCAGTTTGGTTGCTCAACTAATGATTGTGTAGAAGGAGATGGCAGACAAAGAAACTTTATGAGATTTCATGTATTATAGTAATATATCTTTAATTTCTACAGCATTTGTTCACTAAATGCCTCATTCCAATCTATTTCTTTCTAGGCTTTTTCATAGTTTAAAACAGACCAGCTAAAGTTGCATTAGTAAAAGCAAAGAAACAAAAAGGGGTTTTGGTGTACTGTTTTTTTTTTTTTTAAAGGTGTCTGAAGCAGCTCTGGGCTAGATGCCCACTTGGCATGAGTCCTCAGAGCAATTGCTTCTGGCAGGGAATCAGATAGAAAGGAGAGTCATTTATATTTCTTGCATCACCTCACAAGCTGTGGAGGCAGGGAGCATTTAAATCTTGACTAAGGTCAACAGGGAACTCACTGGCTTTGATAACAAGTATCCCATCTTTGATTCCACACACTTGTCACCGCTACAGAAATTCTGCCTCTGATGAAGGGTTTTTAAGAAGGTTAAAGTAAACATGACAACGGGGACGACAGTGAATAAGTGTGTTTAAGAGGCTGTGTTGACATGTTGGAAAGGTTGAGAAAAACAAAACAATAGGCATACCAATGCCGCCACACGTCACATTAATGTCACCCCTCGTGCCTGCTTCTGCTGTTTCTGATTAATTATTCATGTTTCGGTTCTGTGAAGGCTACTCCGGCACTACAAGGAAACTCACCTAAGGATGAATACGAGATAATGGACTAATGGATCAGCTTTCTTTTCTGTGAAAGAGTCAAAACAGAATAAGCTTGATGGAAGCCTCGAAAAATCTCCAGGAACTTTAAGCTTCCTTTGTTTCGCAGAGAAAGACACCAGGAGGACACGAATCTGTCTCTGCGCTCCTGCATTAGTAAGCCAATCCCAGACACTTATCCACATCAGCCAGACACAAACAACCCCTCAAAGACAGGGCTGCAGAGAGTACAAACACTGTCTGTCACTCAAGAGGAGACTGACAGAGGGAAAGAGGCCCTTTCATATCGCCCAAACTCCCTCTGAAATTGAGGTGAACACCTTTGATCTGCAGAAAGATGCGAGTAGTGATCCGGATCTGCTTTTGTGACGGTGCTTGGGGTTTCCATAGAAACATGCGCGCCCCAAACAAGGCGGACTAAAACATCCTGAACCGCATCAGCAGATGGCTTGTAGAAAGGCTGAAGGATGACGAAGTCTCACTCTGGCATGCATCATTTCATCTGTCGGAGGCCATATTTTCATCTCAAAATATCAAAATATCCACAGCTAGTTGGATCCAGTGAATTCTACCTCCTTTACAGACCAAAATAGCATTTGTTTCACCGGATGAGAGATTACCATGTGTGTCTATTAATGTGATGGGGTTTGAGAGGAACACAGAAACGAATGTGTCTGTCTCGTGGCATTTGAAAAACAATCTGATCCGACACGCCATGTCAGGAAATTTAAATCTACGCTGTCACTTTATCCCTGCGCCGAGGTTCACCTAATCATCAGCTGTCTCGGGCCTGGTTTAAAATCTCTTCGGCGCTCGGCTTCACTGTGGTCAGGGTTTGTGTACTCATTAATCTTTTTTGTTTCCCTGGTGTTTCTGTAGTGGGTAGAAATGTGGGGAGAGATGAATACCACTGAAACTGCAGCTGTTACGAAAAAAAGCAATCCAAGGACTTTGAAGTCTAGCCCACACCAGCACACAAGACCAAACACTGAAATAGATGTAAAGGGCCTGTATTTGTATAGAGCTTTTACTAGTCCCTAAGGACCCCAAAGTGCTTTACACATCCAGTCATTCATTCACACACTGGTGATGGCAAGGTACATTGTAGCCACAGCCACCCTGGGGCGCACTGACAGAGGCGAGGCTGCCGGACACTGACGCCACCGGGCCCTCTGACCACCACCAGTAGGCAACGGGTGAAGTGTCTTGCCCAAGGACACAACAGCCGAGACTGTTCAAGCCGGGGCTCGAACCATCAACTTTCCGATTACAAGGCGAACACCCAACTCTTGAGCCACGAGTTTAAGGATTAGGGGTGGACTTATTTCCATGCAATAGCCTATTAGGAATCTCTCCACGAAGAAACAGATGAAAGCTGTCGTTTCCTCCGACACGTTCAGGTAATAACAGTGTCTTTGTGTCCAAACACAAACGAGATCTTGACAACCCATTTTCCTGCAGCCAGTAGGAGTCAAAATGGCTGAATAGAAACAACATAAACCACAGATTTGTTTCAGTATGGGGCTACACTTTTGCTGCAGTCACTGGACTCTCTCTTTTTATTGGTCCCCTTCTTATATCTCGTGTATGTCAATATTTTATTCGCTTATTGGGTAGCAGATCAGAACTGGTCAATTTTCTCAACGGCAGCTGAGCCAAGCCTCAGCTCCTGGATAATGAATCTAGACTTATGATCTATTTTACTTACTGGGTTTGGGCCCATATTACATCTTTAATCCTTCTCAAGTCAATAATGAATTTAAAAAAAAAAGCTCAAACACCCATATGAGTAAGAAAAACTGCTTTGCTGCAATCAGCTGTGATTTCTGGCTCATAGCTTCAGTTACATTTCTCCAAACATGTTGCTAGGCTTTCTTTTGAAACCACCGTCACTGTGAAAATATTATGCTTCTCTGAGACCAGGAGAATTAGAAGTGGGAAAGATAAACCAGGCTGAATAACATATATTGCATTGCTGAGTATAAAAAGGTTTCTATAAATTAAAATTAGAAATATAAACATCATAGTCTAAAACATCTAAACACAAAGTAGTTGCTGGATAGATGGACGGAGTTGGGCTGCACAGTGGTCCAGTGAGTTGCACTGTTGCCTCACAGCAAGCAGGTCCTGGGTTTGAATCCACCTGCCTATTGGGGCTTCTCTGTGCACTTTGTTCCCATGATGCATTGAGCATTTCTTCTTCAGTCACCTTTCTCACTCGCTATGTGTTAATAGACCTCTCTGCACTGAATCATACTTGTTATTGATCTCTTCCACAGCATGTCTTTATCCTGTCTTCCTTCTCTCACCCCATCCTCTCCAATGTAGAGGTACATTGGTACTCTACATTGGAGAGACCAAACAGCCACTTCACAAGCGCATGGCACAACACAGAAGAGCCACCTCCACAGGACAAGACTCAGCAGTCCATCTGCATCTTAAGGATAAAGGACACTCTTTCGAGGATGCCAATGTTCACATTTTGGACAGAGAGGACAGATGGTTTGAAAGAGGAGTGAAAGAAGCCATCTATGTCCACTGTGAGCGACCATCTTTGAACAGAGGCGGGGGTTTACGACACCAACTCTCTGCCATCTATAATCCAGTTTTGAGATCCCTTCCCAGACGCCTTAACGCCCACTCACATCCTGGGCCATCTGACCTCAGGAATTCGCATGATAAGGTGGGGCCAGGTTTCACAATGAACACACCCAAAACTCTGGCTGATTGGGACCCACACCCAGTTTCACACCTTGGCTCAGGCGATTAGAGGATCATCAGGGGGTCCTTTTGTCCCTCTGTGGGGGGATACTCCCACTAGGTTTATATCTGGGACTCTCCACCATTTGACCTTAGAACTGAAGAAGCTTCTCGGATGAGAGGTGAAACGTCTTCAAGTAACTTAAAGAAGTCCAGACGCTTTTCTTTGCAAGCTCCTTTGACTTTGCTGGATTATCAGTTTCCCGAGGACATGACTTTCATATGCTTTTCATCAGCTGTAGGTTTTTTCTTAGGCCTGCTACTCCTTCTCTCCTTCCCTTGTCTTATTAACTCAAGATTTTTTTAAGGACACAATGCACAACATGCTAAATATATGCCAATATTTCAGGTAATAGCTGTTGCAAAAATGCTGTTTTATACCTGTGAAAACATGTTATCTTTGGCTTTATTCATGGATCCAACGTTGGAGTGCCTTGAGTGATTCAGAGGTCACTGTTAATGTGGCTTAGCAAACAGTTAAGCCCAAAGTTGTTTGTAGTTTCACCCACTAAAAAGTAATGAAACTACTTGTATTACTATGCAAATATAAATCCAGTTGAGCTACAAGCAATCTACTGCAAAATGTAGTTAACCCTTGTCTTGTCTAATTCTCTGCAGTTCTCCCAAACTTGTTCCTTCAACCACTGGATCCAATAATGAATTCAGGCTATCCAGCCCCGGTTTCTGTATTTAACGTACTTGATCCGAGCAGCAGGACTGAGTTTGGAGTCTCTCTGTTATCACTCGGGTTACAATTTATGTACAAAATAATATTGGCCAAATTATGCATCACATATCTTTGTTCTCTGAGCCTCAGAGGTCAGAGTCAAGTGTGATCTCATCCCATGTAGAAAAGCTCTGCTCATCAAGAGGAGTTTGCATTCATGGAGCACAGTCTTTCCACTTTCAGACTGAATATGAAATTAGTCCAGCCTATCTCTTTTAACGTCTGGTCTCATGTGTTTTAAGTGCCTGCTGCTGAGTTCAGGCAGGCCCGCGTGCTCTGATGTCCAGTATTTAGTGCTGCCAGCGCTCTGCAGAGACTTTACTGTTGAACTGGAAGAATAAAGGACTCTCCAAGGCTTACTGTCAGTCACGAAACCTTGACGTTTTCTGTTTTATGCAGATCTTTTGCGCATGTTTTCTGACACCAAATGGTTTCGTGTGTCTCGGAAAGTTGGGCTGAAAACATCGTCTGGTAAATTCAACATTAAGATTTCAAGTCAACGGCCACTAAAAGGCAGAAAATTAATTTAGAGGGGATTTGAATAGTTTCTCTTTGAATGCTGTCCCGGAATTGATTGCCTCATTTGTCATTTGCACAGATGAATTATTTATGTTCTCATTGCTGTGCTGGGGTGACTAATCAAATGCATTTCAATGGGTGTGGAAGCTGCGAATTGATGTCGTGGAACATTGCACTGCATTAGGTGCTTTGGTAGAGGAGTCAGCAGGGCAACAATAGTGGCCCTATGATGACGTGGCAGAAGAGACAGTGCCCATCATAATTAACAAACGAATGTACAGAAACAACACTCTGTTCATTTAGAGTCCTCTCTTCACCCTCGGACAGCGAATCCGTTCAGAGGAAATACACAAACAGAACAATTCTTCACAACGTCTGTAACTCTGCACAAACAGTGCAAGGTAGCACAAATTCTCGAATGTTTTATGAAACTTAAAGGTCAACGCTGGGAGTTTTTTTCAGGACTATTTTTGCATCACCTTGCAATAACTTTTGCATTTCCTCTGAACCATATGAACAGTTGAGAGAAATGCTTGGCATTACAGAGAGGAGAGATGATGTGATACTTTACACGGTGCATTTATTGCTCATTTCTCATTTTAAAAGGCTGAGCTGTCACAATATCTAGCCACTGGCTGTGATCAAAGCTGCAGCTGCTCTTTCTGGCAGTGCTGGCTGAAGGATAGTGCTTGAAGTTCGGCAGCGTGCTAAACCATGTAAATTTATTGCATACATGTGTCATAGCCAGGATTGTGACAACCAACATGGATCCACGGCCACAGCCACAATCAAACAGACAGCTATGTCATCCTGGAGTTTCAGTCAAAGTCAGAGCTACTGACAACCTCAGCAGCGGTCAGAGCGCTGCCGGGGTGAACTGCTGCTATGGTACAGACTTGAGGATGAGCAGTTCAACTGAGGGTGTGCACTCTGACCGCAGAGAGCAGCGAACCAGCTCAGCTTTGCTTTATGCATCAGTGTGAACTCAGAAATGACTTTGAAAAAAACCCACTGTGTGTTTGTACAGATTTTTAAGGCCTTTGAGAGCATAGCTTATAGGTCCGTTTTGGCCAGGATGGTATTTCAGACCAGAGAACTGTAAGTTCCATTATTGTTATGGAACTTACAGCATGCAAAACAAATTGTGCCATGAATTCCAGGCAGTCATACACCTCTTTAAAAATACTCATAATTAAAAAAAACCTCACACCAATTTATATCACTAGAATTACCTTCATTTCTCTCTACTTAATCATCTCAGAGTTGTTAAAGTTTTATCCAGACTAGCTGGACATTCTGGTCCAGGATAAAACATCTCAACAACTACTGCATTTTAAACCAGAGCGTCCGTGATGCAGTAGCTTATCTGGCTCACACTCTGTCACAGTTACAGCACAGTATCATTAAAATCTGACCAATATTTTATCAGGAATATTTTTGTGAATTGTCGATAAACAGACAAACAGAAACACCACCACAGTATATATTTATATGCTCTTAGACTTGATGAGCTTAAAATTTATAGTTGCCTGCTTCAGCCATTAAACAGGGGTGGCTGTAGCTCAGGAGCTAGAGGGTTTGAGACGGTGCTTGATATGTGGCACCAGAATGGACACGATTAGAAATGAGTCTATCACAAAGAGAACTCAGGTTGGGCAATTTGGAGACAAAGTTAAAAAGGCATGGCTGAAATGGTTTGGACATATGCAGGGGACAGATAAACGATGTATTTGACAAAAGATGTTGACAATGAAGCTGCCAGGCAGGACAAGAAGAGGAAAACAACAGAGGAGATTCATGGATGTCGTGACAGAGGACATGCAGTGGGTTGGTTGGACACAAGAGGATGCTGGCGATGGGATGAGATGGAGGCAGATGATTTGCTGTGGTGGCACCTAAGTGGCTGTTTGGTCTCTCCAATGTAGAGGTACATTGGTACTCTACATTGGAGAGACCAAACAGCCACTTCACAAGCGCATGGCACAACACAGAAGAGCCACCTCCACAGGACAAGACTCAGCAGTCCATCTGCATCTTAAGGATAAAGGACACTCTTTCGAGGATGCCAATGTTCACATTTTGGACAGAGAGGACAGATGGTTTGAAAGAGGAGTGAAAGAAGCCATCTATGTCCACTGTGAGCGACCATCTTTGAACAGAGGCGGGGGTTTACGACACCAACTCTCTGCCATCTATAATCCAGTTTTGAGATCCCTTCCCAGACGCCTTAACGCCCACTCACATCCTGGGCCATCTGACCTCAGGAATTCGCATGATAAGGTGGGGCCAGGTTTCACAATGAACACACCCGAAACTCTGGCTGATTGGGACCCACACCCAGTTTCACACCTTGGCTCAGGCGATTAGAGGATCATCAGGGGGTCCTTTTGTCCCTCTGTGGGGGGATACTCCCACTAGGTTTATATCTGGGACTCTCCACCATTTGACCTTAGAACTGAAGAAGCTTCTCGGATGAGAGGTGAAACGTCTTCAAGTAACTTAAAGAAGTCCAGACGCTTTTCTTTGCAAGCTCCTTTGACTACGATGACCTGGATGACTGAGAACCTTCACAGACATAATCCAGCAAAGATCTGACATCTTGGGATTGTCTTGACAGAGAACAAAAGAAAAGGCAGCCAACATCCAAAGAAGAGCCTTCAAGTAGGCAGGAGAACTATTACTGAAGACTAAAAGAAATTAGAAGAAAGCTGCTTAAGTGAGATCAGGCTGTATGAAAGAAAAAAAGGAGGTCACATCAAATATTGATTTTTCAAGTTTGTTAGAATTGTGCTTTATATACTGTATTTCTGTGGATGTTTGTAAGTATTGCTGCACGTATTTTCCTAGTTAAATATAAAGAAATGGGAGGTGGCTCAAGACTAATGCACAAAAAGTTTGGACTTGGTAGCCTTTATCTTTAATTAGCTACAGCTGCGCTTGTGTTGAGTTTTGCATGTTCTCTCACTTCTTCACACAGTCCATAGACATGCTTGTTTAGATTAACTGGTAAATTAGCCAAAGGTTCAAAAGTGAGAATGAATGGCTGCATGTCTCTCTGTGTTGGCTCTATATGACAGACTGGTGATCATGCCCTATGACAGCTACGACAGGCTACAGCTCCCCAGCGACTGTGAACTGGATGTGTGGTTAAGAAAATGGATGTGTGGCAACTGCTGAAACACATTTGTTGCATTAACTGGTGAAGCAGAGCTATGACAGAGTGTGAATGAGAACTCTGCCACTGAAATGTTTTTTTCACTCCTAATTAACAAAAAGGTGCTTTAGAAAAAGTATGAGTTGTTGAGCTTCATCAGCTTCAAATCCAGATATTTCACAAGCCTCAACAGAGACGCATAAATCTATTAATGCTGCCTAGTGTACTGTAACACTATATTTTACCACAAACAGACAACAATGCAACAATGTGTTTTTCCTAAGATTTGAGTTGTCTGTGTCATCTTTTTTGGTTTGTTTCTTCATTTTTTTGCTCTTTATTCCAGATTTTTCTGGAGCTGTGTCACCCAGCAGTCACATTTTTTCAGCTGTCAGCATCTTCTCGATACTTTTTAGGGGTCTTGCATTGTGGAGTAGAATTGTCATTTGACAGAATATTTTGAAATAAAACATAGTGAGTATATAACATCTATTTCGAGGTATGGCTCGAGCTCTAACCTTTAAATAAACAAACATACAGCCGTAGCAACTGCTAGCATCCCCTGGTGATATTTTTTTGTCCTCTTGACAGTTCAGAGTAACAGGCCTCCAGCTGACAGGGGCCTCCATTTGACACTCCACTGAAGAAAAAAACAAAAAAAAAACAGGGAAGATGTAAAGGCTGTGGGTGTAGCGTCTGACTAACAAGGCCAAAAGGCAGAGAAATCTGTCATGATGACTGGTGTCTGAGTGCCCCACTTAACATTGAACTACCGGCAAACTTTTTTTTTCCAAGTACAACTTCTTGGAGAGATAATCGGTACTCCATCCACAGGTGAGTTTCCTACTCATCCATCACCCCCCAGTCATATATTCCTGAGTTTAAAAAAAGAACAGACTGCAGGCTAACAATCTTTCACTCCAGCTTGCATACCACCGAGCTGAGGCGAAAGCAATGGCCTTTTACTGAATTACCTTCCATTTAATCAATGACACTATGTCTGAGAAAATATCTCCAGGAGAATGGCAGGGGGACTCCTTATCCATCCTGCAGTGGCACTAATAGATAACACAAATCCATCACCGTGTCAATATTTATCAGAATGTAAAAGGTATATAAATAAAAGGCTGAATGGAAGCAGCATTGTATGGATGAATTATCTCTGAAGCAGAGCAGAGAGAGGATGAAACTTTTAAAAGGAAATTATGCCACATCGCATATTTCGCTTTAGCCTAAAGACTTAGTGCAACTCTAAAGAAGAAGAAGCCAAAAAAGAGGATTAAGAAGAAAAAAACACTCCCTGGTTCGACTGTACATTGTTCACAGCATTGCTGAGGTTGGCAAAGTTTTCACAGCGTTGGCCTGGTTGTGCTAAGGGCAAGGGCGAGGATGAAAAGGCTCTGCAGTCACCCTGAACGGATTTCACACTAACATGTCAGAAACAGAGGCGCGTTTCTTTTTGACGAGAACATATGCAGGTATGAAAGAGTGAGAGGAAAAATTTTATTAATCTAAACCTGCAAACTAAAGTGAAATCTTTGAAATATTTTTTTTTTTAAACAGAGAGGTCATGAATGTTTAATTTCAATATATAAAACTAATGATAATTCCTCAGTTGAGGAAACGTTAATTTATTTATTGGTTGCTATAAAAATTGTAAAGGTTAATACTATAATTCTCTGCCTAGATTTAAAAAATAACAAAACTTCTACAAGAAGCTGAAAGACATTAAAAGCTCTGACATCATAACTTTAACAATTGTCACGTGACCAAGTATTGGTGTTTCTGACTCTCTAATTATATTATTTGACTATTGTTGTTCATAGTTTTGGTTTTCTGTAGTTCCTAGTGATTGTAGTCTTTCCTCCCTTAGTAGTTACCTTAGCCTGTGTTTAGTCTCTGTTCCTATGTCCACTCTATTCTTTTCCTGTATCCCACGTTTCATGTCTACTCACCCTTGTTCCCCATCTATGTCCCCCAGGTCTCCCCAGTTGTTGTGTTATGCTTGTATGTCCTGAGTCTGAGTTTCAGTCTATTTGTTTCCTGTTTTATTTTGATAGTCCTTATCCAACGTCAGTGTATCTAGTTTTGCCTGCCCTCGTCTCATTATGTCTGATTTGTCCCAGCTGTGTTTCGACCTGTTCCCCGTCTGCTTATATTCCTGCCTGTGTATTATAGTTCTCAGTCTTCCCCTGCTTGTTGTCGTGTCGTACACCCTCTTTGTAATGTGTTTTCTCCTCTCGTGTTCCTGAGAATATTCTAGCTCCCAGTCCTGGTTTGTTTCTTTGCTCGAGTTTCTTAGTCTCTAGGTTCCAGTGCCCAGTTTAGTTTCGAGTTTTGCGATTGAGGTTTTGGTTTGTTTTTGTGAAAGTCTATTTCCTATAAAGAGTTTTTCCCACCAATAAAGCTGCGCTTTAAGTGTAACTTTCAGTTTCTGAGTCCTGTGTTTGGGTCCTTCATCTTGGCTGCCACACAGCACTCGACATGACAAGAATGTCCTGTTGACAGTTTCCTTGAAACTTTGTTTTTGAGGTCAGATGTTTGAAAAGGTAAGGATTATACAGGGGTAGTTTAGAGTATGAGAGCGGTTTTGTATATATATAGAAAAAATATTTAATTTTCTTCCACAAACTATGATATTTTAAGAATGTTAATTTCTGAAAAACAGCTCGGCAACACCCTGAAATCGTTCTGGTGAACACATAATAAAAAATTGGAAAGGGTGCTTAATTTTGATGCTTAGTTTTCTGTTATTATGAAGGAAATTCTATTGCCAATGTTTTATGGATATTAATATTCTGACCCCGGCCACTTTGATATGGTACACCTTGCTAATACCAGGCTGTACCTCCTTTTACCATCAAAACCACCCTAAATCTTCATAGCATAGAGTTAACAGTATGCTGGACACATTCCTCAGAGATTGTACCTCGCAAAGTGTATCTATGGGTATGACAATAATAAAAACTTTATTCATTCAGCCATTCATCTGTCTGCCCTGTGGAACCTGAAATCCTGCTGAACCTCACCACACTGAGCAGGTAAACGTCCGCATGAGACGGTTTTGGTTTGTGAAAAGAAAAGTGACTCACTGTTACCTGTAACCAGTTATCTGTCCCAGCAGTGTTATCTTTCCACAGCACTGAAGAATAATTGTAGTTTCTTTTGAGGATTTTGATCGGACAGGTGTCCACTAAGGATGTGTTTGACTTTAAGAGAAGAAGGAAATTGTACCTGAGCATCCATGAGCAAGTGTCTCATCAGAGTCATAGACTTCCTCAAGGTATCCCTCTCTCCCGGCATGAAGGCCTCATCCTCATCAGTCAGGCTACAAGGTCGAGTGACCATGAACTGAGCAATCTGGTCATTCAGGCTGTTCAGAGACTGGACAGCTGCAAAAGAAGTTTAAAACAAATGTTGAAAATTCATACCACATGAAAACATTACAAACGTTTTTTTCTACTCCTCTCATGTAGGGCAAGAATCTCCTGAGTGTCTCGACAAGCTTGTTTGCATGCTCTCTCTCTCTAGTGGGATTTTCTGGATCAGACGTGTGTGATCTGAGACACTTCCTTCATCTATACGGCCCTGGCTCTACTGTTCTCTTCAGAATAATCCCTCTTTTGGAGTAAAGGGGCATCATTAGGCTAAATCCATAACCAAGACAGAGACTCACATAGAGCCCATTACATAATCCATTCACCAGGGTTTTGTCAATTAGAAACAATGGCAATACAGCAGTTGCTTCACAGAGCTCTTTGGTCAGACCCTGTGGGTGGTAATAAAGAAAAGTATGATGAACACTGACGTTTCACTGAGACGGCCGTGTAAATTTAAGGCCAGCTGAGTGATAGATTACTTTTTCAGATGAACACTAGAAAGGGGAACCATTGCTGTACAAGTCTCCCTCCTCAGACTGTTATTAAGCAGTTATTTATGTATCTGTTGTTTATATTTTACAGACTCATACTCGTTGATCAAACCAAGAATTTTATTTAAAATTGTAGCCATTTCTATGCTCTTCAGATGATGATGATGATGGTGTCTTTTTATGTCTTCTCCTGTCTAGTCTTGTCTTTGTGTTAAGTCTGCGTTTTATTTTGTTTTTTATGTGTTCTGTTTGTTTGGTTCCTGTTTTATTTTGACATTCTCCGATCTCGTGTGTGCTATGGTCAGTTTTGCTTCTGCTCTTTGTTGTGTTGTCCTTTATGCTGTGCTTCTGTTTCTTCCATAGTGCCAAGTAAGTTCCTCGGCCTTGCCTTCTCTGTGTTTGTTGCATTTTGTAAAGCTGTTTTCAGTTTCCAAGTCATTTTGGGTCCAACTAATTTCTGCAACACAACCAACCTTGAAAGAAACACCCTTAAACCATGTTTTGAGTGTTGATGTTGCATCGTTTGTCCACCAGAGGGACCCTGCAAATTTCCTGTTGGCAGCAAGTGTTTGGAACAGGACAAACAACAACCAGCTGATCTCAACAGAACAAGCAGCTGTATACAAAAAATATTTTTTGTGATAAATGAGATAATTTTTAACATGTATTGTTATATTATATCAATAAGTACTGACTCATAAATAAAAGCACATAACAAATGTTAACCTGTTTATCCTTCATGTGTCTGAAAAAAAAAATTGTCCAACATATTTTTAAATCACAAATATTGGTAATGAAAAACCCTATATGGGCTGGGCAGTGCTTAGAGGAATATGACTGTTAGTCTGTCTGATCAACTTAATCTTGTATATTAAATTTATGAATATCAGAAAAAAGGAAAATGGTAAGCTTTGATTAACTAAAATCAGCATTTAGCTCTATTTCTTGATTACCTACATCAGGTTTGTCGAACTCCAGGCCTCGAGGGCCGGTGTCCTGCAGGTTTTAGATCTCACCCTGGGTCAACACACCTGAATCAAATGATTAGTTCATTACCAGGCCTCTGGAGAAATACAAGACATGTTGAGGAGGTCATTTAGCCATTTAAATCAGCTGTGTTGGATCAAGGACACATCTAAAACCTGCAGGACACCGGCCCTTGAGGCCTGGAGTTCGACACCTGTGACCTACATGGTCAAAGACTACATCATTTTCTTCCTGTTTTTTTTTCTTATGCTTCTCACCGTTCTTCAGTGAACCGGTTCAGTTCTGGTATTTGACTATGATTGACAAACAAAAAAGCTGCCAGAAATTCTGATTTACATTTTATGACATTTTATCAACAAGACAATTAATCACTTGATTGCATGATAATCAAAATAATCACAACTTTCAGGCCTAATTGTAATTTTCTGTCAGTGAACCAAAAGAATAATCAACAAATGAGTTTTTACACACTGCGTAGAAATGTGAAACCATCGGGACTCCGAGTCGAGCATCGCTTTCTCTCTCATCCACACACCACTGAGCAGGCTAAGAGGTCAATCTGGGCAAGACTGACAGAGCGACTGATGACAGTCAAGGTCGACTTTTCAACAGAACTATCAAAGATTTATAGCCACACCTTGCAGCCTTCTCTTGAACCGTGGAAGCATAGCAAAGAGAGGCATGTTTACGAGCACACAGCAACCCTGCAGGCAACGTGGCGTACATCAAATGAGAGCGGGATGTGTGGGTGCAGGGGAGAAATAAAATGTTTATGGCAGAGGTTGATGACTGGATTCTAATTTCACATTCAACATTTACCAGGTGTACCTCTCTGCCCCAAAGATGGCCAAACACGCTGGGTAATGGCATGCTGCTGCTGAAAATGACACGCTGTCAAAATGGGATGCGGACACACCCGCTTCCCCTCTCTACTCCGCTTTCAATTTTTATTCAGCACATTCTAGCGCACACTGTGATAGATGATGGAGAAGACAGGTGGTTTTCTACGTTACTTTGATGAGACTGAATACGTCAACATACCACATCTTATTTGAAATGCCACAGGTTTTGGCCAAAGGCATAAAGAAACAGAAATATATTAACAAAAAACCCCACCAAGAAATATTGAATTTGAGATTTGTTCAGCCATTTGTAATAACTTATTGCCTCTCCCTTGTGAAATTACAAACGGCTGAATCTCATCTCCAGGCTGCTGACACCCTTGATCAATGCTTCTGACAGTGTTTCAGCTCTGAGATGTACCTCTGAAAGTCTCTAACACTTTCACCTTTAATATTCTTATTGAAGCAAACCAGACAAGGCAGCAGCATATACACAAGAGCGCACCCCAGTCCTCTGCCAAGAATATGTAAGCGAGTCAATGGCAAGCCCTGTTTTCACATTGCTGATTGGATTCAATAGCAAGTGTAAGTATTCAGCATGGCCAGGCGAAGCCGAGCGTTTGTGAATATTTAAATAATGCAAAAAAGATGTCTGAAGAGGAATCTTAATGACAAAAAAAAAAATCAGATTTTATTAAGAAATGTCAATTTCTATTAACAGTCTGGGCTCAAAGAACACATTTTTGTCCTTGTTTAGCACTTTTCCACTTGTCTTTGTTGGTAAATTAAAAGAAATGTTGGGATGCTCCGTCAAATCTAAATAAAAATAAAATGAGATGATTTGCAAATCTCATAAAACCATTTGAAATTCACACCAGATCATAGAAAACACGTCAAATGTTTAAATGGAGAAAATGTACGATACAGGAGGAAAATGGAACAGGGCCATGTTTACCAGTCTGTAGCATCTCATCTTCTTTTAACAACAGTCTGTTAACATCTGTGAACTGAGGAGAGCAGCTGTTGGACTTTGGGGAGAGTAATGTTGTCCCATTATTCTTCATTTCACGATAGGCCAAATGCTTTCAGGTGGTTACGGGACTGGAGTGCAGGCAGACCAGTTCAGCATCTAGACTGTGTTATTGCAGGGTCTTGCATATTTCAGCAACATTGTGTTGTTGAAATATGCAAGACCTTTCCTGTAATGGAGACCAGGGTTCCATCACCTCATTTGCATTGTTAGTAATTAATTGATTGGGAATTTAAAAAAAAAAAAAGTATAATAAAGAAAACACACATTAGTTCTTATGAATTCTTTATTAGGTTTATTTAATGTAGGATTAAATTGACAGCTTGTAAAGGTGAAGAGACAAGGGGACTGGCCATCCTACCTGTGTCAGAAAAGAGCCAAAGTTAGAGCTGCTTACATTTAATTATTTGTCAGTAACCTAAGCCTCTTGCAGGATGTGGAGCAAAAGAATGAAAGCAGCTCAATTACCTGCTTAAGAGCTCCTGGAGCAGACCAGTGTGCCAGGTTAGGGGAGTATGGTTAAGAAGGGTTTTAATTTAGATAGTAACATGAGCCTTCTTTAATAAAGTGCCGGTCCATGGATATATTTTATTCCAGTCTCGCGTCATATTATTGGAGGTAACCTATAACTGCCGGCCAAAACTGACATTTCCCAAAAAGAGACCTGGATGGCAGCATGTGTTTCTCTGAAACCTGTTTATACCTTTCAGTATTGACAGTTCCTTTCCAGATGTGTAGGGTGCAGTTTTGGCAATTTTATTCATTAACATACCCCTTATCATCAGGAGACATGCAGTCTTTTGATCTGAGAGCTAATAACAAGCTGTGTCCTCTCTAGTCTGGAGGACACAGGGTCCAAGTTTTCCAGACCTCCTTCTTCCTAGCGGTTTATATCCCGCAATGCAGGGTCCACTATTTTGCATGCCTTCCTCCACTTCTTTCTATCCAGGGCGTCTTCTGGTGTAACACTCGGTCCATCCAGCGCTTTTTTGGTCTTCCTCGTGGTCTGTTTCCACCCATTTCTAATCGCTGGGCTGTCTTTGCGATGGAGTTCTTATCACTACAGACAACATCGGTCAAGTCGTGTGAGACCCAGAGGCCACCTCAGCATCTTCATCTCCGTGGTGTGAAGGGCTTGTTCATGTTTGGTCTTCGCTGGCCAGCACTCTGACCCGTAGAGTGCCACTGCGCGCACGATCGACTTAAGATAGATTGGCATTCTCTTGTCGCATAAGACTCCACTGACCTGACGCCACTTCATCCATGCTGTGTTGACACGGAGTCTGGCATCTGGTAGTTTCGCAGTCCGAGGTGACAAGGGACCCGAGGTACTTGAATTGGGCAACTTTAGTCAGCGGCTTGCCGTTGATAGTGATGGTACTGTTGGTCTGGGGGCCACATTCAAGGTACCCAGTCTTCTTGATGTTCAGGCGCATGCCGCTTTCGGAGAGCCGGTCTTTTCATGCTTGTGTTTGGGTTTGCAGGGTTAGGCAGTTTTCTGTTTCTGATAGGCACACATCATCTGCATACAGGAGGCTCCATGGATGTGGTGATTGCAGATCAGCCATCGCGGTGTGAAGAGGGTGAACAGCAGGGGCGAGAGGGCCGAGCTCTGGTGGATGCCAACAGGAAGACTGGTGATGTTCCCGCTGAACATCGGAGTCCATTTCACATAAGCTTCCGGGGCACCATGAGTTTGTAGTGATCGCCAAATCAGCTCGTGGGGGACCCAATCGAATGCCTTTTCCAGATCCTGTAATTATTTACTTTTTAGCATCAGTTACTTTTCCAGCCTTTTGCTGGGAAGTGTTGCTGCCATCAAATTCCAAATAAATTTTTCATGAAATGGAAAAATATCTTAGTTTAAACATTTGATATGTTTTCTAAATTCTATTATGGATCTGTTTTAATTACATTTTACACAGTGTCCTAACTTAAAGGTTGTAATATCAAAATTATTAGGCAAAATTCTAGTATTTTCCCAAGTATTAATTGCTGTTTATTTTATTAATCCCAATTTTTTTCCCTGTTTCTTCTCATTTTTTATATTTTTTGGTTCATTTTTATTTTTTAATTTCTATTTTCTTAAATGTCTTCTGTTTCCACATGCAGATGATATGCTGTCATTTAATAAATGTCATAAGATTAACATTTTGCCTATAGGGTAAGAAAAATCGAGTGCAAAGATTGATCACACATGCCTTTCTCCCACTCCACCAGTGATAGGGGCCTACAGAGGTAATGAGATATATCGCGCAGGTCCACATCAGCATTTTGCTTGTTTGTCTGCAATGATATGTAAATAAGTGAAGGCACTATTTAAAAAACAGAAAAAGCATGTGTGAAACACAGTCTTTCATTTCAGTCTTTCTGGTGTATTTTATGGTTAAAAACTTTATGAAACACTTTGGAAAACTCAGTGCATTTGCATGATTGGGTTATTTATTTCTGATTGAAAAATATTCAGATACAATCATTTAAATCAGAAGGATATTGTATATTTTGCGACGCACACTCTCACATGCAGGTGGCCCAGCGCTGCTGGTGACTGTGAGATGTGGACAGCTCATTACAATCTTTGTAGCCACCCACGGGAGCAAAAACAACATCAACAATGAACTCTAATGAGGTATGTTGGTGTTTTGTCAGCCGCTACAGTCTTTGTGAAAGGAGAATATAATATGCATATGAAAAAAAAAGAAACAGTCATAAAATGATGTCCCCACTCTGGGGAAAAAACCCAGTGCTGTTTCTCTGTAAATCACAAAATATGAAAAGAGAGTTTCTATAATGCAGATATCTACAGGAAAATGTATTCAAATGAGTTCAGTCAGCTGTCCCACCAGGAACAGTGATGAAAAAATATGAAAACAACCCTTTTGCTTCTGCTTGCTTTGGAGACCACTGGTTACCAGTCGGGCAGCCTCTGCCAAGACAATTTGAGGAAGCTCCAAAAAATGTCACATTTCGATCCCAAAAGGCCCGAATCAGATGAAAGGAAGTCTGTAGGAATCCAAGTCAATCCCAAGTGAGCGCGCTCAGCTGCAATTCAATTACACCAATGCCAGATAAATACACAACACAATCTTGCTGAGGGACAAAAGCCTGCATTGAACACAGACCCAGGGAATAGCAGTATCTCCCGCAGTCAGGATGAGAGCTAGCAAATTTAAAAAAACATATTACTGTGAAGTTAACTGTTAATTTGGACAGATCAATTATAGTGCACAAAAGTTTGCTTTGCATACAAATAACTGAACCCCTGTCTGTATCTAGCCTGTAATTTTCTTGCCTCACTGTACTGCATTACTATCCAGTTTCCCCGCTGACTGTGCAATATAATACCCCAGAGAAACTGGACACGTTTTCCCCAAAGGAAAACTCCAAAGACAAAGATAAGGATACAGCGTCTCTCCAAATCAGGTGGTTGTGTAGCTCGATGAGAACAGCATTTATTTGTGAAAAGTTAGTGCAGTCTTGCAAAAAAAAATTGGAGGACAACCTTTGTGCTGTCTTGCAAGTCTATCCCATTGCACTTTGAAAGAAACAACAGGACCTGGTTTGTTAATTTTCTCACTGACCCCTGCCAGGACACGCTGCATCTGTGACTGAGTGCAAAGCTGGAGTGATTTTAGATGTGACGATCGTGGCTGTAACATGTTTCTTTTTTATTAATTTAATGCTGACAGTATGCAGTGTTAGCGTATACCTTCAGGATTAAGCTGGCTGAGCTATTGAATCTACAGTATGTTGGTGACACATCACTGAGAGAAGCATCCAAGGACCAAACTATACATATCCACACATGATGTGGGAGGTCTGAGGGTCCTCCCTCAACACATTTTGATTTCTTGCATTCATTTGTTGCATTCTGGTGAATTTTAACCTCGGCCACAGACCTTTTTTTTTTTTTTTTTTTTTTTGCAGCGTTTGCATGCATGTATGAGTGTCATTCACGTTCTCACACAACAGCTCAAAAAGTTTGAATGAATGCTGATCAAGCTTTGTAGGGGTGTGAAGTGGGGTCTTGTTACTTAGTTTTAGATCCACCAAGGTCTTCAAGGTCAGCTTCATGACTGTTGGTTGAAAATTGACAAATAGTCTTAGACAGTACTGTATAAAGATTTAAAATGTGTCAAATCTGACCTTAGACCTCACCTTCAAGGTCAAAGTGATAATGATGCTGTGCAGAGCTGTTTAAAAGTGGTGTTAAAGCTATTTTTCTTACTGCCACTGTTTGTATTGATGACACAGAGGCATATAGGGAACAATACATGGGGATTATAAAAATCACGTTATTCTATTATGACTTTGTTATGTACATTACACTAACAGGTTATACCAATTTAAATACATTTACATGTTCCTGAATAAGTACAAAAAATGGGAACAAAATAAACTTTTTCCACGTGATATTCATTCCTAAATATTTAAACAAATGTACTAAACAATTAAATCATGTACTATATCCACATAAATAAAAATGTCAGGTATATTAATGTTTTAACAGGCCAAATAACAAAAGTCTGCACTTTGCACTTACTGTACTTACAATATTGTTCTCTTAAAAGGAAATACTTCTCAGAGCTTCATTTATGTACAGGAAATCACAAAAATCATCCACAGGGCAGCAGAAAAACATGAATTGAAATATGATGCAGCGAGACTCTCAGGCATTCTGGATTGATTACGAATCATTTAACATCATCCCTGAGTAAACACAGATATACAGTCACAAATTACTTTTCTATCCTCTGTCGTGTTTCGTTGGTTCCAAGTGTCGGAGCGAGAGGGCTAAGACTACTTTTGTGTGTTTTGTTTGAGGAAACTGACCTGCTTGAATGTCCGCGTGTTACCTGTTTTTGCTCACATAAGGAGTTTTGGAAGGAACACATGTCCCGTGCATCCCCACTGAAATTTACACCTGCACATCACCAACAGGTACATTATATTCATTCATCCACAGTTTCTCTCATTACTGCAGGAGGAGCAACTGCAGCTGTGCTCACAGCCAGCAGCTGGATACCATCTGAGATCAGCCTTTTAATGTGGGTAATAGGTACTAAATGCACCATGTAAACTGTCATATCATCTCTCCTTTACAGATACCTGCTTATCTATATTTTAACTGCACTAGACCAACACACCAGATGTTCATTTAGGCTAAACGTAAAATTAACCATATCATTTTAATTCCAAAGTCTGAGTATTAACTTGAGTGGGTTGAGAACTGTGCAGGACATTTAATCCAAACCTTTGTGTTTGAAAGTAATTCTTCACTAGATACACATGAATTCAAACAAGAGCATCATATTTAATATTTTACAGAAAATCCTTTTACCTTCAGACACTTCAGCTCTTTGATGTCATGATGTTTTTCTGCCTTTGCTCTTTTTTTCAGCTAGTAGGACGCAGCTCAGTTGGCCTGAGATGAAATGATTGACTCAGCCAGTCAAAGATATGGCAACTCTTCACCCTGAAAAGCACTTTGGCTGCTTTGCCCTTATGTTAAAGATGATTTTCCTGCTACATTTTGATGCCTTCATCATGAGCTTTTTTCATTTGATTCAGTTGTTTCCTTGTTTTTTGTTTCAGTACACAATCAGTCATTCTTCCTCAAAACAGCTTTTTTGAGGCTTGGCATTGATTAGCACCTTGATTTGAAATATTTATTAAGAAATAATCTTTTGTTTTGTCGACTGGCAAACATTTCTATTGACAGTGCTGTGAAAAAGTATTTTCCCTCTAGATCATTAAGCAAATTTTGATAATAGACAAGGATAACCATAATAAATACAAAATGCAAATTTTTATTTTTATTTTTTTAAATACAGTTTTAAAATGATGACTTTGTGAAAAAAAGCTATCCAAACCTACTTGGCCCTATGCAGAAAAAAAATATTTGACTCATGCAGTCACTGCAGATTTTCTGGTAGGCCTGTGCTCATTGGTCCACGTGCTGACATTATTTGCTTTTTGCGCAAGCCTTTGACACACCAATGAACCGCTAACATTGAATCAACACAGAGAAACACTGGCAAACCTTTGATATCGCTGATGAGGCGAAAGCCCAATTTGAAACCTTTTAATCAAGGAACCATATATTACATTTAATACTTCAATGTCAATAAAAAGCATGTAATCCAGAGTTAGTGATCTCAAATTTTTTATGCTGGGCAGAGAATTAATTTACACTAGTTTATTTTCAGTTTTAGGGCAAGTGTCTGTCATTTTGGGCAAATTTGTGAAAATGGTAGATTTGCTATGGAGCGTCACCAGGGAAATCCCATGGGTTCTGTATTTTATTATCATTGGTTTTAGTACTATTATTATTATTATTAGTTGTTGTTGTTTTTGTTACATTCCCACAGAACTGAAACCCTAAATAATGAGGAAAAACTGTTGGATCAGGCAGAATGCCAGATGTCTCTTCCCTGTCCACGTCATGTCCCTCATTTCTGCATCTCACTCTCATCTCCACAGTTCCTGCAGCGCAGCAGTCACGTTTGGCTCGTTTAGATAGTGAGCTGCATCTAATGCAATCAGACCTGGATGAAGATAAAGAGTAAATTTAATAAGCTCCAGAAAAAAATATCGCCTTGTCTATTGTTGATATGCTGTATTCTGTTTTACTGTAGTTCAAATGCATCATATCTGGTGGTTGATGAACAAACGTATATATGTGGAAAAAAGAAGATCTGAATAGTATTTGTATTGCTAATAAGTCTCACGATGAAAGGCCTTTAGTGTTTGACACTAATAGCATAAACATCTAATAAAATTAATATAGTGTATGATCTAACAACAAGACAAGGAGTGGCAGTTCTTTGATTTGTTTACTTTTTCACAGTTAAAACTGTTAAAAAGTAGATGCACAACAAGGCTCCACCTTTGGCATCAACATCAACAACAGGGAGGCTGTAGCCCCATCACAGCAGGAGCATATCCTTTTTACCTGTTTAGGGAGAATCATGGACACCAGTTAACTTCTGATGGGCAGAACAGGCAAATAGCAAACGGTTTCCCTGATCCTGAAAAATTTTTGGAGCTGAGGATATTTGGTAAATGGACTGATTGTTATACAGCACTGTTCTACTCTACTAGAGCACTCAGAGCACTCAAAGTGCTTTTTATCTAACACATTCAGATGAAGGCATTAAAGAGCAACTTGAGGTTCAGTATCTTGCAAAAGTATACTTTGACATGCAAATGTAGCCGCCAGGAATCAAAACACCAAAGTGCTGATTATTAGTTGACCTGCTTTAGGTCCTGGGTGTGAAATCTATACCCCTCTATGATTCTGAAAGATGGATACATTCATCAACAGCCGCCTGCACAAGATCCTGCATATCCAGCAGCTAGAGAAGATCACCAGTTTTCAGTTTTCAGTTTTATTTGTCATATGCAAGTTAGCACAGGGTCAACATTGCAATGAAATGTGTTTGACGAGCAGCAGTCACTCAGCAGCATGGTACAGTAGGAGAAAATATAATAAAATATAATAAAAGAAAAGAAAATAATAAAAAAAATAGAAAAATAGTAAGGAGCAAAATATTAGGGAGACATGGTAAAAGAGAAAAGATGACTAAATATATATGTATCTATAAATATAAATATATGTACACTAGGGATTAAATAAGAAAATCTTGAAAAGAAATATGACAGGAGGGCAGATGGGATATTGCACAGGAATGAGCAGCAGAAAATTACAGTATTACACCAAAGAGGAACAAGAACAAAGCAGAAACAAATCTCCTGAGAAGAAAGTGGAGTTTTAGTAGCCACGATCTTGGGAAGTATACTAATGAAATCAGGTCTTGACTTGGAATCCACAGGGAACGAGCAACAGGAGAAAGCTCAGGAACACCACATCTCTCAGGAGAAACAAGAGATCTGGAGAAGACTGCTCAGTAGCCTATTGAAACTTGTTTCCACGGATGAAAAAAACGAAACAAAAACAAACTAGCATCCATAAGTTAAAATCTTGAGTTATTTTTTCAAAATTTAGTAACTTAGTAAATCATAATTATTTTCCCAATTTTTAAGTTATTTCCTTGGACGTTTGTATTAGGAAGTCAAATATTTGAGATACCTAACTCAAAATTCTAAAATAATAACCTGAAATTTTGACTCATGGATGGCTAAAAAAAACAAAAAATCCATGGCTGAAGCAAGCTTCCAGAGCTCGGAGGGGAGTGGGCTGGCAGGGAGAAATCAACGGCCTGTCCTCTTCATGGGGTAAAGAGGCACAGGAGACGTGACTGAGTTTTGTGCCCATGAGGTCTTTAACTCGCTTCAGCTCTTGGAGTTTGAGGAGGCTTTGGAGAGGAACTTTAAATTCGCCTCAAGGTATTCATAGCAAGCTGTGACTCAAGATGGGAAAACAGTACTTGGTTTAGTTGTTGCACAGCCAGGGAAGAACGCTGTAGGCTCAGAGTTTGTATAATCTCAGGCGGTGAATCGTCAGGCAGTTTGAGAAGCTAATGAACCTGACCATCAGGTGTTGGTGGAAGAAGCAAAGTCTACCACTACCCAGGCAGCGTTCCTGAAGGCAGTACAGACACTAGAGGCTGACTGTGATGCTGGCTCCCGTTTTCAAAAAGGGAGATTACTCGTTATAAAGTTGTCTGTGTTTGAAAACTCTGGTTTCTCTGCCTTTTTCAAGATAAAATGGTTCTGTTCATTTCACCAACGTGACCTTCAAGGTGCACCGATGTGTATTTAAGCTGAGTGTGTACACAGCCAGGATGAGGATTTGAGTGTACGATTTGCAGTAGATGTCTGTCTCTTGGCTGAGAGAAGAGTTGCCACCCCAAGAGAAGGAGTATCGAGATTGGAAAATAAGTGGAAAATGAGATGGAAAGTTGTCAACAGTAATGTGGGCATTGTACCAAATTGTTGCTGGAGAGAGAGCGGTACTATTAATTGATGAATCCTAAAAAGGGCTGCAGGTGTACATGTGAGCGTGAGTGTCTGCCTGTTTCTGTGTGAGCCGTGTGTTGCACCTCGACAACCTCTCCAGAGTGTGCCCAGCCCTTTGTCCACTGTTAGCAGGGATACTGTAGGCTCCAGAGGCCCTATGACCCTAACTGGATAAGCAGTTAAGGGACAAAGGACAGCTGAGGCTGATGGGAATGTCCTGCAATTAGTTTTGCAAGCATTTAGTCATAAATGACTCGCTACATCAGCTTTCTCTAAATAAAGGAAACACACATCACAACCTGTAAATATTAAGCTTAGAGATGTGTGCAGAGATGCAAGTGTTAATTCCCAATGCTCCCATAATTCAATCATGTACAAATCTGCAAACTGCTAATGGGGCTGCTAATGAAATAAACACATCCTCACTCAAATAGGTTCTTAATTTTCCTTTCTGCTATTCCTATCATTAAACAAGTGCAAACTGGTACAGGTAAGACAGTAAAGATCTCAAGGGCAGCCTGAAGGAAAACATCTTCACAATGAAGCCTTGAGGGTAGAAAGGTTTCCAGCGTTCCCTGTAGATTCCCCACACTGCACTAAGAAGCACAAATCCTTCCCTGGAAACTAGAAACTGGTATTTTTATAACTTAGAGTAGTTTTGTTGGTGAAATTAAGCATTCAGCTACTTCCAGAGTCTGTTTACAGATCTCCTTCAGTTTATTCTTAGCAGGGCATACTCATTAACTCCAAGACAGGCACACATAAATCAAATGACCATCAGAGTACAAAATGCCAAACACTGCAAGGAAGTGAATACTGTAATCACCTCTTAAGACTGCCTACAGTAGCTTATGAGAAATAAGAGGCTGAACTCTATTCTCCATACATGTTAAAGCAGAGTATGTGGCTAAAGGTATTAGGTTAATGAAACAATGCAGCAATGTCTTAATGTAGCATTAAAATCTGTGAGAGCTGCCTCATTTCAAGTTATACTGAATGTGTTTGGTTGAGGTGAAGGGTCTGTGCAGGAAGCACCGGTCCTTGAACCAGGACGTGGTTCATGTTTAGATGGGAAAAATGTCCTCAGTTGTTTCGATGAATTTATACAATAATCTTATTGCAATAATGCTGTCAGAAAAGAGCATTTTTTAGCAAAATAGACTGAGGAAAAAATCCAGCAATATCAAAATAGTGTAAGCAGAAGCAAGAGCAAAAATGACATTTCAGACCGGGAACCATAATATGAGTCCTGATTCCAGACTTTTTTTTTTTGGTGTGTGTGTCATTCAATCCCCACGTTGTTCTCCTCTGATTTACTGTCATGTCTCTGCTGTCTGCTCTTTAATTAAGGCATAAAAATGTCAGCATTAAGGTAGTTTTCTCAGACTTCTAAAGCTGGCTCCAAAACCACATAAGACTCAATGAAATTTAAAGGCTGAGAATCATGCAGAGTAAACTGGCCTCGAGAGTTTCCTTACAAGAGAAACGAAGACCCAAACCTGAAAATAAATCAAAAACTGGAGATACAGAGATGTCATGCTGGGCTAAACTGGGAAGATTAGTTCAGACGGCTTCTCACAGAAATCTTAAACCCTTTAGATTATAATGCAATGCCCGATTTGCATATCTGAAAAGACCAGCAACTGGCTAACAGATCAAACACGTCTGAAAACTTGGGATATTGTAAAGGCTTCAGTCCCGATCATTTGCCAGAGTATCTTCCGAAGCAGCTGTGCACTCAGGAATAGTCAGGTGAGGTAAAGAAAAAATAAAAACCTCTCCAACTCTTTAAGAAATCTGAATGCCACTGTGATAACTGCTTCTACATTTGAAGACGAGGCTCTAGTGTGGAAGCCGAAACTGCAGGAGGGATTTCTTTTTGCCCACAGCAACATTGCCACCACCTGGCGGCTTTGATGCATGCTGCAAAAAGTAGGACGAAAACCTGCCTCAGCTGTCTCACTGACAGTGACCTGTGAGCATTTTCTTTTTTCCTTATTCTTCTTGTAAAAGTGAAGTGTTTAAAAACACTCATGAGATGCTCAAACAAGGTCATGAAGTTATCCCGGCGATACAAATCCCAAACTAAAAAGCCTCAAATGTCAAATGATTCATTAAAGCCATTTTTTTTGCCTTTAATCTGCACATATTAGACTATGCATTAAGCACATATTAGAAAAAAAGGTTATCTCTGATCTCACCACTGATGCATAATGAAAATATGGTGCTTAGTTTAATTATACAGAAATATTATACAGAAACAGCTATGCTGTGGAAAAAAACGGGTAAAGGGCCCTCCGCTGACTTTTGCATAACTTTGATCAGTGTGCCACCTAGTGAGGAGTACAACAGACCAGCACTGAGCAATGTGGGTTTCTCTTTTCTTCCTTTGAGTCAAAGACTTTAGTAAAACAAACCTCAGCGGGAGTGTCAAGCCGTCGGATGAACATAAAAGCCTCAGATGGCCCTTTGATAATCTGCCTCAGGCCACCTCTTCAACACCTCATGAAACCACTCGGAGGATTGTGGCTCTCATTCAAATTCTTCCACTTGGGAACTCACACACGCGGGGGTCACACACAGGTAATTAATTTACAGATAACGAACGGTGCTCACTAAAATCTGCTAAACGGTCTCTGTTATGGTGAAGAGAACAAGTAGCTATGAGCTTATGTGTGTTCTCAAGTTGGGGGTTAAAGATGAATTGGTTTCGGCATCCTTAATAAGGCAAAAGCAGCAGAAAAAGAGAGTGAAATCTTGTATAAATAGTGTATAAATTAAAGAGCTTCTCTTATATAATACACTTTGTTGTTGCGCAGTGCACTCCAGGTGGTTCTGTGTTATGATTTATTTTATCAGTGCACCTACTTCACTGCACTGTGCCTCCTCTAGTTGTACATCGGCTGGAAACTTCATACCCAAAATCACTCAAGCACATGTCGTTTTCAGCTGTGTAGGTGGAGAAAAATGGCATAAGAGACAGTCGAGGCAGCAGCAGCGGAGGCACAGCAGCTGCAGAGAACAACAAAAGCACACTTTAAACCAATAAATCACTGCATCTGCATTGTGATTGTTGTTGGAGAAACTTTTCCCTCTTTGCAAGACAAGTCTCAGTGTGAACCTCGTCAGTAATGTTTTGGTAGCTGAAAAAGTTCCCCAGCTGTGCTGCGAGTATCACAACACAATGCGGCAGGAGCTAGAAAGACACCGCACAAAATGGACCCGGGAAAGCAAGGTGAGTCACTTTGAAACTGCTGCTTTCAGTAGAAAGTTTCCAAGCAAGAAAACAAGCTTAAGGAGAAACTTTGAAGATGCAACTGGCAGACAGAAGAGAAGAAACTCTTGCATCGGCTGAGATATGGAGGGGAAATCGGGATCCTCTCGTCTTTTTACAGTCGGGGTAAACATTGCTTGTTAGTGCAGACCTGTGAGAGCTCAAACATGACATTTCAAAATCCAAAGCTGCACGCAGGAGTACTTTCAAAAAACCGGAGCTACAGGCAGCACCAGTGACAAGGCTGCCTCCAATTAGGACTGTTTGTGAGAAAGTGTCTGAACCTGTCTCGCAGGGCAGATGAAAGTGGGTCAGAGCCACATATCTTTGTGGCGCTGCACAATGGCAGGTAGCACACACAACTCACCAACTTGAAGTACGACAGATGGGGATTAAATATCTGAACTCGGAATTTGCTCTTACGTGGGGGTGACAGTTCTGAATCCATTATCGGTATCAGCCACTTTGATGCTCAAAATTCAATTTCAAAACAGGTTTCTATTAGGAGATGAGCCACTCTGACTGTAGACTGCAGGTAATACTGCTATCATTCATTAACGCGTTTCGGCGCACGTAAACAACTCGGAGAGTTCAAAGGCACATAAGCTCAACATTTTTACCAAGTTAGACATTCCTGTGTGGGGAAAACTGTTGCCAGCACATCTCGTGGGCTTTTTCACTTCCCTCTCACATCAAAAAACGTGTACGTTCTGCATATTCACATGGCTGCTACTCGTGAGCTTGGAGAGGAGAGAGCTGAGCGCTGTTTAATGATGCTGAGCATGTCTCTTCAAGTGCACGTCTGTGGAGGACAGCTTTGACCGAAATGACATCAGAATTGTGGTGCAGAAAGCATTTGACATAATTGCCGATCCATAACTAGGAGGAAGCCTCTGATTTCTAATATGTGTTCAGCATCTCTGATCTTGCCTCTGTCCATATGTTTGGTAGCAAGAAGAGGGACAAAGTAAGTGGTTTATACAAACTGATCTTAAGAGACTGTCCTATAAAGGTCACGTTAGGTTGCATTTTTGCATTTGCAAGTCCTGTTTTAAGATATCACTGCAGTGTTCATTGTCTTTGGTTTACATGTGCAGTTTTAGTTTTCTAGACATACTAGTACTGTGTAAACGTCTTGAGTCACCCCTCATTTCTTTATATTTTCCTTTCAAAGACCCAGACACTCTTGTAGGTTTCTAAAGTGGTCTTAAGGAACAGTTCTCCATCCTTTCTGAAGGTCTTTCAGAGTTTTTCTTTGGACATTGGCTACTTTTTCACTCATTTTCAGTCCAGTACTTGTACCTGACTGTTTTCTGAATAATTTTTTTGTTTGTTTAGCCACTTGACACTGACCTATGAATCATTCAAGCATAAAAAAGGCACCTAACTCAAGGTATGAGCCAGTATTGTGTCTACGTATAATTTTAATTTTAATTGTAATTTTGCACCAAAAAGGTGATTCCAAAGAGTTAATACTTGGCATATCTTTCCAACGTGTGCAATGTGTCGTTAAACATTTTGGTGAAACAGAACAAGAGCACAAAAGAAGATGTGGCAAAGCTGAAAAACTATCTGCAGCACATGAACAGTATCTGAAAGAAACGGGGAAAAAATCCAGGGAAGACCTGATGAAGGATCTGAGAGTTGCATCTGGCAGTGGATCCATCTAGCGTTCACTGAAGCTTCATCAGACATGATCTCAGTTTAAGGGCGGCTGTCAAGAAGCCATTCTTAAGGAAGGAAAACAGGGCTGAGGTACGCCCCATTACACAAGAACTCAACTGAAAGTCTGTGGCAACGGGTCTTATGGAGTGATGATAGTAGTTTTTTTCAAATAGTTTTTTCATAGCATGAACACAGGAGGTACAACAGTGAGTTGTCAGCCAGTAGTGTTGCAGATCTTTAAAAACTGATGGACCTATGAATGCAGAAAGGTACCATCAGTTTTAATACCATCTGGAAAGTGTCTGATTGGCAAGAGCTTCATTTTTCATCATGACAATATCCCAAATTCACTGCCAATGCAGTAAAAGCATACCTGGACATAAAAACACAAAATCGAATACTATCAGTCATGAATCGGCCTCACCAGAGCCCTGACTTCAACATAACTGAAGAAGAGCGGGATCATCCAAAAAGCATTCCAAAGAAGAACACTGTGCCTAATTCCTATTATTCCAGCTAAATAAGAAGGGTGATATGAATAAATATCTCAGAATTAAGAAAAAGTGCTATCAAGAATTGAACGCCAAAGCTGCAACTACTAATCAAATAAGTAATTAGCCTATTGACAGCCTAACGTTCACATCTGAAATGGCTATAAAAGTCACGGGATTGATTTTTGGTGGCTAACAAAGGTCAAAGGTGAAGCCTGTGGAGTGGTGTTATTTTCCCCACTGGATGTCACAGTGGTGAGGAGTCACAGATGCACTGTGATACCACAAATGTTTACATGATCACACATAATTTTTTTAATTTTTACCAGTGTTTTTTGAATGATTTACCTTCACTTCTCTGCTTCAATCTGAGAAAGATACAAGTTAGAACGGACAGCTCTGCAGACTCATGCAGAAATCACCCAGGACCTTTATAAGAAGATTACGTGTCTTACGTGGCCAGCTAATGTAGCACAGGCCACATGTGTGACTCTCACAGACATTAAGACATATTATCCAGGGGCATGTGTAGAAAGCAGGCACTGAGCCTGATATCACTGTGGTGTGCTATTCGACAAACATACACACACTCTTCATTTCACAGCCGTCATGTAAACTCTGTCCCACAGTGTAATGGTGTTTCACAATGAGAGCTGCTTATCGCGAGCTCTGGAAAAGTGAACCCGACTCCTTTCTTTGAGCCACACTTTGTAGACATCTTAAGAAACTGTTGGCATTGAAAATGCTGCTCCTTCCTAAATTGGTGGCAAATCACATGTACAGTGGAGCGTCTCAGCTCAGGAGAATATCGGATTAACAAGGCGTAGGCTCCAATGGTTCTTCTCATTAGTGTTCACAGTGTCAAAACATCACTGAACCCTCTGAAAGTTACCAAAAGGTGCTACTTTTTCTCAGCGGTGACGACAGAAACTAAAGCCTCTTTTTAGTAGAGAAAAGCTTCCAGATGTTGCATGTTTTAAATTTCTGATCACATGCCGGGAGCGAATCCAGTGAAAACTGTCTTTAGCACAGATATACATGCAGTATGCAGTGTCACTCCCATCCTTTAATGGCGTGCCCTGCATGTTAAAGAGAGGAACCCGGGAGAATCGGCTATATTTCATCACCACAGGAGCGCCTGCACTAACTAGTGATGCATATTTATACAGACTCAGAGCACACCAGATTCTTCTTTTGGCCGACGGTGCTGTGAGTGCCGAGGAGTGGGAAGCCTAAATGGAAAAGGGTAGTATTTGCTGAGACGACCCCTGCCTGAACTCGCAACCTTTTCTTCTGCATACTGTGTATTTGTATGTAAAGGTGGGTGGATCGCTCCATATATTGATAATATTGATACAAATGCTGGTAATGGTATCAATAATAGGATCAATGCCTGGTTTCTAGCATCTAAGTTCAGTATATAACCCACTTATTTATTTTTATTTTATATTATTTTAGGAAATGTACACTATGAAAAATACCTTAACATTTTTGTGTTAATTGTCACGTTTTTTTTTATTTTTAGCCTATAACACATTTAAACAACACAAGCTGACCCAAAGTGCTTTAGAGACAGCCACGTCTACACTAAAGTTATCCAAAATACCAAGTTTCAAAATACATGAAAAACTGAAAGGTGTGTTTTTATTGTGTTAAATCATTATTGTTAAGTAAAAAGCACAATTGCAAATTGATGGTGGTGATGTCATGAATCATGACACGCTGGTCTCTCCTACATAAGCTGCCGTTATAGGTTAAAAGTATCAGTACTGGTAACGGTAACAATGACCCTGTATTTACTTACCATACCATACCAGCTTTATTTATAAAGCACTTTAACATGAAACCAGGGTTCACAAAGTGCTGTACATATACAAATAGCCTAAGCAAAGTAAAATAAAATAAAATATTATAAAATAAGATAAGCATAAGCCAAATAAAATAAAATAAAACATGTTAAAAAAAATTGAGTCAACCCCTTAAAGAGTGCTAAAGGCTTCAGCAAATAAATATGTTTTAAGAAGAGTTTTAAACTCAGAAAGAGATAAGCCCTGCCTAACGTGCAAGGACAGATCATTTCACAACTTTGGAGCAGCTACAGCAAAAGCACGATCACCTCTAAATTTATACTTAGTTTAGTACTTCGTATCATTAGATGCCAAAATAGACCACAGCAGTAATTGTAGGTCCCTTGGGGGATTTATCAGGGCTCATCATAATTGCTTATGTCATGCATCAAATTTGCATTTCTTAGGTTTCTCACACACATTTCCACTCATGCACATCCTATGCCGCTGATCTTACTGATTTGCGCACATCATTAGTTTTGTATGTAAGTTTGCTTCATAAATTAAGCTGCTGAACAGTGTGCTCACCCTTTTGTTGTTGCCTTGTGACATTACTATCTTTCCGAGCTGTATCATAAATTATGAAACATTTCCAGCTGGGTTTTTATATCTGTCAAAGTGGCACTTTTCTTAATCTACACCCCCCTTTTTTGTTTTGTTTTTTCCTTTTTGAAATACATACTTCTATATACTTATAAGTTTTCCATGTGAACATTGTGCTGTAGCTGCTGTGCCACTGTGTCTCCTTCTCTTTCTGTTTCGTTGTCTTCCCTGTGGTGGATTATGACAAGATTATGAAACGAACACTGATGCTTTGGGAAGCAGCTCAGTGTTTGTGTAACTAAGGAGGAGAGGGGAAAAGAGGCCAGATGTAGTGGTTGTGCTGAGGCAGATATGCACATTCAGCACTCAGGCAGAGAGCTCAATGATGCAGAAACCACGGGAGGGACGTAAACGGCAAATCAGAAAATGCTCTCTAGGTGTACAAATATATTAATATCATTTTTCATCCGAGCAGTGCTGAGTGTTTTGTTGTTTTGTTTTTCTGTCCACCACTTGCGACTTTACTGTGTGTTTTTACCTTGTTTGGAACTTGAAAATCCATTTTGACAGATATGTGCAGCCACAACAGTTTAAAAAAAGAAGAAAAAGGATGCACACAGTAATCATACAGATGCCAAAATGAGCAGGATTAGCTTCTCTGTGAAATCTGCTGTTGTTCATATCTTAAACACTCTCCTGGCACTTCAGTGTGTGCACACAGGAGATCGAGCAGTGACAAATTTAGCCGCTTTAAAGTGGTGGAGATGAGTGACTATTAAATCCAAGTGATGTGCTCGCTGAGCGCGCAGTATTCAGCTTATGTGCATCCACTTAAAATTTTACAATAACCCCATGTTTCCTGTGAGGGCGTGTATGTGTTTTTGCAAGAGAGCAACAGGGAGAGACAGAGCAGATTAGGCAAAAGAGAGCAAGAGATGCATCAATTCAAAGTGTGAGAAATGACTAAAATCCTTACAGAATGAAACACTGTACAAACTGCAAAGCAGGAGACACATGGAAACACAGGGGTTTGTGGTATTGCAGGAATAAATCGGTTTTCTTGCTACAACATGAAATAACAAAGCAACATCCAAGCTGGAACTAGTTTTGCTCTGGAAAGTGAAGCACTACCTTCTTTCTGAAAGGCATATAAAAACCTGAGTTATACATAACATTTTTTTTTTTTTACTTTGGAAGTCAGTAATTGACAAAAAAAAATGTTACCCGTTTGCAGCTTTTTCCCTCCATTATTTTTTTTAACCAGTTTCTTCAGGCCTGAAATGCAAATCCACACCATAGTTTGTGGCTCACTATAGTTTTAAACATTTAAAAGGGGATTATTACAACATGAATTTGAGAGTTTTGATATATTTTGCATGATTTGCATGTTCCTTCAGTGATAAACTCTGGTGACTTGGGATTACCAAACTACACTACATTTGCGGTAGGGTATATACACATCAGATGTCATGAAAAAAAAATTAAAATGAGATGAGTTTATATGACAATTAAATTACATTTTAAATTTGTCCACGTTTGTCATAATCATGGTGCCAGTCTAGGGTCAAGTGAAGAAGGCCTCAATCAAACAAGCCTAGAGACCATCTGGCAACCACCAGTCACTAAGGAAAAGTCTGTATTCCCCATTTGGCTGTCAGTGGGTGGAAATAGGTTGTAATGAGGACTCTGCACCCAAAACCTCCTTATGATTGCTTTGGTTGCTGTTGTCCACGGTTAGCATGTAACGTGCTAACTTGTCACTAGCCTGCTACTCTAGTGAAACTGTGCACTACAACGTTTGTCTTCAGAGTAAAGGATGGGCATGTTGATTTCAACATTAAGGTGCTTCTGTGCAAACTGCAGGTTTCTGTGACAATCTAAGGAACCTCTTTGCAGCCAGATACCCAGAAACCACTGGCTAGGTAGTCAAGGAGTACACATTTTTTCTTCTTGTGACTGGTCGTTACATGTTTAGTATACAGACTTCAAATAAAGATGGATATGGCAACCATAACATCACGCGGTGGTTTGTGAAGTCCCACTGTGAAGGCTTAAGCTTAGATTTATTGGTTTAGTATAACTGAAAACCTCAAAACGCTACATGCTCATACATAGGCCTCTCACAACCCGAACTCCAAAGAAGTTGCAAATTTCAAAGACACATAAGAGAAAACATGCGAAATGTTTAAACTGAGATATTTTACTATTTCATCAAAGATATTACCTCATTTTAACTTCGGTGGCACCAACACATCTTAAAGAAGCTGGGACGAAGGGAACAAAAGTAAGTGATACTAAAAAGAATCAGCTGGAGAAATATTTTGCACCTAATTAGGTTCATTGGCAGCAGGTCAGTAACATGATTGGGCATAAAAAGAGCCTCTTAACTAGACTTTTTTTTTAGAAGTAAATGTAGGCAGAGGTGCATGCATGGACAAACTTGTGGAACAATTTCAGAATAATGTTCTTTAAAATTGAGATTAAATTAAAATGTCATAATATCACCAGAATGTGACGAAATCTCAGTGTGCAAGGGACAATATTGGATCAATCTGTGATCTTTAGATCCTCAGTGAGCAGTGGATTTAAAAAAAAAAAAAAGCATGATTCTGTTATGGAAATAACTGCATGGGCTCAGTAACACTTCCAGAAATCATTGTCTGTAAACACTGTGACATCCATAAACACAAGTTAAAGCTCTTTCATGGAAAGAAGAAGCCACATGTGAAGATGATCATGCCACTCTCTTCTATGGGTCAAAACCCATTTAAAATGAACTGAGGCAAACTGGAAAGCTGTTATGTAGTCAGACAAATTGAAGTTTGAATATTTTTTAAAAACCTGGACCCCGGGTCCTGTGGACTAAAGAGGAGAGCAAGCAGCCAGTTTGTTTTCAGCCTTCAGATCAAAAAGCTTCATCGCTGATGGTAGGGGGTGCATTAGTTTCTATGGAATTGGCAGCCTGCACATCTGGAAAGGCAACATCAGTGCTGAAAGTTGTATGAAGATTTTAGAGCGAAATATGTTCCCATCAAGACGACATCTTTTTTAAGGAAGGCCTTGCATATTTTGGCAAGACAATGCTAAGCCACATACGGCGAGTCTGGGAGCTGAATTGGCCTTACACCAACCGAAAACATTTGGCCCATCATGAAAAGACAAGAATAACAAAGAAGACCGGGACTGTTGAGAATCCTGTATCAGACAAGAATGGCCAACATTTACTCTCTCCCAAGTCCAGCAGCTGGTCTCCTCAATTCACAGACGTCTACAGCATGCTGTTCAAACGGGGGACGCCGCACAGCATTAGCATACCTGCTAAACATTAGCATCCTGTGTTGCTGCCAAGTACATACAGTACAACCTCAGAGGGCCTCAAGTATAAACTGATAATAAAAAGTAATAAAAGAATATAAAATGTCGCTGGTTGTTGCATTACAGTAAGCCTATATGGCTCGGGAAAGTTCAGCATCTACTAATTACACCATCTCCAGCCAATGAGCAAACTCCCACCACTCAAACATGTTGATATTCTCTAATTCCAGACAGGCTGATTGTCTGAACACACACCGCATTAAGTGAACAGCCATTGGATTATTGATCACCCTGAGACCAAGTCTGCAAATACAGATGCATGTGATTCCTGCTCTCCCAATGACCTAAGGAGCATTATGCAGCTAAATTATGCACAACAGCACAGTTCACAACATTGGACTACATATTTCAAACCTGGTTTGTAAAAATGAGTGAATCCCATCAACTAATAATTAACCTTTAATGAATTAGCAAGAGTGGCTGATCTGGAATGATCCAGCTGCTCTGGCCTGAGGCTCACTGTGATAGCAGATATACTGACCAAGAGATTAAGACACGTCCACTGGTCTCGGCTCTGCTGAGCTACTTAAATCCAATATAGGGATAAAAATAGGTAGGCAGATCTAAATTAGGCTTGTAATGACTCTGAGGAAGTGATTTTCAGTGCTGCTGGGGATATCCAGGGAGTTAAGTAGGATCAATAGAGTAGGTAAGAGTATATTAACAAGTGTGTAGGATGTATCACACAAATGTAGCAGCAGTGATTACATTGTTTGCATTGTTTAGGGTGTTTAATTTATCAGGAATATGAAAAATAAGGCAATTTTGTATTTATCTTATTGTATTTACTGTTAGTTGTTTGTAATGTATGGTCAATGATGAGCAAATCTGGAGTTTAGAGGAGGTCCCCTGACCTCTCTTAGCAAAGATAGGGGGATAAATCTCCACAATAGGAAGGATGAAGATATTCAGCTCTTGACATCTGTGGACCTACTCTGTGGACGACACTGCAGACAACCTTGCACTGTGGCCGTCCTCACATCACTTTGGTCCAGTGGAGCAGAAAGGTGACTGAAACCACTTCATTGTGTCAGGACACAATATTCTGGCATGGAGCAGAGCCTGAGCTTGTGGGGATTTATGCAAACGTAGCAATAGCACTCATGAGGCTTTTTCATTGCCACAAGCAATTTGAAGGAAAAAAGTAGGACAAGAATTATTTCCAGAAAAGTGGAGTTGCTCTGTAATTTATTCATATTTAATTAAAAAAAAAAAAAGTGAAGAGAACATAACAAATGTTGAAAATGTTGAAAATGAAAGGTTTTATTGTTTTTTTGAAAAATTTGTTCCCATTTCATGCAGGAAATATTGACAAAAAAGTTGGAAGAAGGGCAGCAAAAGACTGGAAAAGTTGTGCAGTGCTTAAAAAACACCAAGTGGCCTAAATTCACACATAGTTTGCAAATAGTAAGACATTTTCAGAGGATCTTTTTCTAAATATAAAATTGCAATGAATTTGGAGATTTCAGCTTCTGCAGTTCATAATTTTATTAAAACATTTGGAAAATCCAGAGAAACTTCGGTGAGCAAGGCCAAAAACAAATATTGAATAGTCGTGATCGTCGATCCCTGAGGCAGCACTTCATTAAAAATCGACAAGACTGCAAAGCAGAAATCACTGCATGAGCTCAGGAACACATTTCATAATTATTAAAAGTTCACTTCTTTATCTGCAAATGCATTACGCAGAAAAGTTCCAGAAAACCTGTTACATTCTTTGGGACTGAGGTGAAGTGGAAAAACAGTACTGTATGGAAGACACAATCCTCCAGGCTAAAGAGGAAAGAACCATCCAGTGTATTGGTTTGCATGGTATGGATAACTTGCACATCTATGAAGGCCCCAGTAATGCTCAAGAATATATAAGCTGGCACCACATACACGATATTGCCAAAAGTATTTTCTGCTGTCACACATAGTTGAAATTGAGTGACATCCCATTCCTAATCTATAGGAATATGATATATGATGTTTTTATGTTCTTCCAGAAGCACATTTGTGATCAGACACTGATGTTGGACGAGAAGGCCTGGCTCTGTCGGGTTGAGGGTGAGGACTCTTCTTCCACCTCAAACTCACTCATCCATGTCTTTATGGATCTTGCTTTGCGCACTAGTGCGCAGTCATGTTGGAACAAGAAGATACCATCCCAAAACCTTTCCCACAAAGTTGGGATCATGAAATTGTCCAAAATGTCTTGGAAGCATAAGCATTAAGAGTTCCTGTCACTGGAACTAATCGGCTGACGCCAACTCCTGAAAAACAATCACACCATAATTGCCCTCCACCAAACATTTGGTGAAATGCAGTCAAGCAAGTACGGACCTCCTAGAAAGCGCCAAACCCAGACTAGTCAAACTGGAAACCCCTTCCCTGAAGCTCTCTATGCACTGTTCTTGAGGCCTGTAGTGACTGACTACAGAAAGTTTGCAACTCTGGCACTGAGCATCTTAGCATCTGCTGACCCTGCTCTGTGTCCTACCACTTCATGTCTGAATGGGTGTTATTCCCAATCGCTTCCACTTTTTTATAATATCACTAACAGCTGACTGCGGTATATTTAGCAGTGAGGAAGTTTCACGACTGGACTTGTTGCACAGTATCATGATGGAATCCAATGAGCTCGTGAGAGCAAGCCAGCAGTCAGTAGAAGAGCATATATAAAAATATATATATATATATATATATATATATATATATATATATATATATATATATATATATATATATATATATAATATATATAATATATATGTATATAATATATATGTATATACCTCATATATACATTTGTGTGTGTGTGTGTGTAATACCATGGGTGTGTAGTAAAACAGTCCACCCACTGAAAATATCTGGATATATCTGTATCAGATAGATATATATTCAGATAGAATATAAAAAATACAACAAAGGTGGCCCTGAATTGTCTTGATGCATGTTCAGCCATGCAGGTATGGACATCCCAGTGAGTTGATTCTGGTCATGGGGATGTAACATTTCAGTGGGAAAAACATTGCATCACTCATCCAAGGGGAGACTGAGAAAGTCACTTGGATGAGTGATGGAATATTTCTACTGAAACGTAACATCCCGATGACCAGAATTGAATTTCTGAGATGCTCCGAATTGTTAATTTACCAAAATCTTATATCACCCAAGAATGAAAATCTGTTTCACTTTCCAAACTAGGCCGACTGATTTCTCCAGTTCCCAGATGCAAAGGCATTTAACGGCGAGTGTTACTACAAGAAGAAATGATGCAACACGGTGGTAAACCTGCTCCTGTCATTTTTAAATGTCTTGTTGCTAATTCGATCGATTCAGAATCCACCAGTAGTTTTTCTAAAATAATCAAATGAGCTTCAGGCAAAAATGGGGTTTAACCAATTCGCCGATTGCTGCGTTATCTTTTTAATTCCCCACCGTGTCCACAACTTTGGAAGCAATGTTGTAAAAGCAAAAATGGGGGGGGGAAAAAAGGAGAGTGAAGAGGCAACACAAAGAGGTTAAAAATGTAGTGAATAATGCATGCAGCTCTGAGAAACAGAGGCTTCACTTGTCATTTATTCAGGGAAAAGTTTACGCTCTACCTAGAAGCACAAGTGGAAAAAATGCTGTTGGAACAAAAGGACAGACTTGCTGCAGTTTTACATGTTGTCTGCACTTCACACTTCTGCTGATCTGCAGAGGAGGAGAGACTTTTATCTCATAATGACGCAAATTATAAAACACCTAATTTTACAATCCTGCTGTACTTGTATACTAACAGCTCTTGTTCGTCATCCAAAAAGTGTTTTCTCACTGGATGTCATTTTATCTTGTTTTTCTATGAAAAAAAACACTATGCATTTAACCAAATCCAGCTCATTACAACAAAAGACAACAGCCTGGAACTGTGATTTGCATATCTGTTAGATTAGTCTCTAATCTAATCTGTAATTATACCCACACTGACAATTAACCCATTCACTGAAGCCCAATCAAGTAGAACTGGATAGTGGAAACACATCATACCAAACTCGTGAGACTTCTCATGGTCAAACAAAATGAGCTGAGTGAAACTGAGACAGGAAACAAAGAAAGAAGAAGAAAGAAGATATTTCTGGGTGTGTGTGGTGTCTGTTCAGGTCACAGTATTAAAATAACATCAACTAGAAAGAGAATATGGCTCACGCTATGAGAGATTAGCTGATTTTTGAGGTGAAAAGAAGCAAATATAGCCGGTATAGCAGATGTTAAAGATCGTCCTTTCTTCAAATATTTGTGCCTTCATTTAAGAAAAATAGTACATGATGAGAACACCCCGTGTAACATGTTGAGATGTAACCACAAATTTTTAGCAATGTTCAAGTAGGGATGTGTGACAGCTGTTAAAAGTCTCTGCTTGCAGCAAAGGGAAAACCTATGGAAGCTTGTTATAAATGCTGACAACTTCGCACTCCACCCTTTCGTGTGTATAAGGTGACCTCTGACATCACAAAACCTGAAGCTTCAAAATGCCTGACGTCAAAGTGGCTACATCCATCTTTTGTAATATTTATGAAACTGCATGATATTTATCAGGAAAATGTGTTGCTATGTCACTGCAATGTGCTTCTAATTGTTTCCAACCCCATAATAATTAATTGGCATCTTCATCTTTTCTCTCTGAGCAAACCTTTGGTGATCGTCGCCACAGAGTTTAGTTTTAATTAAAATTGTCCACAAAAGTTGCTTCCAAAAAATTTTGCTTTACAGATTTCCGCATTTGATTTCCGTGATGAGGATGTAGGTAGCATTTCCCTCTCTGATGTTTGTGCATCAACCCTGCACAGTGGAATGATACAACGACGCTGCTGCGTCAGCTAAACCTTCGTACAGCTGCTTCACACTCACGGGTGGCTTCTATTTTCTGCCCAGCAGACGTGAAGTCTTCTTGTTCTTTCAAATCCACATTGTGACTTTCACATGCATTAATGGCATTTCAGGCAGTGGAAATTGCAGGCTGGAGGCACTTTGATGTCTTTTTTATAGCCCTTATAGCCAGTGGCCGCCGAGAAGCTGCATTTTTATATGGAAAGGTTGCTGAGCGTTTCCGGGCTTTTCAGGTTTACAGAGTCAGAGAATTTATGAGCTCTTATCTGAAAATATCTAATGCCAAATCTTGACCTGCCTTACGAATCTTAATGATTCAAAGTTTTAAGATGCTCAAAAAGTTAACACTATCCCTCCAAATGATGAAATATCCCATCAATCAGTGTTTCCACATTGTGTGATAGTGTTAAAAATCTGAATTTCTCGTCTTTCTTTATATATTCATAGTGAAGTGGTTTACACATTCAACTAGCAAGTCACAGATCTCCGTTAAATCCTGGGAGGTGACACAAATCCCTTTGGGGTTGCATCAGGAAGGGCATCGGGCATAAGAAAAATAATAATCTGCCAAAACAAACAGGTGGCGCTACCTGCTGTGGCGGACCTTTGTTAATAAGCAGACAAAAGTCTTGAATGGTCTTGAATGATTAGTAATTCACGAGTCACTAGTAAATTGTTAATAGTGAAGTAATATTTGAGAAAAAAGTACATCAAAAACATTTAATCTTTTTAAATCTTTGCATGCCAGCCAGTGTATGCGAAGGCTTTGGCAGATTACATGCTAATAAGTTGACTTTCTACATGCTGCATGATAACAAGGCTGAGATCCACCGCCATGTGCTACAACACAATATAATCTGCTATTTATCATTCAATTTTTCCACTGTGTATTCTGATGATGAAAAGAAATACTGAATTTTATTGTGAAGGCTTGCCTTGCTGCCATCCATGATCCAATGTGATAAGCACTGACACACCCTCTCCTTGTTTACATCCTTTTATACTGAGATGCCCTCCAGATAATCTACTGATTCAGGGCTATGAAGCATTTGTATTCTGCATACATTTGCATCTGCATACACATGTAGCTGTCATTATATGTTGGACTTATCTGGCGTTTTGTGCACACGGTTTGCACACTAATCCAGTGCATTCTCTGCTTGCCATAAAAACCTGAAACCAGAGAGACGACCAGCAGCTCAGCAGCTCTTAAAGACACTCATTTAGTGAAGATGCTTTCAGCCTCCTGCCTGTCTGAAGCAAAATATTAATCAAAACCCTGCAACCCCTTCACCAGTAATATGCTCTTATCAACGCAAGCCCGTGGATGCATTCAAACAAATTGCATTATTTATAAAAGAGTGCTCTCGTATAAAGACAACTACAATTCACTGCACCACCATCTGCATATCTATCTTCCCAAATAACTCCATGATTCAAAAATCCCAGCCGATGAACTCCTGCAACACAGCCTTACTAAGTAACACGTGTCAAGAAGCATGAATTTTACAGCACAGGGAAATGACTGATGTGTTTCCATTATTAGCTCCACTAAGTGCTGTCTTAGCTGCGCTCGTGTTAATAACACTTGCTTTGAAACTCTAATCAGACGCCCCTCTCTGCAGGTGGTAATGACGAGAAACAAAGGCATTTAAAATTGATGTGACAAACCCAATACGTAGTATAAAGGCACATCTGTTTTGAAATCCGCCCGGGCTCTCCTCATTATCCTTCATAACACCGTGTGAAGAATCGCTATGCATTTAAGGCCGAGCGAAGGCATCAAAGGCGTTGACTAAGTTCTCGCTGCATGACTCCATGAGGAGAAATATCAGGCCAGTTATGGGAGGATGCAGCTGACACTTTGATTGTGGAGACAAGTCGATCTCTGCTCTATTTTTCCTCTTGGGGGAAATATGTATTCTGACCATGTTCGTTACATAATAAGATATCACTTGAGCATGCTTTATAAGCAGCGCTCCAAGGTTGTGTTCGGTGTGTCTGCACCCCTGAAAATCTTGATAGATTCCCTTTTTAATAATTTAGCTATCAGTCTGAACTATGAGAGCTCCTCAAATAGTGTCTCACCCTGACAAATTCAGTTTCAATCATACTGTGAATAACACTGTGAAGTATGCATTCAGATCTGCTACTTAAGACTGCAGAAATTACTAAAAACATACAGAAATATTAGCCAGCACACCTGGTCTGCAAAGAAAGCTGTCAGTTTCCAGTTTCTCTTTGTGTTCAAGTACCTCTAAAGCACTCTTTTAGCAAAGTGTAACTCCCAACACAGCTGAGCCACAGTCCCGGGTTAATCCCGCATGCTGTCCAAAAAGCTTTTGAAGCCACCTCCTTATAACACAAGTGCTGCACAAGTTAATCTTGCTGCTCAGAAACTTGGGCAGCACCACAATGACAGTCACATAGTTTGTCAAGGATGAAAAAAAAGGAAAAATATTCTTTCCTTTAACATCACCGTAACGTGTGAAAAGACAGTTTTGTTTTCCTGTCATCTCTTTGAAAACTCTCTGCTTTTGTGCAAGATTTAAGCTGTAATGCAATCTCATTGATGCGCCTCCAAGGGTCAGATGAATTAAAACAGCAGTAAGACTCAGGATGCGATTGTGTGGAATTGCTGAGGGTGGATGTAAGGCATGCATGTGATTAAAGATTTCTTTGGGGGGGGGATATGGAGAGAGTGAAACTCACTGGCTTGCATGAGCTGTCCCTGGCGTCCAAACACCTGGGAGAAAGTGGCATGGCTGCAGGTGAGGGTGTCCTCCATGGCTGTCCCACTGGCACACGCTGCTGAGGAGAAAGAGAGTGGGGGGAGAGAATGGGGAAAGGGAAGGTCAGCATCACTGCGTCACATTCAGATGGGAAAAAGAAGGAAAATGAATGAGGAGAACAAGAGACAAGGGCTTGCCTTCAGTTGGAGCAGCTGCTGACTGATCTCTGGTGGTGACTGCTCTTCTCTGGACCCGTCCTGTGTTGTTGTTGCTGCTGCTGCTGCTGCTGCTGCTGCTGCTGAGGAGCAAAATGCAGCCCCTCGCTGCTCGCACCAAAATGAGCAGAACTGCTCGCCGCACAGATAATAATGGGAGGGGGGGAGTGTATGTGTGTGTGTGCCTGCCTGCCAGCCTGCTTGTCAGCATGTAAGTGTTCACGCGCAAGAGAAAGTTCTGTGAATGTGTGCATGTGGGGCGAGAGAGCGATTGCAGGGTGGTAAAGCAGGTAACGCAGAGCTGTAGGCACACTTGCTCTGCCAGCACTCTGATCTTGTGCTTCGTCTGTACGGGCTGACAGTCCTCTGCGGCTCCAGACAGGCTGGATAGAAGAGAGGGGTGGCGAGGGGTAAGTGCAGCTTCTACATCAGGTAAAAGTCAATCCTCCCTCTTCCCCTCTCACTCTCAGCTTAAGTAGATGGCACCGTCTGTCCTCTGGGCATAGGACAGGACTGTTGTTTTCTGATCTGCGTGAGTGTGCCCCCTTTTCACTCCTCCTACCCCTCCTGTCCTCTCTTCTCTACAGCCCTCATTTGCTGCGCCTCAGCAGTAACATTTCTCCTGTTCTCTCTCACATGTCTTACTAACTCTCCACCCCGCCCCATGCAAATCCCCTCGATCCATCTTAAAGCTCGGGCCGCTGCTGGGAAACAGATTCTAGCAAACTCGAGTGCTTCATCTTCCCCCGGTGCTGAGGGAGAAGAAAGAAAAAAAAGGAGGATGAGAAAGTGGAGAGGTTGTATAAAAAGTGAAAAGTAGGGCTGGTACAGTTTCCAGAGGCTTCATCTTGAAAAGGAATTGGAGAAAACTGCTGAGTATAAAATAAAAATCAGCTCGTACTCCACCGAAAATGTAACTCCTGTAAACTTACACTTGCCTCGATGTGTAGTGCAGCAGCTCTGGTGGAGAAGTGAAAAATGAGGCTGTCTGAAATCTTCACGCCGCAGCAAAGGGCTAAATGAAGGTGTCGTAATAAATATTAACAACACCACAGGAACAAAATGAGCATATGTTACGAGATCTTAAAATACCCTCCTAGACCTTGGAGGCACAGTTGTATTGTACCCAGTGTGCAGCGGTTGGCATGGAGACCTCCACCACAGACGAGACCAGCACAGTGGTTCCAGCACATTATCGCACTCAGGCCATTTTTGCAATGTCTAACCTCTCTGCAGCCTGTAAACCGGTGTTGAGCAGCCAATTTCCTCCCAGGCACAGGAAAAAAAAAATCAACTTTGCCAGGAAGCAGCATTGTCATGGAGCCATCTCTCACGCCATTGCTCTGCAAGGAGAGCTCACCGGGGACCTGACCACAGCACTCACATCCTCACATCACATCCTCCTGTTTTGAAAGGAAATGACAGGAAGCTCAGTAGACTGCAGTGGGCCGGTTTAAGCAGGTGCTTCTGCAAGTAAAAAAAAAGTAGAAGAAGAAGAAGAAAATGTCCTGCACTGAAAGCCCGTAAGCAAGTGATAGTAAGTTTGTAGGTTGGAAAAGGGTTAGGTAGCTGCAAACAGCATGTGGCCGCGTGCAAACCCAACTAAAAATCTGCAAAATGCTGAGGTCAAAGTGAAGCCTGGCATTTCATAAACAGTGAGAATACGCCAGGCACGCCTTCACTTTCAAGTTAGAGAGACTAATGCCCTGCAGAATACATCTCCTCTCCACCTTCATCAGCTTTAATGCTATTCTCTTTGAACAGGAAATAGAGGCATAGTGAGGTTTTTTAGGAGGCTGTAAATCATTGTGTATGAGCAGCTGTCATTCCCTTCCACTATGTATCCTGTTACTGGCAATTTTATTTCTCCTGGGGACAAATAAGTGTATATTTTATTTTAATCCAGTCTAATCCAGATTTTTAATGTTCAACTATATGTTGTGGTAGATAAAGAAGTAAACATCTCGCATTAGTGAAGCTTGATCTTATTACTTTAAAGCTATTTAATTTATTAAAACTCATTAGCTTTAAGATATCATTAATGAAAATAATTACCAGCTCACATGAACATTGAAATGATCAGAATATCGATCTGTCCACGCTCTGAGCCACAGATGTTTATTTTTAGCATTAATGTTTGCCTTACAGGAAGCGCTTTGGCAAAGTTATTGCCCTTTGTGTGTGTGTGTGTACGTGCAATGGAAGTTTGCATCTTTTCAGACTTTCAGTCTTATCTCTTTGACATTTTCAGCCGTGCTAGTGGGTCTGCGGTTTGCTCGCGTCAGCATGTTGTTCGATCCATCCGCCACGCTGGTCCAGGCTGAAATATTTGCACAGACGTTTATGCCTCCCTCAGGGGGAATCTCCGACTCTCCCAGCATTAGGTCAAAATTTCAAACTCTTCCCAGCGCAACAATAACAACATTCCTACCACTGCACTGACAGCTGAATCGTAGCATGTCATGACACTCAGCTAAGACTGCAGAGCACAAAGACTTGTATATTTAAGCAAATATTCCACTTGCTTATCTCATAGCTGCAAATAAAAAAAAAAAAGTCTGTCTTTTGATCAGCTGGAAGGGGGCTAACTTTTCATAACTTGACTCTGTTGCTCTCCATCGGCGTCTCCACACAAAAACATCTCACTGACAACTCCAGATTGTGGTTTTCACTGACAACCATACCAACTAGAAAAGGTCAACCTGGGATATATTTATCAAGATCTGAACTGAAATATTGTATTTTATTTGATGCTGATGCCATTTATTTATTTATTTGAAATTACATGCTTGTCCTGAATTGTATGCATGGTGTAATTGAGAGGTTGAGATGGGTAATCGCTCCACTCTTTTACATCTTAAATCTGCCTCTCTGGAATGTCGTAGTTTATTTTGTCAAGTCAGGCACAGTACTGCATGGAATTGCATTTTTATGAATAGGGCTGAAGCACCGTACACAGCAATCAAGAGAGAGTGCAGCGATATTTCACCCTGACAGCATGAGTATGGTGCGGCGCTCCTCCAAGTGCCCACCCCTCCACACACATACACACACTCACATAAACTACATCCAGCCATAAAGTATACCATCATGGCACTGGGGCAAATAAACACGTCTCCACATCCCTCTGAATAAAGGGATGCAGCCTGTGGATCAAATCCAACAAACAGATTACATTTAATTTATAATCTCATCCATCAGGATGTCTTCTGTGAGGATCTGGTCCACGCCACAGTGCTCTGGTGAAGATTTGGAGCGCACTCTCCGTTGGCCGGCATTGATAGTTCATTAGGTTTTTAGGTACTGGGCTACATAAGTGAGACGGATGAGGTCTGTCATAAAATGAGCTCATCAGATGCACACATGCCAGATGAGACCTTGAAAGATATTCATAGCTACACATCCATCCCGAGGTTCTGAGAAGCTTTGATTTCAGATATGTTTTTCTGCATACATTGGCTGTAACAAGTGGTTATGTGAGTTACCACTGTCATCTTCACAGCTTGAAGCAGTCTGGCCATTCTCCTTCAACCTTTGACATCAACAAGCAATTTTCACCCAAAAAACTGCAGCTCACTTGACATCTCCTCTTTGTTGGATCACTCTCTGTAAACCCCAGAGATGGTTGTGTGGGAAAAAATCCCAGCAGTTTCTGAAATACTCACACCAGCTCATCTGACACCAACAACCACAGCACACTCAAAGCCACTTAAATCACCTTCAGCTCCATTCTCATGCTCAGTTTGAACTTCAGCAGGTCGTCTTGACCACGTCTGTGTGCCTAAATGCACTGAGTCGCTGCCCTGTGATTGGCTGATTAAATATTTGTGTTTACTTATTGCGATAATTATTGCCATGTAACAGACACTATTCGTAAATAAGAAGCAGCGGTGTGCGAGTGACAGAAATATCACAAATATGCACAACACTGAATTATTCATCATAGTTCGTGTGCACACTAGTTTTGTTTCACTGCCCGTGCATGAGCCCTGCAAGGATTTATGACTGTTACTTATCAGTGACCATTCAGAATATATAAATACACACCTGGATGGAGGACAGTCAAACCTGACTTATGTTACACTACACTTTATATTTTATAGGATTAAGTTCTAAACTAATTATTTTCAAAGTCCATAAACAAAACAGCCATATCTGATGCGTACTGTGTCCAATAGGGCTTTGACTCATATATCTGTTACACAATTTGCTTCCCATTTCTATTCTAACCCACACCACAGAGGCAAGAGTTTAAGGTAATGCACGACTCACATATCAGCCACCTGACTAGCAAACTGCTCCCAAAATAGATACAAATCTTGCAGGAACCAGCTGACGGGGTCCCCGGGTCCCCTGTCCCAGTCGTAGTCTGCCAACCCGTGAAGCAAAGGCGGCGACTTCACATGATTTATGCAAGATTTCTTACCTTCTATCAAAGTCAAATACAATGAAAACTAAAATTCATTTTTCATAATTGGGTGAAGTCCCTGCCAAACTAAGTGGAGAAGGTAATCAGTAAATGTAATGTGAAAGACTTTATTACAGCTCCAATGGCAGGGACATCTATTATGTTTGGAAAAAAAAGAAAGAAAAAGGTCTCAGTATATAAAAGGAGTCAGACCAGTTAATCAATCCTTTCTGTCTACATTCACCAATTGATTTTTTATATCAGTACGATACCATGATAATGCACAAGTACATATTTTAAATCAAGCCCAGTGCTGCCAATAACAACAAAAAATTCCCAGTCCTCTCTATGCCCAAATCTCAAAAATCTGCGTATAACTGAGAGTCCCACAAGCAAAAGAACAAATAAAGCTTTACACAAATTGAAAAACGTATTTTAATTATGTCAATTACAGCAACGTTTTACATGAGGTCATTTGGGATTTTTGTCTTTGTTCATCCTTAAATACATCATTCATGAGACTGAAAGGCAAAGCATGAAGATTTCTCATGGAAATATAAATTAGCTTTTAATCATATTGTTCAATTTACTTTCCCAGAACATGCTACGAGCGTTTAAGCACTGCCTGCGTGTTTGCCGTCGGATAACTGGATGCGAGTGGGAAAGGTGGGTCGAACACTGCAGAAACAAAAGTTTTCACTTGCAGGGCCTTGATGAGGTTTTCATGAAGTACACATGAATTCACTGAAACAGAAATGGCACAGTCCTCAAAAAAAAAAAAAAAAAATTTCAGCTGCACTTCTGTGGCTTTCGCGTGAGAAAGAACACATGAAGCGACTTTGTATACGTTTGCTTACAAAAAAAGAAGTGTATCATGCATTTTGGCATTTAGGGAATTATCAAACTTCTTAATGATAACAAATAGTTTGCAGATGTCTTTGCAAAAAGGCTTAAAAAAAAAAAAAAAAAAAAAAGGTAAATATCTGAGATTGGAAGAATAATTTTCTGCCTGTTGGGGCAAATTATCAGCAGACCTGAATACATTCCATTACGTGCATGTTTCTTATAAATAGGCTTTCTGATCCAGCTTGAAATTTTGGCAGTTTGTTTTAAAGTGCTGTAAGAACACTGGGCTTAATGCGTGATATCAAAATTATTTTCATTATTTATTTATTTTTAAAGAGGAGACTCCGACATCAGTCCCATCACATTTTTACAACAGGAATCACCTGCTAACACCAGATGAACAAAAGAGAAAGCAAGTTAAAAAAACAAAACATGACACTTGGCATGAGATTTAAACCTAAGGAAGAGCTGTCATCCAACCGTAACCATATACATACTTACCACACGCATATACAGTGTTCCTGAGGACCAATTGTTGCAGTAAACTGTACTGCCCTTTTTCATTTTTGTTTCCCAAACAAATAAGATATATTCTACAATATAAAGACTACAAAAAAAAGGAAATTCGAATGTACATACTTTGCAAATCATGTATAAACTGAAGTAGGTGCCCACAAGGAGAGGCACGGGTTTAATCTAGTTTTTAACTCTATACAGCTCATGCATTAAGAGACTCTGGAGACATCCAAATAAAACAAATAAACAAATAAAAACAAAAAAAAAAAAAAGACCTAAAAGGGGGGAAAAATAATAATAATAAACAAGTTTCCCTAACACTAACTGATACATGATTGCCATTTGCAATATGTCAGCTTTCCAAAAATAACGGAGCCCTAATCTTACTGTTTTGGGTCAAGTAAGGACACACATTGAATATATTAACTCACTGTCATTTACAGTTTCCTTTTTTTGTGTTTTTTTTTTTTTTTTGTTGTTGTTTTTGTAAGGCTGGCTAGAAATCGAGGCTCAGTTCAGTTCATAAGATGGATGGAAGATAAAGAGTTCCCTCCTTAAATCCAGCAAGGCAGTTGAGATAAGCAGACGTGACATGTTTCGAGTAGGAAAAAAACCAAAAACAACTGAGCAAAACGTCACAAAGGGCGTTCTCGGTTACACGATGACTCCAGAGTGCTACCTGATAGGTGAACAGAGGGAGCTCAATAATGTCACATGGCTCACTTCGTCGCCACCTCCTTTGGGGGGGGGGGGGGGGGGGGGAGCAAACAAACAGAAGCAGCACAATGATTGGTCAGTTATTTGAATTGCTTCAAAAACATGACAAACAAACATGACATCAGTATGATAATCAGTGTAACTGCAGTAAGCCAACAGATAACTCACCTGAGTGTCTTTTGGCTCTTGAATTGGTGGTTCATCGGTCTTCGGCTCAGCAGCGGGAGCTGTGCTGGCCATCTGTAAGCTCCTGGTGACGGGACCGCCAACTCTCTCCCGTGTTCGAAGAGAGAACCGCTCCTCCTTCTTCACTTGTTGTTGCTGCTGCTGCTGAGTTGTTGATGGCGGTGATGATGATGATGACTTGGCCTCCGTTAATCTCTTGGGTGCTGCCTCTTTGCCCATACGCTGCATTCTCATGGCTGGCCGTTGTGAAGCCTCGCTAGGAGTGTCCACGGCTGAAGGGGTGGGAGGTAAATACTGAACTTGGCCCTTTTTAGTTCTTTTGCTTGCAGGAACCAGAGCTGGGAAGGAGGCGGGCCTCTTTGGTCGGCCCACCGCGGCAGGGGTTTTCCCTTTTCTTGCCTGGAGACGTTCGGGGTCTGCACCACCGGAGCTACGAGCCCTGGTCTTTCCCAAAGGTTTAGATTCAGTGTCTGCATGTGCTTCACCGTCGGATGCTTTTTTCCTCAGACTTGTGTTTTTATCTGCCACAGACCCTGGCTCTTTTTTCACCTCCGCGAGACCTCTTTTGCCCTTTTTAACAACGACGGGCTTCATGGGGCAGCTGACCGCCATGTGCTTAGTCAGACTCGCGGTATAAGTAAACACACGACTGCAGTGGGGGCAGACATTAGAGGTGTGCTCTTCTTCCACTTTGATGGCAGCCTTCTTTGCATTCGTGGCGGTTTTATTTTTCTGCGAAATTGCCTTCTGCACCAGCTCGTGTTTCTTCTTGCTCAGGGCACTCATTTTTGTTTTGCCAGTGTCTTGATTAAAGTTTAGTCTCTTTGGCTGACCCATTCTACGGAAAGCGCTCTGGCCTGCAGCGGCTGCTGCGGGGGACGCCACTCCGTTTGGACTCTTCACTATTTGCTTGAGAGGGATGGGGTTTTTCTTGGGAGTGTAACGCTTTTTATCACTGGCGCTGGCACAGACCAGTATGTGTTGGTGCAGTTCGGGCATGTTGTCAAAGCTGTTGCCACACTTGGTGCAGCGAATGGCAGTGCTAAAAGTCTGTGGTATGTTGTGGGTGGTGAAGTTTGTAGCCGAGGCCACAGAGCCAGCATGGGAACGGCTATGATAAGGAAATGGGGGTGGTTTATAACTGGGGTAGTGCTGATTAATGCCAAGGCGGACATCAGGACCTTTAGGCTTCCCTCCTTCTGATGCCATGATCTTTATTGTAGTGTACAGCTCCTCATTGGGGTCCTCTGCCCCCTCCTCTGTATGATTTCCATTAACATCTGGCTCTTCTTTTAGTAAATGAGAGTCGCTGGGTGGCGCATTTTCATCAGCCATCTCAAGCGCTGGTGTTGAGGGACTGCTTTCCTCTTTGGCTCTGGAAGGATCGGTATAATTCTGTGGCCTAAGTTTCCCACTCTCTACAGTAGTATGTGAGCATGCTTCATTTGGATGCAGATCCTTCTGATGCTGCTGGAGGTTACAGAGAAAGGCAAACTCTTTGGAACAAATGGAGCACACAAAGATCTGGCCCACTCCATGTAGTGTCGTCCGATGAACAAGCAGGGCTGGAGCGTCACCAAACAGCTGGACGCAAAACTCGCACTTGAACGGCCAGTCTGCGGCGTGCTCTACGATATGTCCGCTGAGCTCTTTGATGGAGCCAAACGGCTCTTCACACACATTACACACAAAAGTCTTGCAGTACGTCATGTCAATTTCCTCGGGCTCAGCAGTTTTATCAGTCGGTTCAAGGGCAGCAGGGAGAGCAGCAGCAGGCTGAGGAGAAGAGTCGAAGCCACACGGAGAGGCATAACTAGTACCCAATAACTCATCTATACAGTGCTCAGGTTCTTCTTTTATTGTAATCGGATGGGGAGACTGCGAAGCTTGTGATGAGGATGAATCATGTGACTCAGAAGGAGCTTTTGAAGAGGATGAGGATTCTGGTTGGGACGAGATAGCAGCAAAGTCAGGTTTCTCAGTTTCAGAGACAGTGTCATGGTTCTGATTACCATTAGGCAGACTGTTGGAAGTTCCAGTCTGCGATACATCATCCTCTGTAGTGGGCATATCGACTGATTCTGCCTCTGGAGGGCTCGGTGTACTTGAGCCATTTGAGGGACCTTTAAGTGAAGTGTCTGGGGAATCCAGCAGCTCAGAGATGTGCTTCTCCTCCTCATCTTTGTTTTCCTCAGCTGAGAAGCTCTCCTCCTCCAAGTGGGATTTCTCTTCAATTGATCTCGGAGACATTTTTGGTGAGAGCACAGGCAGAGGCCTCAGCAAGGATGAGTCCGAAGGCTGAGAGAGAGGAGAACTAGGCATGGCTGGCGGAGAGGGTATGGTGGGTAGTACAGGCGGGGGTGGCGTCGGGGATGTGACACTAGAAGTCCCGGGTGAAGAGGGAGTCATGGTCATGGGGGTCAAAGATGGCGGAGAGGGGTTGGCTGAATCGGATGCAACATTAGGAGAGTGAGAAGGGAAAGAATTTATGTTCGCCAGAGTCGAGGGACCCTCATCTCCCGGCAAATTTAGACCAGCATACTCGTTCATTAGCACCTTTGCAAGCATGCTGGTGTTAGGCTTTCTCTTTTTGGTTAGTGGCTGTGGTGCTGCATTCCCCTTTGATTCGGGCTCACCTGTGGTCTTCCGATGGAAGCTTAAATCAAGAGCCGAATCCCCGAGCACCTTGTTCAAATTCTCACTCTTCTTGCTGACAGAGTTTGACAAATCCAAGGGCTGCTGATTACAGGAATTTCCTCCGCTACTAGAGGAAGGTTGGTTATGGGTGGCATTTCCAGAAGGACTCAGAGTTTCCCTGTCATCTTTGTCCATCAGGCTCTCAGAAGGTGATGCGGCCTGGCTTTCCAGCTTCGGTACCTTAAGAGCGTATGAGCTTGCCACTTCAACTTTACCGCTCTCCTTTTTACTTGCAGGGCTGAGCTGCGGAGACGACGACGGAGGAGAAGCCGTTCTTCTTTTAAACTTCCCTGAAGACCCTTGCAGCGGCATGACGGACAGCTGCGAGGCTAGCTTATGGCTGTCTGTTATCAGAGTTACGGTTGATTTCTGAATGTCTTGCGCCTGAAGAAGCTGTTTGAGTTTCGGCGAGAGGTAAACGTTTTTCTCTCGCTGAAAAGCCGATGAATCAGTGGCCTGTTGAAACAGACCTCCCACTAACAAGTTGGATGAGGAAGATGTGGAAGACGATGATGAAGATGACGCTGACGTTTCCGTCTCCACTTTAAGGCTGGGAATAAGGGGGGGTGTAGATGTTCTCCTTTTAGCTGCTGGCTGCCCAGTGTTGGAGGTTTGCTTTGTGTTAGTTGTTCTAGTCTCCACCTTCAGCGTTTGACTGATCTGAGTTGGGTTGAGGATGACGGTGTCCAGACCAAACAGAGCTGCAGATCTCGAGTCCACTTCTATCACTTCACAAGTACTCACTGCGCTCGTGGACACGATCTTGCCATCAATGTAGAAGCTCAAATTCTCAGAGATGTTTTTGGATATGTCAATCGCGTAATCGTCCCTGTCTGCCTCGTCTTCCGTGTCTGCACTGGGAACGTAGACGGTCGGAGGGCTCATGCTGGGGGACCCATCAGGCTGCCGCGCTGCCTCTTGCTGCAGCATAGCTTTCCTGCGAACTCCCTTTGGTAACAAGTGTCGTTCGTGTATTCTGCGTTGGTGTCTGCGCATGTTAGTGTGTGTGCCAAAGGCTTTATTGCAGTACTTGCAGGGGTGGAGTTCTTTTGACTCCCCGTTTTCATCCAACATAAAGGGACGGTCAACTTGAGGCCCCAACTCCTTTCTCTGCATATCAGAGTTGTGCAGCTGTCCTCCTGTAAATTGGGATCCTGTGGCTATATAGTGAGTAGTTGGGCTGGTGCAGTCAGGGCTTGAATCCGTCTGCACCACAGGACTGGCAGGTCCAGCCAGATAGCCGGGCCTTTTCTTAGAGCCGCTCTCATGCCGTCTCTCGTGCCGCCGCCGTCCCACCTGTGAGCCAAAGGATTTATTGCAGTAGCGGCACTTGAAAAGTTGTGCTTGCTGGTTGCTCATGGCATGAATGTGTATGTGACGCTCCAGGCCCTGTCTGGTGGCGAAGTGGCGCTCACAGTGCTGACAGGGATAGGGCTCTCCTTGTGGATCACCCTCAAGGTCACCATCAGGGTCAAGATCGGGATCAACCTCTGGCTCTCGCCCTGCTAGGGAGGAAGACTCCGACTTTACCTGTGCATCCCCGTGGCTTTCTTCGGGGCAGGCTAGTTTGTTTAATATGGAATCAGTGACAGTTAAATGCAGAGCAGCTTCTGAGTCTTCCACATCATCACCATCCTCCTCCTCTTCCTCCTCTACTTCTTCTTCTACTTCATCGTCCTCTTCGTCCTCCTCTGCCTCCTCCAAGTCTCCTCTGTCTGTTAATGCTGTTGACATGTCCTGTACATCTTTATGGTCAGTGCTTCCCAGTGAATGCGCCGTCTTGATTTCCTGCACGGATAACGGCGTCCCATCCTTCTCCGTCCCCTTCACTCCTGCAAAACATATCAAAATTAATCAAATGTTTTAAGTAGTTGCAACACACAGGTAGCAGTTAATAAAATAAATAAAATAAAATTGTTTAAATCAACTACTTCACAATAAGCAAACTTACCTCCTTCCCCATCCCACATCTCCTTGACAGTAGGTTTGGTTCCACTCGTTTTCTTGAATCCACCCAAACCAGCCTGTCTGGCTTTCTCCAGCAGCTTTCTTCTGGCTGCAAGTACAAACACACACACATCACTTTGTATAAAGCTCAATCACTGATCACACACTTTAGTCAAGAAAAGTTATCTTAGTATCCTGTAATATCCTTTCCTCTTGATATATTTTTTTTTTATTTCCGCCAGATTACTTTAACTGACTTTAAGTTCTACACCAAAGTCAGCTCAAATATTTCCTCAGCGATTGCTCAGTTCTGTACAGCAAATCTTTCAGTTTGTACACACTATAATTTACAGGCATGATAAGCATGCAGATTACGCTTAAGCACACTTAAATTGTATTCCAATTATGAGCTCATATGCATCAGTCATTTAAATGTGACAATTACCTAATGATTGAGGCTCACACTAAGCCCAATAGGACATATTTTGAATGCCAATGTCTAGTTTGACTCAGGAGTCTCCCCTGCACCTCCTTGTCACTGAAATGAGTCAAAAGGTCATCTGACCTGGCCTTCAAAGCCCACTTCATAGCAGAGAAACACATGCTGCAGGTCAGGCATCTGACCAGCAGGGCCAGAGCCATTCTGCCAAATCCACAGCAGCTGCACCACTGCCCACCTTTGTACAATTTATCTTTGTGTACATTTGTGTAAACTATTTTTTTTTTAATCCAGCAGTCACTCTACAAGTACACCACACACAGGTTAGGGAATATGGATCATTGCTGATCCAAAGGCAGGATGGTTAATTTACTGAGGTTCACTTCGCAGTACAGTGGCATTAGGGGTCACAGCATACTGCCTGTGGAGTTGTATAGCTCACAATCCCCAGATTTATTTTTCTCTGATGTTATAATGAAGGATTTGCATTTCTGTCTGCTGAATGTAGCTATTAATTGCATGTTAATAGCAAGTCAAGTCATTTATAAGACTATATATCAAATGTGGGCAGATGTACTACATTATACTGCGCTGTACTCTTGTAATAGTATACATTTACAGCAGAATATAAAGCAAAACAGTCCGCACTGACCAATTTTTGACATTGCACACTGCATATTTTTAATCATTTTGCCTTCTTTTTTGTAGTCATGTATTGACGACATCTCATGACAAGGTGAGAGCTTGCTGTCTTTTATGGAAATAACATGTTCAAAGTTCATGCTGGTAAATGGAAATGTGGCACACAACACAACAGCCAAGGTTACCGTTTCTTGGAATTTATCAGCTGCGCTGATGGTACTAGTGCTTACTTTCACGTTTTTATACGTTATTTATTTCAAAGTAAGTGAGGAGAGAAGGGGGAGAAGGCACAGAAGCGGTTTTGTGTGCTGCTACTCTTTGGTTTTGTTTTGATGTTGTGTCACGGAAAGTTTCTGTTTTCCAACCCGGAATATAACACTGCCTCGACCTTTTACATAGTGGATGCCTGTGTATTCACCGCCAGCTTTGAGTTTTTAATAATAAAATTACCCTACACACACACACACACACACACAGTTTCCCTTCTTTTCCTGCACACCGAGATGTCCGTGCGATCACACCTAGCCCTTTAGCTTACTGCTAGCACAGAACACCAAGTATGACAACTCGATGAACTGGTTATTCTGGACCCCAGCGATGTATCGCCCGATTTCAAACACTACATGCAAAAATACAACCGCGATATTTCAGCTTGTTACCCTTTCCTTAGATGGGCCCCTCGATCAGCCTCTGCTTGGATAAGGAAGCTGGCTAGTTAGCTAACCTGCTATAGGCCACCATCAAGACGAGAGGCTCGCCGATGGATGGCTTTCACGCTTTAGGAACTCAAGGAAGGTCACATCCTCGACAACGTCAGGACCCAGATGAGGAAAAGCGGCTAAAAAAGTTGCTCGGAGTCTCGCTTGAAAGCTAAACAAGTCATCTCACGGACCGTGTATAGCCACTTGGTCGGCGTTTAGAGCCAAATCAGCCGCTATGGGTGAACGTAAAGTCTGATACGAAAGTAAAGAAAAGCCCTGCACATCGCGCCCGTTAACGTTAGCTTCCACTAGCCTTCCTTCATTTGTAGCTCGCTAGCTCGCCACTTACAACTTCGGCTGGGCTCCACAGCAAAACAATCCCCGGCTAATTTGCGTATCTGTCACAAGGGAGAAACAAAGCGCTCAAATGTCATCATGGTTATGAAGTAAAAGGCCTCACCTCGCCTCGCTCTGGCTGAATTTTTCCTGCTCAGACTGCTGGCCCTTTCTTCCTCTAGTGCAGCTGTTATCTCAGGGTTGTCTTCCACAGTGTACCACACCAGCAGCTCCTCTCCCGGCCCGATAGGCTGCAACAATGAGAGATGAGGTCGCCTACCAATCACAGACCGGCTTGCTGAGAGGCAACGAGGATATTTGGGCTACTGTGCATCTAATCTGTCTAAAGGCTTAGGGTATTTGACAGTGTTTTAAGAATAATCTCAATAGGAACAAGCATGCAACATATAACCTTTGTCATTTCAAAATTAACGCAGTTAATTACCACTTTATGAGGTTTATAAAGGCTTTATAAATCACACTACATCTAAACTTTCAAATTCAGTTTTTTGTAATAGTTCGAAGGGGTACCTTAGAGGATAATTACAGGTGTTACCGTCATCTGAGCCCTTTGTTTGGTAACCAATTTAATGCTTTTGCTTTAAATGGTAAATGTACACCTGTACAATCCAATACTACTCACTGAGGTAGTACTTTTTAATAAAGCCCATTAGACATGTAGACATTATTCATATCAAATATAAGAATGGGAAAGAAATGTGATTCAAGGTGGCATGGTTGCTGGTGGTTGATCCCCTCATTACAAAGCTCATATCATCTCAGACTGTTTTTTTTTTTTTTTTTTTAAACATGACATTGAGTTCACTGTACTTAAATAGCCTCCACAGTCACCAGATCTCAATCCGGTAAAGCACCTGGGCAATGAATGTGTTGATATGGGAGATTCACATCATGGATGTGCAGCTAATGAGGTGTACCTAATGAACTGTCCAGTGAGTGCGTGCTACATTAGACTGTCATTACTTATTCATCAGTAATAATAAAATACACACACGCACACACACATATATATATATATATATATATAGTTTCATGTTGCTGTAACAAATAAATACACCGAGTTTAAGTTTAGGGTTTGGGGTGGGGGGGGAGGGTTTACTGTTAATTCTAATCCTCCACAGAAACATCCAGACGGCTCGAGAGACACCATAGTGAGCCGCTACACTCCAGCAGAAAATCATTAATCAAAGAGAGGCAAATCAATTACACCTTTGCCTATATTTGTGGTTGATGATTAACAACAGCTGTTAAGTGACAGGTTACATCAACTCTGCAGAGAGCAAGAGGGCCAAAAACAATGTTCCCGGGTGTCTCAAGATCATCTAAGAAAAACCATCCAACCCTGAGGATCTTAATCAGCAGTACATTCATAGTCACACATGCAACGCGCTGACACGAGAATGTGTTTGACCTACCCTTAATACTTTGTAGTGAATGGCTCTGTTGATTTCCAGTGGGAAAAGATTCTGCTCTTCACTGGAGCGGGCCCAGTTAACGTATCGCAGCCAGTTCCCCTTCATTGGGTCTGTGGCATCGATACACATCCAGCCCCGTGTTGGGAAATAAACCTACAGAACACAAGCGGGAAGGTGACGTTTTAAAAAGCAAATAAATAAATAAATCTAAATCAGAAACAGAGATGCACTAAAGAGTTTTTTAATTCTGTGCCTCAGAATTCCAAATGTTTATGTTAACTTGCTCACGGCACACAGAGGACTTCCGAAACTCTTTTGAACTGCTGCTGCTTGATAAAGAATGCAGCTGGGCTCGTTATTAGCAAGTATCACAGAAAAAGGTGGCTATGCGCATTTTTAGGGAAAAGGAGCCAGGGGAGGGCTGCAACATACCTCCCACATGTAAACATTGCTGGTCACCTGGGACCTTTTCTTCTTCTCTCCAACAAACGGACCAAACTTCTTGCCTTTAGGGATGACTCGTTTCGCCCAAACACCTGAAAATAATAAAAATAAAGAAATAAAAAGCAAAGACACCTTACTCATGCCACATCTGAGAGTTATATATTAATGCATTTATTAATAATGCATGGAAATATGTGAGCACACTTATAAAATAGAGCCATAACTGATATATTTTGGTAAACCTTAAGAGTCTGTGTTGATAATCGTAAGGATAGGCATGATACGCTATGTAATAAACCTCAGTGAAGTCATTTTGGGGTTTTTTGGGGGGGGGGGGTGTCATTTTAGGACTGATTTAGATGTTTAAATTCTAACTTTGTGCACAGAATAAATCAGTTAGCAGAAGCAGGAGATCCAATAATTATGCAACTATATTTCAACCCGGTGGATTTTGTGTCAGATAGGAGATCAAGGTGAGCAGTATCATATCCTGGTTTGTCCTTGCTTTGATTTTTCCCCACTCTTTGATCAGTTTCTTCATTATTATTTCATTGCATTTGCTCACTTTGATTTCAAATACAGATCAATACAACCCACGCTTCTTGATTTAATGCATGTATGTCCATATAATGTATCTGTCTAGCTGTAAAGCACGGGTGTTTAGCACCACGAGATGTTTATGCATCTAACAGACTCTTTGAAGGAGTAAGCATGCACGAGGCATGTTAGAAAAAACACTCAAAGCCTTCGACTCAGATGACTCGCTTCATGTTTGTTTAAGCTCTGATTCAGTTATCATTTTCAAGTTTCACTTTCTGGCCCAGCCTGGTCTTGCTTTGCTCCACAATCATTGGTTGCTGGAAGTCTGTTTCAAGGTTATATAGCCGTGAGATTCAAATGAAACTCAACATGTTGCCAGTCCTAAAAGAAGTTGTTACAGTTATGAAATGAGACCGGCTACTCACCAATGCGGCTCTGATTTACAGCAGAAGGCCCCAGATTCAGATAGTCAGGCAAATCTTTCCACACATGAGCTGGGATTTCATTCAAAGACTCCACTGTACCTCCAGTAATAGCCATGACCTGCAATAAGTGACATGAAGCAGCACTCGTTGATTGTCAAAAGCACCTGGCTCATTAAAACATCTGCAGTTATATTCTGCTGCGTTTTTACTTGTCTGTGCATAAAACTGAGATCCAATAGCAGATAAAAGCAAAACTTATGATGTCTAATTATCTATAGTGATCCATTTCCTGTTCTTAAAAAGAAACAGCTGTTATTTTTTCTGACATGGAAGTTGCAGCATGTAAATCTGACCACAGGTAGACAGCATTTTGGAGATATTTCCTCGTCAGCTTCTGTTACAGAAGCCTCTTGTGGCTCTGAATAATTATGCAGCCATTTTTATTCCCCAGATGCATAAGCAGCTAAAAGGTTTATGCTTCAGATTCAGTAAGGCTGATTTACAGGAATTTTGAAGAATAATTCTCAGTGGTATCACAATACAGCAGTATATTGTGCATGAAACAACCATTTTCTACAGACCTCAGTCAGTGTGAGTCAAAAAAAGAAAGAAAAAACACTCATGAAGAGGCAAAAATCAGAGATTGTGTACTTGTATGTGTGTAATATTATTCCTTTTCAGTTTAATAATGTAGCTCTCAGGTTTAATCATCAGTGCCATTTGTTATTTCCACCCCTCCAAGTTTCTTCTTCAGCACAACCTGGTGAACTTCCATTCATTTAGTAAGCATCATCTTAGTTCACTTAGAGCCTTGCAGGCAGCAGCTCTTTAACACCTTTAGTATCAGTGGGCAGAAACTGTCACAATCATGCATACGCTGTGCAAGTTAACAGAAACTTTTCAAATTACACTCATAAAAAGTAAAAGATATTGAGGAAAAAAGCCAAAATAATCTTTTGCTTGTTGGTTTTAGAGGTGTTTTTTTTTCCTGTCTATTAACTAATCGCGGAATTAACTTTCAGCTCAGCAAATTAATCCTGCAACTATTTCCATAACAGGCACATACTGAGCTTTAAGTCTCTTGCTTTGTATCCCAACTGGCAGAAAAGCCATTTGTTAGGGACAGCAATAAGCAGCTGACCCATGTGTGGCTCTGTGGACCAGCCATACGCATTATTACACTCAATCCAATAAAGAGATATAAAACCCGAGCGGTTCACTAGCAGATATTTTGACCTTAACGACTGTAACGTGACATAATGATGAGGCAGTGGCAGATAAATGGCATATCTGAGACAATAAACCTCACTGTCTCCACTTGAGGCACTCGAGCTTGAGCTATTGATGCCCCTTTAAAATAAAGGCTAAAATGCTTAACTTTTTATTGGCCAGTCGGTGTAGATTGATTATATATTTTTTCTTTTACTACCACCGGCGTTCCTGGAGTTGTGATCAGACATGTTTAAATCCCCCCTAGCTGAAGTTCAAGCAACAAACAGCAAGAGATTTTAATTGGGGTGTGTGCGTAAAGCGCATTTTAAAGCGTTTTCTCTCAGATCGTCAAAGAAAAAAAAAGTTGATCCAAGCAAACAAAACAGACTGGAAGCCTTACACTAAAGCGCCTGAAAGATGCAGTTTATTGTTACCCTTGTAGGCAAACCGTCCGCTCCCCTTATTCTTCCCGATGCTGGCCGGGAGTAAGGTGGTTGGAGCGGTTTTTCTCCCTCAATATTTCCTGTCGTAAGGTGTTTGTTGGGTTTAGGATACTCATACGCGCACTTACCTGCTTTATTTCACCGGGAACTTGTGATTTTTGTGCTCTACCTGCTGTCAATCTGTTGAAAATGGCGGATGGAGGGAGGCTTGAGTCGAAAGCCTTTTCAGTGACTCGAATCGCGGTGTAGTGGAGTTGGGAGAGGCAGCCTCTCAGACCCGTGCTCACACACACAGCGATGGGGCAAATATAATTCTCAAGTCAGCCTACGAGGAAGGAGGGGGGTGTTTTGGTTTTCGTTCTTTCTTTTTCTTTCTTTTTTTTTGTGGACGACCAGAGCAAGGCTCCCTTGCTCGCCTCTCTTGCGAGCAGTGGTCCAAGTCCTGTCCACACTGCAGCCTAACATGAAACCATGCCAATTAAGTACCTTGCCTAGATTCATCTGTGAGCATAATGGGCCTGTAGGCTGGTACCATCTGTGCATCCATGAATAGCAGAGAGGAACTCAGTAAAAGCAGTGGAAATGCAGGCAGAAGGGTGTCAATGCGTCCTCTGTTTTTATGTATTTTTAATTTTAAGTAACTGAGCTGTTGCTTCCTTGTTGCCATATCTCTATTGCAGTTATTCTAAATGTAATAGGGCAGTATTTTAGAATTTAAATAATATACGTCATTTCAAAATGAGGGAGGTACATGGGGGGAAACGGGATTTAGTGTTTTCAAAAGCACAAGCACGTGTTGGTTAATTTATTTTATTAAATTATTAAGTTTATTAAGATTTTATTTTTAACAGAATAATGTAGAAACAAGTTCAAATGAGAGCCGAGTGAAAACTTTTTCAGTAAAAGTAGACTTAATCAGAATCAGAATACGTTATTAATCCCTCAGGAAATTATGTATTGTGCGTGTATGTATTATGTATGTTAATTGAGGAAGCAAGGCCTTACAATAGCTGGTTTCATCAACATCTGTATGAATATACATATAATTTTATATTGCATGATTCAGTCAGTCAGTCTGATTAAGTAAAATACAAGACAACTTTTTTTTTTTTTATAGATCATTTAACACCTTATAGTCAAAGCGCTAGATCACCATAATGCTAAATTAATAATGAAAAAAAAGGGCTGGGTGGGGGGTAAACAGCTAAAGCAAGCAACACAGTTTCATTTGTTGGAGTTCCTGTTGGGCTGTAGTGTAACCTCACAGATATAGTAAGTGTACTGGTTCCTTTGGAGCAAATTGGGTAGACGTGACATTTCTCACTACTAACAGGAAGTGCCTGTGGCCACTAGAGGCTGCTGCGATACCACATACTGGTTGTCCATGTGGACGCTCCTGTACAAGCCTGCAGATCTGTGAACTGTGACTGTAGGAGATGGAACTGGGCTGGGGTCAGAGCAGCACTTTAAATTATAAGTACTGGCTGAGTTGTAACACTTGTGATCAGATGTGTAGGAAAATTTACCACCTCTCTCTGCACAGTGTAGATGTCTCTGTCTAATTTTAACAGGAATAAAAGGTAACACCGTCCCTGCTGTTAATGATCATGAAAGCATCTGTGTGACAGCCTCTTAAGGTATGACTTTGTGCCCTTATTAGTGCACATAATTGCAATGCTTTTACTTGATCACTCAGTTCACCGCAGGACACTCAGCCAGAGTTTCTATTTTAACTGCACTTCCTCTTCCACCTATTTCATCTAGTTTAAAATATCTCAGAAATGCCGGTAGACAAGAGGAGTCACACTGTGAGTCATCCAGGTCCTCACTCCACCTGCTTCTTCACCCGTGGTGACCGTGCGTTAAGCAGATGTGCTGATTCATGTCTTCACCTCCACTACCCCACGGACACCTCCTGCACCACCCCGGTTCCCATGTCCACCATGCTGACAGCTGTTGCAGCTCCTCCTGCTTTTTATGACATCTTTCAGTCACCTCGTCCATCATCCTCCAGTGTTCTTGAACAAATCCTGCCAGATTTAATTAACTTTAACAACAGAAGCATTTACCTTTAAAACAAGCTGAGGAAGCTGTCACTTTGCCAACACTAAGGGGAAATATAATTACTGACAAAGAAATGGATAAACTGTCACTTTCAGTTTATTGTAAGTAATCAGTCTACGAGGGCAGATATCTAAGACTGGATTTCAAAGAGACAACTGCAGCTATGGAGCATAAATGATGACAGTAATAAATAAATGACGAAAGACATTTTAGTTATGTTGATTTCTCACATTGCAGCAGACAGAACATGTAATTAGAAACATCTGGATGGCATCCAGTCATTTCAAAGGTTTTGGGAGTTTTAGTTAATCATGGCAAAGTGCAAGACAGCATAACAAGAGCAAATTTTGACACCTGATACAGACATAGCTAAGGTTTTTAAAAAGCAATAATAAACCACCAGATAGGAAAATATTAAAATATATACCTGACGCTTTGTTTGATGTTTGTTTCTATGATTTCTTCCTCTTCATAGCTGTCAGATCCTTTCATGGATACACATAAAGTCACGTGAAAGTGGTGCTTGGATCAGAGTATGTGCATGACGGGATCAGCGGAACATTTGGTGATTAGAGGTGTTTTAACGACCACGTGAAAGAAAATATCCAGGATACCTGCAGCAAAAATAAATAAATAAATAAAATAAAAATGTAATGACCCCCAGTCAAATGGCTTATTCAGCTTTAAACTTTAACTACAATGATTAATTAAAAATATTTAGAAAATCTTATCAAATGCTTCCATTTACCCACACTCCTACATAATTCTGAAATAGCCAAATATTTATTACAGTTTATTATCTCCTGTTCAATCAATGATCTCTGCTTATAATAACCAACAGCTAAACTTTGACAGAATCAGTAACTGAAAGACTACTGAAGCACAGTTTAGTTGTATCACATTAGTATTTCTATGAGGCAAGTTTATTTTTTTATTTTATTTATATTTTATTTATGAGCCAACGATGTCTGCAACTTCATATTTCAGAGGAAAATATTCTGTTTTTTGCTCATGTGCATTCATTGCACAGCTATAGCTGCATTATAAATTATAGTTTATTGAAATGTATAATTACTGCATTAAATATTATGATTTTTAAGGTTTAACCCTTTCTCCCATAAGGATGACATTTGATGACCTTCCCTAGACAAGTTTTGAGAGCTCTGTAAAGTTGTGGTTTGATGACCATTACAATAGTTTCCTGATTTTTTTAAGGGTAGCTGCATAGGGGATAGACCACAGTCACTATCCCCTAATGCAAACCCAGTCATTTTGTTCTATAGGCAGGTCTGAAATATGACAGCAAGCAGTCAGTTTGGGCTACTCCTAGTATACTTTTGAGGGATAAAGAGTTAAACTGCCCAACACCTTTTATGAAGTCATATAATTATAGATAATCCCTATTTCCACCCACCAGAAAAAAATGGTGCAAACACATTAATGCATTGTTCTACTATTGTTATTTTTTATACTTCAGTTATATTTTGCTGATCATAGCTCCACATATTCACTTAGCTGAAAGGTAAATGAGGTTCAGCCATTAGAACAATCTCAGTGTTCAGCCAGATGTAACGAGTGCATGGACTCGTTTCTTCAGCATCACTCTGAGAAAGGAAGTTTCCTATTTTGAGACTGTTATGCAGATAAACGATACATCCTGGTCAAAGTGACTCCAAGCTGTACCCAAGGCCAAGGTGTTACCTGCACCATGTTTCTCAAGAATTTAATCTGAATTTAGAAACAGGCCTATGAGTCATATCTGTAACTCTTTGTCTCAATTTTATTGATAGATAAATATGAATAATATAATAGAGAGTCATCTGCTGTTTGGCAGTGTACATGTCTGAAGTGTTGTTTTATTGTGTGGAAGTGTGTGTGCTGTTGGCTGAATTGTTAATCGAGGCAGGTTTTTTTCTTGATTTATGGGGCCGGCTGAGGTCAGTTTCCAAACTGAATGCATATTATTGCTTTTTTATTATTCATAGGTAGATAATACCTAAAGCAACACTTGCCTTTTCCTGCCCGAGATTCTGTTGACTCACAATCTACCTGTTATGTAACATCAAACACAGGTTTGCCCTCACTAACCGACAACTGTAATAACAGCAGGAGAGAACTGAATAATAACATGCAGCACCAGGGATTTCTTTTAACAGTATTTTGCATTTACATAACTTTATGCATTCACCCCAACCGGTCGCAGCAGATGGCCGCCCCTCCCTGAGCCTGGTTCTGCCGGAGGTTTCTTCCTGTTAAAAGGGAGTTTTTCCTTCCCACTGTCGCCAAAGTGCTTGCTCATAGGGGGTCATATGATTGTTGGGTTTTTCTCTGTATCTATGAAGCGCCTTGAGGCGACTTTTGTTGTGATTTGGCGCTATATAAATAAAATTGAATTGAATTGAATTGAATTGAATTCAGTATTTTTCAGAGAGGTAGATTCTAAGGTGGCTTTGAAATGTTTTCACATCATGGCTCTGTGAGTCTGTTCAGAGCTTTAAGTGACCACCATGGGAAGTAGTGATGGGATTTCCGGCTCTTTTTAGAGAACCAGCTCTTTTGGCTCGGCTCACTAAAAAGAGCCGGCTCTTTCGGCTCCGAACCGGCTCTTCACGTTGTTTTGTTGCTTTAAATAATTTATTATTAACAATAATATGAAAGTATGCACAAAAGGAATTACTAATGTAAAAAAAAAAGTGGTTTTATTTATATATGTTTATATATAAATATATATGGTGGCCCCTAGAGACAAAACACATACAAGCTCCAAAGCACATTTCTAGCGTTAACTGAACTTCCAAAACAGAGCTACCTAGATCACTTAAATTACACAATTGAAAGCATATGTGTATGGTTTGTGTATTTATACACAAGCACTCATATATATTCAAATAATTTAAAAAAAAAGTTCATTTACCTGTTACTACCACACACCAAATCCGGCCGTTGGTACTTGCTGGCTTGTGTAGCCTCTAGGTAACAAAAGCTCAACACTGCGCGTAGCATCCTGGAGCACCTCTGTTGTCTTTTGTACATGTTTTGGAGTTTTTACGTGTTTTGGAGTTTGTACGTGCTTTGTCTCTAGGGGCCACCGTAAATATACTTTTATTTATTTACTCCACATAAAATGTAATATATAAATCATATAATACAAAAACCAACTAGTCACAGTTCAACTTTTAACTATTTAAATTTTCAGCTTTTTCCTTTTAAACACATTTAAAGTGAAACAACACAAAACACTGCAGACCACAACACAATTAAATATAAATTAAAATTTGAAAACAAAAAGAAGATGCATATTCTCTGTCATATGGACCTGCATGAATAAACTTTCTGAATCCTTTATCATCTGCAACTGAAAATAGTTGTGGGTGATTACTATACCTTTCTAATGTGACGTTGTTGTCCCTGGCTCTCTTTCTCTCTCTCTCCCTCCCGCTCTGTTCCTGTGCTACTGCCAGTGTAACTACCGCCCCAACCCCCTCTTTCCAGCGCAAAGCACAAGGCTCGCATGCGGAGTGAAGCGGGAAAAAAGTGCGAGAGAGAGAGGGTGAGAGAAGGAAAAAAAAAACCCCACGGCTCGCAATAAGGAGCCGGCTCGCGTCGTTCACGTCAAAGATCCGGCTCTAAGAGCCATTTCGTTCGCGACCGACACATCACTAATGGGAAGACAGTTTAGAGCAAAGATGTCTGACTCATGTGCTACATTTATATGAACATTTGGGCACAGAGTCAACAGCAGGAGGGGAAACTTTGAACATGAACCTACTCCAGCCAGAAAAATGATCCTATAAAGGTGTGGCATATACTGTGTGATCCCTATAGGATAATGTGAAGTATCACACTGCATGTAGACTACATGGAGGGCTGCGTGCTTAAAGACAAAGCTCCTGAGATTTGATCACATGAACTATATCACAGCTCAAAAACATACATAATGTTTTGGGTTTTTTTTTATAATCAGCTCTGTTAAAAAGCAATTTCTAAGCAATCTACAACTTACCTCTGCTTGAACAAATATTTACAACATGTTGTTGGTGTCTTTTCCCTTTCCACGGCAGAGAAAGAACAACACTCATACATCCTTTTACCCGGCTATGAAATTTATTTTTAAGATATTAAAAATACTCTGTAACATAAAAACATGGGTGATTTTGTAAGTAATGTAGCCATCTTTGTGAATAGAGTTAAAAGTTGTAAATGCTGATGCCTTTAATAGTCCTATACTTTGGAGTGTTATTTATGGTATGAAAATGTAAAACCACACAGAAATTGAAATGTTTAGGTTGAATAGATTCATTTGATAATTTTCAATTAAAAATGTTAATTTTTTGTTGTGTTTAGACTTTGATTGTTGTGAACATGTTACGTGGTTTCCAGCGTTGGTGAGAACAGTGATAAACCTTTGATGTCAGAACCATGAAATAACATTTTTTAAATGAAATAAATAGTAATTTCCATATATGAGTTTTAATTTTCATCATAAATGTAATTGTGCATTTTATTTACATTTTCAGTGGGGATCACACTGTTGATGCAGAAGTCCCGAAACCTTACAAAAACTCACATATCAAATACGATATATTAATCATTACGTGATTAATTCAATTAAATTTTATTTATATAATGCCAAATCACAACAAGGACTTGCAATGATGAGAAATTGCAACAATTTTCTTTTTTAAATCAAACTGAAATTAATTAGTGAATATGAAAAAAAAAATTCTGAAATACACAGGAAAGTTACGTAGTTTAAGCTTTTGTTAGTTTGGTAAAAAATGTATTGTAGCTTGCGTGATGAGGCATTGATGGACGCATCTATTGAGACTCTGGAGGTGTAAAAGACTGAGCCAACTGCTTTCAGTGTTTTTATTGTAATACCTATATGCCTCTGACACGTCCTACCTACAATAATAATAATTTAAAAAAAGACTAAAACTGAACACTGAAACTAATAAAAATTAAACATTTTGAGAAGATAAAAACCTAAACAGAAACAAGAAAATCCACACTGTATGCTAACTGAAACTAAACTAAAAAAATTAAAGTCAAGACAAAATAAAAATTAAAAAACTAATGAGAAAATGCAAAACTGTAATAACTCTGGAATACACCAGCACACCTATAAAGGTCGGTTACAAGTAGACAAATGAAAATTGTGGAAAAGGTGACGTCTTGTCACAGTTGATGAAGAGAGCAAATTGAATTTAGGCTACAAATACAGAAAAATGTAAATATTTTATACAGAAATTTTATACATTGTATACAGAAAAGTAAAATATTTTTTACATACTACAACTATTAAGTGCTGTTGTTGCGTATAGAAACAGTAAAATTCCCTTACTTTATTACATAGAAAATAAAGTTTTGCTGTAATAATTTTTGTTTTGTCTGTTTATAGTGAAACTCTCTTCCTGCTCATACAACATTCAGCCAATTGTACAGCTTTTTTTTTTTTTTTTTTTTTTTTTTTTTAATTCTAGGTATTCCCATAAATCTTGATGTAAAGATGTATCATCCTTTAAAACTTCCTTGATGTGAAGTAGAGTTTGAAAAATGATAAAACTCTGATGGGCAATGAGCATATCCTACCCTTCACATTTAGACCACATTAAACCAATGGCCTCTTTACACTGACAGTTCTGCTTTGGGAGTGTAAAGAAGTTTCTGTGTGTCTGCAAGTTGCTCTCATCTACATTTCTTTTATCATAGCTTATGCACCGCTCATAAAATTAATCCTCACAGTATAAAACACCAAGTCAGGTCAACTTCATGGATATCAGTGCATCCAGGTAAGAAGCATAAACCAATCTGAATGCAGTTCACCTGCTTTGGTGCAAAACAAAAGTGATGACAGTAGTGTGACATGGTGGTGCAGTGTGTAGCAGAAGGTTTCTTGTTTGAACCCTAGGAAGAGATTTATGGAGTTTGCATGTCCTTGCTGAGAGTGTGCGGGGTTCCTCCAGGTGCTCCTGCTTTCAACCCCCAAAAATGCACGTTAGGTCGTGGTGGTGATCGAAATGAGCCTGGCAGTGTATAGAATAAAACACTGTATGAACATGTGGCTAAAATATTGCTGTGAGTGTTCATTGAGACTACAGATATATATAAATGCAGGTGTGTTACAGATGCACTAGTTAGGCAACAGCAAGACAACAGAATGGCTTTACAGGTGGCGCTGGGAGATCTTTGCTCTCCATGGTCTGATTGAGACTTCTGCACATAACATGACGATAGTTCAGCTCTCATGACGCACTGAGTGTTTCTTCCTGTTAAAGGGGAGTTTTTTTCTTCCCATTGTCACCATTTGGTCAAATGGGCTTACTGATGTTGTCAATTGGCACTATATAATTGAAACTGACTGAACTTGTATCACTTGGGACACAAGTGATACAAGTTGCTCAAATTATGTGGCAAGTAAAACAAAGGTCTTCAGATTATTTATTGTAAATAAAAAGAACTCATCTCCTACGGGCTTTAAGATTTCAGAAAAAGCTCAAACAGCACATTATTCCACAGTGAAGTTACCATATTTTATTTCTTTAAGTGCCATTCATGCATATTGGGGAAGGGGGTGGGGGTGGGCGGTGGTATCGACAATTCTAATAACACTTGAGTTATTTTACAGCACTAAACGAATACAAAGAGTAGCTGTGTCACCTCATCGGACAACAAAAGTAATAAACCGTGCAATAAACAAAAACGAAGACAAATATAGGAGGGAAAAAAATTACAAGAAATGACAGAGACAAAATCAAAAAAACGGAAAAATAAAAACACAAACCAAATATATATTATCAACACTGAAACACTGAATGTAGAACCATAGTACAAGTAAAAGGTAGTGTCACACAAAAAGCCAACGCATTTTTTTTTTATCACATATATACAATATAGATATATACATACTGTCACCCTCTGATTGGACAATAACAAAATACTCTATTCTTCTCCCTTCCTCATTCATGGATAAGACCCACCCTCTGCCTTGATACCCCACCCCCAAGAGGGGGGAAAAAAAAACAAAAAGGGAAGGGGGGGATGATTGAAGACATATATGTACAAGCACAACAACACCAGCACTGAATAAAACAGGCCCCAATCAGCAGTAGATGTTGGCAGTTCTCTCCCATTTTGTAACAAGACTTTTTTTTCCCCATTATCTTTCCCCCCAATAATAATAATAATAATAATAATAATAATCTCTCTGGCAGGTACATGTCCAGCGGTATTTAAAAACTTAAATCATCATCTTGGGAAAAAAAAAAAAAATAGAACTTAAACTCCCACAAGCGAACACACTCACTCAGACATAATGTAAAACTGATTGTGATCCAGTCATTGTCAACACCGTTTTCTTTTCCCTTTCATCCACGCTCGATCAAATCTTCTGCTTTTCCTGTTGGATGATGTGCTTTTATAGTACTATACGTGTTCACCGTCTTCGCCTGGAAGAAACGAAACACTCCATTTTCACTCCAACCAACGGCTCGCTGGATGTTCTCCATTTCAGGTCCTTAAGATCATCAAAGAACAAACACGATTCTCCTTTTTTGTTTTTATTTTGTTGCTGCTGTCTTCGGTTGCAGTCCTTTGGCCCACACTCACCCAAAAGAGTCATGAACTGGTTAACTCAGGTGGCTTAAGCGTCCTGTCTGAGTCCTAATTTTGAAAATTCCCGGCAGTTGAATAAAGCGATCCTCCACAATCAGCAGACATTTGATAAACAAAGGGAGAAAAGGAACATGGCAAGAATGATGCAAAAGTATACAGGTGTGTGACTGGCAGGGGAAAAAAACAAAACAAAACAAAATAATAGCTGAAATTTAAAAAAACAACAACAACAATTTAAAAATAAAAATAAAAATTAATGGCAGTATTATTAGTTCAAAGAAAAGAACTCAAGTTCTTCTGCACAGTGCAGCTCTGGTCAGTTTAATAGAAGGTCTACAGTATAAAACCAGGCTGGTAATAGATCCAAAAAACAAAAACACACCTATGTATTCAGAAGCATGGCTTTCCACCATCCAATTTGGGGGAAAAAAAAAAGAGAGACTTGAAAGTGCCTTTTTACACAATAAGAAAAAACATTTCGCAATATCATAAAATCATAAAAAAGAATCCATGATTGTCTTCCAAGTATAAAATCAAAACTATGCCTACTACTGCAGTCTTTCTTGCTAAACTGTCTTGAAGAAATCGTTTGAAATTCTGGGATAGTTTGACATCTCTTCCACTTTCTAGCTGGGTTTGATGAGAATATTACGCGTCCATATGGTAAATATGATGCCAGAGTGCAGGATTTATACAGTGGCCCTGAGAGGTCAAACACACTGCAACTTAAGAAAACCGGCACAAAGAAAAATCTTGAAATCTCAAAACACAGCCCAAACGCTTTTAGGGAGAAAATAATGTGAAGGATCAGCTGCAGAAGTGACAGAAACCAAAACAGGCCGAATGCACCGAGACGTGTTTAAAAGCGGAGGATTCATTGGTGTTGTGAGGGAGAAAAGGATGCAGCTAATGTGTCACGTGACTCATTATAGGATTCTCTTCCGCAGGCCTTTTGTGTCAGAAGGCCTTCCTCCTTGAGTCTGGTTCAGCTGGAGGTTACTTCCTGTTAAAAGGGAGTTTTGCCTTCCCAATGTTCCCAAGTCATTGCACATAGAGGGGGTTGTATGATTGTTGGGGTCTTAATCTATATTATTGTAGGGTCTTTACCTTACAATATAAAGCACCTTAAGGCGACTGTTGTTGTGTGGCGCAATATATATATAAAACTGATGTGAATTCAATTAATATTGTAGATACACGTTTACTCTTAGCCATCTACTGTCAGCTTGTCACTGCTGCAGCTGTTCCGTCACATTACTATGTCCCAAAAACACTTCCACTGCGTTTTGGGAGTTTTGTTTTTTTTTAATCTTTTGTGGTATTTTTCTATTATAGTTGTGTTTTGTGTGCTTTAGCAGCGTTTTTCTATTTGCTGGCATTTCTAAAATTGCAGTGCCTTTGACCACAGCAAACTACGAAAAAAAAAAGTAGTGCAACAAATCTTTCATTAGCAATGAATGATGTTGCAAAACCCAGGAGGAGACAGAAAGTTGTGAAACGTTTCTAAAAAAGGTGTTGGACAAGAAGTAACAAAATTTCTTTTGGTGCAAAACAACTGTAATAATTATCTGAGCTCCATAAACTGGGAATATGTACAAAAATGCAAAAATATTGTGTAACTACCAGCATTTCTGTGTCTCGGTAGCTTCATATTTACCATATTTAATTAAGGTTGGTATCAATTTCAACTTCCCAAAATATAGTGTCATAGATGTACAGAGGACAAAAATAATCCTGTTCAATATTTCTAGATGTCAGAAGACTAAAAGTGAAATGATGGATAGGTGAATGAATGACTGAACTAATAAGAATGATTACTCGATCCACACGGTTCTCTGCAGCTTCAATCAGATGAGTAAACAAAAAGTGTGCAAAGGACTTGAAAAAAACAAAAACAAAAAAAACCATAGTGTCTCTAAAGTTCAGCGCCTGTCTGATTAAGGAGCCACTTGTTACAGGACACAGTGGACAGGTTTCCAGAACCACCAATTTCCCTGTTCTGTGCTTCAGAAACCCTTTTCCAAGAAAAAGTCCAAGTCAAATCTAGTCTTTAAGCACTGTGTGCATCTGCTTTGTGCTCATAGATAGCATAGAGATGATTGCAGTAATCAATCATAGCCCTAAAATTACAATAAAACCAAACATACACACACACACACACACACACACACACTCACTCTATAACCAGCACACATATATACTGTATGAGTCACATTTCTCATTCGGTTATGATTGTATAGTAGCAAAATCTCTATTAAAAAAACCTGTGGGCAGTTTAAAGAAAAAAATTAATATCCTCCAAAAAAATTTAAACATCAGAAGTGACAATGAAGAAGGAAAAAAAAAAAGAAAAGAAAATGCCATGTCTGCTCTGCTGATCAGATTTGTTTCTCTTTGAGAAGGCCGTGTTACGTTTCAATCGTTTGTTTTTCAAAATACAATTTACTTTAATAACCTGTTTCAAGTCAGCAAGAATTGAAACCGTTACTATCCAAATCGCATCTCTACAGTTTACTTGTTACTACAGCAAAACATTTAATCTATGGTTTGGACTAATTCTTCAATTTAGGAAATATGCTTATTGCCAGAATTAGACTCTTATGTGTGTGCAGTAAATATGAGCCCACGCCCAGCAGCTTAAGATTAAGGTGCCAGTTACACAAGCTTACAGACCAGTTAACAACCCCATAGAAACCACTGGTCACTATGGAAAATTGTGCATTCCACAACCAGTTGGTGAGTAATTTCTCGAGGTTGTTGGCTGTCGCATGGTGAAACCAGTTGCAAAGAGGGTGCTCCGCCAAAAACCACCAAAAAGCATTGCTGTGGTTGTTATCAGATTGCCGTGGTCGCCCGTAGTTTGCATGGAAGACGCCAACAAACAAGTTGAGAGCCTTTGCGGTATCTGTGAACACTCAAAAATTGTGCCTTACAGGCCCAACAAACATATTTCAAAAGACTTTTACTATGAAAGCAAATGGTCTCCATTTCTGGTTTCCATCGCACACTTAGTGAGTACTTGGCATTTTCCGTGCAAACAGCAGGCGATCACGGCTGGTGATAAAAGCAATCACAAGCAGGTTTTCTGCACAGCACAGCACTCATATTTGTGGCTGATTTCCCCTAGCAAAAATGTATTTTTCCTTAGTGACTGGTGGTTACCAGGGAGTTTCCGACCGGTCTTTAGGCCTGTGCGACTGCAGCCCAGCTCTCTCCAAAAGAAAAAAACTGATCTGCCATTCGCTCATTATCAGGTCATAACCCTCGATCACAACCTGCTAAGAGAGAAAAAACTCTCACTCAATCTGAGCAAATAGCAAAAATTTCAAGGTAATAAAGTGATGATGATAGCGCGACCGATTTAGTACCTTTGAAACTGGACTAATATTTTCCTTGTATTCCCTTACATTAAGGTAACAATGCACTCAATTAACTCTCAGGAAGAAAATTAACAATTAAATCCTCCATAGTAGAAGTGTTTCGTTTAAAGACTTCAGCTTATGTCTTGTTTACAAAATATAACTAATGGACATTTCAGTCCCCCCCCATGTTTTTTTTGTTTTTTTTTTTTAAACTGAACAGGACACTTTAGAGTTCACACATCGTAAACATTACTGTATGCAGCTCCTTGTTGTCTGACCAACATGCAAATATTGTTACCGTTAATGTTCAGTAATAAGTTGGCCTGAAAGCTGCTGTTCAAACTTTAAGCCTAAAACTTGTTTAATGAGAATGGAAGAGCCAAATATGAACAAACGTGATGCAAACGGAGAGCTTAAATCAACTCTGGGCTGAATGAATTTTAAAATAACTAATATCTGACTTCTCTCGGCTATCATCTTCCACTCATTCATTCATCTTGAAGTGCTTGGGACAGAGAAATAAAGAAAGACAGTTGCTGTACTCCCATAACTCGTCTAATGCAGTGAGACTGATCACATTGGCTGGCTTTAAAAAAACAAAACAAACAAACAAAAACATTAAAAAAAGAAAATAAATCACGACACTTTCCGTGATCTCCCTCTTGTTTTCTATTCTGGTTTGTTTAACATCAAGCCTGGTTACACATTTTAAACCCTGTGTTTGTTTGTTTTTTGTAAACCTATCTTTAACCACTGATTCAGCCACAGCGGGACAACTTGCTCCGAAAAGTGACCAACAAACACCATGACATCACTCACAGCGACGGCTTGTGTTTCATTTAAAAAAAAGAAAAGGAGAAGAAGAAAATAACAATTTAAAAAGAAAAAATAAAGAGAGAAACTCATCCAAGAGGCAGCTGAGGCCAAGGTCAACACGAGAAGAATTACAAGCTGAACACGCCGCTCAAATCACATAACGGTTACGGAGCAGGAGGCTGGAGGAGGGGAGGAGGGAGGGGGGAGGGGGCTCGGACTTTGGAAGGCTGCTCGCTAGGGACGGGGAGAGGGCTGGCTGAGGAGCACGTGGTTCAGACGTGAATGTGTTCAACTTGCTTCTACACAAGTTTGTAAGCAATCACTTTAAAATGTCCGACTAAATATGATTGTCTTCAAAGTAACATTTTCTAGTTATGTTTTGCTTTTATTTTTTTGTTTTTGTTTTGTTTTTGTTTTAAACTGTCAGGACTCTGAAGTCTGAATTCTGCGTCTCTCCACCAAAGCTTCTCAAATGTTCTTCTGCAGTCCACCCACATTGGCCTCCTCCACCTGCGGCCTTTTCAGCTCAGCCTGGCTTCCATCTCCTCCCTTCGCTCCTGTGTATTTGCGAGAAGCAGTTTTAGCAGCTAGACAATGGAGTCCCAATCAAAATCATCCTGGATATCGTCAGCTTGCATGCGATGCATCTGGAAGTTTCTGGCAGGTATCATGTGCTGCTGGTTCATCTGTGCATGGTGTCCTGGAGAGCAAGAGCAGAGGAAGTGTTCGTTTGTGCTTAAAAAACAAAAAAGAAACAAACAAAACCCAAAACATTCAAACTGAGGTAAGAAAACTGTTATGAAGAATAATTTCATCCATGCTTCTGCTGTGGCTATATGTCACCTGTCATAGTGGGTCCTGCACTGCTCATGGGAGGCATGTGGGGATATGCTGGAGGAACCATCATGGACATACTTTGTCTGGAGTCCATGTACAGGTTTCCTGCTGAGAAAAATGAAAACTTTATTTAAAAGATCTTTTAAACCAGATGGAAAACACCTTTGCTGACAAATAACCTTTGTTTTATCTTCTTATCTGTTCAGGCCACTAAAATTAGTCATATAAAATAAGGAGAGAATGAACACTGAGTGGACACAGGCACCAAAATGTGCATGTTTGCCACTCTGGACCTATTATTTTGAAAATCCTCACTAGCCACTTTCAAAATGTTCCAGTTTGGCCACTATTTCCATTTTAGGAAACAGTCGTTTTACCCCAAATTTAAATTGTGGGTAAATTTCAGGAACTTTGACAATAAATAATTAAAATTTACAACTTAAAACTTTATCAGAGCTTCTTTGTTTCAAGTAAAACTACATTTTAAACTACACAGCATTGTGCAGGTAGGTTGAGGAATTACTGTTTTACTCCTCTGATAGCACTATGAGGAACACAAATCAAGCTTACACACAAGTTCAATAAGGAAGATCTGCATTCACTCATCTGCCTGATTTTCCTGAGTGTTTCCTACTCTATTCTTTAGGTCACTTCCTCCTTCCCAATACTCCAATCATTTTCTTTTCTGCGCTCCTTGAATCAATCAGTTGGTTCAAAATTCATTCAGTTTTTTTATAGAGTGCCTAAAGGCACTTTATATTGTAAGGTAAAGTCCATACAATAAAAGACCAAAAGCCCAAACAATTGAATGACCCCCTTTGAGCAAGCACTTGACGATAGTGGGAAGAAAGAACTCCCATTTAACAGGAAGAAACAGGGAAAGACAGCCACCTGCTGCCATCCACCAGTTAAATCTCAGTGTTCGTCTGTCATTCTTCCTTTCAGACTCTCTTTCATATTACCCACCTCAGCCTGGTCATTCAAAGCCCCATCCAAGCCTCCCATCCCAGTTTCTATCCATGCTAGGACTCAGTTCTGCTCATCGGAGTCTAATCGCCAAATAGCTTATTAATCAAAATGTATATATCTCAATAAATCATCTTCAATTCTTCCAGACAATCTCTCCTTATTGAACTAGGTCTAGACATTTATGATTGATCCAGTGCCAGTTTATTCCATGCATGAAGACTTCTTCACCCCTGGCTAACCTCGCTCATCCTGGCACAGTGTCTTTTTTTAACAGGCTAACACGGGGAAACATACGCATTTATCATTAGACCAGCAGCCACTTTAAAATCACCAATTAAACTGACAAGCGTGTCCTCTGACAGGTTCAAACACAGAACCTTCTTACTGTGAGACGTCTGATACACCACTGTGCTGCCAAGCTGCTTGCTATTATTATTATTATTGCTATTATTATCATCGTTATTATTATAACTCATGCAACTAAATGTAACTACACTATAAAGTTCATAAGGTTGGGTAGTGTTCGCACTCTCCTAGTTTAGTGCCAGTGTTGGTACTTTTGTCCATTTGTGAATTATTTCCTCTCTAAGGTCAAGTTATATTTATTATTGGTGTAGAAACCAGTGCTTCACAGCTAACAAATCTATATTTGTCCTTAAAGACAGGCAAACTGTTTGTGAGATTGACTTGGAAGGAGGAAAAATCTTCCAGATAAACAATTGTTAATGTGCAACGGCAAAAAGACCTCCTCATGAAAGCTGATGTTTAAGCAATTAAGCATTCATATACTGTATAATGAAATACAAACTAAACTAATCAAGGAAAAGGGTCAAAATATAATTGGATGAATCTTTCATTACACAGATTACTGGATTTCCAAACAAAGGAAACATACAGATTACTCTTTTTGAGTCGATAGTCATTTCAGACCCACAAACATGCACATTTACACGCCAACAATGATCTCCGATTAGGGCTGAAAGGTTAAGAATCAGCTGTTTAACCTGCGTTGAGGTGCTGGCTGGGTTTGTTGGTGTGCATGGAGCCATGGCAAACGGGAGGCTGCACTGGCCCCTGTGGCTGGATCACGCCAGTGCGGGCAAAAAACTGGTTGATGGATGAGCAGAGGTCTGCGATTTGGGTGGGTTCCAGAGACCAGTTGTTCAACTCTGCTTGTCTCATGCTCTCTCTCAGTCCTTGGGAAGATAAAACATACATTTTAGCACACGAGAAGCAGGTGGTGCTGGACTTAGCTGACTTAAAATAAAATTTTGTGACAATGAAATGTGTGAAACCGCTCCAGTTGACTTTCCACAGAATATAAATTTTAGTAAATGACAAACTAATTTACAAACAAGTAGCAAAAACTTTGCTGCAATATATATTCATTATGTCAGTAACCTTCAGTGGGTGATATTTAAAAACATCCTACCTTGCAATCCTAGACTGTAATTGGATAAACTGACCTGCTGAGCTTGGTGTTTTGGTAATTAAACTTGAAGGCAGTGTTATTTAATTGAAGAGCTCAGTTTAATTAAACTGGTAATCAACTCCACAGAGTCAACATTTGAGCACTCAATCAAAAGCTGGGGCATTACTGTACTGTCAGCTTCTAGCTTTAAATCTTCTGACTGCATACATGTTAGACAGGAGGTAAATCTGACAGCAAAAGGTTTTTATAAATTCTTCACTTATCAAATTTAATAACTGCAAATGGATTGAGATCTACTTGTAGTGACCAAACCGCACCTTGGAAAGGTGAAAGGTCGACATCAGCCCAGTTATAGCTGCTAGCAATACGACAGCTTTCTTTCAGTGCATCCAGATTTGGGTACCAGTCAGACAGTAAACCTGCAACACACACAGCATACTATGTGTAACATTACAAGGTAAGAGATCAAAGTCATGTGATTTTGGTTCCAATGCCAAGTTCACGCCAGGGACAAATACAGTTTCAGTCATAATTGTAGAAGCACTTGCTCTGGCAGAACGTGTCTGCCTCCCCTTCTGGTTCAAATGGAGTTTCCCCCTCACTGAGTAGGGCCAGTTGCAACCCATTTAATATGGGCCCATGTGGTATGAGGACTGAAATCTCTGCACACTGAAGTCTGGTACATGACTACATGACACATTTTAGTGCTAATCTGTTGTAGTTTTAACCAGTTAAGAGGAATTTAAACCTCAAATGTGAGGTAACAGTTACAACTGCACATTTTGGGGACTGAGCCGTTTTCACACATGAACTCTGGACAGTATCGGAAGAACGAGGTTTGAGCAGCTGTCTGAGTACACATAAGGAGAGTCTCATTGTTTGGTTTAGGACAGGGTGTGGCCTGGGTAAAGGCTGCAGTGAGGGAGCACACATGATGACCCTCTTGCTCAGGATTTTCAGGATAACTACTTGCTCCGGGCTCACAGCGATATTGTAATAGAGAGATAGCAGGTTAAAGACTATTTAATGTCTGGGGTGTAGGTTAAGCTCACAGGGCTGAGCATGTGACCCGTTTGCTAAAAGGTTAATGCAGAAGTCCAGGTTTGAATCTGCCCCGTAGCCATTTATTGCCTTTCTCCCAGTTTTCCTGTTTTCTCTCCACTACGCTCCAAAAATACATACAAAAAAAGATCATTTAATGTCTGATCAGACAGCATTGGACATTTGCAGTCTTAAAAGGAGCTCTGTTGGGTAATGTCGAAAAAAGGTTGAAGGGTGCATTGTGTGAAAACAGCTTTTGTCTGGCGATGGCAAGCCATTATTTCCTGACAACAACAAAAATGTCTGCACATAAAGGTCAGGTCATTTTAGTCACATTTTTGGTTTTGCTGGCAGTCTTTTTTCCGAAAAATGAATAAGAAGTCAATGCCAAATATAAAACCCCTTTTTTGTGCTGTTAAACAGTTCAGTGCTGTGGTGTGGCCACTAGGAGGTGCCAGGTGACTGTACAGGCTGCAGAAATCACCGGCTTCAGCACTGCTTTGTTCTCAACAGCACAGATAATAAATCAGGAGATGATTTAGTCTTCAACATCTAAAACAATTTCTCAATGCTTTATTACAAAAAAAAAAAAAAAAAAAAAGAACCGATAAGAAATCCAATTCAGCTGTGAGCACGCCGTCTTTGCTTTACATGTGGTTTGCGTGATGGACAGGATGAAGAGTGAACAACACGAGGCGACGCTGGGTCCACAGACAAGTGACAGACAGAGGGCCTTACCTGTGTTGCAGGCCATTTGTTGCTGGGTAGGATGGGGCTGGTGGGAGAGGCTCTGGTGCTGCTGTCCATGTTGGGAAGGGTGCTGGCTGTGCTGTGTGTGTTGAGAGGGGTGTGGCGTGTGTTGTTGCGGATGCTGGCTGTGGGACTGGTGCTGCGATGGATGCTGCCCGTGCTGGGAGTGCGCAGCATGCTGAGGATGCTGGGAGTGCTGTTGGTGCTGTGGGTGCTGACTGTGTTGGCTGTGCTGGGCGTGTTGGCTGTGTTGGTTGTGAGGGCCCCCGTGCTGCGAGAGGTGCTGCGCATGGGGCGAGCCGTGGCCAGGGTGGGCTTGGGCAGGATGGGACAGGGGAACCTGACCACTGTTGGTGGAGTGGCTGTTAGGGTGGTTGTTAGACTGGTTGTTTGAGAGGCTGTTCTGAGAGCTAATGGTGCCACTGGGGGAGTGCTGATAGGAGCAGGAGGTGTGGGTCTGCTGGGAGGAATCTGCCGGTATGCCCATCAGACCTGAAAAATAAAACATCAATAAAGTAAAGAATTATTAACACAATTAATTTTTAATTGTATTTACAATAAAACAAAGACAATCAGTGCAGGAACAAGGAAAATTATGAAAAATTATTCAACAATTAACTCAATATAATTTGACTTTTTACTTAGGTACTTGTTTCAGCTTCTCACTTTTGAGGATGTGTTGCTTTTATATGTTTCTCATCACCACGTTTAGATTTTGCACCATTTTCTATTACAGCAAAAAGCAATTTGTAGACATTACCCTGGCCCCTGGGAATCACTAAATCTAAAAATAATGGAAAATTAATTTATAATGAAACTATATTTAGCCGTAGCTCCAGCTGCTACAAATTTTCCAAACAAATGCACTCGCATGGTTGCAGGATCGAATGCATTTAAGGCACTTAAGCAGAAATACAAATAAGAGTCGGGAGCCATCACATGTTTAAACATCTACTTCAGGTCATCAGTCTTAGCATCTGACAGTAATGGGACAGGGGCCTCCTGTATTTAAGTAGTGAGACAGGCCAGCTGCCATTTTATCGTGTCAGGGAATGACTCAGCACCAGTTTTGATTCTAAGGTTCGCTGTCTCGAGTTGCCGTCGACACTCTTTTCCAGCTACGCCGTCTTTGACAGATTCATCGTGCCGCTGCGCAGACATGACTGGAGCATGAACATCTGCACACCCAACTGCAATCATCTGAGTGCCGGGGAGTGGTCGTAAGAGGCACTGTCCTTCACAGCTTTGGCACAGTAAACCTATTTCACTGGAGTGCTTTTAGAGCTGACTCCAGCCCTGCACCTCCACAATCGGCACGTAACACTCACTGCAGGGGTGACAAAGGTGCATCTCTTATCGGCACAGAAAGCCCATTGTCCAACGAGGGAAATACAGAAAGCAATTAACGCGGCACCAGAATAATAATGCGAGCTCATTACCTATTATCAAAGCCAGTGAATTAGCTCACTGTCTACAGCGGCAGAGTGTGAAATCCTCTAGCTCGATTATTTACGCTTTTTAATTGCTAGAGCTTGTCTGACTAAGAGATTTCACTTTTATGCACATAAAAAAAGGTTACAACTTTCAACTAATGAAACATAGATGATAGATTAAAGGAGAGGAACTCTTTGAAAACATTAGCATGAAATGCATTTGATTTGTGAAAGTAGGTTATACACAGAAAGCTCAGTCGACTTTGCTCATAACTCGCTTGTCAAGTGCTCCATGTTTATCAGTCAATCAGATTACAAGCAAAACTGCTTTTTGTTCTGCAGGGACTCACAGCCCTTTGGAAAGCTGTGCTCTATCCAACACCGTGTATTATATGATACAAATTCCCCATCATTATGACAAATGAACCTCAAATCCAACAGATTTACTGAGGCCTTAAGCTGCCTGCAACCTCTTCCACTCATCTGATGAAACATACCCTATGTGAAAAACTTGACATGTGACAAGATGCAGACAGCATTTGTCTAACGTGAAGAAACGTGTGGAGAATTAAGCCTGTGTTGGTTAATGAAATACACAGACTCTCAGACTCTGCTTTTGTATATTAAATGAGGTGGTTTTTACATTTTCTCTGGCAGAAGATCGTGAAAATACTCAGTATAGATTTCCACTATAGGCTCGTCAGCCTGTTTGAAAACCTGCTCAATTCTTTGTAAACCTCATTAGTGCCTAAAGACTCTCTATAGCCCCAGCTGTTAAGAACAAACCCGCATTAGGAAAATCGTTCTGAGAATCATCCTGTTCCTTGATGATTGAAGCTTAGGCCCTCTATTAGGTTTCCACTTGATGCTCCCGTGAGCCCACTTACCTTGTTGGCTGAAGGACTGCTCAAAAACAGACTTGTAAAGGCTGCGGAAGGAGGCACTGAGATCTTCAAATTCTGAGAACAAGAGCTGCTTGTCCCTGTCTGGCATGTTATACTGGGACTGGGGAGGCTGCTGGAGGCTCATAGACTGGGACACAGGCTCTGGGTGACTGGTCACCTGGACAAATGAAGAGAGTAACGACAGCAAAGAGTTACAAAAGTGACCAACACTTTGTTTGATGTTTCACTGGTTAAGGTATAAGCTACAGGGAATACTGTAGAGGAGCACCTGTACTTTTCAAAGATACCCACACCATGCTCACCTTATCAAGGAACCGCATCAAATATAAAGCAGTTCTCAAACACATGCATGGTTTAATTGTTCTGAGGAGTGACGGCTACAATGTCTATTTCCGCCTGAAAGGGTGTCAGTCACGTTACATATAAAGAACAATTACGCGAAGCACAACAATCTAGGTCAGTGCTTACCGCCTTGGCTCACACAACATTAAGAGAGCAACTCGAATGGACACAAAGCCAATACTCAGGTGGCTAAGCAAAATGTATTTAAAACAAAATCAATAGCAATACCTTGTACAAATAAGCAGCCATTTTATCCATGTATTTGTGTGGGCAGTCAATGTTATGCACTGCCCCTGGGTGTGAGACGGCAAGCAGCGTCCCCTCCAGCTAAGAATTTATCTATGAGATTCACCACAGCAAGTACAGCAACACAAAACCATGGTTATTTCACAAAGTAGGACCTGACCTGTTACCACTGTGGGCTAGCACTACAAGAGAGTTCACGTCCAATTTTTGATCATAACATCTTCCTCTTCCAATATGTGGGCACGCTGCTGAAGCGCATGGCTCACAGACTGGCAAGGCTAAGAGTGAAGAGGTGATAATAAAGCCGGAGTGTTTACTGCGAGCTGCTGCTTTGGCTGTGTGTGAGAGTGAGAGAGAGACAGAGAAGAGAGAGCGAGCACATCCATCAGGCTGAGCCGATCGATGCCCAGCGCCTGGAGCACTGAGCGCTCTAGGATGCAGGAGGACCACACCAAAGAGGGGGCATCTCTGGTGGGAGGACATCAGAGGAAGCACTTCTCTTTGTCTGGGTTCCAGGAGCGTGCACATTTTTCTCTGTTTTCCTTAACCCCCTTCCTGATGTTGTACTCCAGCTCATGTCCACCCTGAACCTCGGTCTATTACCGTCTACGGCTGGCTCCTCTGAAGAAAGACTCCAGGGACTTTCTGAGCAGATAAAATATGGGATACAGTACACTTTCTAAGCCTGGCAGTGTTTCATTTTCATTCATTTAGCGACTGCGGCTCTCCTACGGCTTGGAAAAATATGAACACAATGACAATTTATCATTTGGCTGTAAGTGCTTAGTGCTCAAAAAACAACAATTACACCAAATTTATATAAATATCCTGTTACAAATATTCAGTAAGAGCCAGAAACAACAAAAAAAAAAAAATCCCACTGTTCTACACTATTGACTCTTTGCAGAACAGCAGGAACAACCTGCCCTGGCACCTTTATTGTTTTTTCTTTGTTCCCATGAACGATGCAGATTAATTGCTGCAAATAAACCCGAGGTCTTTATGGCTCCGCTTAGGTCAACCTCAATAAGACGCGGCCCACGTCAAATCTGTATCAAGCCTGACTGGCTCAGGGAGCGGGTAGCAACCCATTCTTTTGTTGCAGGTGTTTGGTGATCATGTGGTGCTGCATGAACACCACAGAAGAAAAATGCATTTCCTGAGACTTTACAGTGCAGGGAATAAAACTGCTGCTGTATTTTTCCAAAGCTTTTTTTTTTTTTTTTAAAATACACTGCTGCAGGTGAGGGTGTTTCCTCTTGTTTTATGGCTGTTTGAATCAACCAACCCAGGTCTCATTAACTTTTGATGTTTTATGTTTTTTGTTGGGGTTTTTTAGGAGGGGAGGTAGAGCTTGTCTATCTTTAGTGCCCTTCTAAATTAGTCAATGTGAAAGTTAAACTTTGCAATCAAGAGAACATTTAAGATTATGTTTAGAGTGCTGAATCCATAAAAGTGACTACAATTCTCTCAACAACATTCATCCTAGTTCTTACCGGTGTATAGCTGTGCACACTGCCCACGCTGTTGAGATTGACGGAGGCCAGACTCTGATCAGACAGGCTGTTGTTAAGGCTGCTTCTTGGACTATCACTCCCTTCCTGGTCTGTGTTGTACAACGCCACCTGAAACGCATACACATGTGCATTAGCCTTGATGTCTTAAAAAAAAAGAAAGAAAGAAAAAAAAACCCAACCACACAAATAAATGCACTCTTACTATCAGCATTCCTTGAAGAAAATTGGTGTGAAAGGTAATGTTGGTGTGCAGTTTAATGATATTAGAAGTGGGAATGTGAAGCCAGGAGATGTGTGTGTGCTGCATGCAACAGCATGTCATAATTGCAGAATAGTTTTTCGCTTTACTGCGTGTACGTGTGTGTGTGTGTGTGTGTGTGTGTGTGTGTGTGTGTGTGTGTGTGTGTGTGTGTGTGTGTGTGTGTGTGTGAGAGAGAGACAGGGTGCTGCTCAACACCCTCTGCAGTCACTAAGGGGTTCCATCTGAATGTGTTAAGGGGTCTGGAGACAGCTGAGACATTCCCATCACTAAAGGTCATGCTACTGGCGATGTCAGCCACATCTGCTCACCAAGCGCAAATCCGTTTGGGACAGCTAACAAAGGATTTCAGTGCAGCCGAGACACTGACCTTTCAATGTAGGAGCGAAACTAGCCGAGGCACTTCAGGACGACAATCTTAATTATTGTCTAAAAAGGTTTAGTCCTCCCGCCATTCCCCTTAATTGTCTGTGCCATCAGACAATTAAGACAGTAGTAAGAAGAATAATCCAGATAATGAATATAATGACACCCACAGAGACCATCCCATGTGCTGAGTTTTGTTTGGTGAGAAAAGAATGGCAGTAATGCGCTGGTGGTGTTGCAGTGGAAGAAGGCATGGCATTCTCAGATTTGTGTGTGCCTGTCCATGTGTGAGTGCAGCATGGTGGCTTCTGCTCATCACTGCTGCTCAACAGAGTGGGCTCTGTGCTGAGCACAATGAAACAGCAGTTGTGGTAGCCTTCAGGCAGGCAGATTGGCCCGGCTTGTCCAGCACCCTGCCTCTCAGTAGCAGCAGCAATGGACTGAAGCCTCTTGTCTTTCTGTTGAGCCACAGCGTGGCACCACAGCGGCCCCAAGGAGGTGAGGAAATTCAGGCAGCCCTGACCAGTCTTCTCTTCTCTGACTGATTGGCCGGCTGACTAATATATTGGTGCGAATCCAGAGCACAGAGCAAGAGCTTCAGATCATATTAAGCCTTTAATATGGAGCTTGGCTTCTGCACTGATAGAATGAGATAGAAATAGTGCAATTTAAAAAAAAAAAACAACACAACTGAACAGCGCAAATGCTGAATCCAGAGAACACTGTTTGAGGAAGAGGGGTGATGCAGAGGAAGAGGACAACAGGGGGGTGGTAAAAGAAGCTCATTAGGCAACTCTAGCCTTCTTCCACTCAGTGTGGGCCTGGCTCCAGCGTTCATTAGCGCAAAAGGGAACTCAATGAGCAGCTAAGACTGAAGGCTTAAGCACGTCTACAAACTCAGCCCTACAATGCTAATCAAAAACAGCGTGCCACAGATATATAAATGTTATGTGTAATGAAGTCATAAAACAAGCTTTTAGCCTTAAGTCTCTCACCACAATCTATTTTTACACCATTCAACCATAAAGTGTGATGATTTCAAAAACCTCACTGCTCTGTGGTTTACCCAGACCCCCCATCCCCACCCAACACCAAGTCCTCTGAGTGAAGATGCCTACTCAAACACGCACCGTCGCAGGCTAACACCCAGTCGCGTCTCACCCACATACATAGAAGCATGTAACATATAATAGACATACATTGCTACAGCAACGGACGTGCACAAAGGTAGAACAACACACATAAACACACAGAGGCCGAGGCAAGCGTGTTCATACAGGCAGGAGCAGCTCCACAGTAAAAACTGTGTACGGCTAGCAGGCAAGCGAGTCAGAGTTCTATTCTTAGCAGTGAATTAAGTAAAAAGCCAGAGGTGTCTTTTACATGGGGGCCTAATCTGGTGCATGAGACATGGATTATGAAATCAAAGCCCAGGTGTCTCCAACAATGCCAGCCAATGTTCGGCACAATCCCCGCATGCATGATCGCACAGACACAAGGTGACAGCGGAAGAGACACAAAAAGGGTATGAGATGCATGAAGGAGATGAGAGGAGAAGAACAACTATTCATTAGCAAGCATATTTCCAACAATCTGTCCCTGCCCCCTCTCGATCATCCACACATTAGTGCCAAAGTTTTGTCACTTTAATGCCAGTGTTTAGGATAATCTCAGAACACAATCTTTGGTGGGGGGCAAAGAAAAGTCTGAGTCTGCGTGAGAAAGACACCAAAGTGAGCGAGGGAGAGGGAGTACAATTGTGTGAGGAATGCTAGACAGAAGATTCTTGCTGGTTCAGTAGTCGTCCTGCCAGCTTCTCCCATTGGTCTATGCGAGAAGGCGGGAATATGAGGGAGAGAGACTAGAATAGAAAGAGAGAGAGAGGAGAAAAAAAAACAGAGAGGGAATTCCTGTGGCTTGGCATGCTGCACCGAAAGAGGCGTGGCCTGTTGTGTGTTTACAGTGTAAGACAGTGAGAAACAAGCTCTCTCTGAGGACATCAGACCTCAGATCTGTTGCTATTCCACTTTGTCTTCTGCTCGCTTTACTGCCATAACACTTTTTGTCACAATCAAATGAACAAAAGAAGACAAAACTGCCTTGAAATTGCTCAGCTGATGGGTTTTTTTGGGTGTCATTTTTATGCATGTCGGTTATTACTCGTCTAAGTTATTTGGCTGGAGGTATTCAATGGCAGGGATCCAGACTTAACTGTCAGCTCTTAACATTAGGGCCTTATTATGCAGCGGCTGGTGGTGGAGATCGGTGGAAAGTGCTTGTCTGTAGTACTCAAACAGGAAAAGGGTCATCTGTCTCCACACTTTGGCCAATGAATCTGTCTGCTACAGAAACAGCCCCTAGGTAGTTGTCACCGACATGCTCCTCAAAACAAGCAGAAACGCTTTGTAACATAAATGTGCATGCATAAAAATTACAACACACGCAGAAATATACTCAGACTTTTGGCTTTAACTTGAAACGTAAGAGCCTCTGTCATACAAGCACTAACTCATCTTTTCTGTGAACACCCCTGTTCATGTTAAACCATACTTTTTGTAATGCTTGCAGGAAATGAATAAGCGACTCTTGTAGGCTTTTTAAAAGTACTCCTGAGAGCTGCCCCCACTGGGCTCAGAGGATGAGAGCTTAAGGTTAAAAAGCCTATTTAAATTTCAGAGTGAGCAGCACACTCAGAGCTAACAGCTAGCAGTCCCTGTAGCTTTGCTCTATGATGTACAAGTGTTTCCATGTTTTCACGGATGCTTAAAAAAAAAAAAAAAAAAGAAAAGAAAAGAAAAGCCACAGAGAGCAGACAGAGCCAGCAGCCGGGGTGGTTACCTGTAGAGTGGTCACTCGGTGAGAAAACAACTTTTCGGTCGTCAACCTGCACTACAGGTGTGAATACAGAAACCCCAAACAGCATGTGGAGTATTCTGTTTCCAAATGTGCACAAGACTGTGTGCAGTCTATCAGGTTGCAAAGGCAAGCACCAGTGTGAGCATCATATTTCCGCACTAAAGATAACAAGAGCCTGCTGCCTGTTGTTGTAGAGGAAAAAGGTACAGCAGGGCACATAGTTGTGTATTTTGGTGTGGGTTGTGATGAAGAGAAGCTTTAGGCACATGAGCATATGCTCGTGTGAAAGTGTGTGTGTGCGCGCTTGCATCTCCCCTTCACAAAAGTGCTCCTGTCTCTGTGGGGAATAGTGCTGTAGGTGGTTGGAGAAGTGGGTGGGGTCAGGGTGCAGCCGTGTAGCCAGGTGTGTGTTGGAGCTGGAGGCTGGATTGCTGGCTGTAGTACCTTGTTAGTCACAGTGTTGATTGCCAGCGTTGGAGAGGCACTTCCAGAGATCATACACTCCATCCCCAAAGACTCTGACTCTAGGCTGTACGGCGTGGAAGCCTGTGGGGGTTGGGGGCAGGGAGTGGAGGCAGAACAAAAAAAGAAGTCAACGTAATCCAATTATTAAACACACGAGATCCCACTACCGCAGGAGCAACCTGTATTAAAGCTGGTAACAAATTTCATGCTGCTATCACATTCATATCCATCTGCAAGATCTGAAAACAAAAAACAAACAGAGCTGCTTCTATGATACATCAGAGACACAACTTGATTTAGGGCTTAAAAAAAAAAAAAAAAAAACTAAAAAGAAAATAGGTCTGAAACCCCAAACCCCGCCGTCACCTCCCACCCAAACACATACCATATTGATGCACACGTGCAACCCCTTGTCTTGCAGTATAGGTACACTGTTGTGAGAGATAACTCTGCTGTGGCTGTCTCCCAAAACTGCTTACTGTAAGAGGAATGTCTGCAAATTCATGCTAAACATAAATGAGATTTCACAAACTCTCAATTTCACTGTGTGAGACCCTTCAAGGAAGCCTTTGTAGACAGGCAGGGTCTGGGGGGGTCAGTTTACGTGTCCTACAGAAAACAGAGTCCTCTTCGCTTTGTGCGTGCTTTTGTGTCACACTCAAAAAACAAAGGTACTAAAAACACTAAAAACAAGGCATGCTTTGTGTATCTAAGATCACACACCTGCAATACCACAGTTTGTTGAATGAATCTGATAGTATTTGGATGCCGTGAGGCAACTACATAAACAGCATTTTAAGCTTAATGGAGTCTATGTGCTTGTGTATGTGTCTGGTAGAGACAATAGTGTGTGTGTGTGTGTGTGTGTGTGTGTGTGTGTGTGTGTGTGTGTGTGTGTGTGTGTGTGTGTGTGTATGAGTCTCCCTCGCCAGCTTGGGGAATTTCTCTTCATCGTAGCCCCTGGTCAGCCACATTGTGGAGAAGGAAGAGACGAGAGCCCCCTGTGTTGGGATGCCCAAGGGCCAGGTCAATCTGAGCAGCTCAGTAAAAACCTGTACAGCCGTACGTTAACGGGCGGATGAAGCTCATGCATAATTAAAGACAAAAGCTCCCGCTCAGAATAGCCGCTGCACACAGTTCTGCATTAATTGATGTTTGTTAAAAAAAGTGAGTGCAAAATGTAATGTATGTAATGGTTGCCTGAGGCATAGTTTATTAATAAGGAGCCCACTTCATGACAGGCTAGCGAAGCAGCATGAAGAGGTAGTTACATAAAGTCTGGATATGAACTCCTACTGAGTCTGTGTGTGTGTGTGTGTGTGTGTACGTCTGCAAGTGCTAGAGAAAGAGTGAAGGGAAAGTGGGAGAGAAAGAAGGGAAAAAGGAAAACAACACTGAGGCAGATGCAAGGTAAAGACACAAAAAAAATATACCGAACCACACAGATATTAACGCTTTAACAAGAATGAAGGAGGAGAAGGGTGTATATGTGTGTGTGTGTGTGTGTATCTATCTATCTATCTATCTATCTATCTAAATAAATAAATAAATGCATATTCTTGCAGAGAATGTTAAGTTTCTCCTATCAGACTCACCCGCTCTCCAGACCGCGGCCTCTTCTTTGGCCGTGTAGGCAAAGCATCCTCTTTTGGGTTGGTGTCGATGGCCCAGTAAGAGCCCTGCAGACAGAAGAAAAGCCTGTGAGCTGATAAAACAGACTGCTTTCTCACATGATACTCCAGAATTTCCCCTGCATTCATTGCTGAATGGTTACAGAGCATGCAACTTTGATGGTTTGAGTATGGCTTGGGACTCTTGTCACACATCACCCCAGAATTTCATGTCATTCCCATCTTTACAGCCCACCTCTTAAATGTCAAATATCCATTAAAGTCAGGAAAAAAGTCAGACTAAAAATGGGAAAAAAGGAAAACAAACAAACGAAAGAAAAAACAAATCAGGATTAAGACATTTCCACTCTGATATCACAAACATTTTTGGCACTGAAATATACCTGCATATTCAGAACTCTTGGGCCTCATACGCTCTGTTAAAATCTGTCCTATCAGCCCGAGCCTTTATTTGAGTTGATAGCTATGTGTTAAGAGTTTGAGTGGTGTGTGGGTGGGCTTTGTTAGCAAGAAAGCCTTGGCTTTTCCTCCTCTGAGGCTGCTCCTCAATGAGAGGCTGGTGAGGGCAGCTGGTGGTGGTGAAATGCTAAGCCTTTCCTGAAGCTGTACTTCCTCAGCCTCAGGTAGTGAAGTCAGAGCGCTGCTGCCAAGGATGAAGGATCCTGCCTCAGCCCGGGAATGGAGGCAGCGCTAGCCCTGCCGTGTTGCTTTCTTCTAAGGTCTACAAAAGGCTAATCGAGGAGAGAACAGTTGGGGCTGGCTCTGGGGCTGCAGCTCGTAATTCCACAACCAGGCTGCATTATTTATCTTTGCATTCGCCCCATTTAATTTATTTTTCAATGGTGTGCCTCCTCGAAGCCAACAGCAACGCTGCTTGCAGTTGTTAAAAATGAGATTTTTACCCTAAGGCCCCGCGAGTTCTGAATTTGTTTTTAATATTTCATATGACCCCCGATAAAATCTCAATTGTCAAGAGAAAGTGAGATCAGGACCTTTAAAATTACTTCCTTAGCAGAGAGAATAATTGATATTTCTATAAGAAATTCTCTAAACAACAGGAGAGGCCATGGAACAACTGTATTTCAAGTATCTACACAATAATGCAGCATACAAAATAGCCTGCTCTTGTTAAATTTAGCAAATCTGCCATTTTTGCATAAATCGCTGCTGTGACTGTTAAAATAAAAATCCAGGCTTGGTCTATATTCATCAGGGGTTAAAATTATAACTCTTTATATGAGTGTGAGGCTTTGGGGTCAATTAGTATTTTCCTGGGGGGGATTCACAGCACAATCAGCACAAGATACAGGCTGCTTTAAAAAAAACAAAAAAACAAAACCCTTGTTATATGCAAAGATGAGAGAGTCTCTAAACGTAACTGCTCTCTTTCTGAGAGCTGAAATGGGCAGGTACAGATGTTTCAAAATTAAGTGTCACACAAAGAAAGCCAAGCTCTGTGGTGTTTCTCTTAATTAGGGGGGGAACAACACTTTAAGTTAACCCTCATGGGAGGGGAGTTTTTGCATGTTCCAACACCCACCCCCAGAGACTTGGCAGCAAAAAAGAAAAAAGCATATAAAGAGTCATTAAATTATTCACAAATATACAGCACAAAAAAAAAGAAAGAAAGAAAGAAAAAGAAAAAATGTAGCAATGCCAAGTGAAGTGTATCCTTGGAGTCTGGGGCAACAACAGAGGAAAGCCACACTATTTCTGCAGCAATAAAACAAAGGCAGCTGTAAAGATTTTTTTCAAGATCCTGATAACACAGGTACACTACCTGTTCTCTTCCCCTCAATGACGCAGCTTATTTTCATACATCACCATAAATTATGTCACCTGCTTCCCCTTTCATACAGGAAAGACAAACAAAGAAAGTACAGCGGCGATCCTTGCAACTCCAGGCTGAGACATAAGACCAATTAAAAGGAAGACTACTAACAGCAGCCTTCACAGGCTACATTTCTACCTCTGAGGTAGACACAGTGTGTGTGTATGTGCGCGCGCATGTGTGCGCACATGTACAACAACAACAACTGTCATCTCTTACACCATCTCAGAGACAGACACAGAGCGACATGACTCTCCTATCTCATCCAACCAGCAGTTCTCATATTCCTGCCACATTACAATATTGATGCAACATATCAAGAGCGGCTAGCGCCCCTTTGAAGTTGTCTTCGGGGGGGAAGGGAGTGAGGAAAATTCCAAATTAAACATTAAGGATGTGAGCATGTTGGCCATGCATTTGGAATGGGATCCATACAGCAATAGATTATTTTGTATTTAGTGGAGCAGCTCCCAGGAGTGTCAATATCAGAGGATTACAGCAAAACATGAAATTAGCATTCAGTCCCCATCCTCTACACAGCTAGGCGTAGCTCTTCGTGTGTGTGTGTGTGTGTGTGTGTGTGTGTGTGTGTGTGTGTGTGTGTGTGTGTGTGTGTGTGTGTGTGTGTGTGTAATTATTTGTGTGGTTCTTTAAGCATATGTACCGCACGCTCTGACATTTCCAGGATGATCTAGGTTATACCACATATGGCTACACCTATGCACACCATCACATACATTTTGGCCTAAAGGCTCGCTATTCATGAACAACAAAGTTTATCAGCAATTGCTTCATATCAGGTTGATGTTGCGAGAGATAGATTGTGAAGAGAAGGAAGTTGAAAGTGCGGGTGGTCCTTTTATGAATAAAATGTCAGATTAACCTGGAATAAATCTTGCAGAAAACAAAAGTGAAAGGCAGAGGCCTGATTTAGTTCTTGTTTTTTCTCTGAGTAGGTTCAGCTTCACTTGGAGTAAATACTTGATGGATGGCAGATTCTGGGAATGACCTAACTTGTACCCTGTTATGGCCCCATTTCTACCAGTCTGGCTTCTTCTCCTCACCCACATCTGTTGTCTGTGCCAGCACAAAAAAAAAAAAAGAAGTAGGAAAAAAAAGAAAAGAAAAAACTAGCCTCCCCTTATATTTGAAATGCAGTTATGTGGGGGTGGGAGGTTCATAATAGATTACGAGCATTCCATGCATTTCCAGACTGTCAAGAGTCCTGGCAGGAATTCAAAGGTAATATTTTTCTGCCAGAGATAGCACGATACACAACAGAAAAATGCTGTAATAGTGAGTTCTGCGAACTTAGGGTACTTGCTTAAAATTTTAAATATTGCATTTATTTGGCTTGCAATTACATGCAACCATAGGTGTCTGCAATTACCAGTTGATGTTTTTAAGTCTCACCTTTCCTGGGTCATCTTTGGAGCGAGGCACTTTGAGAAAACACTTGTTCAATGACAGATTGTGCCGTATTGAGTTCTGTGGGGGGAAGCAGAGGGAGAGAGAAAAAAGGTGAGGTGAGTTAACATATCAAAAATAAAGAAATAAAAAAATACAAATAGAAATCAGATCACATTAACAAGTCTGAAATATGTAAATGTGAGCAATATCACTTGTAGCGGCAAAAAGCAACTTGTTATGAACCATTTAGGTTTAGTCACCGCTCCTGCTGCTGTTTCAAAGCCATCAGATCTGGCTCACAACCATGTCTGGATTCATGTGCAGGAGATCAAATTTATGTACAATACCACCAGGACATACTATCTTTCATCACTGTCCAACAAACTGCATTATGGTTGCACAACATATCAAATTCCACCGGCGCCAAAAATAGGAGCCAGAAGGAATCCCACACTGGGATGGTTGCTGATAGCGGTGCCTGATATTAATTAATGCTTCAGCGGGCTCCTGTGGGGGCAGGAAATAAATTATGTAGATCATTCTGAAAGTTAACTCATTACAGTGTTACAAGCTACTCCACAGTGGTGAAGAGGGAGGTTCATCCAGCTGCCTGATAGGGGAGGCGAGGTGGGCTGAAGTAGCCACAAGGGCTAGAGAGCGATGCTCCAGGCCTGGGTTAACCACCAGCAGTAAGGCCCTCACATCCAGCTGGAGCCAAACCAGCTGAGGGCTTATAAGAGCCAATGGATGCACACGTTTCTCCACTCCACTTTATGGAGTGGTATTGACAGATGGTCACACTAAAAAGCTGTAGGATTCTCTGATGAGTTTAGTGGATGCAGGAGATAAGCTGAGAGAGGGGCACAGGCAGAGAGAGAGAGTGAAAGACCCCTAAATGCAAAAGATAGGAGCTGCTTGTTCAACACCAAAGGCAATTATACCACAGGAGGGATGACAATGGCAGGCTGGTCGTAATGCTGCCAATCCTGCTCGTTAAATAATCCTGAAATGCCCGTACAATCCAGGAGAAGATTAATGCTTTTTTTTTGTTTTGTTTCCTCCAAAATAAAATATACATGGGAAACTGTCAGTGGAGTGAAAATAATTCTGCCCTTGTGTCATCCACAGGCGATGTCCGGACCTAGCCCTTAGGCCAAGAAAAGCTCCTTTACGACTGAGCCATGGTCAAACTGTAAACTCTGAGCTGAGCTCTGCTCCCTTTGCACCACTGGCTGGTCCAATATGCCAAGGACCCTGTGGTTAAACATCCCCTAGCCATAGTCAAGGCTCAACACTTTTCTGACCCTACACTGGAGGAATAAATTTCCCACTTAAGTTGGGACAGCAGAGTCAAAGCCCTTACTGTGCCACAGGCTAAATGAGAACTTTCCAGATTACATCTTGACACTTAAAGTTATGACTTCTTTCTTTTCTTTTCTTTTCTTTAAGTGCTTGTGCTGTAGCACTACACTTCAAATTTATGAGGACATACCAATCTTCTGTATTTACAATAAATCTCATTGGACAAATGTGCAGGGTACTCTCTTAACACAACAGTATTATGATCCTCTTCTCTGCTTCACCTCTGGTCATACAGCGTATTCCAAGCAGTCCTGGTTTCACTAAAATATGCCCAAAAGACTGCTTAGTGTACCCATACTGCTTTTTCTAAAAACGGGGAAGAAAAAGTCTCACTGACAGTATTTGACTGTAACAAACGGAGCATGAGGATGGTCAGGAGAAAATACGATTGCACTGAAGCTATTCTGACACATATTGTCTTTCGGTTCAATACAGCTGAGACAAATTCAAGATGGTGTTCATCTCTGCGAAGAGAAGAGCAATCCTATAGGACAGTGTGTGAAATATGAGTGAGGGTGGAGTATCACCCAAATACCTGAAGGAAAACTGAAACTCTCGAGACAAAAAGCAACAGTACAGAACACAATGGTAATAAGAGACACATCATTCACAGGCAGGCTGTCCCACACTTGCACGCAACACTGTTGACTGAAAAATTCAAAACAAGAGACTATCAAGTGTAAAAACTGTGTTCTCCCTCCCAAAACAGGCACACAAAAAATAACCATCTAAATCATGAACCTCAGAACCCAAAAACACTCACTGCAGAAACATATAAAACAGAGAAATCATGAACTGTATACAATGGAATCAGAATATTTGACAAAATTATGGTTTATTAAAATCACTCCATGCCAAAAACTTAAATTTACTACAGGAAACAAAAGACAATCATTCTGTTCTGCTCTCACACACCAGAATAAATTAATGAAAACCTCTCAAACCGCAGCATCTTGTGGTCACGCCATTATCAGGTCTTCAAAACTACATGCAGAAGCATTCAGGGTTTCACTGTGATCAGACCCATTATGTGGTCTGAGTGAAATCCAGTTGCATGCTACACAAACGTGCACTGATATGATGCTGGAAAAACTAATCTTAAGAATCAGATCTAAAAAGTCACATAGACTTGACCAACTTGCCACATACGCTGAGCAGTAGTGAGAGCAGCCTGATGGCCAGCAGAGGTTTTACTGAATGACTGTTTTTCCTCTCAGGTGCTCATCGCAGCCCAGCTTGTCTGCACAGCCTCTAAGCAACAGCACCGTTATAAAAGGCCTTGCCCTTTTGGTTGCAATTTGTCGCTTGCCTTTTCATATTTCGACTTTGGTCAGGATGAATAAAACAATGCGCATGCATAGTGGATGGTGACAAACACATAAGAAGTTCCCCACTTAGCCAGCCCATGCCACTTTAAAACCCCGAGACATGTCCAACAGGGGAGAGTGTGAGCCGGGATGTGTGTGATGCAAGCTCTACAATGCCATACACCCTTAAGTACCTAAAACCATTTTTCCTTCACAGCTTCTGTGTTTGCGTGTGTCACTTTGATGCCAAGGAGCCAGAAGCAGTCTAACTCACACAGAAAGTTGGCTTTATCCATTAAGGACCTTCTACTGGGCCTAAATCATTGATACAGTCAAGCGTTCAAAGCCTGCTGTTAAATCAGAAGTTTAATTTTTAATGAACTGCTTTAGACACATTTGTCTAAAGCAGAAACCACCAGGCTGCGGGTCATACGCAGGTGAGGGGCTATCGGAACAAAAGGGGGGATGTTATAATATTACAACAGCACAAGAAGAAAAAGCTAAACAAAAAACACAGAAAAGACAAAAGTCACTGTATTTGATAGATCATAGCTTCTTTGCTAATGGGAAGATTGAGTGGGGAGGAAGACAACAACAGGCTGATGAAAAATTACTGCCAATTACCACTAACATACTTTTTCATAAACAGTATGTCACTGTTTGAGCTGCGGATACTGAGATCTACCATTCAGGTCTTTACTTTTAGACAGTGGGCTATAAGTTGGTATAAAGACATAAGTGGCTCAACAGCAGAGGGAAATAAAGTAGGTGGAAGAGGTCAGAGGGTGTTAACAGTTGTACACAAAGTGAGTCAGACAGAGCTCACTGCAGGGGTCCTGCCCAAGTGCTGCCCAGCATCTACCTGCAGCCCCCACAGAGCACTTCATATCCAACCTCAGTACAAACCTGTGTCTGTGTGTGTGTCCATGCATGTGGGATGCCTCCTACACACCTAAGAAAGAAAGAAAGAAAAAAGAAAACCAACACACACACACACACACACACACACACACACACACACACACACACACACACACACACAGGAACGTGTCTCCTAACAAATGGCGGTGATTTAACACACCAGGACAGCAGTGGAGGCGTAAGCAGCGCCACCCTCGCTGTCCCCCCTGCTGAGGAGCGCTGCAGCTCAGCAGAAAGGACCGCCAGGGGAAAGTAGGTCAGGCTGACCTCTGCGCTCGGCGTGTCAAACGTTCAAAGTGAGCTAAAGGGACAGGCCATGTCAGAGCCCTGCTCCTCACAGCTGGGGAGGAGGAGCCACCCCGCGCACATGGTCAGGGACCCAAGGGAGCAGACTCGGCATGCTGGGACAGACATGCGTATGCACACATACCAGTTATGACACAGGGACGAACACAGAGGGAGAGGAAGAGTCACACTGTGCTCCAGCATCAATAAATCAATGCCACTGTATGGGCCTTACTAGTTTCAAACCATCTTTCTATAACTTTGAGCTTTTAGACAAAAAACAAAAGTGGAGGGGGGAGGAAAAAAGGGAAAAATGAATTGTATGTGGGCTCTAACCAACCAACACTCTGCCCATTCTTCTGTTTCCCACAACTAACAACAAAGACATACTAGAAAGTGCATTTTCTGAAGAAACTGCAGTGTGAATGCTTGAATCTGAATGTATGCACTGAAATGAATTAATTGCTGAATTTTAAGTTAAAAATTTTGAATGAGATAAAAAAAACTGAATTTAATCTGAAAACAAAAGTGCTGAACTGCTAAAAGCTGAAGGTTACACAGAAGAAGAAGTTGGAAAATAGCTGAAAATGTTTTAATTGTAAATTAGAAAAACCTAAGAAATGAGAAAAGAACATTTAGAGTCAGAAAACATCTGAATGAATATTAAAAGTTCATATTCTTTGAATCACTGAATGACTAAAATGTGATCCCTCCGCTTGGATCCACACAGTTTAAAAAATGTAAAAGTCTGAGCTTTGAAAGACACGGTGTTGGAAAGAGAACAACGATGGTGACATTTTGAGGGTAAAATGATGGCTGTAGAGCAAACACTGTGGACACAGCAGCAGTTTTAAAAAAGATTTTAAGATAAATTCCCCCCTCCTCTCACTCTAGCAGTTGAGCTGTCTCACTCTAGCCCCAACATTCCGTCCCATACACACCCATTATAAACTCTGAAACGGGTGGAAAAACATCATGAAACTGGAACTGAAGAAAAAGTATAATAGATATTGAAAAGATAAATACAAGTTCATTAGTTGAATGTCTTGTCTTCGTTTTAAAGTTTGAATGGTGGCTCTATGTCAACGTATGTGGAAGTAGTAAGAGTTTAAAAATGAGTGAGTTGAAGGAGAATTTGAAGGGTCTCTCCATTGAAATACATGGGAAATTTTTGTTGAAAAAAGTTAAATAAAATTAAAAATATAAATGTTAAAAATGAGAAAAATAGAAGCACACCATTCCAAAAGAAGAGGAATCTAATGGTGTTTGAATGGTTTTTCTAAGTTGAACGGTTTTGAAGGAGTTAGCATCCAAAAAACGTACGGAAAAATAATAATAATAAAGATTCGAAGAACAATACCGTGAATGCTTTTACAAGCATTCACACTAATTAGCCCATTTCTAAGTTTATCCGAAGCATTCCAGAGACCAAGTGAGAGCTGAGATGACCTGGAGGTGCTCTTAAAGTGTTTCGATTAAACTCCATCGGAGAGAAACTTAAATGCTGCTGGATTTGCTGCCTTTGTGATCAAAGTGTTCTCTGTAGCATTGCAGTTTGTGGGAAAATAAGCGGGGGTAAACGTTGTCAGGAGCCAGTGGTTAAACATTACAGTGACCTTCATCACAGTGGCTGCTCATAAAGGCAAACATTCCCAATAAAAAATAAAAAAATCATTCCAGAGTTCAATTTACATTTTTACAAAAGAGCAGGTCTTCAGAGAAAACGTAAAAGCATGCAGTTTCAAGCTGAATGTAAGGAGAGGTTAGTTCAGGTGACACTGCCTACGCATTCCCAGCATCCTTCCAGTTTTAAGTTTATCCCATTTTGTATGAAATCAACATGTCTTTTCACATTAACAATGAAAAAGAAGACAGAATGTACCACAGGGCTTTTAGAGTAGGAAAAAAACAGCCATGTAAAAATACTATTCAGGCCTGTTGCCACATTTAATATCTTGTATGAAGCATCTGTACAGAAGAGGGAGAGGAGAACGACAAATCAGACAAACTAAAGCAAACACCCTTGCAAGTACTATCGCTAAAAAGATGGGACCTCAACCTCTGACTGACCTGTTGCCAAGTCTGAATGACGAACCAATACAAAAGACTTGAGCTATTGCTGAGATGGATGCTTCAGATCTGTTCAGAAAGAGAGAAATACGATCTCTTGGGTGAATGAATTGTAAGAGGGAGGGAAATAGCTGGTTATTGAGTGGATGAGTGAGTAAAACAAATGGAAAGAAGAGACTTAAAGATAGACCACATAGCTGAGCACAGGTTGGTGTACAGCTGAATTAACCAGAGCTTTTGCTGAAAAGAAGGGCCAATGTCATATTAAACAGTAGCAAAACAGCACAATTTAATAACCGTGTATATAATATTCAATGTGGATGTCCATCTGAACAATAAAGCATTTCTTTCTTCAAGCATTTGCTACGTGACCACAATCCTGATGTCTGCACTCAATACCACGTCAGTAAAATGACTGGCAAAATAAAAAACTCCAATTCTGCTGAAAATGAAAAGGAATTAAAAAATACATGATATTTAAAAAAATAAAATAAAATAACAGAAAATTCATCAACAATTGCAAAGCATATTAGAACCTGAGTTTCCAACAAAGAGGACAAAATGAGTACTGAAATTATTTGCCAACTAATAAAAAACAAATATTGAAAAAAATAAATGTTTTTAATGATAAAAAGGAAGATTTCGCAAATGGGGTTGGTAGCATTGCAAAATATATGGTAACCTGACTCTTTTTATCTTTAATATAATTTAATATAATGTCATGTAATGAGCATTCTCATCATTTGCAAACACGTAGCGAAAGAAAACAAACAAAAATAATCGGCATGTTTATTGATAATTAACCTAAACCCAGTTTATCGCTGCAATAAATACCATTGTGTTACATAAAGGGTGTGTAACCTGCTGCTCTGGAGCCACATGTGGTTTTTTTCTCCACCACCTCCACTGGCTCCCTGTGACATCCATTTAAAAAAACAAATACTGAACTTGCCTTAAGTATGGAGTTCACGTTCAAAAAAAGAAAAAATATGGAGTAAAACAGAGAAATAAAGAACAGTGCATTCACTGCCAATGCTTCCTGGTATTCTCGATGTGTAATCAGACTTTTGCTAAAATTAAACTAATACTGCCCACCCCTCACTTTTACTATTTTAAAGCTATTAGGATAATAACTGTTTCATTTATTATCAAGTACAGATTGCACTTGCTTGGCTACTTTTAATTTGATTCATTTTCACAAACGCAGGCAAGACTGATAGTGACCTGCATAGCTTTATATCTGTTTCAAAGTAGGCCTGTATGTGCCAATTTTAGTGACCCTATTGATTTTCTTCCTCCACGTTACAGTTGTTCTTTTTGGTAGTAAACACAACATAAAAAGGCAAACTATTTTCATTGTTTTATAATATTCTAAATGGAAAAAATAGAACATTGTAAACTAGCTGTAGTTAAACAGACCGTGTCGCCTCCATCCTAAGGCTGAAATGTGAAATAATTTTTTTTTTTCTGGTCAAAAATTGCTCAAAACTGGCTCTACTGATGTTGCTTGCCCCTATATAAAACAAATATCAGAACACAATAACATTTCACATTGTAGTACTACTGGTGTTGAAGCAATTTCCACGTTTGCCTAACAAGCAGAAGATCCCCGGTTCGATCCTAGGAGGAAACAAAACCATTTGCGGTCACAACAGGAAGCGCATCCACATGTAAAAATCTACCTTGTGACAAGGTAAGACCCAAAAGTAGCTTTTATTATATAAACTTTTAATTCTATTTGAGTCAAAAACCTAATATACATAGTATTTTTCAAAAATACAATATGCATGCATTTAAGATATGCTGTGGCAGATTTTACTACTAGTACTACTACAGCATGAGGACTGAATGGGAAGGAAGAAAGGAAAAAAGAAAGAAAATGGGTGACAATAAAGAGCAGTAAGAAGTGATAACACAGCTCAAAAAGAAGGAAATGGGAAGTGAATCTGTACAGAAACAGTAATACACACACACACACACACACACACACACACACACACACACACACACACACCATCATGTACGCACACAGGTAGATTACTGTATTTTTAGGCCTTTGTTATTTCATATGGACCCTGTGACATGCCCACCAACACAGAACATACTCCTCAGCCTCGGGGATCTGCACCGAGGCCACGAATGTAGCACCTTCGCTGTCTATTTGTAGTGGGTGTGGGAAGGCATGTGGGATGCCACAGCATTTGCTCAGCTAGGCACTGCTAAAAAAATGCTTAAAAAAAACATTCTCGGACACACATACACAGGTAGAAGAAGGTAGGTTCGTCCAGGTGCACCAGATGAATCAGCTAGCTACAGTAGGAGAGCTGTAGCCTTAAGGATGTTGAAACAAGGTTCTTGTGATTGATTTGATGAAAATCCGCTATGTGATGACAACGGAGCTGTATTCTTCACTTTCAGCGTTCTGAACATTAAAACCGCCACCCCCCCTCCTGTTTTACCCCAGACCCTCAAAGAAGTGAGACAAACATTTGCTTTGCTAGCGGCTGTGAAGTTGAGTCTTTGGCTTCAGTGACACAAGAATTTTCATTAAGCACCTATTACAGACACATCTAATTCTATTTAGCTCTACCTAAAGCCTTGCTGAGTACAATGACCCCTCCCTTGCTGACACTATACTGTCAGACTCAAGAAGACTGCCAACACAAGCCGCCCAACACACTGCGAAGCTCTCTTACATCTACCACAGCTACCAAGAGACCTAAAGCCCACACTCAAATACCAATGAAGTCAACTATAACGATTTTCAACTCATTTTTTTAAAAACCATCTTCAAAGGAATTTGATCTGCCTCCCTTGGCATCTAGTAGTAATGTGTTGGCATGCTGGGCTTTAAATCCCTTAGTCTCTGATCTTTACTCACTTGTATGTACTTTTAATAAAAAATGAAGAGTGTGCTTGCTTGCCACAGAAAAAATACATGCCAAGGTGAAATCTGTCATAAATATAATAACCTGTTATATAGTGGTAGGAGATCGTTGCAAGTCTATGTCCATAACGCAGAGGAAAGAAAAAAAAACAAAAGAAAAAGGCACACAAGAACAATCTAAATGATGACTAACTTTTGCTATCTATACTCAGGTCATCTAGTGTGGCACACTGAGGTATTATAGTAATTAAAACTCAACAGCCACTTCTGCAGAATGAGATGACACTATGGGGAAATTGTATTTTTCTCCCTCCCCTCCATAACAGTGAGCATTTGGCTAAATTAAACTCATTTTTCATTGGCAGACTCATATAATGAGGGCAATACATGCAAGAAAGAAATTAGCTTGATAAGCAATTACACGTGTGGAATCAAAAAGGACATGCTATCGCGAGTGGTGAGAACAATGACAGCCAAGGGGAGAGAGAGTGGAGAAAAAAAACAGTCCTTCACAAGATTTTGTTACAAAAGATGCTTGGACTTTAGCTGGATTTGAAACACAATTAATGAAGGTAACAATAAAAACAAAGAAAGAGTGGTAGAAAAAAAAAAGTGAAGGCTGTTAAAGTCCAGCACGCCTATCTACAACAACATTAGCCTGTGCCAGGCCACACTGGACCCAGCTGTCTGCATATTAACCACACATTAACCAACGAAATGAGCACACAGAAGAAGCTTTAGCTTACCTGCTTATTCTGATAGCTTGGCTTCATCTACAACACCAAGGAAGCAAAAGCAATCCAACTTTATCTGCCAAGTAATTTTGCTGAATGTAATCCAAGGATACTGCATCCTATAGAGCTCAGACAATAGGCTGAGCCAACACAAAACCCCCATAGTTCTCCAGTGGCATATAAGAAGTTTATGAATGCTGCACCAAGGATGTTCGCTTTTCAACAGACGCAGAGGGGTTAGAGACCAAAAGCTCCAATATAAATGTTCTGAACTCAATCTCACTCAGGCACTTGCACCCACATTCCCTTTTCTGACTCTGTATGTGTGTGTGTTTGTTCCCTTTAAGGCTAACCTTGGAATGGACCTACAGAAATTAAAGGAAAAAAAACAACAACTTCTGCATTATTTTCTAGGTGCACTCGAGGTTACAGGCCTGGCTTGAATGCTGCGTTTGAAATTCGAGCATTCCCCTTATAAATTGGGAGGCGGTCACTGCAGATTTGAAAAGCTGTGGGGGAAATTTTCACTTAATGCAACACTGAATGGCAGGTCACACTACAACAAAAGTCCTGAGCCACTCATATGAGGCCTATTTGATCACAGTCCCTCAGAGAGCTATCTGTCTTTGTCTCACTTTCTTTTTTCCTGCCGATATTTGTACCTCTCCTGCTCTGTCTCTCTCTCTCACCTCTTTCTCTTTCTGTCTCTCTCTCTCTCTCTAGCATGCTCAAAACCAACCGCACACTGTCAAAACGCTTTGCACAACCTCTAGTGTTGCTGCACTTGCCACACTACTGCAGGGTGCAGAAATGTAGCATGATTCCATTAAGTGGATTATTTGAGAACATCTCTGACCTTCGACAGGATTGTCATTGGCAATGAACCAGGAAGAATTATGAAAAAATGATGATGGGTCTGACCTCTTTGGAAATTGGCAGGACTGAGTGATAGTAAACAGAGTTCAGCAGCAAACCAGTCGACACAACACAGAGGCTCGAAAAAGAAAGTTTGAGACATGACAAGAGTAAAAGCATGCCAAGAAAATAAAGGTTACGCAAAAATATCTACAGAAAGGAATCAGGAACCTGGACTGTCTAAGGCTACGTTCACACTGCAGGTGAAAGCACATCAAATCCGACTTTTTTGACTCTATGCAACCCATATCCGATCATGGTATGACAGTGTGAATGGCACAAATCCGATATTTTCAAATCCGATCTGGGTCACTTTCGTATGTGGTACTGAATCCGATACATATCCGATGTTTTAGAAAGCGACTGCTGTTTGAACGGTCATGTCGCATTAAATCCGTCTTTTACGTCACTGACACAAGACAGACGCCAATTATCAGCGCCGGAGAAGCGCCTGAGAAGACATCGCGAACGCTTCCTGGCCATCCAGTGTAGATGTTAGTGAAACTGTTGGGAAGACAACGTTGGAGAAACGTGAGCATGTTATTTGTACTGTATAATCTACAGATTCTGACAGAAATTTCCAACTATCCTTTGAAGCACCGCTCCTCTCTAAAACAGCAATAAGGATAATTATTAGGCCATATGTAAGTAACAGAATAACTTTATAACTTTTAGCAAAATTGGGAAACGTAAAGTCCGAAACAAGTCTTAATATTAAGGGCCATCAGTCAAACAATACTGTTTGGTCTGGGTCTAAACAGAGCGCGTTGTGTGTGACGTCTTCTTTTGCGCATGCGGGCCGCTTTGAGGGTTCACACTAGAGCACGTTTGCTTTTACATTTTATTTGTAGTGTGAACAAGCAGACAAAAAAAAAAAATCTGATTTAATCAAAAAATCAGAATTGAGCATTAAGACCTGCAGTGTGAACGTAGCCTAAGAGGCAATCAAATGGGTTCATTAGTTTTATGGCAGTGTCACTGTACCCTGGATAAAAATATTATTAAAGTGATAAAAAAAATTTAATAAAAGAATGGTATTAGACATGCTCTAACATGGTGTACTTATTTTGTATTTTATTACAGTGATCAATGAGAAATCGAATAAAAATGATGACCACTCTGGTTAACCGAGGCTTAAATCTGATAAATATTCTAATCATTTAATTTTAAATAAGTAATGCACATCTGAAAAAAAAAATCAGACCAATTAAATGCAGCTTACATTTGAGTATTATAGGTATTTTACTTTAATTCTTACAATGACCCATTCAAATGTGAAATTATATTTAATGGTATTTCCTTTACAGCAGTCCAAGTATGCTTACTGCTTAAAGGTTACAACTGATAATTAAAGATAAAGATATTAGATAAATCTAATCCCAGTCTCTGCTCTAGCAGGTAACAGATGGACAGTTTGATTTCCTACCAAGGCAATTTCGTGAATTAAAATGATAAAAATTTTAAATAAGCGCGAGAAGACGTCGGGAAGTTTTAGTGAAGGGTCATTTTAAAAATCACTGTTACCATATGGCTCAAACCTCGTCTGTCTACTGACTCTCACACACTTTATGTCTGAAGTCATCACAAATTATGCCCAGCCTTAAGGAAACAAAAATAATTGACAGATTCTCAAATGGAGAAAAAGATGTAACGCATAACTGTAAGCGTGGTCACTCGAGACAAAAATGGGAAACTGGTACAGTACAGCCTGACATATCAGCAAAGACAGCCGCCTTGCTCGCTGCTGTAAATTGAGTGTAGTTTTCTGAGCGACAATGGCTCGCGCTTTTCTCCTGTGCTACACAGGGCGCTCTCACCCCCCTCTTCCTCCACCACTGCAGAGGCAGCACAAGGCCATGAAAGATTGGAGGCAAAGTGACGTCCTCCGGTTTATCCTCCCTGAAAGCCTTCGCATGCTCTCAGTTCCACATGAGGGATCTGATGAAAGCCGTTTGTCAGTACGCCACTTAATTATCAGCCAGAAGAGGAGCCTCTGATGCTATCCTCTGACAATGGCTCACAGCAGCCTGCTGACTACAGTGCCCACTAACAATGAAGAACTGACTGCAGCTACTAATGGTGACGGGGTAGTGCCAACTGTCCTCTTAAGAGTTAGACAAATTAAGTAACAGCACAGAAAGCCTTTTCTGCGCCGTTACTTCAGCGCATATTATTTTCTTCACAAGCCGATGTAGAAAGCAGCAGATTTTTCCCATCTGCAAATATAGGCTGCAAAATGCGATGCTTGGAAGATAAAATGCAAAACAGAAGTCCTACTTAAAAACACATTATATCATGCTGAGGAAAAAGACCCAAGACATTTTGACCTTTTATTGTTCCTGCATGTCTACACAAACATTATGCAGCTCATGCAGCTGCTCAATATGCAAGTTTCCATCAGACTACAAAATAAAGTCTCTTAACTGTAGTCATATTCTTTGACTTGCCAACAAAAAGGGACTTTAAGCACTGCTAATTCAAATGCAGCCATCCAGTGACTTATGGTACAGTTAAAAAGGCATGCAAGGAAGAAAATGGGTGGTGCAGTGGTTAGCGCCATTGCCTCACAACCAGAAGGTTCCTGGTGTGGAATGTGCATGTTCTTCCTGGGCCTTTATTACACACTGATACTGAAGTGTGTGACTGTGTGTCTGCTTTTGTGATAGCAGACACACGCCCTGTGATAGACTTGTGACCTCCTCAGGGTGTACCCTGCACCTCACCCTATGACACCTCTGACCTCAAGTTGGATAAGTAGTAAGGAAACTGCTTAAGAACTTATTCAACGTGAGCATGTTTGATGACTCTATTAGTTTGATATTGCAGTGTTTACATGCCAAGTGGCTAGGCCGTTTATTTCATCCTCCACTGCTTACATTTTCTTATACGGTATGTCACGCAACTTAATGTTACATTTGCTTAAATTGTCCTCAAGTATTTGAGTACACTTGTACTGTTGTGCAGTAGCCTTCCGGCCAAGTACCATTCACTGTCATCCATGTGATGCGATTCTTAGTTTTGTTTTTTGTTTTTTGTTTTTTTGGGGGGGGGGGGGGGGGTTCTGCAGTGACGAAAATCTGCAAGGGAATGGCAAAAAGCAAACCTCATTTTAAACGGCCATTCTCGCTAACAAACTCTGGGAGGGGAAAAAAGAGGTAGAAAAAAGGCCTAAGAAAAGACTTTCCTCTGCAATATGTATCAGATTTGATTTCCTTCTGAAAGGGAATCACAGACCCACCCTACAGTCCATTAGCCAAGTTAATGCAGAGCTGCCAGACTTGCTGACCCATTAATAATACATTGCAGTGGTCAAAAGAGGCCAGACACCTCCGTGCACCCCTTCATCCCTCTACACAGCCACATTAATGGACTAATTCAGATGCAATTAACTGGTGGGGAGAGGCTGTGGCCTTGCGGCTGGTGGAGCACAAGCTGAAGGGCTTAGAGCCAGGGCTTGGATTATAATCACTGTGAGCACACACATGAACACACACATTTACAAAACAATTTTGAAAGAAGCCAACACAATTAGCAGTAAAAAAAACAGTGTAGCTTTTCCTATTGAATATCCAAAGTGAAGCCACCCCTTTTATATAGGATGATCCGATCATAATACAGAAATATTTTGGCCACACCAGCAGGGCTTATATTCTGCGAGGTCCTTCCCTATAGCACATCTGCATGAGACGACAAAGCGTGAATTGCTTACGCCGCCCTGTGCTGCGACTTCGTTTCACTGCTTTCCTTTGTACGTTTGTCCATTACAGCAAGTTTCATTCAATAATGCGGCTGCGGAAACTTGCTCTTTCAGATGTGACGTTGACAAATGAGCAATTACAGGAGCGATATTCATGTGTCCCATTTGTGGCCGGCATGACCCGCGATTAGCCTTGCTGATACTGAATGGTAGACGCAAGAGCTGTGCCTGTCAATACAGGCGCCTGTGAAGGCGGCACGGCTCATTCTGGCATGTCATCCATCACCGGTTCCACTCGGCTGCCACAGCTGTGTCACCGTCCCCCTCTCGCAGACCGCTGACCCGACTGAGGACGCACCAGCAGGATGATCAAATATCGCTGCGGGATAAGAGACAACCATCCAGCTTCACTGACAAGGCAGAGGACAAAAAACTCCACCTTTTCCATACATTCTATGCGCCACAGTGACATCTTTATCAATAAACAGCTGTTAATACCAGGCAGCAGAGACACATAAAGACACGTGGCCACTTCCCTTTCATTCTACAAAACCAGGGACTGTGACGAGCAGAGTGAAGCCATTAGCTGCAGGAGACTGGCACAGAAGGTGACATGGGTTAAATAATTGCCAAAGAAGACAGAGGGTGGATGAAAGCAAATATGAAACGGAGCAACACTGGCCAGACGTATTCCCATGATAATTGCTTGCCATGGCGATTTTATCAACATGCCAATCATCCTGGCCGGTCTACTCTTTTAAAATTCCTATCAGATGTGAATGACCTACAGTCTGGGTGTAAGACAGTGCAGCTGAGCTCCCAGTCGCTCTAAATGGATGTTCAGTGGAGGGCTTACCCCAGTCAGGCTACAGACCTTTGACCATATCAGCAGTCTCAGGTTGCTTTAGGCTTTTTAAAAGGTTCCTTCTCCAGCCTCTGCTAATTACTCCTGCAGCCTCCTTCCCTTTCATTTCCAAAAAGGAAATGTGGTGTGGAGGCTACTGTACAGTGCAGGCAGACAAATTAGCTGCGAGCTTAACAGGAGGAAACCATTCTTTAGGGAGAGCAGGCTACCTTAATTATGAATTAATTACATTTTTAAAAGGCAAGTAAAAAAAAAAAAAAAAAACTTAAAAAAAACAAAAACAAAGCAAAACTCAATCACCCTCACACACATAATTGGTAAAATATTGTTTGCTTGTAAGAATTGTGAAGATTGTGGGACTAAAACTATTTTAACCTAGTTACTTTATGCTATTTATTTATGATGAAAGGATAAAAAGAGCCTCCAAGCCAACCAGTGTGCAAGTGCACATTTTCACATGACAGACATTATCCTAAAACAGACTAGTTAGCTTACAGTCTTTAGATGATGTTTGCAAAGTTTACACTGAACACTTTTTCAGAGTAAATACTCAACAAAAGTAAACTTTTAATAAATTAGCAGTTTCCGTTATGCAGGAAGAGCTCAAAGATGTGAAAAATGGGGTTTTCATAGGCCGTCTGCTGCTCCCGCTGCCAAGAATAATGGATTAATCCTGAAAGTCTACTGATGTATTGCAACTGTCTGACCAATGAGAATTTGGTTGGAGACAATGTGAGCCAACCAATTGACCAGTTGAGCTGGAGACTAGAGCCACAGAAAACTGGATTATATAATATATCCTGTATCCAGATGGAGCCAGTGAAAGCAGTGGCCGCTCTAACCCAGCTTCGATTAATTTAACAGGGCATATACAGCGTTAAAGGCAGATTCCATGGGCCGCTTTCTATTTATAGCATGCAAAAATAGTCAGCTTACCGCTCTCCTTTCTCGATGTCAGGGGGGAAAATACAAAACAAAACAAAAAACAACAACAAAAAACTGTGTGCATACATGAGACTGTTAAAAGCCACCATCTGCAATCCAAATGTAAACAAAAGGTAGCCGGATATTCTGTGAGTAGCCTCTATGCTACGATGTCATTATTTAGTGAATGTCAATTAGCCGTTTTCTGGAGGGGAGGATTTGATTTCACCCTAATCAATCACTATACTAAGCATTCCAGCTAATACATACAGTTAGTAAACTATAAAGGGTGGGCACTGGATACTGAGAATACTAATTGAGCAGAGACAAAAAAGACTAATAACTAAATTACTGCAAATAACAGAACATAGCAGAGAGGTACTCTTGCTGCTATAATATGGACAATTATTACAGAAAGAAAGCTTTTAATATCTTAAGACACTGAGGAAATTTATCGAAGGCTTGCATCTATTGCACCTTTTAGCAACCTGAGGAGTAGCAGTGATTGAACTGTTAAGCTGAATTATTTTCAAATTATTCCAGTTAGTTTGTCTTTGGAACAGCTTGGTAATGACAACACCACCAGACCCACTCATAAGTCGGATTAGTGACTTTGTTTCACAGTTGTAAGAGAAAAGAAAAAAAAGTAAGACTTTTTCACCTTTCCAGCATAATCAGATGAAGACGTTAAATTCAAAAGAATTTTTAAACTTTGTTTGTTCAAACTTGAACTCCACACCAAGTTGAATACATAAATAAAAATCAACAGCAAAAAAATTAATTAATTAATAAAAGAAAGGAAAAAGTGGATTAAAAAAAACAAAAAAAAAAAACCTGACTACCCTCTCATCTTCTGAAAAATACACGAAGCCACTGGAAATAATAACTGGCATTTTCACCAATATCATGCTTTTATTGTGCATACTCTGCATCACACAAACACTACAGCCAGCTGAGTCAAAAAATGATAGAGGTAAACTGAAGTCAAAATACCTAAGAAAACATTAGTGCCATTTTTGTTCAAATCTTTGTAGGGTGGCAAAAGATCCTCTAAGCACTGGCAACTCCCTTTTATCTCCTCCTCTGAAATCCCTAAGAACTAACTGCTGATTTTTTTTTCCAGTTATGAGTCGTTGTGAAACGTGCTTCAAATTTCTCAAAATTCATAACTGAGGGTGATTTTCTAGTCGACCTGCTCAAGATCCTGTTCTCAATCACAACATAAATAGACATATGTGAAAAAGACACAGAAATACCAATCCTAACCCTTTCCACAGTTATTAAAAAGTCAAGCCTCATTGACGCCAGCCAGCCGAATTTATAATAAAAACTACCGTTCAGGAGCATTATAATCAAAAGACTGTTATCTCCACCTGCAGTAATTTATAATTGGGTGTGTGGCTCTGTACTTGGACCTCAGTCTTTCTATGCACATGCATGTAGAACAAAAGCAAAACACCCAATAAAAACAGAACAGACATCAATAACAACAGACAGGAGAGACAGCATTGAAAGGTGGAGCTGGGATGGAGGTAAGCTGCAAAGTGGCAAGTAGTGTGCAACTGTAGGCTGATTAAGGTTGCTAAACACCGCACCCTTTGAGATTTACTAAATGGCTGTGGTAATGGTAAAGGAACTGGCTCTCATATAGATCTTTTCTGCACGTTTTGTAATTCACACAAACACTTTTTCTAGAGATAACATTGAAAAACACACTCTTACTCCAATTGACAGTATATTGGCCAAGGATAATGTGGCATAGCAGGGATTGAGCCATCAACCTTCTGATTAGTAGATGACCTGTTCTACCTCCTGAGCTACAGCTACCACAAACAGCAATGACGCAAAAGCCATCAACCACTAAGATCTACAGAAACCGCAGCTGAACTGGACTTTGGGGCCTGCCTGAACTAATGCTACACTTGATTTCTCATATCACATACAACTACAAACCATCGCTCGGGAAGCGACAGTACCAAAGAAAGGTCACAGATCAGTAAAGTTGTGGAATTGGTTTGGATTACTTCATTCAGACCAATCAAAGAAAGTCAGTTCGCAAGATGTACAAAAAAAATGAGTAGGTAAATCGTTACTGCAGCTAGTAATGCAGACATGGCTTGCTTCCCCCCCCAAATAACTGCACCCAGGTAAGGGTGCAATTGTTTGGAAAATTTGTTTGATTAGATAATTCTCTACCTTGTACTTGAAGATTTTTAAGAAAATAAGAGATTGCAGCCAGTACTGTAGACTTGATTTGCACTGTTTATGCTTCTACTTAAACATATCTGCATAGTTAAAAAGTACAGCACATCGTTTTTGTACATTGTCATATTGCTAAAAAGAACAAAACTGTATTGACCTGCAGTGATCCTTCTCCCCAAGAGGTCAAGTGGACGCACAGTGCGCCAGCAAAATGTTAACAATACTCAATGACCAGGAATCCTTCAGCCCTTCAGATTCTTCAGGCTTTGGCCTTTCACATAGTCAGGTTCATATATATTTTGATGGTCATACAATTCTCCTAATTTTGCCTCCATACACTACCACAATAGATCTGAAATGAAGCAATCAAGACATGATTGAAGTACATACTTTCAGCGTATTAAGGATAAACAAAAATTTAGTAGAAACCAGTTATAGCCATGTATTACAAAGTGCTCTTATTTTCATGAGCCCAAGAGGAAGTGGACAAACTAACATATCTTAATGCATGCTCAATCATCCAGGTAACGACATCCCAAAAAGTTGATTTTGTTCAAAGAGACTGGACAAGTAATTTGGATGAGAGACGAAATGTTTTTTTCCCCACTGAAAAGGCAACGTCTAGATAAACAGAATCAACTTTATGGGACTAACTAACATAATGATAAGGATTCATTTTAATTCATTAGGTGGTGGTTGTGGGCCTTTCTGTCCTCATTTTTCTTCTTCCTAAGTAAAAGCAAGCTCAGAAGGGTCAAGGTTTAGGTTGATGACTCGGTCACTTTAAGGACACTAAGTTTTTTGAGCTCTTGGGCAGCTTTTCCTGTGACCCAGACTCATATTTTTTTTTTCTTTTTAATTGTGTGATTTGGCGGATATAGACTATATTTCATGGTTGTGTGATATGGCTCTGTCAGTGCAAATCAGGTTGAAGGAGGATTATAAATGGCCTTGATTGTGTGGAAATTGCTCATAACATGCCAATAAAAATTTTATGTGAAGAAGGTGAGCTGCTACTCTACAGTGTCAGAGATGCTGTTCCTCTGCTCTACAGGAGGATCGGCCCAAGCCCAGCTATTCTACCACAGAGTGCAATGGAGAAGAGGCCGCAGAGAGACCACGGACCACTGCTGTCGAGTATAATACCATGCAACACTGTCACTGAGAAGCAAAATGGAGGTATTTACAGAGACTTTGCTTCATAGGAGTTGGAGGATTTCTTACTCATTCAACAGGGCAAAATCGAGGGGGCAGCATTTTGTTCGTCAGTGACAGCTGGTGCAGACAGTACACCGTGAGAGAGCCTGTATGCAGCACTGAACTGCTGCTCCGGTCCCTGGGACCTTTTTATCTGCCAAGGGGAGTTTGGGAACAATATAATCCGTATGTGGTGTTTTTTCTCTTAGTAGTAATGCAGTAAGAGCTGCTGATCAAATAGCAGAATGTTCAACAACTGCAGTGGACAGAAGGCATACTTACAAATAAATGTTATGGGTTACATATGAGAGCGTTTTAGTTAAATGTTTGGAAAATACACACAAAAAATGAAATCTGATAAGCCAAAGCTCCCCTGTCAAATTACAATTGTACTATAGGCCACTTAATTCCACTTTTCAATATGTTTTTTTAACTGAAGTAATCCACAGACGAAAACACAGTGACTGTATGGCTGAGAAATAACATATAGACACTTCAGCATACTTTGAGAACTGACGATGATGCTTTCACAATAACAGACTATACGCAACTTTAGTGGAGTTACCAAAACACACATCACCATACATGTCAGGCAACAGTAGGCCTTTTATAAATAAGATGGTTCACTGCTAAACAGAAAAATGAAAAAGAAAAAAAAAAAAAAAACAAAAAACAGTGAGTTTATAGAGCTGACTTATTTTATTTCAGTGGACTTTTAAACACTTCGAGACTTACACAATAAGCACCAACCAATATGAAAATAAACACAAAGCACCATGTCACTAAGAATGATTTGCTAAAAGGCAATAAACCGAATAAGCTCCATACAACGATCCAACCAAACTGGAGACCATTTCAAATCCAGATCTGGACATTTTAGACATTTATAAGGAATATTCCAGCTCAGATGGCACCTCTGGTCTTCTCTTAAAGTTCTGTGCAGCATTGCTCACCCCATTATAGTGCCCTATTTTCCAGCACTGTGGACTCACACTGCCCTCTGGGAACACAAATTGTCATTATTCCAGTTCCAAAGAAACCTTGTCCAGCTGAATGATTACAGACATGTGGCTCTGACTTACATTGTGATGAAATACTTAAAAAAAAAAAACCTGTGCCTGTACTCAAGGAAAAGGTCAATTCTGTACTGGCTCTATTCTAATTTGCCTACAGGGAAGGGTGGGGCACATGGTGCAGCCAACAGTGCTATCTGTTTGACTATTAGGCACCTGGAAAAACCCAAGACTTTTTGCACGTCTCCTTTTCGTTGACTGCAGCTCTCACATTTGCTTATTTCAAAACTGAAACAGATAAATATCATTTTATGTTATAAAGTGGCATGTTTCCGTTTTGACCAACTGAATCTAGTATGTCTGGGTGATCAGTACCCCTTTCAGAATCAAGATCAATCAGCATCCTACCGCCTGAGGTTTGTGTCAGCTCTCCATCTCTTAAGCTTATATTCAGTATTCTTACATTTTTAAATCCTTACATGACTTCTGCTGCCATCCTGCTCAGTTTTTGACTGAACTGGAAAGTTCTGATCTGTGGTGCGATGACAACAGGCTCCTTTTAAATGTAATAAAAAAGAGATTAGATATGTGATGCAGACACAAGGTGCAAAGAGTGGACCAGATGATTCTCTCACCCCCCCTACCCCTTTTTCTTTCTTTCTTTTTTTTTACTACATAGTGTACTCAAGTGTGGGAGTTCAGCGTGGTATGCATCCTTAACGTACAGTTAAAATCTAAACTTGTTTGTCTGGTACAGATAGCCATGGGGGTTATTTGGAAGAGTGAACACGAGTCCTTCCAGTGAAATATGTGAACAGAGTTTGCAGACATGCACAAAAAAAAACAAAAAAAAAAGCTCTTGTATGAACTATCCCATAGTCTCCAGCTACGGTAGAAGACAAAGCACCCCAATGAGCCTACCTCAAATGAAAAAGAACCATGCAGACATGGCTATATGGCATTTTCATATACTGTTGCTGGTTGTGTAATATGTGCAGTGTGTTTCATTTGTGGTTGTGATTTGCCACAAATGTGTTGTCCGTTTCTGTTTTTTTCCCCTCCTAATACTATGGAGGTGGTAAGTGTGCAGTATTTGAGGCCAAAATAAATTCTGCCACAGGGATGATAAAATCTTTTGTATCACATTATAACAAAAGTAGATTGAAATGCCGTTCTACCAGTCCAGCAGCATTAAGAGTGAATCAGAGCTACGAGCACAGCTCTAAATATTTCAGATTTCATTCTGCGACTTTGATCATCAACTAGGTAGTCACTTCAACAGGCTATTTTGCATGTTTTAACCGGTAAATATCATGAAATTCAGCTTGGTTGATCTGGCACAATCTTGGTGAAATTGCAGATGGTCAGCAGGGGATTTCCAACAAGCAACCAAAAGTGGTTGAAGTGCTAAAAGTGCTGCAACATTTTTAAATTGAGGCAAATCTTATTCAATGGGATAGTGGCCAAATTTAAAACTAATTTTTGTTTTTGCTTATAGATCATACCTTAAGATGTCTCCTTATTTGTAGACTTTGACAAAAATATAAATCCGATGATTTTTAGCTAAATGTTGTGAAAAGGTTATCTGACTGTTCTTGGATCCCCTTCGGTGATGCTGAGCTCGCCAATGCAATCCTCAACAATGCACTACACAGTTGTTTGGCTTTGCCTAAAGTTTCTATTATCTCTGCATGACAGATCTGTTTTTTTGTTTGTTTGTTTTTTAAACATAGGAATGGCCTGCTTCATTTGCACAGACATATCTGTGACCACATACCGAGAAACCACTGACCCGACATGTCAGTTGGTTTGCAGGAAGCAAAGAGTGCAAAAGAAGACAGAACAAGTCAGAGTCTGAGGAGCTCTGAAGCTAGAATGCAGTCAGCTCTGCTACTTATAGAGCTATTGGAGATTATTTTTACTTTCTTGGTCTGGACACCAAGAACGTTCCCGGGGTTGCATCTTATTGGACGATATTTCATCACAGGTTGCTGATTTGTACAAACCGTTTGTTTCATCAACACTTTAAAACAACTCAAGAAATTGTATTGCCTTAGTTTGCAAAGCACTAATGAGGAAACAGGCAACATGAAACTGCAATCTGTCCAATAACATTCTAGTCTGCAAAAAATAAAAGCGGGGTAAAAAAAAATGCAATGTGTAAATTGTTCATTATAGTTTATGCAATAATGTTAAACAAATCATTTCTTTGCTTTTACTTAATAAACAGTAACAGTAAATAACAGTAAATTAATAGTAAATAATATTAATAATATATAATATTAATAATACATACTTAACATTATTATTATTTTATTATATTCAAAGGGCAAAGTTGTGAACAATTCTTGTCTGAATCAACAGTACTCAGTGTTCTTCTTTTCTGCATCATAAATCAGTCTTAGAAGGGGGAATAAGCTGCAAAACAAATGGTTTGTCCTCGTCTGTGCGTCAGATATCGACTTCATTATCACAGAGGAGGAAGTTCACTGGATCAATTGATGACCACGGTCAACAGCTTTTGCAACTAGCTGTTGTATTACATCTTGAGCAGAAAAAGCAGATGGGAGGGAGCTACTAAGGGTTAATGACTGGGTAAAATGATAACAGAAGTCATGTATATCATGGATGAACTGTGAGACCATGGCAGAGACTGTCAAAAAGACAGCAACAGTTTCCAAAAAAAAAAAAAAAATATTGAAGCCAACATAGCGGTACACAGGCCTGCAGGCCACAAGAGGAAGAGATAGAAGCCTCAGGCCTTTTATGTTCTGCACTGCAGTCAGCACTTCACTCAGTGGAGTGTGGGGACAGCAGCTCCTGCCAAAATGTATCCATGCCAAGGCCTGCCAGCTTGCTCTCCCCGCCCACTCTAAGGGCCAGAGCGTGAGCGGTGGGGCGCCGGTAGGCGGGTGCAAGGTGAGGCTGGTGGGCGGGTGGCCAGGCTGGAGCTTCCTGACACGGGAACCCGCCTCACAGCAGGATCAAACTGGCTGCCGAGTGAATCACTACCCCTCCCACAGCCTGAAAAAGTCAGCGCCGGGCCAGCATGCAGCCACTTTTCCTGTCTCTACAATTAACAAGAAATCCAGTATAAGGCAAAACGCTAAAAATACTGCTGCACAAACTCATCATGTATCACACTGCATGGAAGCCAAGGTGAACGTGAGACCGCAGTAGAAAAAGATAAATTTCTGAAGAAAGAAAAAGTAACTTTGGAATTGAGAGCGTGTATGTTACAAAAGAAACAGTATCACTTTAAATATGTATTCATACTGCTGAAAATTTAGTAAATAGCAAAGTCCTTAAAATGTAAATGCTTGCTTTACACTGTAATGGTGAAAGTAGACGAAAGTATCAGAGACTCTAGCACCGAAGCAATTTTCCACTTTGAGATTTCAGGCCCTGTAAACCTAAGCTTGAGGTGAGAGATACGGGCAGGAGGCACGAATGCTCATACCTGACCGATCTTATTTAAATAAGCAACAGGAGCAAGGATTTTCTGAGCTGTGGCTAGTCACTAGTCAGAAGCAGGAATATTATCTCCAGAGTAAATAATGTCCTGGAGGACCAGTGGCTACCCAAATCGCTTCTTTAAAAAATAGTAAACTGCTCCAGGCTGCTATTATTAAGCCTCAGATCCAATGGGAAGTTGAACCTTTGATCTGTTTAGGGTACTGTGTATTTGCATTTTATAATGAGATCAAAGCAAGGTCCAGGGCCCCTGCAGAAGGCAGTTCCATGCCCCATCTCTGCACACTCAACGATTTACAGACCAAAGCTATATTTCCCTGTTAACAAGATCATGTAAGAGCTATGGACCTCAGTGAAAATGCAGTGGGAGATTCAATGTTTGTTAGGCAATCAAAGCAGCTTCCGTTCTCTTCCAACTAATTTTCTTTTCCTGTACACAGGTGTAGAAGAGAAAAATAAAATAAAAATCATGCCAGTAGCAACAATCTCTTCTTCAGTTAAAGTTCAAGAGCGAACATTTCAAGCGTTTTTTAAAACTGGTTGAGAATTGCTCCCGAATTTCTCTGGCATTTTTCACCTGGAAGAAATGCAGAGGGGAATTTACACACTTTGCCTGAAGTGAGCCTACAACGAGCCGGGAGAAGGTTTGAGATGAACATGGAGGTCAACATTTCAGCTTTTTTTTTTGTTAAAAGAAAAAATAGACCCAAAAAGAAATCAAACATACTGTCACTCTGTCTATGGCTGAGCTGAGCTGAGATATTTTCAGACAATCAAAGTGGACATTAAAGTAAGAGTCAGATTAGCCAACCAGATCGACTGTTGTTACAAAACGTAATGAAATAATCCTGAATTTGTAAATAAAAACTACAACCATATTTTCATATACATATGCAATTCTAATTTTGTACTATTAGGGACTTTTGAAATCCTCTGAGTTTAATTCATATACAGTAATACAGTTACAAACATGCTTTATCATGAGTAATTTATTTTTAAACAATTTTTGTATAAAAACAAAAGAAATATCTTAATATCTACGATTAAATCTAGTCATTTTTTATTAACAACTAGATAAAGAGTATAACTTCTCAAACTGCTTTTTTATGAAACAATATGACAAAGCAAACTCATTTAAATCAAACTCAGAAATGACTGTAAAGACAAACTACTCTAGTGGTCTTCTAAAATACTGTCCATCTACAAAGTTGATTAGGGGAATACCCTCCTCTGTCACGCAGCCGTCTCTTTCAGGTGTCTTGAAGCCACATGTCTGCAAATCATTTATGCAACATGTGCCCCACAAACAGTCGTAGTGAAAGTGAGAGAACCATGATTTGCCTTTCGTGACACGCAAGAGAGCATCTGTGCAGAGAAAGGGCTGATTCGGGCACTTGTGACACACTTGTTAATTTCATTCAAATGCTAACCTCAACCTTTGAAAAAAACAAAGACTTTAACTTATGACTTGGTAGTGTATGTTCTAAAACACTGAATAAGACCACTAGGTAAATCCCAAGTCTCATCTTCGCTAAGCGGCACTGACGGAGAGACGAGCATCATCTTCTGACCTTGTGGCTGAGGAATATTCCCATTTATGTTTTAATCTCAGGAGTTATCGGACCAGCTGACGTCACAGAGATTAAGCAGCACATATTTGTTATGACAAAGAAGACATAACATAAGAGAAAAGAACTTTTTAGATACATCTTTTAAATATAGCTTTCGGTAAACCTAAATGTCTTCAAGCAATATAATGGATCTTCTTTGCATGGAACAGAAGGCTGCAGAAGCTACAGTATATGAGCTGAATCATGCACACGACTGCTTAGACAAACCTGCAAAACATGAATCAAAAATGCCTCAGAGAGCCAGAGAGGGTGTTAAGAAAATCACCAACTAATTGCTTGCTCATAGATGCCGAGCACATATTCGGCACTCTCAAGGCAGCGCTTACTTTTTTCCTTTTTTTATTTTAGTTTTTATTTATTTTTTTATTTTATTTTTTTATTGACCTTGATGAATTATCTGTTTTTATTGACAGCACTTATTGATATTTCTTAAAAGCGCAGGCTAATGGAGTTTTATTGAGATGATTAAATGAGCTGCTGGTGCCCAGATTAGCCAGGTCTCATCTCTCAGACACAGCTTGCATTATCATACAGAACAGACGCATGCGTGCGTTGAGTCCCAAATTCCTGCGACTGACATCTCCAGGGGAACAGAGGAGCGATGACTACATCCGACCTACATTCACCCCACCCCAGCATGCTTGCTTCCAACTAATTACACACACAAACATACTCAGTCACACTATAGGTGGATTCATATCATAACGGTCACAGTGCAGGGAGAATTGCAAGCATATTACAGAATTATACAATTTCAATTAGCCGTTTTGTTACTTCCAAATCTTTTGAGTATCTGCTTGGATTTTAAAGGGAAAAAAAAAAACCTTTACAAGCGTAAAAGCTACAAGTGACCTCCTGGTGATTGGGAGAGGAACCTTTCCCAAGGCTTTTGCACAGGCTTGGATGAAAATATCATTTGTGTGATGGGATGTGAAAATTCTCCAAGCACAAAAACATTAGAAACAAACCTAAGGCTACTGGAGCTTGTTCAAATGCCCCGGGCACGGAAACAGTTATATTGGATTTCATTCAAATGTCTTATGCAATGAGAGATTTATACATATTCCATGTGCATTATTCTTGTTGTTTAGATTCTCAGAAAATCTATGACAGGGAAAACACCTTATTAACAAGAACTGAGGAAAAAAAAAAAAATTGTGACGCAGGCTCCAGCCTATGAGCACATCTTAAAACCGCTTTTTCAGTGTTTCCTGCGCTGTACAGCATCCTGGTTAGAGTGATGTGGTTTTTCACACTTTTAAATGTGAGGGGTATTTCTACAGTTGCAGCCCACATTTAGGCCAGAATCTGTCGATCTATGCAAACCTTTACTAAACTAGAAAGCGCCTGAAGAGCATCAATCGTCACCAGCGCTGACTAATTCAGTAACTTGCTCTCATATCGAAGACATCATTGCAGTTACGTCAAATCTATTTTAAACCCGACTCTGAAAGAAGCACTTTTCATTCCAACAACTTCAAGATAGCACACTGTGGTTTTGAGTATATTAAAAAAAAGAAGCTAAAATCTAACAAGTGCCCTCATATTTTTGAAAATCTAAACGTAGTAACTGAGACATAAAAATGCGAAATACTAGTCAAAAGTGAAGTCTTCTGAAATTTATGATTTATACACTTTTGTTTCAAATTCAAAATTCATTTTTTAAATTACACAATACTCATGTAGCATATGAACATTTACAAATTCTACTTTTTTTGTGCACTAAAATTGCCTTTCCTAACATAAGCACAATCATATTTGAATATAAGGTCGACTGCTTGAAGTTGCATGTTTGCTTCCCATTATCGAAATTGGATTTGGTCAGCTCATCTCATGGAGAACTGAATAAATTCACTCCCAAATTGGTAATAAACCGGCACTTGCAGCTAGGGATGGGTATCGTTTAGGTTTTATCCGATACCAGTACCAAACCGGTACTTTTGAAACGGTGCCGGTGCTTAAATGGTGCTCGAACCGGTGCTTAAAGAATGGAGAACACACACTTTGTCCAAAAACCTCTCATGTTTAGCTGTTTCCCACTTTTTCTTTGGTCATTTTAGCCTTTTTGGCCAGGGTGAAGGGAGTACCTGCCATCAAACAAGAAGACAGCCGCATGTAACTACGACGGTGTTTGCTAGTTCACCTTAAGTGCATTAATGTAATAACGTGGTTAGCCTATTCAATGTAAATTACACACGAACAACATTAAGCTACTCGCCCAGAGAAGAACGGCTGCTACTGCCATCATCAACCGTCATCATTTCTGCTACACTGGCAGGGCTAGGGGCCAGGAGTCTCCTCTTCGGGTTCTTGGGGGATGTTGCTAACTCCAGGTCCGATAACAGGCACCACTCCCGCAGTAGATGTGCACGGTGTGAGGTCTCGCAGCAAGCTATGAAATACTGTGCATTTCTCGGCTTTTAAAAAAACGCTATGCGTCGCCAGGTGTTTCATCAGATTTGAGGTGTTACCTCCTTTGCACAGTATCAGCTTAAAGCACTTGTTGCAGGCTGCTGAGTTTGCATCTTTTGCTGTGAAGTACAGCCAGACTTTTTATTCTGTAGCTCTGCTCTAAAAGAACGTACGTACCTGGGCCCGCCTACTATCCTCGGAAAGGTAAAATGATTGGCTAGAATCCAAAGTGTATGACGTCTCAGGAAAAAAAGCACTGAAATAAAGCACCGAAATCTGCGCTGCTTTTCGGTCTGGTTACTACCGTTTATGTCAGAACCGATACCGGTACCCATCCCTACTTGCAGCAAGAAAAAACAAAAGTCCAGAAACACTGTTGCATCAGATCAGCTGCGTGTTATCGCTCAGTCACATTGGAGTAAAAATAAGATGTTAACCTTAGCGTACAGGGTTTGAATTGTTTTCACATTATGCGACTAACTGCAAGTAGTTGCGACAACCGACTAGCTGTCCTTAACTGAGCAACACACTCATCATCTAGGCAACCACTTTGGATCACATAGTGATTGCACTGGTTGCCTGCTGCCTGACAACCGGTCTCCAAACAATTGTGGTCTTACTCATATCGACTGCAATTACTGTTTCTGAATTTCTCTATGAGGTACTGGCTCAACTCTGAATGCAAGCAACAGACTGTGTGTATACAACAGACTTGCAAGATGGTTAAACTGCATATGATTGCCATCTTTACTACATTCAATCGAAAACTGGCAATAGACCGATTACAGATGACTCGGTCTTATTACCATTTCTTTGCATCTTGAGTCACTGAAGTCGTTTTAAAGACTGCAACTGACTGCAAGTACGACCAGGTCCCCATCTTGAAAGCAACCATTTCAAAGGGAATGAGATCGCATTGCACACGGTTGCAGTATTTTTAGGTTTGCTGCAGTCTCCAACCACCGTTTGCCCTAGTGTGACTCTAGCGTTATGATTTCGATTTCTGTGGTGAATCTTTGTAGAGCTTACAACGTAACCCACTTAAGCATCCGGCACTGTTACCAGCATTCATACTTTTGCACAGTGTTTTATATTTTAATTGACTTGGGGTTGTCTCCTGGTGCTTTATATGCAGAGCTAGCCACGATAGAAACTAAATGCTGGGGCTTTTTTCACCCTCCTGGGTCCCTAACTCTTTGTTGCAGTCCATTTTTTCCCTCCTTGGAGGTAAGCATAATTGTCCACTTCTTTGTACATTCTCTCACATCCATTCTGATGGTGTTGTCAATCTCCCTCCAGGAATTTGCTGAAATCTATGAGTCCTTATATTGAGGCTATGATTATTATTTCTTATACTGAGGTGATGGTGGTTATTCTCTCACTGACAAATTCAAATTTTGCAACAGAAAAGTAGCCAGAAATGCACAGAAGGCATCAACAGTCTTGAAAAGGCCAATCTGAATAGTGAATTGTGGTTCCTTTTACAAGGAGGTGCTAGTTGGGTTAGAGCGTACGGTTTCAGAGGGATTTGAGGTTAAGATATACCCAAGATGTAGATTTAACACAGAAGAATAAATCTTCCGTTTGGCATGTTGAATTTGTACCCTTTTTAAAAAAAAATGTTTATACAATTCGTGGGAAAAATAGTTATCAATACACTGATGCCAATTCATTACATTTTTAATAGAAAATGCATTAAACAGATCCTCAAATTATTTAAGCAGGGTCACTACTCTATGACTGTTTATGGCAGCGGTTATGAAATGAATGAGGGTAAAGTGAAGGCAAAAACACCCAACTTGAAGAGAAGAAGATGAAAATCAGAAGGGTGTAATTTTTGACCACTGGTGAAACCAAATCAGAGTTAATCATATTTGTTGCCAGATTAGTGTGATTAGATAATAACAATACACATGCTGACACCACGCTGCAACAAATAAACACCTAAAGACCACATGTAGGGATATTTTTTCTTTAAAAATTAAAGCAATGGTGGGTGCTTGCCTTGTACTGTATTGCAGAGTGTCTGCATCGTGATAAGCATCATCATAGCAGACAGCATATCACGACAGCGTCATTACAAGTTTCCACTATACCCCTCATCTAAACCATTAATATGATACACAGTTTGAAGTTTTGAAATAAATTAAACATTGGTATCAGCTACAAATGAAGCCACATACACATCCTTAATGCTACTTCTACTTATTTAGAGTGTAGGCTTTTTGCAACAAGTTTACATAACGTCCTGTTCTTACTGACTGTTGGAAAAAGCCACGCTTCACAACATAAGAACCAAAAGACACATTAGCAGCAAAACACTTGGTTAATTTAATATAATTTCTTCTTTTCTGCTGTAACTACAGTGGAACTGTAACTCAGTGGGAAGACCAAAGCGTCAACCCTGCCAGCAGCATCAGTTTGATTCCCACTGAGGCCACCCACTCTAAAATGTATAAAAAGTGTGTGTATTCACAGTGCTTGGGATAAGTGTCAACTACATGCTATGTCTTATCTACAGTTATTTTAGTTGGGCTAGTCTGTCACACCCTCACATTTCTGAGCAGTAAAGTCTGTGGATATGTAGGAGTTCACCAAGTCCACTACAACCCACCTAAATTATCATCTACTCATGGCTGCTCTGAATAAGAAAGCAGCATTTAAAGTATCTCAGTAGGTACAGTCTAACCAATGATTGCAACATGTTCTGCAACTGGATTTCCTCACAATCCAAAAACAAAGGTGGTGAAAAATGCTCCTCTAGCCTTATACCAGCGTCTGGCAAAAAATCATTTGGCAATGAATTTAACATTTCATTGCACACGGAGGTAGGTGGTATACAAAATGCAGAGCTGGAAATGCCTGTAACTCAATGCAGGAACACATGCAGTCTGACGGCACATATGCTGCTGTGTTACTGACAACTAAATAAGGGATGATGAAGGTAAAAGAGGAAACAAAGGCTGCAAAATAAAACAATTCATTTCCTTACAAAAGGGGCCTTGCCACAAAAGCTAAAATCAATCCATTTATAATAACACATGCTTTCTCATCTCCCCCTCACACACACACCTCAGTGCAGCCTGTACACATGCCAGATCTTGTCGCCCCAGGAAATGGGCTTCATACATCTTGTCTGACTGCAATAAAGCAGTGCCTAAGATTCTATTTCCAATAAACGTCGACTGATTGGAAAACTCATTCTAATATCAATTTCCATCTGGGCCCTTTAAAAGGCAATCAGCATAGCTTCATCTCAGTATATCATGGGCTCCTTGAGATGATGACACAGCACTGGCTCTCTCCTTCTGCATAATGGCCTTCTCCTATCAAGGCATCTGCAATGAATAATACCACCCATGAATGGGCTATTTAGTCTGTGTTCGCACAGATAGGGGCCACTTCCCTGAATATTAATCCAGGGTTTTACACTTCATATGGTTCTCTCAGGGCTGCACCATTTTTCATTCGGAGGACTGAGGCACTTAGTGTGATTTGGCACACTCATAGTTTCTCTCCAAGCTTTCTCAGAAGTGACAATGGTGATTACCAACGGAATCTCACTTTGTTTAAGACATCCAGATCCCACCAAACAACAATTTAAGTCAAAGAATTTCTTCGACGAATGTTGTCAGCAGCTCATCTCAAAAACGTAAGGTCAAAGGAGAATCTAACCAAACGCACAGCCAAATGAATTTTAAAAGAGCAACAACGATAATATTCAATATTCTGGATATCAGATGTCTGTTAAAGGATAACCTTGGTGGTTTTTCTAAATGTAATAATGTACAGGTCTGAACAACTCGTTTTGCCTTAGCATTTTCTTTTCAAAAAAATAGAAAACAAATAAAACATGGCAGTCAAAGCATGAAAAGCCCAACTAAATGCAAAATTATTATAGCATTTCCTCATCTCCATAGAATTAATAGTCAAGATTTCTTTTTCCTCACCTTCCAGCCACTGCCCGCCTCCCTGTAGTAGGGAAAGTTATCACAGATCCACTGGTAGATCTCGCTCAGTGTCATCTTCTTCTTTGGCGAGCTGTTGATAGCAAACGTGATAAGGCTGGCGTAGCTGTAGGGCGGCTTGCCATCCTTGTGCTGCTGCACCTCCTCCTGGTCCAGCGTGGTGTTGGGATCGAGCAGGGCGCTCTTCTTTCCCATGCCGGGCCCGTGGGCATTCTGGGCATCAGCCTTGCGAATGGCCGCCTGCATGGTTAGCTGAGGGAGCCAATCCATGGAGGTCAGGCTGCTTTCCAGCTCCGACGTCATGGTGACGACCGGCTGGACAAAAGGGGGTGGGGAAAATGTGAAGGTGTTGGTGGTAGCTGTTGGTGTTGGTGACTGATGGAGAGCAGACCAGGTGTGGAATAACAAAGGCGAGTGGGGAATGAAGTTAAGGCTCCCTCAGCTCAGGACATCAGCATACCATCTTCTGGAGATTAGCTGTAGAGAAACAGCAAAGAGACATGCTTAAATAAGTCAACCAGCCTGTGTGATAAGGAGAAATTAAATGTTGGGAATGTAGAAAAGGAAACAGCTCCAATATCAAAAACCAGGCATGTTTGTAAAGCATGCTTATATTCGCTGTGCAGTAGATCACAAGCCAACCACTTTCTCCACCACTTGCTGCTCTGAAAGCTGACTCATAGCTGGGACTCCATCTGCACAGAGAGAGTAAATGCCAGGCAATTGTTTTCACAACTGCCAGCCAAATGGGGGAACGGCTCAGGAGGAATTCTGACTCTCTTGAGGGTAGTAAACCCCCTCTCTGTTCTTCCCTGCCTGCCTCCTTCCCCACCACCCCTTCCTCCCCAAATCGAGCCTCTGCTGTAAACAAGCCAGCTAGTGTCATCTTGCAAACTGTCCTCGGCACCGCGCGTTTCGCCGCCCGTAACAGCCTGTCTCGCTGTCCCTCTCGGCACACTGCCCTCTGCGTCTTAAAATAGGGGGGCAGAGTTGAAAAGCCTAAAGTTACCAAGATAGGTTAAAGGACGTGTGTGTGTGTGTGTGTGTGTGTGTGTGTGTGTGTGTGTGAGAGAATGAAAATGCAATCAGGCTGAGGGGAAAAGCAGTCTGGAGAATGAGGACTCCTCACCAAGTTGTGGGATTTTTCTCTTGACTAAGCACGCTCACACAAGTGTGTTTGTTAGTGTGAGAGAGCATGTGAGAGTTTGAGTGCATGTCAGGCTGGAAATAACACAGTCTTGACAACACTTAACAGGTCAAATATCTTTCAAAAATAGTGTTTGTGTACCCTTGTGATGCCACTGAACCAGATTTTTCAAACTTTTTAAGCACATTTGAGAATAATGAGTATTTTTGCTAAATACAACTAATAAATTTTACTTGTTATACTAATAATTATTTTTATTAAAACATGCTACAAAAAAAGGAACCTCGCTTTCTCTGAATGCAGTTTTACAAGTATTAAAAATATCTACTCCATTACTGACATCGAACTTTTAAAATCTCAGATGTGTTTTATATCCGTTTACTTAATGAGCAAGTCAAAAAACATGGCAAGACAGACACAAAAAACATAATTTATATGCTGCTCTGCTTACCATCTGAAATGCATCAGGAAGAGTACGAAATTCCCAAATTGGCCGGCAGTTTGTGAGAAGCAGTATATGGCTGTCCCTTTCAATTGATCTCTCACAGTGGGGGTTAGCTAGTGCCCAGCAGCCAATTCAATATCTGCTATCAGTGCAGACAGGCAGAGCAGATGATGAAGGCATTTCCACACATCCAAACAGAATTCGGAGAAAGGAAAAACCAAAACCGGCTGCGGGAGATCATTAATGGATTGGCGCAGTGGTCTTAAATCTTCCCTTAGTATAATCAGGGTCAGGTTTCATCAGCCGCTGTTAAGTTTCTAATCCAAGTTTTTCTGAACAAAATGCATTAAAATATTTTATTCATTCCATTTCTTGCCTGCTATTAAACTGATATAATTCCTATAAAGGATGCTCCGAGTATCAAAAACTCCCATTTTCAGGGCTAAGAAAGATGGATCTGACAGAGAAAAGTAGCTATGGTTACCTTGAATTTATGCCAGAATGTTTCAAAAACTACTTTTATGTTTGAGCCCCCCCCCCCATACACACGGTATGTGTACCCAAACTCTGGGCGTTTGTAACATACAGAGCATGAAGGAAAACATAGAAACACTTTCTGCTGGAAAATGAAAAGTTTAGAAAGATGTTTTGATACTCGATTCCCCCCTTGATATTGTTACCTCGAGAATCTGTGGTAATGGATCAAAATCAAGCTGTTCAGAGAAGCCTTATTAAACTCAAACATATTTTGAATCTGTTGTTTTTATTCTTCATTACCACTTACATCATGGCTGTTCACGGACAACACAGGAGAACTGAAACTTCTCCCCCATCCTCTGCAGTCATGAGCAGACTGATAAATGAAGAGGCTTGCTGACTGACTATACTGACAGGTGAGTCAGACTAATGGTGAATAACTCTTCCTCATCATACAAATAAATACAAGGCATCTCCACCCTGTAACTGAACTGAAGGTGACTCACAGGGCTGCTGACAGTAATTTTCCCTCTATGAGTAGAAGCCCACTGAAATACAAAACTAATTAGATTTTAAAATTAATCTACACATTATACACCGTACGGGCCTCCGGTACAGATTTTACATCAGTGCCGTGCAGTCTCTGAAAGTGCAGCCAGTACAGCGTCCATTTTGAGATATTATGTGGTACTCTTAAACTGATCTCAGTTCAGTCAATAGCCCATTTAATTGATGTTCACACTGTTAAGTAGGGTTGCAACTATTATTTTAATCAATCAATCTGTGGAGCATTTCCTCGACTGATTAACTGCTGGGCCAGCACACTTAGCTTTAATCTTGTGTCATGCTTTTGTCCTATCACAGATGTTCTGAAAAAGGCACAAAGCACACATGAATGACAAGGTATAACTATAATATCCGACAATTTGTCTTATAAAATTTTTTTAAGTAATTAATTTCTCACTGTTTTATTGTTGATCTGTTTAGAGCTTGTTCAACACAAATAATCAAGAGCATTTAATATGAAATACTTTGCCTACATTAAAAGAAACTAACCCCGGGTTACAGTCTGTCACTTAGTTTAGACTGCCAGAACATGCCCAAGCGACAGTATTGTTTGGCCTTTGATTTGAGTCTATTGCTATGCAACATGCTGACGTCACAATACGTCACTGAAAGTTTTGTTGGGTTCAACTTGTTGTTACTGATGTGAAATTACGATACAATGCTGTCATAAGGTCCTGTAGGTGCATAAATGCTACAAATAGGTCCTTTTAGCCCATTTCTAAGTAGTTGCAAGATAACATGACCATGTCTTAATATTCAATATAGATAAGAACCTTCAGGGGACCAAGACAGAGTAAAACACACACTGAAGTTAACTACAAAATAAAAGTTGACAAAATGTCAGGCAATAAGCCATGCTTATACATCAGTGTTTTTGTACAAGTATTTCTACAAGTCTGCCCCTCCTGCATTATTAAATACAGCATGTTGCCATCAGAAAAGCAGAAGAGAGTTAAAAGAAAAGAGAAAAAAAGAGAGAGACTTATGTGTAACTGATAAACTTGCAGCATGATGCATCATTGCAATGAAAATGTTTTCACAAAATACTGAGCATAAAGGGGGCATGCAAGGAGGAAGCAGGCTGAGCCTTCTGTTGGCCAGCAGAGGTGAGGTGACTGAGACAAGGGTTGATGAAAAGTGCTCCGCCCGATACATGGAGACACATGCCATTTGACCCTCCACGCTAATGATCCAGCTGCTACATAATCTGCAGGGCCAAGATGGTGACTTAATTAGAAAACCTTGTGCTGTGGCAGGAATGATGAAGCGCAACACAAGGAGGCAGTAAGACGGCCTCCCAGCTGCCTTCATTATCCAAGCAGTGGGACAGTCAATGCAGGGATGTGCCCGAGCCCACTGCTGCATCACAGAGGGCTGTCTGATTACATACACCAACAGATTTGGGGGTGGGCAGAGGAGGCGGGGAAGACGAGCCAGAGGACATGGAACGGTGGGGGTGGGCTTGAAGGGCACAACCTAGATGACATCAGGCCTGATACAGAGCAGAAAGTGGCAATGGTCTGCATCCAAGGGGTCTTTGAGTTCAGGCTGTATCATTAGGAGCCAAAGGGAAAAGGCTGCAATGCCACACACATGGAGACACTCTGATCTAGCTGTAGGAAAATGAGGTTCCGTCACTGTCATCGCCAACAAAAAAAAAGAAAAAAGAAAAAAAGAAAAACATCTTTCTCCCTCTCTCCACTTTAATTTGTTTTGAGAATGAAGTGCCAAGAGTATTTTTTGAGTGCTGAGAGGGAGAAATGGACAGTCAAATCTATTCTCTATTCAAGACTCAACATTTCTTTATCCTCCAGGGATTAATGGCAGATTTAGTTCTGAATGAAAAAATGAAGGCGTATTTGAAACATCTTAATTTACCAACTTCTTGACAGGACTTATCAACAGTCCTGCTGCCAGCAGAGCACTGACAGCAAATCAGTGATTGTGTTTGGTGTCTCAGCTACTAAGTTTGAAGTGGCTCAATCAAACTGACAGCATGGCTATAATACATATGCCAAGATATCTTTTATTCAAGAATCCCCAACGAGGCAACAAGCTGAGTAACGACCAGGGATTACTCAACGTAACACAGCAGATTACGTCAACTCGTGTTAGGCAAGCATGTACCGAGCCACCAGTCAGCAACTGCGTCATAAAATCAGTGCTGTACTCCCGTCACCACTATTGCAAAATTCATGCCTGCACTTAGCAAGCACTTAAAATTTTAGTACCCCCACAACAATGCATGGCCCAGAGAGAAATTAATATTTCAGCTGTGATATTAATACTGTGTATGACACTTAAATGACTTCAAACATTTTTTACAGTGACAGTAAGCATGTCTTTAATCGCAATTTAGAAAGCGAGGAGGGTTGATGAATGGGTGAACGTCTGCATGAAGTATACTAACATCATTACAGGCGTGTACGTACAGAGTGTTTCCTGGGACGGCTAAACAATGTCTGGAACCTTCTTCTGTGACATCGGATGTAGGGATACACTGTATCTTTCCAAAATAGACAATTTCATACTTAACCAAGTTATGCAGCAAATGGTCGCATGCGTGGATGTGAGGGTATGAAAATATGCAATCTTTGAACTCTGAACCACAATCACATCTCACTGCAGCCTTCTGAAAAACCTCCAAACAGCAGTGTTTTAAGATGTGGTATGACCCAATCGGCGTAGATTATTACTGGATCGTGAAGAATAAAACCTCCAAATGTTCGGGTGCGTTTCCAGTTCACTCTTTACTTTGGCACTTACACAGCTGCTTTTAACTAGGTGTTAATTACCATAGCTCCTTATGGCTAATTAGCATAAGCTACATGAGCACATGGCTAATTTGCATCAGATAACATATAAACATTACAAGAGCCATTTCAAAACAGCCATTCCTGAACCTATACTTACACAAAAGCATTTACAACCACCACAAAATGAGCGCTCCGTTTAAAAAAAAAAAACAAACAAAAAAAAAAAAACTTAACTGTGCATTACAGCTCAGAGCTTGGCTAACTACACAGTAAGCTTCAGTGAAACGACAAAACTAAATCTTGGTTATTTTATTGCATTTATATTTATGCTTTACACAGTGCCTCGTCTCTAATATGTTATTTATTTATAATGCAATGGGAGGTCATAGCAGTAGCAACAGGCTTGGGTTGTGGGGTATCAGCAGTGGAAATCTGCATGGCAGCTTTGACTTGTCCAATTTCATCCAACAACTCTTAACCAGCCTATTAAATAGTCTTACTTACATAAAGCTAATAATTATATTCATACAATATGTCAATACATATGACACAAGAGGGGACCTTGAGCAACCATCTCTATGTGACAATTCTGCTTAACATTTGTGACCTATACTCTAGTTTAACAGTTCTGAACCTGGGACTGCATGCAACATACAAAAGTTCTGTGTCCAGTATCCAGCTTTAATAGCAATTACAGCCTCAGTTTCAAACAACTGGCAAACATATACTAATGATTCCTGAAAGACGAGCATGGAATTCAAACTGTTGCAATATACTGTAAAGTCTTTCCCTCATAAAATAAATTCTCGAGCTGACCACTGTTGTGATTTGGCACTATATAAATACGACTGAAGTAATGTTTTGAGAAAAACTACCCACAAAATATCCTATAAAAAGGTCACTCTGCTCTTGTCACACATTGCCTCAGTGCCAATGAATGAAACTAACAGGCAGGACATTCACCAAAAAGGGAACTAGTAACTGAAGCAGAAGTGCTGCATGCACACGAAAGGGAAGTAGGCAGAACAAAACGTGAATTAAATAGGTTTTACTATTTGAATTACAGGGTTTTTTTTCCTGTCCAGAGAGAAAAGCAAAAAAAACAAACAAAAAAAACAGGCTATTGTGGATTTGCAGTAGGAAGCAGCACTTAAAGAACTGACATGCACCCCATAGCCAATGCAAATCAAAAATAACTACACTAACTGAAACAGCAAGCAGGTTTGTCATCCGTCATTTCTCTCTCTCTTTTTTTTTTTTTTTTTTTTTTTTTTTGGTAAATGCAAGGTCAATGAATCAGAAAAAATAAAACCGTTATTATGCTTGTCTAAAGAAATGCATATGTGTTAACCTGCATCTCGAGTATCTGTGTATCAAAAAACAGCGCCTGTCACTGTGTCTGTGCTCACTGCAGGAACTACTGAGGACAATGCAAAAGCTGTCATTTTAACTCGACATGAGTAAAAACATGTTTATACGTGACTCTATACTAGGGCTGGGCGATATATCGTTTTTTAAAAAAAAATATCGATATATTTTTATATGAGATATAAGATGTGACAATATCCTTTATATCGATATAGTCTATGTTACGTTATAATTATAGTTGTGGAGCCACAAGTTTGCCTCTCTTTCGTCCACTTTTGTCTTTACGCAACGTTACTCGACCTCGCCTCTCTCCTTCACTGAACACAACTCCCCCTCCTTCCCCATCGCTTCACCTGCAGGCAGCGACAAGATAGACACGGCAAATCTCCGTTAACGAGTTACTGCGCATCGCCCCGTGCGTGGGGCTGGACGGCGTCAACCTGTTAACGACCTAACCACGCTAACAAGCTAACCACGCTAACGCCATGCACGGCCTGAAATCCTTTCATTTTCTCAAAAGTTGACAGCGCGCCTTATGTATGAATTCTGGTTGTGCTTGACCGCGAACCGATTTAATGTGGTACACAGCGCTCAGCAATCTGTCAAAAAATGTTTTAGTACGACTTTGGTAAGCTACGGAGCTGCACCGCTTGATGGATTGTCGGAGCATTACGGCTACCAAGGAGCCTCGCGTAGTAATACGTACTGTGCTTCAACGTAATATTACCGTATTGTGTGTGTATAAGGACCACAAATGGCACCTGTTAAGAGACATGGTTACGAAGCGGATTTCAAACTCCAGGCTGTCAGTCACGCAGTAGAACTTTTGGGAACAGAGCTGCTGTGAAATCTGTCTTTGTTATTATGCTCAGCGTCTTTTAGTTTACATTTTGACTGCACAAATTGTGAGCTCTTTGTTATGCACAAAAACAACAGTTTTGTTTTATTTATGGAGCATTATTATTTAATAAATGCTCATAATTTATTTTTGAGTAGTTCTTTTCATGTACATCTATGCTGTATGTTAATAAAAGTGCCTGTGTGACATCTGGGACACAGCTTTGACTAAGAACTCTTTTTGTTCTTACTTTATGGCTTTAAAAAAATATCGAGATATATATCTTATATCGCCATCCAGCTAAAAATATCGAGATATGAATTTTGGGTCATATCGCCCAGCCCTACTCTATACTATAACACAAGGTGAACACGGTATACACATTCTCTACAATTAAAGCTTACAAAAACGTTTGCTCAATATGACTCTAATTATTATGGGTGTTTATATCAATCAGCGATTAAGTGGGGGGTGCAAAGTGACCACTCTAAAGCCCATTAATAAATATGTTGACTGGAGTGTGGGGTGAACTGAAGGGGTTACATTTCAAAATCCTTAGTCAATTCCCTTCAGACCCTTTAGGTGCATCTAAAATACAACCCCTTTCAGATGCATAACTCTCTCATTGCCTTTATCTAAAGGCTCCTCCCAGTTTCATCCAAACATTTCAATGGCTCTGACAGACAGAAGAAGCCACAGTACTAGTGTTATATCATGTCCTATGTGTTAACAGTACATCAGAGATGTATAATGCATTATGTCAGAGTTCGCTATATTTTGATATTATTTTTGATAACTGAAGCCATGTAATCCAAGTAGCCACGCTTTAATAAACTTCAGTAAACAGATGAAACAAGTGTTAAACTGTAGCTTGCAAACCACACTTCGCTGGCCTGAAGTGCGGATCACAATGTAATTTGCTGTTAGATTCTGATCAATTCCATCTCTGTGTCAGGGATAATTTATCATACATAATTAATGAGGTTACTGCTGTTGTGCCACACGTCTAAATGGGCAGAACTCTTTGGATTTGGAGAGGCTTACGGATGACTTGTGATGCAGTTTGGCACTGCGAGTGTGTAATAAACTCAGAAGAAAGGCTTCCAGAAACAGCTGGAAGCAACAGACGAACTTCAGCTCCCGTTAGCATTTCGTCAGAACTCGGATTACAGTCATTAACGGGGAATCTCATTAGCCTGCCTCCTCAACGCGGTTAGGACTTAACCATAAATGACGTGAAATTGTAGATCAAAGTGAAGGAACACTCAAAATGCAACATACTTGAAAGGTGTTTGGCATTTCTGGAGAGTTCTGTATACACCTTCAATAACTGAAGGCATGCAAACGGAGCGTCCTGCACTCTGATGTTTATGGATCAGTGTAGAAATGTGTTGTTCTCTGTCCATTGTGCAACAAAAAGTCTGTTTGTTAACATTGTTATTTGCAAATATTGCTATCCCTACTGTATAACAAGAATAAACGTATTTAGGATAATGCAGCATCACCTCATAATAGATCCTACTCAAAGTATAACATAGACGTCTATGGATTTTCAGGACACTGTGTGCAGCAGCGTGTTTGAGGAAGGGTTACTAAAATATCTTAAATGCGCTCATTTTTTAAACATTTAGAATTGAGAATTTTGTTCAACACAAGTCAATAAAAGTTAGAATGACTTAAATTACTTTCAATATGTTTTTAAAGATTACTGATAGTTGACCTCACTTCCTAAGTGAGTTACCAGCAAGAGTCTACATGAAGACATCTCTTTTTGTAGCCTCCTAGGACCTGGCGTCCACATATGTGGGTGGACATCACATTTTCGGTTATTTAGACCAAAATACTCAATTTTGCTCTACAAAGGCCTGATGTCCACTTAGGAGGACATTATACTGTTACTGTTCTATCGAAATCTTAAACAAATATCCTCATATGTGGCTCTCATTTTTTCTTAGAAACAAAAATCAGGTAAAAAAAAAACAAACAAACAAAAAAAATCTGGTAATTCTTTGTTTTTACATTCATCGGGCCCCAATATGCCCAAATATCAAAGAGAAATCAAAAATGCATGCTGTGTAAGAGTTCGGGTCTTAGGTGGTTAAGGCTCTTTGATTAAGTTGTAAAGCAAGGCAGGACTAGTTTACTCTGCAACCTAAACTTTTTTTTTTATTTTCACCAATCTCAATTTATTCAGTCATTGGCTAGCATTAGAAATATGTAAATATATATACACACATTAGTTATACAAAATAGGTCATCAGCTGCATTAATCCATTAAAATATTTAACTTCTTTTGCAGGCTGTGCGTTGCCATTATGAGTTTTCAGTTTGCCATTTCCTCTCAAGTTTCTATAGAATGACAAATGCTTGCTGTAATAGGAAAAAAATTATTTTTATTGTATAATAAGGCTATACCACAGTCAACCCATTTTATTTCGTACCTAGAACACAGAGTTGCCTACCGAGAACTACTTCCCCTCAAATACCTGTGCATCACTGTCATCATTTCCTCTCTGAGAAAAGAGTAGGCTATTCTGCTCACATTCTGACTCCCACTTGCAGACAGAAGACTGTTGATAGGCACCAGACCAGCGCTCTCCTGCACTTATCTGCAATTTCCGCGATTAATCCCCTTTTACTGCAGTCATGCATCCGTCACGGCTAACACTCCAGCAGCATGTGTCTGCTCAGCTACAGACACAACCATTAAGGCTCTTGATGACTGTGCTGCTGCATGTGCTACCTTAGAACTGCAGAGGTGATGAATGCAGCATTAAAAACAATGTCACTAGGATTCAAACAAACCACAATAAATATTTACACCAATGATTGTTAAATGCTGACCTGACTTTGGCGTGTTTGGAGAGAGAGACAGGGAGAGCACGAGATGGAGAGAGACACAACAAGGGAAAGTGAAAGAGCGAGAGAGAGAGAGAGCTCATTATGACAAGAATCTTCCCGTAGTGTGATGGTAACTTGGCAAAAGGGAGGGGAATCGCTAAGTGTGCTCCCTCTGTTATGCCTGAAGATTTGGCACTTGCACTCACAACAACAACAGTGATGTAACCTGGTAACAAGACTTTGGCATGTGTACTCTCCACCGAAACCCGGGTCATACCTTCCATATCAACGGCTTTATATACAGCGTGGGAGAAGCTCGTGTTTTCCTAGCGATTGCAAGGGGGGGGGGGATAAACAGGGAGGGGTGGGAACTCTGCTCACCTGCCCTTCAGTCAAAGCAGAGACTCCTCACTTTTTCCACCCCTGGAGTCAAAAGGACTTATGGGGTTATTTTAAGGATCTTTCAAACTAAAATAGCCGTGCGTCTGAGTATTGTGATTGCACGTGAGCTCTAATCATGTAGCGAACCACCCTAAGCCTCATCTTCATTAAAAAACTAAAAAGTAGGTACCAGCAATGCCAAGGCAACAGCTTTTAATGTCAGTCTTCCTTCTCAATTAAAGGCTTAATGGTTCCGCTGAAACCACCCCCAGGAAGAAAGCATTAATAACCCAGTCCTTACTTGCATTTTTAGGATGTGTCAATTATCGCTTCACTGCTCACACGGCTGAGCACATTGTTCAGCTTATTGCAGCCTACAGCAGAGCCAGTCACCAACTGAGGTCTCTGAACGCTGTGCACAAGCGTGCGTGTTTTACAGTGTAATCTACGTGTCAGTTATATTAGTAGGCTACATTTTGTTCGAGTTGGTTTTTAAGATGCAGGCAAGCAGACCTGTCTGCTGCGCTCTTAAAAAAGAAAAATGGTATACATGCTCTTTCAGCTCCCCTACTCCCTCAATCCCACTTCGCCTGTGGTTGAACAAATCAAGTCCATAATTATTCTGCCAATCAATGGGGAGCGCAACTGTGGCTGTGGGGCAGTTTAACGCTGAGGAGAGAGGGAGAGAGAGTTGTCAACAAAGCAAAGCTAAACCTCAACATCCTTTAAACCCGCCAAACCTTAAAAAGGCAAGAGAGATACCTTTATTTGGCACCAGCTAATAAGACAAAGGGAGGAATTCTAAATATGTGATAAAGAGAAAGGGCGCCCAGCTGCTGCAAACAGACAGAGAGAAAGACATGCAAGTCGGGCAGAGGGACAGAGGATCACAGTAGTCAAAGATCTGGGAGTTGTCTGGGGGATCAAGAGAGCTGCTTCAGGCTGTCTGGATAGGCCACAAAGCAAGCAATAGGGATCATAATCCCTGAATCAAGACACAGCCAAAGCAAGAGAAAAATGTGAATGGATGTACCAGTGGAAGACTTTAGCGATTAGGGACATGTCCTCAGCTTCTCAGCAGTCAACCATGTTCCATGTTAATGTTGGTTTGCGGGACTGGATTGATTTATATTAGAACCCAACATATATTTGCCATTTACAGAGCTAAAACATTCCAATATTGGCCAAGGTTGTTTATATGTTTAAATGCACATATATCTATGATGTATTAGGAGCTACCCAGAAGGGAAAATGAAGGGAACATCATTTATAAGCTATACATTTCACAGAAGACTGGAGTTGGAGCTGCTCTGCTGGACAAACTGTTTGATGACACCATTTCCAAATTTCCCCAAGGTTATTTTTGTATGCGTGATGCGATATGTTCTGTTGAAAGGGAGAGAGACCGGAAAAGTTGTCATATCAGACAACATATGCACCCATTCCAATTTATCAGTTAAGAGCTGATATCAGATAGCTGACACATGATTGTAGTCATGCACAGATAGACATGTAGACAAAAAGACAGATAAAAGGATGGAGAGCTTTAGGCAGATAAAGGGAAGACACACAAGCACAAGGCTCCCAGTTAATTTCTGTAACTGCAGGTCAATACAAAAAACATAAAATGTTCCAGTAATTGAATAAGGCCATCCAGTGAATCAGAGCAGTGATCAGGAGGGGTTTGTCTCTCTCCATCCCTAACAGCTTGCCTGGGAGGTGGCCTTTATTTTGGAGGTGGCAGGGGTGCCTTGACACTGACCATGCGGGCCCAATTACCCCAGTCCCACGGCCTGGGGGCCCATATTAACACAGTCCCCCCCAGGAGGTTGACTCTATGCCAGCCTGGCAGCCAGCAAGACTCTGCTACTGAATCACAAATAGACCACTTAAGGTGCTGGCAGCCCGAGTGTTTGGTGGCAATCTTGAGGGCCTATCCTCCTCAGTATTGGCTACATCCAGGTCTATGCTGATGAACCAGTGTCTGAGGTGAGCAGCGAGCTCTGTCTGCATGGGATCAGAACACGATAAGCTTTCCACAAAAAAAAAAAAAAGAAAAAAAGAAAAAAAAAAAAGAAATCTGCACCACCTGAGTAAAGTTATTCTCTTTAGGAGTTAAAACAGTAAAAGAAATGCAGTAATATCAAGGACGAGTCAGTTCAGTTTTATTTATATTGCCTAGGGCTGGGCGATATATCGAGTTTTTTAAAAATATCGATATATTTTTATACGAGATATAAGATGTGACAATATCGTTTATATCGATATAGTCTATGTTACGTTATAATTATAGTTGTGGAGCCACAAGTTTGCCTCTCTTTCGTCCACTTTTGTCTTTACGCAACGTTACTCGACCTCGCCTCTCTCCTTCACTGAACACAACTCCTGCAGGCAGCGACAAGATGGACACGGCAAATCTCCGTTAACGAGTTACTGCGCATCGCCCCGTGCGTGGGGCTGGACAGCGTCAACGTGCTAACGAGCTAACGCCATGCACGGCCTGAAATCCTTTCATTTTCTCAAAAGTACCAAGGAGCCTCGCGTAGTAATACGTACTGTGCTTCAACGTAATATTACCGTCTTGTGTGTGTATAAGGACCATAAATGGCACTTGTTAAGAGACATGGTTACGAAGTGGATTTCAAACTCCAGGCTGTCAGTCACGCAGTAGAACTTTTGGGAACAGAGCTGCTGTGAAATCTGTCTTTGTTATTATGCTCAGCGTCTTTTAGTTTACATTTTGACTGCACAATTGTGAGCTCTTTGTTATGCACAAAAACAACATAGTTTTGTTTTATTTATGGAGCATTATTATTTAATAAATGCTCATAATTTATTTTTGAGTAGTTTTTTTCATGTACATCTATGCTTTATGTTAATAAAAGTGCCTGTGTGACATCTGGGACACAGCTTTGACTAAGAACTCTCTTTTTGTTCTTACTTTATGGCTTTAAAAAAAATATCGAGATATATATCTTATATCGCCATCTAGCTAAAAAATATATCGAGATATGAATTTTGGGTCATATCGCCCAGCCCTAATATCACCCAAATGATAACAACGGTTGCCTAAGGATGCTTTATGCTGTAAGACCCTACTGAAATACAGAGAAAACCCCAGCAATCAGACAACTTCCTTTGAGCAAGAACTTTGTGACAGCGGGAAGGAAAAACTCCCTTTTAACAGGAAGACACCTCTGGCAGAACCAGGTACCCACCAGCCATCTCCCGTGACTAGCTCGTGGGTGGGAGGAGGGAGACGGAACAAAAGGCCAACTGTGGAAATGTAGACCTATGTGGAGTATAAAAACATAGGTTGATGACTTTTATCGATTTAATAATCAATTCATCATTCTCTTTTCTAGCAATTTTTTTTTTTAATTACCGATTCCAGCTTCTTAATTCTTAACCGATTGTGAAGCACTGTGGTCAACTCTGTTTTTAAATGTGCTATACAAATAAATTTTAAATTGAATTGAATTAATGGTGAGGAAACACCACTTCTCTTTACCTTACATGACAGTGAATTGTACAGACAGTTTTACAAGTCAGTCTATTAGATTATCTTAAATTGGGCTAAAACTGCTGGTTTAATTTATAATGACAAACTGCCACATTAATCAATAATAGAAATTAACACTGAGCAACAGGCATGGTCAAGTAATTCCAATATGATGAGAATTACAAAAGATTATTAGGTCTAAATGACCAGCACATATTCAGTTGTCTGTCAAGTACACAGTGACAGCTCGAACATATATCATAGATAAATGTGAAAAATGTGGAGGAGACACAATGAAGAAATGTTAAAAAGAAAGGATGCCAGAATAACCCAAGCATGATTTAAAGGAATTACCTGTGTGGGCAATGCGTGTTCTGAGTACACAACAAAGAGCCGCAATCGGGTCATGAATTTCAAATTCAAAACACAGTGGATGAGCATTGGCAGCTCTAAAGCGGGAGCAGACTGAAGGAGCTGTAACATTAGTTAGACTGAGACAGAATTTTCTTTCAAACTCCAAGTACAAAGAAAAAAAAATTAAAGTTGAAATCGCTTGCGGTTTTGGTTGATCTGTTAGATGTTCCTCTCACGTAAAGCCAAAAATCGTCTTCATTTATAATGGCACTAGAACTGGGGTTATAATTAAAACCATTTTGCTTTTTAATCAATATTCAATCTCTCAGAAATAATTAACAGCATATTAAAGAGTTTACTGCCTGACAGAGCTGGATGCCTCTACATCATTAAGCTGTTGAAGCGCTGCTCTTTGACTCCTCATGTCCCATTTCAGTGGTTTACTGCGCCTCCGTACAGGCGCTTTAAAATGCTCCCGGAGTCGTACTATACCTGCAGATAATAATACGGTCCGCTGATAACATATAGCATATATACTTTCCCGCTCACACTGAGACATGGCTTTTTAGCATGTAAACACTTACATGAGTGAATGTGCGTGTTACAAATACAAGGCTTACGCAAGTGCAGCTTCATGGGAAATGAAAGCAAACTACGTTCAAGGTTTGCAGGGCATATTGCTGAGAGTCAGCCACCTGCCATAAATCTGTGCCCTTTCCCCTGAGTGATAATGCACACTGCATTGGAAGTTGCACAACAACACGGCACACAACATATTAGCAGGCTGGGAAGTCATGGGTCAATAGTTACACATTTTCTTCACTCTCCATTCTTCAGCATTACCAAGGCATTTAAGCCACCAAGATACTGGAGGTTTCTGTTCTGCAGACTCTCTCTGTAAAATACATAATACACAGGTCACACACACATTAGCCCCCCCCCCCCCCCACACACACACACACACACCCCACCCCACATGCAGTCCAGTTAAACCATGATCATAATTATCATATATGTCTACAAGAGAGACAATTTAGCCACTGTAGCAGAATACAGTATGAAAGCACTGTAATCAGCTGTCGAATTAAACAACGCTGTCTTGCGTCACCAGGAATTGTCTGTGTTTATACAAGCCAATAAATTCCTTGGGCATTCTCCAGATGACTTCCATGATAATTTGGACGCAGCTCAGTTCTACTGCTGATTAAGGAGAGAGCGGCCGAGTAAAAACATGAAACCAAGACTGTCTGCAGCCAGGCCAGGAATGAGTGGACCAGGAATTTGTTTTCATGTGGAACAGACAGCTGTCGGTGTCTATACCTGTTCTCTTCACGCTGCTACGTTCCAGACAATTTCAATTAATTTGGTTTCCTGGAGACAATGTTGCTATTTATATGGGTGTGGATAACGTGGGGAAGGTAACAGCAATCGTTGTTGGTTTAAGCTCTGCAGTCAAAACACCTAGTGGCAAAGAAATGGATGTGAGAGGCACAATAGGTCATCACAAAAGGAGTGGATTTACCATAATAAAAAGCAAACACGTGAGTTAGGCCTCAAGTCAAAACTTCTTGGCTTCCACTTCTAACCTGACAAGAGAAGATTTGATGGTAACTCAGACATACTGGCACTCAGCCTCTGGTGCTTTTGAATAAAAGCTTTTACGCAAATACTGGATTTGCTACTTGCATTGTTTGGGCACAACTAAGCTAACAGCACATCTTGGCAGTCTGATACAACATAGAAACCAAAATAAAGATGTGACTCATCCAAGATTGACGTGTTTACATTATGACAATTGATAGCCTTAAAATAGACCTCTATTATGTGGTTTGTTTAAATTTACTTAAACATTTCTTCTATATATAGATGAAAGGCAATCAAAACTAATCGCCATAATTTAATATAGTTAAGAGATTGCGGTTGTGGGAAAAGAGCTCTAGGAGCAACTGGAAAAGGAAAAATAAGACCACGACATAACCGAGTTGAACAGTTTAACAGAGGATAAATCTAAATGACAAATTTTAACACTTATCCCACTCTTGCAGGATTGAGCCAGGAAGCTGTATGAGCACTTAGACTGTTGTATGAGTAGAAGTTGTGTTTGCATTAAGGAAAGTGGTCCACTGTAAACTCTACTGACATTTACTCTTCAAAGGTATGTTATGATCCCGTGAGTAACAGTCCATAAGATGGCATGAAACTTAAATAGTTCTATTCATCCACTGATTAACATAGCCATCATAAAGTAACTACTCAGACCGGATGTTGTTAAGCAGCTGACTCAACACTGCAGTATGAACACAAGGACATTTTTCACAGGCAGATGAATGCCCCATATCATCAGACTTTTGAGATCCAGTGCGCCTGGTTGCAATATACAAGACACTATTGAAGCCCCTGAATATCATTACACAAGTTGCAACTCTGCGTCACACATCAAGCTGAGCCCAAATACCCATGTTGCTACATTTTTTTTCACTTAACCAGTTAAACTACAGGAGCAGCAACGGTGCTCCTGGTAAATCATCCAGCGACACAAACACAGGCCACAGCTGCCTCAAACACCCTTAGGAACTCCAATTGTGTCCCCACCCAACACTCCCGCAGACAGCCCAACCCCCTGCAACACAGGAACTCCCTCCAGTGTGTAGAAGCCGTCAGACGGCAATTTGAGAGTGTTGTCAGACAGGAGAGCCACGAGCAGAAGGAGTTGCTCTTCTACTATTGTGAAATTGACTGTGGTGTTTCCAATGAGAAACTCTTCATTTTAGAGGAAGGTGTAGTGGGGGGACTTCTTTCCACACCAATATAATACATCAAATACCTCAAAAACAAGAGTTTATCAGCACTACTGATCAGCGAACTGCCCAGTCTGTCTATTGATTCTCTGTGTCATTTTTAACATACAATAAAAAACACTTAATCCCACAGATGCAAGGCCTTCGAGCTGCAGCATTTCTTGAAGAACCGAGGTGCAAATTAACTGCAGTAAACAGTGATGTTCCCACAGAATCTGTTTTCCCAAAGTGCTGCTTTCCAGCAGGCAAACAACTTAACACCTGGAGTTCAGAAGCAGCACTGACAGATCAGCAAATGCTTGGTAGTAGTAAAACAAAAGCCTCAGAAAAATATAGTAATTCTGACTAGAATCAGAATTTTCTGGCTGAATCTGTACGATTACTAGATAGTCAATGTGTTCGTAATTTTTAAACAACAATTATTTGCATGGGACTGACTTTTGACCACAGTTTTAAAAAAAGATGAGCCAAAGAGAGTAAGTGAGAGAAATACAACTGAAACTTACACTTACTCATTGTTTCCACACACTGACTATACTTGGGTGGTCCATCAAGAGATACTGACTGCATTGTGATCAATTCCCTTGTTCTTGTTTTGAAAGGCCACTCGCTGTTAACCCGCTAATTTCAATCTTTCCTGGTCCACTGTTCCCCTACAGGCAGGCTGCTGCTTGGCCCACAAAACTCCACCATCTTGGACTGCATCTTGTGATAGATGCTTGTTTTGCTCCTGCTACCCGCTCTGAGCTAGGGGTGGGCGGTATAACCGTATACAGTAGAAACAATATAAATTTGGCCAACGGTAGAGATTTTGACTATACCGCTCTACCGCGATAGCGCATGTTGATGGTGTCATCAAGCTGCGCCTGTTTTGGTTGAAAGCATTGCAGCGGCTGCAAACAACATCATCTGCAAATTATGCCCGGCGACAGTAATAACAAAGGGATAAAGCCCTTTTGGAATATGGGGAAAGCCAAAAACTGTGCTTCCTCCACTTCTGTACCATTGATTCATTAATGCTGAATTCTCTTGCAGCTGCCCTATTCCCATGTTGGTGCAGTATATTAATGACTAACCTCGTATTGTGGATGGATTATCTCAGTTGTTCTCCTAACTGAAGTTTGGTCCGTTTATAGCATCCTGCCATGCAATTGCATTTGTCCCTGACCACCAGAAACCTGCACGTTAACTTTAATCGAGTGGAAAAAAGTTAGCGTTCATCCTTCAGCTTCACTGTGCTAATGTTATGCTAACATAGCTGTTTTGCTAGCGATCACGTAGGAGATCATTATATACCAGCTAGTCCAACTTCAGTAACCCGACAAAAGTCACTGCTGTTTAGTTTTCTGTCTTCATTTATGTTGGAAGTGATAGCAGAGCTGTACGTTTTAATTTTTTCAGAAATATCTCAGTCAGAACATGGTATATGGTGTTTAGGTGAAAACTAGCGAGCTAACTTCCTGCTAACTTCTAACTCCATTAAATTTAATAAATCTGTTTTCATGGATGCCTGGATGTTAAACTTAATTGTTACACCTGGTAAAGCAGCAACGCTGATCATTTTATTAAAGATGAAAGAATTTAGACAGTTTTTAACTCTCCATGATGCCGCAGTGTTTTGTTTGACTTTGGGCCCTGAAGTAGACGGAGTTTTGGACCCAGATTACTCCGCATGGCTCCTGACTACGGCAGCCGTAATGCTCCGGCAATCCATCAAGCGGTGCGCCTTCAGAGCTTACCAAAGTCGCACTAAAACATTTGACAGATTTCTATGCGCCATGTACTACATAAAATCAGTTCGAGGTCAGTAAGCACAACCAGAATTCATACATAAGGCGCACAGTCGATTTTTGAGAAAATTAAAGGATTTTAAGTGTGCTTTCAAGGGTGTAAAATACATACAAAAGAAAAGAATATATCGCGATACATATCGTTACCGCACATGCTTCAAATTATACCGTGATATGGATTTTAGGCCATATCGCCCAGCCCTACTCTGAGCTTAACTTGAAGCAGGTGGAGACCTGGTTCAGCTACTCTAACCTCATGACGACTGCAGAGCAGAAGGAGGAGCTGCAGTCCAAGACAGTGGAGTTCAAGTTCACTGACAGGAGGAAGAAATTATTGGTCAGGCAGCTGATTATTGCGTTTTCGGTCACAAAGAGCACAAACGCGTTTTCTGTCCGCGTTTGTGCAAGAGTGTGACACAAATATAATCCAGTTCTGTAGGAAACTATGCATACTGGCAACTTGTCTCAACACAATATAATAATCAAACTATACTTTCCAAAAAAAACTAAACAAAAAAAAAAAACAAAAAAAAAAAAAAACGAAAAGGCAAAAAAAGCCTTGCTTTTCATGGCTCTCTCTTCCAGAGTGTGCACATCATCTTTCCAACATGTCATACAGTCATGCATTACAAGGAACACCACCGCCACCACTGTCGTCTCAGACAAAGCCTTAATCCACTATCTGTCTAATTTGCCTAATCTTCATTTTTCTTCAAACATGGAGTCTTTTATTTCCTAGGTTAGTTTCTAACTTTAAGATCCTGGAATTTGTAGTTCCTAGGTCTATTTGGATACAAAAGCCAGAAGGAGTCGTATAGATTTAAGGACTCTATGGCATACAGTAGGCCTCAGCTTATGTGGAGTGCCTGTTAACCTCTGATTGATCTGCAGAGCTCATCAAAAGTCTTGAGTGCTTTACATTACTGGGTGGAGACAAGCCAAAGCACCCCAACACTGACCAGAGATTTACTTCTTTATGATTGAATAAAATTACATTCAAGGAGCTATTGGACAGACTAATGAGGTTTATGATGCACTTTACAGACTGCAGTGAGGACGGCAGCTGAAATATTCCTAATGCACATCAGTCAACAGCATTGTATTTTACTTAATAAATCATTAGATGAAGCATCCAGTTTGTGGATGTTTAAAGAATCTACAGAGGGTAAAGTGCTTTGTCCAATCATGTGATTTTATCTTGAAGCTATTCTTCTAATCACAAGATACTCCTCACTCGAAATGGCTGTTGTGTTTCGTTAAATGTTTATCTCTTTTTTAGTAAACTGTAAATCCCCAGAAATTTGGAAACCAGAAGATCGCATCTACAACAAGCACTGTAGGATGCTAAACTTTAAGCAGAGTCTATACAAAAGCCTCATTACATTTGCTAATGGTGGTGATGATGAAGCAGGGTTTTGTTTTTTTATTTCACACCATGTCTTGCTGGTGTAAAAGATAAGGCTAATTAACATGGCACCATTCGCATCTTTACCTCTGTGTTTCAACACCAAAGGGAAGAGTGCAGCCACAGCAGGCTAATGAATGTTTGATTTGAGCGGGAAGACTCTCTGTCACTTCCAAAGCTCCAGACATTACTCTGTTCGAACCCCCCCCCAATTCTCATGTTCTCCTAGCTGGCAGAGCTGTCTGCGGTTCACCTTTTTCCCTCCACCTTCCCTTTCTCTAGCTTAAATTCCTGAGTTCATCCCCCTTTTCCTCGCCCCCCACTACTACCACCACCACACAGGCTGCGCTCATTACAGCGGATTTGCATGTCTGCTCCAGAGCAGTATGAGAAGAGATGAAACAGAACTCCCAGTGGCTGCCTCTGCAGTGCTTCACTCATCTGACAGAAAGAGCTCCAGTTTGGGCCCCAGACACAGTCAGCAAACAAATGCAGGCTTCTTAAAGGGGCCATACGCACGCATATATGCAAACAAACTCAGAGATACTCCCCCAGAAAGAATTTACATTGCACAGTATTCAGTTTAAATACATCTGCATGCAGGATATATTGACAGAATTGGAAAAAAATTAAATAAATCTACCTCAAGGCTGCTAAAACTTGGAAGGAAGAGTTGCGTTGTTGTGCAGCCAGTCTCGATTCCCACTGAGAGATCACACATCTAAGAACGATGGAGTGTTTCCCCACACAGACTTTACTGGGGCGGGCCTAACTGCTATACATCTGGCAAGTCATTGTAGTATTTTAATTTTAATCCCCTCAGAGAAAACAACACCCTCTGTCCTTAAAAAAAATAAATAAAAATTGAAAATATTAATCATAATAAAAAAATTTAAAAAAAAAAAAACTATCCCTGCTCCTTCCAGTCTCATGCTTGGAACACTATCTTGGCCGCTAGAATAACATAACTGCCTCTCCGGTGAGCGTCTTGTCCCGCAGTCGGACGGCCTGTAGCATTTTGGGCTGCAGCTGGTGACAGGAGTCTTTGTCCTGCTCTGCTCTCCAAGCTGGAGGGCCACTCTAAGCAGAAATGGTTGTGCTCACTGAGGCTGCAGAGCACAACAGGGACTACCATCGCCAGCAGCAATCCAACACTCTGGAAATGAAGTCCATCCATGGGATGAGAATCTCACTGGAGAGACAGCCACTTCTACTAATCTGTTACTTGTAGTTAAAGTACCTGAAGAGGAGCATAATGTAATCTAATCTAATATTAGATTACCCTTACAAATGGATTTTAATCATCATAAGTAAAAAATATATATATATTGTTTGATATACTGCAATTGGTGCAGGTTTGAATATTTTCCAATATCTGGAAAATAAAATAATTATTGGAATACTGATTGTGTCCATGTGCTCCTTGTTGAACTGTTAGGCCTTAAGAGGGCTACAACATTTATCTTTCTAATACATTTCTAAGTTTTAGACTCTAAAACTGCAAAACTGGAACATTTCTGATTAGCCATTTGTCTTCTTTGATGTTGGCAAAGAACGTTTCAATGGAGCAATGGCAGAAAACACACTGTGATACTACCGCACAGTGATTATTGCTACAAATTATGCAGTATCACATAAAGTATGCAAAGTAAGCAAATGTTACATACTTTGCTTTAAAACAAATGAAAAAAAAAGAAAAGCCAAGTATGTAGCAAAGAAAGGTCCGTCTTTTGTTTCTGGTCCCCTTAAAATTAGGTGCTTTTGTTCAGGATGACTCATTGGCGAAAGTGGTGAATCATGTGCCATGCAACGTGAGTCAGTGTGAAAGAAGGGCAGACAGTCTTATACCATGCAAGCTCCAGATCTGACCTGCATGGTTCCCCACCAACCCAAGAAGTTAGTGTTCTAAAGAAAAAAGAAAAAAAAATGTTTAGCCTTGGTGGAAATGCAAATTCTATGAAGAAAAAAAAAATGGTTTTGGGTCGTCAAGCTCACTTTCATGTTTCACTTGAAACGTATTTAACTAAAGCTAACAAACTGTCTAATTTTGTAGTTTCGAGTGACAGGGTGAAGGAAAATCCTACTCAGTCTGCTCTGACTCATAGGTATATGATGGCTTACTAAGCATATAAATAAAATAAGGAGAATTAAAAATGAGAACTTGGAAATTATTTTGTGTTTCAAGACTTTCATATCCATTTTCTTATTTGGGAAAAAATAGATGCCCTTTGAAAATACAACAATATAAACTGCCAGTAGTTAAATGTGTGAAATGTTGGCTAAATATGGATTAAAAGCACTGATTGGCGGCCCTAACATAACAAAGTATTACCAAATCCCTCTATATTCAATTAATTTTTATTAGTTTTAACAGAGTCTTACAACACACAGTTGTGCTTATTACAATATTTAATATATGAATTAACAGAAGTGACGCTTTTTAAACAGCAGGGTGATTTGACTGTGTAACCACAATCTGTTGAGCAGAAAATAAATGACAGATCACACAAGACAAATCAGTGTTTCACTTTGAGAGCGTTTACTGCGATGTTTGTACTGTCACAGGGCGACAATGGTGGCGTCATAAGCGCCCCGATGTAACCAGGGCAACAACAAAAAATAAGCAACAAAATATCTCAATAACCTAAAATTGAATTAAAAAATAAATCAATTTTAAAAAGAGAAAAAAAGAAGAATGTTAAAAATCCTTATTAGCTACACATATGTATCAACCTTTATAACAAGATAATCAGTATATATACATAGTTAAGCAGACCTTTCATGCTAACATTCAACTTCATATTTTCAATCTTTGGGCTATGCTAGACTAGTTCTGCATGATTCACAGTACAATAATCCTTATTTATCTTGTACTGGGCTTTTTAATAAGCCAGAACTGTATACATGAGGTTTGAGAAAAAAAAAAAAAAAAAGACTAGGGGGAAAAAAGTTGTCCAAAATGTGGCAGAACCAAAATAAGAAAATGCATGTTAGGTCCCTTCAAGTCTCTAAATTATTAAACCTGGATTGCTTGTGGCTGATTAGGCCAAACTGTTAACTGCTGTCATGCACATTGAGCAGGCAAGGTTGCACCAAAAATGTTCAATGGTCCCTTCTAGACATTTGATGACTTCTCTGCCACATGTGACATTCTCTGTATTACCACATCCGCTATGCTGCTCATTTACCACTATCATGTTATCTCAGTAGCCAGAGATAGATAAAAATAAAGTGTACAATAGAAACCAACTGATATTTAAGTTCTAAAACATCCTCTCTGAATACGTCTCTAAAGCCTGAAATAAACCTTTGTTTACTTAGAAACTAAATGACCAAAGTGAAGAAGTGATAAAATTAGCCAAAGCCAAAAATTTGTTATTTCAAGTTACAGTAGTTTTATTTTATTTTTTCTTTGAGAGGAAACACTGGTCACCTAAGGTTGCTATTGGCCTTCATTCTGCAGAAATGATAGCCTGCTAAACACTCGTGAATTCATCCTGTCACCTGTCAACCTGGCTGGTGACAATGCATTTAATGCACATAAGCACGATTGATCTACATATAGTTAAAGGCAACCAGGCTGCATTACTTAGAAGTCTCGTGTTATTTTGTTATTTGTTATTGACGCCCGATTTTGAAAACTTTAAGATTATTATATTCCTTATTCTGATACTCTTTGAGGAATTTTTGTGTGGAGGAAAACCCCTGAACATCAACCCCCCCAAAATATGGATAAAGAAATCTTCCTTAGTCTGTAGAAAGTTGTTTCATTTATCTTCTATGTTCATATCACTGTGACAGCAAAAATATGATTAATTGGTCAGCATTGTGTCATCTAGATTTTGTAGGTCATGATGAGATTTTATGTAGAAGATGGTAACAGAAGAAAAAACAAAACTAGCTGGCACCAGTGCGAGGGGTGAGACAAAATATTGATACTGCAATGCAATTATCAGCAGGCTGGTGCCAAATATTGAGCCAAAACGTGCAGCCGCTCTGATTCTCCCACTAATTTGACTTACCAGAGTTACTATTTAGCCATCTTTAAGGGAAGAAACTAACGGGGGGAAATGGCAGACACAGAGGTGAGCTAATTACAGAGCTAAAACTCTGCCATTATAACTTATTAACACACACACCACTTTGTTAGGTACATGTGTTCAACAGTTTGTTCGTGCAAACATCTAATCAGCCAATTGCATGGCACCAACTCAATGAATTTGGGCATGAAGACATAATGATGATGACCTGCTGAAGTTCACACCAAACATCAGAACAGAGATAGGAACTGACAGGAAGGCAATAGTAGCTCAAATTACCACTTGTTACAAGGAAGGTCTGCAGAAGAGCATCTGTGAACGCACAGCACATCGAAACTTGAAGCAGATGGGCTACAGGAGCAGACCACACCAGGTCACACTTCGGTTAGCTAAGAACAGGAAAGCCAGCATACAACTTGCACATGCTCACCAATATTTGACAATGGAAGACAGCATTTAGCGTAAAAAACATAAAAGCTTGGGTCCATCCCGCTTTGTAACAATAGTTCAGGTTGCTACTGGTTCAGACTTCTGGCCCTAAATACCATGCGAGCACGGTTTAACCACCACAGCCTTCCTTACTGATCACCTCCCTCCCTTTATGACCACAGTGTACTTTCTATAAAGCTCAGATAATTTCAAAGTGTTTTTCCCGCCTCCCCAACACCACAGCGAGTTCAAAGGGAGATTCATACATTTCAATATGGACCATATCACCATATCACTGAGGAATGTTTCCAGCACCTTGTTGAATCTATGCCATGAAGAAGGCAAATGGGGGTCCAACCCAATACAAGCAAGTGGCCATGGGCATATACAAATACCAGTAAATGAATACCTGCTTTATGCTTTTTTTGTTAGGGTTTTTTTATTTTGTACTTTAGTTACACAAAGAGTTATGATACTGTTGTTAGAGGCCAATGTATTGTAATATTTTCACATTGTGGGTTACACCCACCCCTAACCAGTACCACTAGTGTAGATTCGAAGCCATGCTTATTGGTTTGTTAGCAATATTCTAGCGAACCACACAACCAGCAAATTCAAGGTCACACTTTTGTAGCAGGCTGATTATATACTGGAGTAAATGGGTAACAATGTAGGTGTGCCACTGGACTGAGAAATTCTAGGCTTGAGCTTTATAAAAGGCGCCTGGAGGATTTCACTGAGAGCAAAATCTTTGATAAAACAAAGAAGAGAATCAAAATGCTCGACTGATGGTCAAAGTGGTTCACCACTGGGACCTCAAAGAGAGAAATAAACACGTGACAAAATTCATTGGAGAAAAGAAATGATAAAAATAAAAGAGGTTTCAAAAAGGCAGTCATTTCAGATGACTAAATAGGGATTATCAGGCATAAACTCAAGCAGCAATCTGCATTAACCAAAGACTTCATAATTTGTTCCCCTCCAATTATAGTCACTTTTGTCAGAGCATCATTTTGACTTTCTGTGAATGGACTCGCACAAAAAGGCATAAATCAGAGCAATGTGAACTGCCTGCAAAACTTAGCACAAGTGTGGCCGGGGCCACACAGCACACATTAAGTCATTGAAGTCCCCATGCCTACAGTCCCTCCCTGACCCCCCACTGTACACACCAGTAACTCCCCAGCACTAAGCCTTTCAGACCAAACACTGCTCTGCCTTCTGCATCTTAATAAGAGGAGGGAAACTAGAAGGGAAGTGAAGGCATGGCAGTCTTTTAGAGGAAGCCGAATAAATGACTGAACACACACCCTGGGGCGGGCATGCTGGGGGGTTTCCAGGAGGTCGGAGCAAGCGGGGCCAATCGTGTCAAGACGAAGGCGGCAGACTAACACAAAACTGACATATCAAAGAAGCAGAGCCTTGTAGAAGGGAAAAAGAGCAGCCAAGACAGCACATTCAACTGCACAGCTTGTTTCTGCATCAATGAGAGACAACACGACCAAAAAACGGCAATTAGCGATTAAAGTGGAAATTCCATCTGGTGCAAAGCGGCATATTTTTCCAATCAAAAACCAGCTCAAGCCATCTCAGTGATCCTATGGCTTTTGATCCCATCCCTGTTTTCTTTTCAGAGGTGGGCAAACTATAAACCAGGCATTTGAAAGATTGCATGTATACCCAAACTTTTTATCTCCTGACTAATCAGTGGCGTACATAAAAGCAACTGTTCAAACTTCACCTTAACAGTACAGCCAGAACTCCATCATTGGAGAAAGAAAAGCCGACTAGGCCTTGAGAATCAGCAAAAGCCGACTAGGCAGCTTTCACTGATTCTGTTTAAATGCGTTCAAACCATAATCTCTGACAACCTGGATAAACTGGGAATGAGCAATATAAAAGTACAGAGATATAGCAGGATTATGAGATTGCTTAAATGAGTTATATTTTTAAATTGGCTTGATGAGAGCCAGTGTGGCCTTAAACTCAGTTTGCGTCTAATGAGATATCAAAGCTCGCCTGTTTACTACGTTTCTTTTTTGCTTGTAATAATGAAAGGAATTCTCTGAGGTGGCCACCATGCTGACACAGCCTTTAGGTGCTTAAATCCAAAAATGGGTGCATTAAGTGCATTTTAATTGACTTATATTTACCCAGTGTATCGTCTTGCAAATAAGAAAGATCTTCTGGCACTCCTAGAAGACAAAAAAAAAGTAGGTCACTCAGTCTCCTGTGAGTCATAGGTTCTGGCAGGGGACCAAGCAGAGCAGGTATGGGGAAAGACAGAGCAAGAGCCAGGAGAGGCCTGATACTGTTCCATCAGCTTTATACAGATAATCAAAATTGTTTTCAGTTCTGTGCATTTTGTGACGCAAAGTGAAATTAAGCCAAATTGAAAGCATACGTTTAGGAAATTAAAACCAGTGTTAGACACTTAACTGCATGTGAAATTCACACCAAAAAATAAATAAATAAAAAAAATTTAATCTATTTTTTAAACATTTATCCCAAAGTCAGGCCTCCTGAGAAACACTGAAGCATAGTAACTGCATGCAAACTCATCTACAGTCTTCTCATTCTGCCATATAAATTTCCTTCAGTAGACCAGAGACATTTCTCAAATTGCAGGTGCTGTCTTGTTTCTCCCTAGAGCTGAGGCTCTGGGCTCCCCTCCCAGGGCCACAGCACCTTGGCAGAGAGGCTGACTTACGGGGTCAGAGCCTGAGATTTCCAAACAGTTACTTTTTGAAGGCAGTGACTCACCCTGGTCAAAGCTGTCAGTCACGTAGCCACCTTGGGACAACCACATCTGTGAGGCAGCGCTGATCTAGGCAGCTCATGGCCTGTGACCAATGCATTGATAACTTCTTAATTACATTGGGCAACTGGCACAGACCATGTTGCTTCAGCCACCGAGCCCCTCCTCCAGCTAACCTCTCTGCCCTCTCATTCATCCACCCTGAGGGAGAGGCATGCAAACCAGAGGAAGTATGACTCATCTAGTAACAAGATGCATTCTTCTGAATTCTCTGCAGACGTGTTGTTTGCTAAGTGAAGAGCACAGGAGAGCATGGCGCAGAGAGAGAAAAAGAAGGGAAGAGACAATGTGAAACCATAATCAAGACACTGGCTACGTGTGAGAGCAAGGAGGGAACGATGGGGCAAGAGCAAGTCACCACGTGTGGGTTTCCTGGTCCACACACAGATCAACATTTCCTCCAACTCCACAGAGAGAATCCTTGGCTTCTGTTAGGGGTTTTCTGAATCACAGATGGAGGCTCCAAGTACTAAGGCTAATCCATCAGGTTTCACACAGAAAAAAAAAAAAAAAAGAGCAACAAATGACGATAGCAGAGAGGTTTTTGACGGGCGCTTCTTCTGAGCACTGCAGATGATAATGAGGCACAAGCAAGGGGTATGAAAAAGAAGTGTTAAATCATCGAGTCTAAGAGATCCACTGCAGTTCCTTCCCAACTAACACCACATCTGCAGAACTTGGCACTGGTCCTTACAGATCATGAGCCTCACACATCACATCATACACAGACTCTAACTTCTGCATTAAGCTATTTCTGGACAGTCTCACTTTAACATTGTCAGAAATCACAACATAGAGAAAAGAAGCAGCTAAACACAACCTTCAGTTGTGATCAAAAAAAAAAATATATATATATATATATATATATGCTCAAACAGGTTCTATCTTGTGATATCATGATGAATGGTCTATCAGCCACCAGCTTACTGTTGGCAGAGTATGAACTAGGGCTGCCACGATTAGTCGACTAGTCACGATTACGTCGACTATCAAAATCGTCGACGACTGATTTAATAGTCGACGCGTCGTTTGAAGCTTTGTAAGATCACAAAAGCCGCAGGAATAAGTAGTAGAATTTAAGAGTGTAATAACGGACTGAAACAGAAGATGGCAGTACTGCATGTACAAGGATGCCAGCTGCCGTTAAACCCCGAAGAAGAAGAAGTAGCTCTGTCCCAGAATTCATAGCGCGGCCCAGCTCAGTTTCCAACAATGGCGGCAGCTAGTTAGTTTTAATATTACTCTTATTATTCTTTCTGGGTCACAAAATAAACGTTTAACATATTTTCAGGCGAGAATGTAGCTGTGTAAACCTCAAATATCTGCTCAGTTTATCAAGACACCACATATTTTCAAAAGCGCTCTGACGTTTTCGGAGACGTCTGAGACGTTTCGGCAAGGCTCACTAGAGCCTGTGAGAACGCCAGACTCCCGGCAAATTGTTTTCAAACCCACCACCGTCTTTCGCTACTCAGGTTAAACATATATAAGTCACTTAGGAACAAATAAAATACTAAAAAAAGCCAAACAATAACATTTTTAAGTTATCTGAGTAAATCGGTTTGGCTGAGATTAAAGTTAATAGTTTTTACACAGCTGAATAAACGTCAAGCAGACAACTGATTATCAGAAGTGTGAGATGCTCGAGAATATACTCCGGTGTCCCGTTATATTTTAAATAGCAAGGAGTTTATTAAACTTCACCGAAACAATCTGCAAATTTCATTATAATTTAATAAGCTATCATTTTGGTTAGCACATACCTTAAACACTTAAAGCTGTAAGCTAATGATAGTTATATAAGAGCAGACGCATGCTGGTGCAATAAGCTGTACGTCCAATGGATGCATGATCTGATTAGTCGACTAATCGCAAAAATAATCAGTGACTAGTCGACTATCAAAATAATCGTTTGTGGCACCCCTAGTATGGATCAAAGTGATGTGGTAAGCCCTCACCATTCAGCTTCACCAATCTGCCTTAGGATTGTGGACCAAAATTAAAACTGACCTTCTCCGACTTTGCCTTTTGGAGTCTGCAGACTGATGTTCAACCAAATGACAATTCTTTTTTTCCCCTACCGTAACTACATTGCAACAGCATTAACACAATCATGCTATAAAGGCAATAAACCTAGGAGGCCAGACAGAATTGCAACTTGCAGTGCATGCTTCCTTTTCAGACACTAATTCCGCTGTAGTAGACAAGCAAGTGGCATCCACATGAGAGATTATCCAACCGCACACTGCTGACCTTTTTTTTTAGCAAGTGAATTCACCTTGGCTGTAAATTTGTACATCTTAAGTGGTTTATGTATGCTTGTACCTGTGAACCAGCTGCTGCATCTCACAGCACAGAGATTATCATATTCAATCAAGTCTGGTTTATGTTACGCTCTCCATGTATTATTGCTATGCTATCACCTATAAATTGCCATGTCATGCATGCAGTCCACAGGCGGGAGCTGGACGTAAAATCTGGGAATATCGTGTTATTAAAGTGTCATTTCATGAAGAGACCTTAGTGCAGCAGTTATTGTCGCCATTCGTATGATATGTCATAAATGAAAGTTCTGTGGCGACTGGTATGTAGGAAAAGCTGCATTGTTTAGTCAGCTGTAAGTGTTACCGTATTAAGTTTAAAAATTTCCCTGTTCTCTAGGAATGCTGCCTAAAAATTGGATTTTATTTCTGCCACGCGAGCCAAAGTAATGATTAAAACAGATACCAAATACTAGGATGAAAGCTCCACTCTTATTACTTAAGCTGCGTCGGCTTAGCGAGCTCTCCTTCCTGCACAAAGCGCGAAGGTCTCCTAAGAGTGTGAATCATATATCAACTCCTTCTACTAAGCAACCAGCCAAAAGGAAAAAAAAAAGCCTACACTGATACCGAGGGCCTATTAAAACTCAAGGACAAAGCAAACAATATGATGAATTATTAAATCTGTCAAGGAACTGAAAACTGAGGCCCATTTTATTCGTTTAGGATTTGGGTCTTCATTAGCACTCATGTAAGTAAAATCTTACACGACACAGCTACTGCACACACACCATGCATTTACTCAGAAACACTTTTGTTTCCACGTCATTATGACTTGCAGGGCCCAATTTCCTTTGCACATCTACTACAGTAAAACCATCTAACCATCATTTTCGTAACACTTTTGGTCACGCACCTCTGCTTAAACCCAATGCAAAGATAAGATCAAGTTACACATTTATAGTAAAATTGCCACAAAATTTAAAAAAAAATATATATATATATCCTTCTTGCTACCACAAGGCTGTAATGACTCACCGAAACCGCCATGCAATACAAGAGCCGCCAAACCCCCCTCCTCTCCCCTCCGCCCCTACCCCACCCATTTCTTCTCCACTTTCTAAACTTACCCGGCAAGCTCTAGTGTGGGTAGTTACTGTAGTTCCCCTTGCAAAGAGACCGTCCCGATTAGTCAGACAGACATAAATCGATAAACACTTTTAGATAAAACATGCATCTGAGCAAATGTACTGATAATATGAGCCAAAGAGCCAGCTGAATTAAATATCCCATGACTCCCTCACCAATTCACATCTACGCCCAACTCCAATCCAGGACGTGAATTGGCACATACAAGACTAGTTCACTAACAAATTCACCTCAATAGATGAGGAGGAGGTAGGATGAGGAGAACTAGACAGTGGATTGCTGGATGAATAAAAAATGAAAAGTGTAGTGCTTCAGCAAATTCATTCTCTCCATCCCGTGAGGAGGGTGGGGGTGACGGAGGAGGAGGAGAGGCTCGTTTGAAAACCGAACCAGCGCTGCATTCCCACATCCACCCGTATCCAGCGAGGGGCTCTTTAAAAATTCATTAATTTACAGCAAAAATAGATTAAAGCACCCAGCTGAGCAAAACCCAAAATTTGGCTCCTGAATAACATTAATGATAAAACATTTCCCTCAAGCCCAGGGGGTTTTGCCTGAAGAAACATTGCTGGCTTTTTTCACCTTACAGCACCTTGAGAATAATTTATTTTCAATCATTACTAAAATAATGCATTTCTAATTGTCATTTTTAATTATGCTTTTCTTCAAATGGAGAAAAAAAAAAAAAAGAAAAGCGCTGAGCAAAAACCTGCAAAAACTAATTAAAATCCATCCAAGGATATGCCATTCCCATGATGGCATGGCAATGCCATTCTATTCACCATTTGATATCTCAGCTACAGAGACTCAATGACAGCTGCTCCAGGCCCCAAAAATGCCTAGAACTGCAGTTACTGTAATTGCTCTGGCCAGCACTAAATGAGGTTCACTTAAGTGCAATTATCCCCCTCTGATCTCTCACATAAAGAGACTTCTTTAACATGGAGAAGTGGGCTCACACAATGTGACTGCAAACAAGATTCAAATTGGAATCAGGGAGGCATTTCCAGCAGATGAATGGCTTCATAGCTCATCGGCATTCTAGTGATGCACGGCTTTGCTAATGAAGACTGAGCCAGTCTCTTCTCACCAAACACGGCTTCCATGAGAGCGAAACATCCAACGCCGGATATAAGCAGGGTACAGGGAGAATTTTTCAAACAAAAAAAAACAAACCCCAAAAACTGTCCAGTCAGTGTGCCTGAGCCTGGTCTCCATGCAGAGCAAACAGCTGTTGAAATGAGAAGGAAGATCCTGTTTTTTCGCTCATCCAAGGAGAAAAACACGCTGAAGGACAAGATGATGGGCGATGAAGTGAGGAGGGAAGAAAAAAAAAAAAGACCTAAAATAACTTCACATTCCAGAGCAGAGAGAGAAAGACTGAAACAAGCCCACTTTGGATTCAGACCAAAACTAAGTCATTGTAAAAAATACTAAACAGAGCCCTCTGACCCAAAGCATCAGCAGTCCTCATGAATAAATTGCCATCTGCCAATCGCATAACACAAAAGGTTTTCAGCCTGAGGGGGAAGATGTGACCGTCTAATAGGGGTTGCAACAGAGGGTACCTGTTGGGTGCTGTCCAACTACACAGGGCGGTGGGGGGGCTGTGATGGGCCTTCATGTTGCCACAGGCTCAACTAGCACCAGGAGTCTGATAACTGCACCTCACGGATGGCCATTTGAATAATCACTTCAACAAGGGGAGAAATTAAAAAGCCTCTCAGTGAGACCGGCTAGGCACAGGGCCACATACTGAATACCAAATGAGCTCATATTCAAAAAAGTAAAAAGCTGTTCTGAATTCACAGTACAATACTGGCTTTCTGACCCCTGACATACATCAAAATTATCCCAATATCATGTCATTATTCTATTTAGTCTATTAAATTATACACCTCCAAGCATAACAGTACCTGTGATGCAATATTTTACATTTATGTTCCTTGTCTTCTGCACATGCCAACAAATTAATTTTTCTTCAGAGATGGTAGATAAATGTTATTGTCATCTCTCTCTCTCTCTCTCTCTCTCTCTCTCTCTCTCTCACACACACACAGAACATTAGAACACCTTGATGATGTAGGTGTTTGGTTTTTTTAAACCATTAAGCAGGATACTTCAAAAACCACAGTAGGTCAAAACTACAGATGAACCTGAATCTCATCCTCCCATGCACATTTAAAAATGGTTACGTGTGTAATGTGCTTTGCACTTTCTTCTCAAATAGTCAATCAATTTATCAAAGATGAACAACTGTTTTCTTTCTTTTTACTATGACAAATAAAATCCCAAACCAGGCTCCGTTTGATATCAAATTGTAAACTAAGTCCACTCACTAAGCCATAATACAAATGAAGGAACCTCCAAGTCTGAGCCTGCCCAGCATTTTCAGCTTTAAACAGAAATGAACAAGAGCATTGCTTACAGACTAAAAGGAATTAAATGGATGTTACAGCAGTGCTTTAGGGAGAGACTTTTAGGTGTGTGTGTGTGTGTGTGTGTGTGTCTGTGTCTGTGTGTGTGTGTGTCTGTGTGTGTGTGTGTTGTAATGTATACTTTTGCAGCAGCCTTTAAAAAGCATGCATTAGCCGTACTTCAAGTCAGATAAAAAACTACAAATATTACCAGTGTCACACAGCCCGGTGACAGATCTTGCTTATAAAAACAGCAGTGTTTATAAAAAGGCGACTTTAGTGAATTGCATCAAGCACCAAAAAACACATAGCAAACTTAAGACTTTTCACACATCTTGTTTGGTGTCACTTCTTGAAACTCGAATGATAAAAATGACGGGGTGAGCATGCATGCTCATTTCCCCACAGTACGCCTAATGGAACCACTGTGGCTCTAGTGACCTGGATGGAACGACTTCAAACACCATGCACACTTAAACACTATGTGTCTTCTACAGCTGCACGCACAGATAGCCTCGATCCAGACAGCTCTGTGGGCCTGCTATTTAAAGGATGGGTGATTAAGAAGCAAACCAGGTCTGACCTTTGATTGTGGGTGCTGACTAACGCTATGGGCATTTTGTTAGTTGAAGCATAAGGTCTGGCATGGTTGGGATGTTAGGGGGGGATTTATTACGCTTGGATTTAGTCATAAATTTAACCTTTTTTCGCCGGCTTTATGGCAAATTTAATTGAGAGTATATGATGATTAGCTCGTTGCAAGCCCATCTCTGCAATAGCATACTGAATCCGTTGATAAAGCCTGCACGAGTTGACAGCAGGGCAAATTAAGAGTTCAGTCATCCATCTTTTAATAAAGGAAGTCGGGATAAAAAGGGAAGAGCGCCGTTTTTGTACACAACTGCACGCAAATGTCGCAGCTGTTTTGTTTTGGTTTTGTGTGTGTATGCCTTATTCTCACTACTAGAAAAAACATAAGAGATAAGAAAAAGCATGCCCCGAGAAATCTTGCACAAATGACCAAAGAGTTAACCGCAATACCCGCCTGTGCCGTCTCAGGACAATGCACAGCGGCACAGAGGCAGACTGGAGATCAAAATCAGCGGCGTAAAATGCACCTGAAACACGCTTTGCACTTGTTGATTGCCCAGCCTCATGACAATTCTTCGCCCTTCTCGCACAGGTCGACTAGATTTTTGAGGGGGTCCCCCCCATCTTTTTCATGCTAGGGTCATTATTTTTCCTGCAGGAATTTATAACCTCGCCCGAGAAGCAGACGATTGACAGACGAGAAAACACACTGCAACAGCTGTGAGTCAAATACCGTCAGAGCACGCAGGAAAGCCAAATGACACTGGGCTCATGCACACACTCACTCCATGCTGGACACACATCGTCTCACATACCAAACAGCTAGCTTAACGATAGCTGTGGAGGGCTGGGGTAGGTCATTATACAGCCACCTAAAGCGAGGAAAAGCACAAGCATACACACAAACACACCTAGCCCTGGCCCTGGAGAAAGCGCCCACAACACTCTGCTAAAGTTAGCTGGCTACCAAAACTGGCTAGCTAGCTGTCAAAGTTGCCCTGTCAGTTGTCACCGGTTGCACGGCGGTGTTAGCAGGCTAACGCAAGAGCTGTCAACTTGGAGAGTTGCAGCAGCACGGCCGGGGTGTACTAACACTGACCACGGGGGAAACACTGACTGGCTCCCTGAGCAGAAGAAGAAGGGGAAAAAAAAAAACAGGAGTCCCCCCTCACGCCTCAGCACAGCGAGTGGAGAACCGTGTGTCAGGGCCTGTTCACTGGGCGCAATCCCCACAACTTCAGTGCAGCTCACTTCCCCGTTAAAGTCGTCCATTTCGTGGGCCTTAGTTCAACTTCCATGCCCGTGTAGCTCACTTACTCAGGGTGAAAGCTGCTGTGACGGTGGCTCTCTGTAATCCTCACGGTAGTTTTCAGAGTAACTGTCTCCCCCTTCCTTCACCTCCTCTTCTTCGGATAGCGGGTTGCCCTCCCCCCTCGGGGATGTCCTGCGCTCCTGACGCTATCGTCCTGTGTGAAGAGCCGCTGTGACCGTGGCTTCGCCGGTGTGCCTGCGGTGCCGTGGCGTCCCTCTTCAGCTTCTCTCCGCCTTCACCCGTTCGCCTTTCTTTCGGCGGCCGAGCCAACATCCGGGACTCTCCCCTCTTTGGGTTAAGTGCCCGGAACTACTTTCACATAGACAGCTCACATGAAGGTTTCTTTTTTCTCTCTCTCTCTGTCTTTCACCACCCCTGCCGCCACAGAAACTAGCGCGCGGTTAAATGCACACGCCCGCAGTGGAAAAAGCACCCGCACACACGAAAGCACTTCAATCAATAAAAATGATCCGTGATATCTGCTTTATTTATTGCGCACTGGGTGTAAATGTAGCTCAAGGTGCGCAGAAAAATAGAGGCAACATCACAGAATAAAAGCAGGAGGCGCGGGGGGGGTAGTTGAATACAGTCCACATGGTCTAATAAGTCACCTTTTTTTTAATAAAAGGTGTGTAAGTTTTAACCAGTGGCTTTATTTATACTTATTCAAAGGTTAAATCATTTAGTAAAACTGTAGCCTACTTACAAGCTCTAACAGGTTTCCAGGTCTATTAAATGGGTGTATGCTGCTTTCATTGTAATAAGTGGGTTATAAATTGTGGCAGCCATCAAGTCTGCAGATAGCTCACACGTTAATAAGATGTTAATAAAGGGTAAAATCCCTAGAAAATAATTAAAAAAATATCTCTAAATCAATACAAACCTCATGCAGCATGCATTTTTTTCTTTAAGTTGCTCTGATTATTGATTATTAACTGCTGAAACTGCAATAAGTTACTACTTGCAAAAACTTGTATGAAGCATGCCTTTTTAGGAAGTGATACCCACAGGAAATGTAGATCAAAGATCGGATGAAAGAGTTTAATTAAAATGTGCATCTTTTAAGGAGTAGGTGTTTCAGAGAAATGAAATAGACAGTGATAAAAGACAAGCATTAGTGTTTTGAAACAGCACGATACAGGATCATCTCCATACAAAGGTGCACAGTTTTAGCTCAGGACCACAGTTGGGGGAAAAAGGACCTAAAAATAACAGGCTGGTGTTTCTAAACTTAACCCTGTACTGAATCAACCTTTACTGCAGGAGCATGTGCACACATGTAAGTGGTCCGAGCCTATGTAAATATAGCGAGCTTAAAAACTATTTAAAATGTCCATTGCACAATGTAAACTGCACCATAAATTCACAGAGCAAAAAAAAAAAAAAAAAAAATTGCCAGCAATAACATGACACTAATGGGCTCAGTGACCTCAATGCCCGCAATCACTTCAAAGCAGTTGTAAGCAGTATTATAACAACGGAAGGAAAAGTTTATCGTGGCATCGCCTTAATTTTCATTCATGCTTCTTCTGGGCTTTTTATATGGGATAATTTAAGAAACTGGAAGTGTGTGATAGAGGTGTGGTTGTTGTATGTGAGGAATTTGGTTGCCTTTTTTGAATTGTTCTGTCAGTTCTTCTGCCAAAGTGTTGCAATCATTTAATTAGTGTGAAGGTTTTATGCTCACTAATATCTGGATGTCCTTTAACCCCACTCATAAAGCTCGACCTTCAACGCGGAGGCTTGCAGAGGCCATCAAAAGAGAAATATCAGCATGGCATCTTTAGTGCAAAACAGTGATCCTGAAAAAATACAAGCAATCACTACATCGATTTATGTTTTTTCCAGCTATTTTTATTATTAATACTTTATTTAGAATTTTCCATGTCACTTATTTTCACCTAAGCTACAACATATATTTTTATTACTTAGTTATTATCATTATTATAATTAATAGTTATTTTATTAGTTATGCAAACAGATATCATATTGTTCTGATATCTAGTAAAAAAAAGTTATTTAGCTTTTACAAATGTGCATCGCATGCGCTTAAACTGGAAGGGAAAACAATGCAATTAAGTACGCACGTGAAGGTAGCAGCCGAAGTGGTGTAACTGTCCTTCCAACGGTGCAGCAGCGTCACCTGCCGGTCGATTGCGGAACTGCCGCCAATAAATCCTAAAAATATGGAACAAGACAATTGATAAACGATTAAAGTCTTAAAATAAAAGGTTTGTAGGTATACTGGCTCAGCCTGCCCTCTTCTAGCTTATGATGTGCCACTTTAGGCTGAAATAAAAAGTTTATGGTGAATAAAACTTATATATCCCAAAATAGTTTTCACACTGACCAAGCAGTTGATTTTTGTGAGTTGTTATTGGTTAGTTTCTCAGATGATTTCTTTAGTTTTTGAAAATCACAAATCCTGAAAATGGACTTTCCTTAGCTACATCTTTTTGTATATATGTATATATTTTGTGTGCGTGCGCGTATACATGTATATATATATATATATATATATATATATATATATATATATATATATATATATAGAGAGAGAGAGAGAGAGAGAGAGAGAGAGAGAGAGACTTTATTGAAACTACAACTGAAATTGTTGTGTTACAGCAGCATGATAAAGAAAAAAAATAGTACAGTCCATGATAAACAACAAATAAACAACACAGATTTTAAAAAGTGCCACGGGCACCTGGTAAGGGCCTTACACTATGAGATGGTGTCATAACAGTAACAACAACAACAAAGAAAAAAGGAGATCAGATAATAACAAAATTGTTAACTTAATTAAAAATAAGAATTTATACAACTCTCCTGTCACGTTTACATAAAATATTACATAAAAACTGTGCATTACACCTTTAACCCTTACATACTGTTCAGATCAAATTTGGATAGCAGTAAAAATAAAAATTTGAAATGAAAGTGACACAAACAATAAACCACAAAAATATTGAAATACTGTCTGTGTTCCCATCACAATTGCCCCAATTCCCACAGAGACAGACTGTCGAGTCTTTGAAACAGTGAAATAGGACGCACTTAAGGAGCAGAGTTTAGAGGACACAAGATCTGCACAGTCAGCTGGAATGCAATGAAACAATCTAAACCTAAACTAATTAAAACACATTTACTCTAAGATAAATGAGATTAAACTAGTTCTAAGCTAAGAGATTGAAAGAGGGCTTGGAAGGATCATATTGTAATGCACTTACATTTCTACAGGTCTGTTCTAGTTTTACTAGCTGCTCAGTAAGTGCTTTATTTATTAAAAAAAGAAACACTTTCACAAAAGCAGACTTTTCCCTTAAACTATAAAAACATAACTTTTGCCTAAAATTAAAAATAACAATAAAAATGTTCAGATTGTCATATTTCTAATCCACTTGTTTTTGGTTTGGATTATTATTAATATTCATCTTAATCTCAGATTTAAACACAAATGACATGTACAAGACACATCTATGAAATAAAACATATATTTTGTACATATATATATATATATATATATATATTGAATTTTAAAAAACTAATTTTTCTCCTCCCCGAAAAGCTTGTATTTAAATCTTTTTCAAAACTTACCAGAAATTAGATGTACAAACGCGCACCAACATCCAAAGAAAAGGATCTTTCAATGATGCTGTTGCTTGTCAAACTAGTCGCACACAAAGTTCAATTCAACATTTTGTCTTTGCTCGTCGACTGTATCTGCTGATTCAGTGGGACAGTCCAGTGCAAAAAGATCCCCTTTTTGAGAGAAATTCCCCTTGTCCTCTCCGTTGATGCTCGGGTTTTATAAAGTTTGACACTTCAAGCAGGAGGGAAAAATAATTGACGCACTGCTGACTCAAAAGCAGACTACCATTTCTTTGTTTAATACCGCAAATGGCCGCTAGGGGAGCTGGAGGCGTTGTGCTGTATTTATAAAAACCAAAGAGTTGGCCTTCAGGAAGTGCACAAGTTGTTTGGAGGTATCCGAATACCAAAGTGGGGTGTTTTGAAGTTTTGTCTGTGAGTCTGAGACGTCGTTTACGTTTTATATAAGGTATTACCGCAGTTGCAAGTAACCTACAAACAGCATGTAGCGCTATGTCGTGTCGCCTTTCTTATTACTGAACATTAAGTAGCCAAAGAAAGTGTCCACCTTCTACTTTGACAGCGTGTTTACTGTCGCGTGTCATTTAACCGCAAACAGGCGTGTATCACGTCAGTGTTGTGCTGTGAAGTTCACCCATGATGCGAGAATATGCATTAATGTAAACGTAGCCTGTTATTCGACCTATAAACGAATCAGTGAACAAAGCGAGGATTTTCAGGGAGGTGTGGGTTTATTTCTTCATATTCTTCTTCTCATTAGTCAGCTGTAACATTTGGAAACCACAGGCTATGGGACAAACAGCTATAGATACAAACATAGGTAAGACATAATATCAGAAATACCACAATATAAAAACAGACTGTAAAAAAGTGGACAGTTTAAGTTATTGCACCTATATGTTTAAACACTTTTGGCACTTTGCTAGAGAAACTAAGCAGAGCTCTTTGAGGGACAGAGGCCTATACAGTCAGGACAAGTAGATGATTAGTGTTCGTTGAACCCGTATAAATGTTAAATGACGACAACATTTTAAGATCTAGCCCCCCTGGTGACCTTGAATTTGATAAGCAGAAGTGGGTGGATGGATGCATGGGCCTAATAAAGTACCTAATAAAGTGTGAATTCAGTTTACTTTATGCTTATGTATTGCACGTTTTGTTTTTTTTTTCTTAAATTTTATGTAAATATACAACGATCATAGCCAACCAGCACACCATTAATTCTTGTTACCGTCAGGTAGACGTTACAGGAGGATGGCTGCACGTACATTTACAGTGCTTAATAAATTCAGCAGATCATCACCCAGAGTAATGCTTATGCTACACTGGCCTAAATTTAAAGTATTGGCAATTACCACAATTATTTTTTATCTTTCTGTAATGATTAACCCACCAGTATGCACAAGTCCTTTAATCAAAATGATATTTATAATACTATAATACAATAATACAATTATTATTTTTATCCATGAATTTTCAAATGCACTGTTTTACAAAAAAAGAGAAAAAAATAGTGAAGCACAGAATTAACAGTCTTCATTAACTGTCATTTTCTAAATACTGAACGGGAAAATGTAGTTTTTGTGGTTAAATGTCACACTTTGGGTGTAAAATTATCAGCATTATTTTAATATTGTTCCAGTCAGCTTTATTAAAGTAGGCCCAGTGTGATTTATAACTGTACATCCATAAATTTGTGACCTGCAGAAACCAACAGCGAGGTAATCTGATACTGAAATGTCCCACTTTGAAAACAGACCTGTCACTGGAGACTGTTGAATCACATTAGGCATCACTTAAAGATGCCTCCTTCTTCTCTCTTGTCAGGTGATGGCTGAACCCAGAATATCATCTATTGATGGGAAGTTAGCAGAAGAATTTGCTGTTCCCTCCCATGTGGAGGAGGTCAAAGAGAAGATGGCTGCTTTTGCCAGCTTTCATGCAGAAGCAGGCCGAAAGGTGGTTCTCATCACTTCAGGAGGCACCAAGGTTCCCCTGGAGTCCCGCACTGTTCGCTTCCTCGATAACTTCAGCAGCGGCAGGCGAGGAGCCTCCTCTGCAGAGTATTTCATAGACTCTGGTTATGCAGTCATTTTCCTACACAGGCATCGCTCACTCTACCCCTACACACGGATGTTTTTAACCATCAACATGCTGGACGCTCTGGAGTTTCAAGGTGGAGGAGCGCCTGGTAATACTGGTGAAGTGGTGGTTAATCAGCAGGTGCTGCCGAACATTGCCAAAGTACTGAAGAGATACGAGGAGGTGAAAAAAAGCAGACTTCTTCTGCCTATCGAGTTCAGCACTCTGTCAGAGTATCTGCACCTACTCAAAGCAGCAGCGCAGGCTCTCAGCAAAATAGGTAACAGCAGGTTAAAGGCCTGAGCTGTGGCTTTGTCTAACATATGTTCAAAACATCTTCACAAGTGTTTGTTCTGCCCTTAGGATCAAAGGCTATGTTTTACTTGGCTGCAGCAGTGTCTGATTTCTACATCCCAGCATCTGAGATGCCTGAACACAAAATCCAGTCTTCCAACGGACCTCTTCAGGTGAGGGTGGGGGGAAATGGTGTTATTGGTCTGCTTTTTATTCACCACTTCAGTTCGGAGGTGTGTAAAAGGAAGCATGAGATGTGAGTACGAAGGTGGTTCACTTCTTACGGGGGAATATTGCCATGGTAACATATGCTGCTAACCTAATGATAATTAGAGAGTCACCGTTCCTGGAAGATCCCCAGACCTCTGTGCACGGATACCACAGTGTCTTTGTGTCTGATGAGCATCAGTAAGAAATACAGATACTTGGATGAAGCTTTATTTTTTCCTGTTGGTTGCAAATAATTTTACTTTTATTGTTATATAAGCATCAATATATGGTCCTAAAACAGAGCACTAATTTGTACTTACAGCTAGGGAATAAACTCCAGGCTGTGAACCCTTAAGCTTGCGGTCCCCAACCCCCGGGGCACGGTCCGTGAGTCGTTTGGTACCGGGCCCCGAGAGTCGAAGCTTGGGTGTGAAATTTGTAGTTTCCCTGGGTTTTTTTACCGTGTTGTAGTTGTGTGTCTTATTTTGAAAGAAATATTTATACATTACCATAGCGACCAGAGAGCAAGATATTACTCTTAATGTTGTTGGAGCATTTCAGGAGGACGCTGCTAATAAAGTTCCACAATTACACAGTTAATTTGCGTTTATTATATTTAGAAAATACCACAGTTTTTGTCTTGGTCATATAATTTTATTTTGTTGTATTTATCCGTGACACCTTAAAGGCCGGTCTGTGAAAACATGGTCTGACATTAAACCGGTCCGTGGAGCAAAACAGGTTGGGAACTGCTGCGTCAAACAGCTGCACATACTTTCAATTCAGCAGTTGTTATTGTTGCTCCTCTCAGTTGCTGAATTACATCTTCCTGTGTGTATGCCTCTTTAGTCTTGCCAGTAATTACAATATTTCTTCTGCCCTTCAGCTGAGCATGAAAATGGTCCCCAAGATATTGTCCCCACTGGTGAAAGAATGGGCACCTCAGGCATTTGTCATATCCTTTAAACTCGAGACGGATGCGTCGATCCTGCTGGACAAAGCTCGACGAGCTCTGGATACCTACAGGCACCAAGCAGTGGTGGCCAACGTACTGGACTCTAGGCGGGGTTATGTGGTGGTGGTGACCCCTGAGACTCAGGCTGAGCTAATCCTCACTGAGGAGGATGTGAAGAATGAGGTGGAGATAGAAGAGAGGATAGTCAGCAACTTGACGTTGGCGCATGACAACTTCATAACTCAACAAGTGGCTTGATAGAACATATCTGCATGTCTGAGCAGCTTTAAGTTGTGTCTGTATTCTTACGTGATCCACATTGGGCTGCAATTCATACCTGCCTGTTCTGCTGGCAAGTTACTGTATATTCAGTATGCTCTACTGTTGCAAAACCTTAGCGACAACTGTAAGTCACATCTTCCTTGTTTGTTGTGTGTGTTCTAAGAATGAACCTTGAAGCATTAAACGCAGTCTCTGTAGAGGGACAATATCCAGGTTTTAAAATGTTTATTCACACTTTCTAGTAATCAGAAAAGCAGTTTCAAGTTTTAAAACAATGACAATATTTTCTTTCCTGCAAGGTTCTCCAATAATAAACATTTAAAATCACAGTCCACTGGTACTGGTTCAATCTCACTGCCACATTTGGCAGCATATTCTGGACTCGGTTACTTGAGTTTGACACTCTTCTTGACACCAGCACGAATACCAGATAGCTCTCCGCTGTATCTCATCTCTTCGTGACGAACCTCTCGGACCTGGCGAAACGATAAGCAGCAATTTTAAAACGCATCGCAGAAATGTGTGTCACAATCCAGCACATCCTCTTTAAGAGTCTTCAGACAATCCCTGAAATCCTTGCTCAACGATGTAATAAAACATGTTGAATACAGACCTGTCCCTTTCTGCGGATTTTAGCCCGTCTGAACTTCTCTCTGTGCTTGACTCGGGGATTACGGTCAATTTTCTTCCTTTTCGGCGTGAGCCCCTTGTTCTTGGCCATCTGTGGAATTGTTAGACAAACATAATTAATACAATTCAGAAATCAGTGTCACACACTGGATCTAGAAAACTTGAAGGAGGAGAATCCAGAGATGTAAACAAGCAATGCTATGGAGAACACTTTAAAGCTTGCACTTACGTACTTTTAAAGGATAATTAAGCTGAATTTTGCAAACACGCTCTCTGAAGCTGTAGCAAAACAACTCGATATGCACACTACAATCCATCTTCTTGAATTAGAGCTAGATAAAATCTTTAGTGTACTACTGCGAGTGCCCAGCAGATGGCACTCAATCACGTTTATTAACACCAGTACTTCCAAAAGTGTATTTTAGACTCCATTCTCCAACAACAGTAATAGCAAATAAATGACTACTTCAAGAAGTTAAGTTGTTCATTTTTAACATTTTCAGTTATTTAATTTGGTCGAAATTATTAATCTGTTATCCAACTACAATCCTTTGTATATTTATCAATTACATATACAATATAGACATGATTTTATTTATTTATTTATTTAAATACCTAGAGGTCAAAATGAGTCAGCATACAAAGACATATGCTTGTGTAACACTAAAAACAAATTTATCCATAGTTATAAAATGTAATGCTTGAATAATTATTAAACAAGCTGTGGCATATGCTACAGTTATCAGTGGGCTCCATCCATTCAATTTCTGCTGTAAGTACTCATGTTTCGTGCAAATACATGACTGTGTATCACTCAGTACCTGGTAAGTGATTCCTCTCTTTGCATTTGGATCCAATTCTTTCTCTTCTTCATTCTCCTCCATCCTGTAACACAAAGATTTTCTTAATGTTTTACTCTCCTGGTTGATTTTACCTTATATAAATTTGATTCAGTACTACCAAAACATCCAATATGGCTCTTTTGGTGAATACTCTACCAGAGGCACAGTGTCATTTTGGCAACTGAACACCAGTCTGTCCTGTAACTGCTCTCTACATGTTTAGAGCCAAGCCACACATATTTCAGCTCCCCAATAATACTGGTGTTTAAATGGAACTGAACCACTCAGAGGGATGTAAGACTTTAGAGTGAGCAGAGCAGTTGGCAGTGTTTCTGGCTTCTGAAAAATTTCAGTGTATTTCCCAATACTATAGTATATCAAACGTGCTACATCGTGACATCTATTGCAACATGCAAGGCAGCACGGATTCCTGTTATTCTGACCCCAAATCCTCTGCATATCAAAGACACATCCCATGAGTACACTTCCTGTACTTTTACTGTAAGTTAAAAAGTGCATACTTACATTTCATCTTCTGGATTATTGCCCTTCCTCTTTAATTTTAACCGTTCCTCTGCCTCTTTGTAGAAGCGTAGAGCTTCTTCCTCATCCAGGTCAGAGTCTGACTCCTCCTCAGCCTCAGGCACAGCTTCTCCAGACTCCTGTATCCAGTGGGTGCGTGCACACATACACACACATTAGCAATCAATATAAAAGTTAAACGTTGGCACTAGGGGTCATCTGAGGATGCTCTTCATGTATATCAATGTTGTCGAAGAGTGTCCTCAGATAACCCCTGGTGCAGACGTAATATAGTAGTATATTCATGTTGTTCTCTTACCTTTTCCTTCCTGTTTGAAACTTTAGACTTCTTGCCTTCTGCTTGCTTGCTTCCTGCCTTATTTTTCTCTCCACCAGCTAGTAGCTGGCGAAACTCTGGAGCGAGCCGAGCATCTACTGCGCCTAGTTCATTGATGAGCTGCAGGCAGGCATCAGAGACTCAGTAAGACATTTTGCATTTTGTGGATTTTTGTGATCAGCTTTGTAGGATGTGTGTCAGGAGATATTTCATAATCGTGTGTCTCATGGTGCTGGTTTGGAGTGTCAATACAGTGAAATCACAAATAAAAGATGCCGACCAAAGTAACAAACACACAGTAAAAGATTTTGGTTTTTAGTTGCAACAAACAGCTACTATTTTAACCCCTGTGAACCTGACCTGCTGAGCCTGAAGTATCTCTCTGATGCTGTTTATTTAATTCAGATCAAAGTGCATATAAGCATGGATTACCTGCACATATTTACAAGAAGAGAGCTCCACTGATGATTCCCAACACCCGACTGACTGAACTGAGTTTAGCATTTCAAAGTTAATTAATTCAAAGTTCAGGGTTTGTTCTGAGTTTGCTAAACCTGCCTTTTGGGTTAAGCTCTAGGGCTCATAATCACACATCCTGCGACAATCCTCTTGGACTCATAACAGAGCCTACAAATGTTGAGCTTTCGCGTGCTTTTTTTTTTTTTTTTTATTAAAAGTACCAAATATAGGAGAAACTGCTCACCTTTTTTTGAGCATGGTCTAAACATCAGTGTGTGGACTTACATTTCTGTAGGTGAGCAGTCTTTCAATCACAGGGTGGTTGTGAGCAGGTATCCGCTTTGCTTTCAGCACCAAGTAGAAGCTGATGTTTGTGCAGTAACTGTGGCAGGAGAGAAACATCATTCAGTGACAGAGCGTGACAGTTTGTCGTGTGAGTCTACAATCCAATCACAACTTACTTGAGATAAAGTTGCTGCTTAGTCTTCAGGTAATTGGCACCCTTTAGGTAAAAAAACAAAACAAACAAAGAAAAAGAATAGGATGAAAGATGTTCAGATTCACATCGTTGATTTTCATTATATTGATGACATGTTCCTGTATACTCAAACACGTCTACACCAACTGTTTTGCATATACACAAGCAAAAAGTTGGTGGTTTGATTCCAGCCAGAGATATTTGGATGTGGATTTGCATGTGGACGCGTATCCGGTGTAAAAAATCTGAGCAGCTGAAAGTAGCTTACTTACGAATAAGGCTGTAAGCAGTGCACCACAAGTATGAGTATCTTCTCCTTTCATCATGATTAAAGGTGGGAAACACAGAGGAACTTACAATACAATCACAATTTGTTTCCCTAGATAATGGTGCAGATACAAGAAAGACACAGGCGTCATGGTGTTGACGCCTGTGTCCATCATTATTCATTAAATTCTGGCCACCTGATAAAGAAAGCCCAATGACAGTATAATTAAGCTCAGTTTTGATCTCTACTGGTCCCTTGAACGACTGCATGCTTCATTCTTACAGTTTGTCTGCTTTCTGGGGCAGAGAGAGTAATGTACGCAGCTTTTTGTGTGTTTTATCACAGGAAACGCCTGCGTATAGTGGCTGAAAGCAACACCATGAGAAAAATGTAGCCAAGTGTGCTCACCTTTCCTGCAGGGATCTTTCCCTCCTTAACCATTTGCATGAGAGGCTGAAGCTCATTCTTGAGCTCGTTAAGCTATACAAAGAAACAGGAATAAGTCACATCTATTGCACGTCACTTGAAAATTTAAAGGCTCTTTAAGTCTGAAGTTGTGTCCTTCCTATTTGTCTCTTACCTTTGCCTTGAAGTCCTGAATAAGCTCAAGCAGCTCTGGTGACTCCTTCTTCAAAAGCTTCATTTTTTCCTTCTGAGACATCTGCTTCAGGTCTTTCACAATCCTCTCTTCTTTTTCCACAGGCTTGCTTTCATCCTTCTCCACAGCAAATTCCTTCATTTAGGAAAAGACGTACAATTAGAATTAGACGTTTCTGTCAGCATGTCATTAGGCCTACGAGAGTGTGTTAAATACCTGAAAAAAGTTCAAATCATAATCCTCCTCGCTCAGATTTGCAGCTAAACGTTTTTGGATGTTTTTAGCCTCTTCTTCTTCTTCTTGTTCCTCAGCCTCCAACTCTTCTTGTGATTTCCCTTCTGTAATAACAGTGATCGAAATGTTGCATAATAAAAGATGATACAATCATCACACAATGCAATAATACGGCTTGAGATAAAAGGTTCTTACTTGAGGTCACATAATCTGAATCGTAGAACATTTTTTTCTTTCTGCCCCAGGCCATTTCATTAGGGAGCTCTGCAGCAGACAATGTAAACACAGTGAGACAGGCTCAAAATGAAAAGCATACGAACAAAAAAAAAAAAAAAAGTCAATTTACCATCCTCATTTCTCCCTTCTAAATCACTCTCCATATCTGTCCCCTCTTCCTCATTTTCTTCTTCCTCCCCTTCATCATCTTCCGACTCAGAAAGATCCAGGGGCATCACCTCCTCCTGTGAAATTTCGATAATCTCAGGTTTCTTCTCGGCTGTTCCTCTACATTTTTCACCTGCAGTTACTTTTAAACAAACACGTACGACATTACCTCATCGTCCACTTCCTCCCGGTCGCTCTCCATTTGAACACCTCGGGCGAGAAGTTTCTGCGGCAAAGACACCGGAGCACGAAGAAAGGTTACAGAACACAACTGTTGCACTGCACACCTACCATAGAACAAATAAAGAGGGGAACTTACTGCAATCTTCTCATCATGAAACTCATCAATCTTGTCTTTCGTGTATGTTGAGGATTTCTGAAAGAGAAAAGAGAACACACCACTGAGAATGAAAACAGTTCTATCAAAGTCACCATATGAGATCACGCTGGTCTTTATTTAGTTTATTCTTCACAGGTCACAAGGGTTTGGCTCAACGTAGATATTACCGCTTTGTTGGTTACAGAAAGCAGTTTAATCATACAATCAGGCAAGATTTCAGATCTTGTTTTTATTATTTGAAAGCTATAATTTGACCTCTCTTCTTTTCAAAATAATATTTTGTCCCCCTTAAAGTCACACCAACTACCCTCTAGTTTAGAAATCAGAGGACAATACCGACTTGGGTAAAGTGAGCAAAGGGCCACACAATGAGTAACTGTAACATAATGTGAAATCATGCTAAACTCCAAAGAAATCATTAAAACCTTATCCCCCACATCCATGCAAACTTCTGACTACAGCTGTATAAAACACTGCGTGTCTTACCTTATCAGGGACAGGCATGTCGTTGTAGGCTTCAGGGTCGTCTTCATCATAGACCTCATCCTTGTTTGGCCTCTGTGCGTGTTTTCCCCTGAACAGCAAAAGACAAATAACAAATAAAAACTCAAACTTCTGGTTAAACACCAGATTTATTTTTCCCGGGTTACTCCACACTTCACTAGCGCCAGCTCCCATCACAGCAGTGGAGTATAAATCATGCACCCGTATGCTTGTAAATTAAGACTAACAACTTATCGTTGTTTCTACAACACTGCACGCCAATTGTGACCACACGAAAACCCAGAAAAACAGAGCAGAGACGAGCTAACAAGACAAGCTAACACGTAGATACATCTTAGCCAAACTTACCGTTTTGCTCGAACCATGATGAACCAGCTTCACACACAGCGGACAATAAACCACGTCCGTGTGCGTATAAATTCAGATTAAAACTGAATATATCCACTTCAGTTAACTGCACACATCTGTTTTACTCACTGGATACCATGTGCCACAAGAAACGTCCCCTTCCTCTTCAGCTCAAACGGCAATCACAGAGGAAACTTACTGCCCCCTGCTGTCCTGGAGGATTTCTACAAACTGTGCGGAGAGTTATCTGATCATTCATCTGTACATCCATCCATCCATCCATCCATTCTTTCTTTCTTTCTTTCTTACAGTTATATTGGCGGTTGGCAAACAATTGCATCCATCCATTCACTTCCGCTTATCCTTTTTCAGGGTCGCGGGGGGCGCTGGAGCCTATCCCAGCTGTCATAGGGCGAGAGGCGGGGTACACCCTGGACAGGTCGCCAGTCTGTCGCAGGGACAACACACACATCTGTACATGTGTGTATTTATTCTTTGAAAAATTGGTCCCCAACATCGCATAATAAAATAATTTTAGCTGTTTTACAACTTTTTTTTTTTTTAACTTTACAAGCTTTATGAATTAAGATTAAGTAACTGAGCATGTATTTTTATACTTACAGCCACTTTCTGTTAATCTTACAGTAATGGATGTGAAGAAAAATGAAGTGATATGATTTATATGCAGCTTATTTGTTCTCAGAAAATTAAAATATACTTTCAAAACCACAATATCAACTTTTCTTGTGTCCTCTAACATAACTGTGGAAACATAATGAGCCTGTTTTATATGTATTTTCAATCACTGTGCCATTGTTTTCTACTCTCTCTTATTTACCATTAAAGTTAATTTAGAGACTTGGTAGAGTCTTATAATGACAAATGTTGACAATATTGAATTATCTGCAGCACGTCTTAATTGTAAGGTGCCAAACTCTTGAATTGTACAATAGGCTCTCCTGCACATAACTACCTGCATAAATTCATAATAGTCAGTATAGAAAGTCACATATATTTTAAGTTTTTAAGTACAGTACAGCTGAGTGAGTGGAAGATATATATATATATATACAAAATAAATCTTCACCTAACAGAACTGAGATACACTCCAGCTTACATGGGACACTAAATTGGATAAGAGGGAAAAAAAATGGATGGATGTGCATGTTTATTTTCTCTCCTTGCTAGAATAACTGAAAAATCTGAAAATGTACTTTACAACAGTAGAGGTAGAAGTCGAAGGCCAGTATGACAGTTAAACTGGATATTTTTGGTAACATCATTTGTAGATGAGGAGGCCCAGATTACACAAAACTGGTTTAGTCTGCCAAGTTGGCATTGTTAAAATATGATAAGTGATAAAACAGAATTTAATTTCACATTCTAACTGTGATTTTCACCATAGAATTAACAGTAACTTCAAATAGTAAAACAGTAAAGCCCCCCCCCCCAAAAAAAACAGGAAAAACTAAATTATTTGATGATGTCCAGATCTAAAGCAGTGATTTGTTCATCTACTTTTTTCACAAAGATATTCAAATATTCAAATACAAATTTCTCAGTGTTCTCACCCAATATCTACAAATTATATTTATTCCTCTACTTTAAGGTATAAAATTACAATACATTTCACTATATTTCTTTTGAAAGGCAAATAAATATATTCAATATTTAACCGCAATGTTTTCTGTGTTACGTTATACATGAGCTATAGCAGCAGAAGACCACACAGGGTGACACTCCTGTCAGGTAAGAACAGGACAATTGATAAGTCTCGATTTCTGCTGCAACATTTGGCTTTCAAACTTGTGTTTCTCAAACTTCTTTTATGAACATGACAGTGAGTTCACTGTATTCAAACATCCTCCACAGTCACCAAATATCAGCAGCCATGTGATGATGTAATCTCAATATGGACCAAAATCTCTGAGGAATGTTTCCAGCACCTTGTTGAATCTGTGTCTTGAAGAATTGAGGCAGTTCTGGAGGTAAAGGTACCAGCAAAGTGTAACTAATGAAGTCATTATCAGTTCATCATCAAAGATCTAAACCCACTTGAAGGGGCTCAGTGAAGTCACTTCTATGAACATTTTAATCAAAAAAGATGTTTAACAAATAACAGAGTTGATATTTTTCCTGGTGAGCAGCAACAATATGAATGTTTTACATGTAAGTCACTGTACATGTAAAACATCATATCCATAATGCCTGTTATCCATGTGCCTGTTACTAATGCTTTTCATTACAGTCTCTGCCTGCTTTGGCTTATACTTTAAGTAGTTAACACTGCAGATGTCGTAAAATATCCACTGCCAGCCGGTTTCTTTGCTTTGTGACAGAACGTGTTCACAGTATATCACTCATGGTTTTCTCCCGCTCCTCCTTTCTTCCTTCCCGAGTCCACACCGAGAAAAGTGTAACTGCAAGGCCTCTCTGTGGGCATTAATGTGGACCTCGCTTTGTCGTTCCTCTTTTCCATCAGGGTAAGACCAGGTGTTATGTAAGATGGTTCATACTGTCAGGGAAACAGAAAAAGAGTATCAGATATTGGCACTATGGCACTATAGTTATCTACTTCTCACAGATGAGTGAATTTAAAGTTAATGCTACCTTTGTTTTTCAACCTGAGGGTAATTACAGAGATAAAACAGACTATAGTTTCTTTTTTTTCCCACTCTAAAACAGTAGAAATAATTATTGTCGCTTATAAAATATTTGAAAATAAATTACATGTGATTTCACTCATATAGACAATAACTTTTTTTTTTAATTTAAATGTAGTTTTTAGGGGTCACCAGCCAAAAAGGCTGAAAACCCTTTGCTAATTTGTACTTTCTACATGTATGTTTATCTTTTATTTTCAATGATTCAAACACATGGATTTTACTAAAAGGAAAATGCACTAAAATAATTGTTTTCCCTTTTTTTGGCTTCTTATTACTTACTTCAGAGTTCTAAGATGATAACTTTTAATACTGAGGTGAAGAGATATTTGCAAAAGGCCACTGTTATGTTTTTGTGGAGTGACAACTGACTTAATTTCAGGTTTATTTCTATAGTGCCAAATCACAATAACAAGGTTCTTTATATTGTGAGCTAAATGCACTGCAGTGTAAGTAAAACCCCAAACTTTCAATTTATCTCTGATGAGCAGCACTAGGAGGATTCTTCCTTTTAACAGGAAGTAACTCCCGGCCAATCCAGGCACAGGGAGAGGCAGCTATGTGACATAACCGCTCACAGGGATTAAGGGGGAAGAAAAAAGGAGAGCACAGAGAGAAAAGGAAGAGCCTCAATAAATATCTCTCTAAGTCCTTTAGTTAGTTAGTTGAATCTGCACACTTACAGTGGGCCTGGTATATCTCGGCACTGAGACTCCTTTCTTTTCATGACTTGTAGCTGCGTCTTCCTTGCTCAGATCCCACATGGACTGGGTATGTATACTCTTTGATTCTCTCTTAAGCAGTCCTGAACTGGTCTGTGGAATTTTCCTCATGATGTCGCTCAGAGCGCTGAAGTTCTCCTCCCTGTGCACGCTCAAGATTATCGGCTTCTGACAGGAGAGAAATACATCTTAGCTTTGCTAGGAGCTCCATATGAAGATGACATTGAGTGTTTTGAAAGCAAAAGCAGGTTACTTACTCTAGAAGATGGCTTGTTCACCATTTTTTTTGCAATATCATCTGTTTTACTCTCCTCTTCTTTAATAGAGTACCTTCTTGCCTGAAAAGAGTAACGCCTGTACGTTTCCTCGTTTGCTTTGTCATCATATCTAGATGTATTTCTGGTATATAAAGTTGTGCTCCTCTCTGATGGGTGGTGCCTGGAAGTGTCTCTCTCCATGCTGCACTCCATCCAGTAGGAATAAAAAGTGACAAACTTTATTTTAGACATTTTAGACCATTTGAAAATGAAACAACTCTGAATAAATAATAATAATAATAATGATGATGATAATAATGGATTGCATTTATATAGCGCTTTTCGGGACCCCTCAAAGCGCTTTACAATACCACTATTCATTCACTCTCACATTCATACACTGGTGAAGGCAAGCTACAGTTGTAGCCACAGCTGCCCTGGGGCAGACTGACAGAAGCGAGGCTGCCATATCGCATTTCCTTAGCTTTCCAATACGCAAAAGGAAAGCTAAGGAAAGCTAAATTATAACCGCTGGGCTTTATCCTTTAAAAAAAAAAAAAAAAGTTTTCCTTGTGTGAACATGTCATTTGAGTATAAAAGGATAGAAAAGTAATTTAAAAAAAAAAAAAAACAATCATACCAACACACACACATACACACAGAAGAAAAATCTGGCATTATTTTAAAGTAGGTACAGTTAAAATGCTTATGACCAGCTTTTTTCAATAAACCACAAATGTGCTGGATACAATAGAGTACAATATAATCTACAAAATACACAATTTGGACATTAAATTATTATTTATACAATTATTTCAATAACTTATTTTGGTGGAAGATATTTGGACACAATATCTTACCTTTTTGTTCTTTCTAAAGGAGCTGGCTGTGCTGATAAGGACTCCCTGCTCCTAAATCAAGACCAAGATCAAGATCATGAAAAAAACAGAGACTCTAATTGTCTTAATCATAGCATAGCTAATAATAGGACTTACTTGAAAAGAAATTTTTCTATGACATCAGTTGACTCTGGAGGCAGATTGTCTTTGACCCTATCAAATACAAATATCTGTAAAAACATCCTACAAACATATACAAATAGATATATTTGGACAAGAAATTGCCAAAGAAAAAACTTGTATCTTGTTGATCTCACCTTTTTCTTCTGTCTGAAGTATCCGGCTGAGTTGATAAGGACTCTCTGCTCCTATTAAATAATCAAAATCTTATATGTTTGTGCAAATGAGCTAATAGTCTTAATAATAGCATAGCTCATAACACTCACTTGAAAACTGCTGATTTTTCCATGTCAGCTGCCACAGGAGACACGCTTTCAGATAACCTGTCAAATACATAAATCTGTAAGAACATCCTCAAAATATAGATATATTTGGACGTGACATTTTAAAATGAATAATTATTTTTCCTTATATCATGTTGATCTTACTTTTTTACTCTGTCTGAAGTAGCTGGCTGAGTTGATAAGGGCTCTCTGCTCCTGTGAAAACAAATAAGATCCCAAATATCATCAACCTGGAAAAAACAGACCCCTAATAATCTCAGTCATACCACAGCTAATAACAAGACTCACTTGAAAGTTGATTTTTCTATGACATCAGTTGCCACCGGAGAGATTTTGTCTTTGACCCTGTCAAACACAAAAATCTGTAAAAACATCCTAAAATATTTACAAATAGATAAATTTGGACAATCAATTAAAAAAAACTAAGTTGTATCTTGTTAATCGTACCTTTTTGCTCTCGCTGAAGTATCCGACTGGGTTGATAAGGACTCTCTGCCCCTATGAAAATAGTCAAGATCCCAAATGTTTGTGTAAAACATCGACATGGGAAAAACATCTAATAGTTTGAATCATTACATAGCGTTTACTAAGACTCACTTGAAAGTGGATTTCTCTATGTCAGTTGCCATTGGAGAAAGGCTGTCTGTGATCCTGTCGAATTAAAAAAATTTTTTTTATAACATGCTGAAAATATACATATATTTGAAAATGACAGTCTAAAAATAATTCTTTTTTTTTGGTGTCTTATTGATTTCACCTTTTCGTTCTCTCTGAAGTAGCTGGCTCTGCTGTCAAAGGCTCTTTGTTCCTATGAGCATAATCAAGATCCCTAATGTTTGTGAAAATCATCGACATGGAAAAAACATAGAGAGCTAATAGTTCAAATCATAACATAGCTTTTAATAAGACTCACTTGAAAGTTGTTGAGTTTTTAACAACTTCAGTTGCCACTGGAGAGAAGTTTTCTTTGAATCTGTCAAATACAAAAATCTGAAAAAACATCCTGTAGCACAAAATATTGAAAATATCCAGTTTGCTACTCTGGAAATTACTCAGAGAATAATACAAAAGGGAGGACAGGTTATAGAAAAAAAGCAAGAAGATCAGCTACAGGTTTGGCTAAAGGACAGAATAAATTCTGGCCATGAGAATTTTAAATATGTCTGCTGTACTCTGACATATTTATTCAGAGATTCTGTAATAGTGTGGAGACTAATTCAGATACACTACCTTCTTTTATCCACAATATAGTTTTGGTTGTTAGTAAATCCATCCATTAAAGGTGTGTTTTTGTCTAACTGCATGCTGTTCTGTAGTGACATCTCCAGCTTCACCACTTCCCCATGAAGATACAGAGGACTGGTTGGCAAGCTGCTTTCTTCTGAAAAAACTCCCATGTTATCCCAGTCCAGAGGGGAAACAGCACGTGGGGAGGGAGGGTCGGTGATATCGGGATCAACAGAGATCCTTTTCAGAAGTCTGACAGCTGAAATGTCTTTAAGCTGATGGTTTTGGTTCACATGGGTTGCAGTGGAAAGAACTGGGAGTGAAGTAGCATACAAAATCCTGAACTCCCGGTCAAATGCATCAACAGCCGGTCCCCTCAGGACGGTGATCAGCTGCCGGTGCAGGTGGGTATCCGTCCAGGTGAAGCTGCAGAATTCAGCAACAATGTTTTGAGTCACTTTCAAGCATTTACGCCTCACATGCAAAGAAAAGCAGGTGGAAGCCAAATCTGTTTACCTGTAGCTGCCGTGGATCACTGTGTCTAAATCCACCAGAATGAATTTCTCATTCATTTCCCCAACCAGCTTTCTTCCATCCCTCAAACCAAAACTTCTCCCACCAAGAGCTCGGACCCGTATGTTCTGTCAAATACAAGGTTTAAACTCAGCATTGCATTACACTAAGTGTAATGCAATGCTGTATGGCTGAATTCTGCCCTGAATTTTACCTTCTGTTCATCTATTTCATCAGCAGCTCTAATGAGAATGCTGTCTTTGCTTGGAAGCAATACAAACTCCATTGAATGCTGTGCAACCAGTTTAGCTGTGGCCGATTCTCTGCTACATTCCTACCATCAGCTTGTCAAAGCAAAAAGACAAGACTTGCAGTTTGAGTTCCAACATATGTGCACAGAGTCAAGTAACTCAAACTGAACTAAAGCAATAAAACTACATTTGAAAAGCATTTTTAACTAAAATAAATACAAAAACTAGACTTTGGGAACAAATGTGTGCTTATATATGTCACTACAGTAGCATGGGACATATGGGAAGTGTTTTTAGTTTCATTCTTTGTCAGCTTTGAGCACAACGAGGCTTTGTTGCACATGTTAAGACTAGGATAGCAAACGAAAATATCCCATTCCACAATGCGCTGCTGTGTCCAACTAAAATCTTTGTTTTATTTACTGCCATGTGTGAAGGATGGCTGCTAGGTGTGTGCTGATTTGTATGTGTTGACTCACTGGATGCCAGAGCCTGTTGGACGAGAACTTCTCCTGAATGGACCTTTGGTTCAGGATGACGTAGACAGGGACGCCCCGAGAGGCAGCACTGTGTAAATCTCCAATTATTGCACTATCTGTCAGTCTGTCTATCACGATGGCAATTACCTGAATGACGTGAAAATATGCATGTATATAATTTAGCCTGCATTTTTAACTAAAGCCCACTTCTTTCAGTGTTCAGGCCTATCATAAGAATACAATCATAACAAAAAGAAATGATGAAATCATAATGGCTTAAAGTTAAAATTTGATGGTTAATTATCAGAGAAATGCCTAACAACAAAAAAGAGTTCTTTAGAGGTAGTGCTGCCTCTAAGGCTTTCTCTACGGGAAATCTTCAGGAGTGCAAAAAAACCCCCAACAACATAAAAATATTTAACTCTAGAAGAAATTTAGCAAGCAAAACAAACACAGGCGTCTTCATCAGGGTCTAAGCATATAACTAATTTCCTTTTAGATATCCTGACTTTATGTACCTCATATGAAAACATAAGCTGTTTCTATTCGTGAAAATAATGAATCCAGCAGAAATTTGCGTACCTGTCTGGCTCTTTGTAACTGCCGTCTGATCACCTCTCTGACTGAAGGTTCCCCTTCTGCAGGAGGGCTGGTGTGGACTGTGACACTTGCCGTTATCGACCAGGGGGTTTTATGAGGCCAGCCCAACTCCAGGCCCGGGACTGGCACGTCCGAGTGGCAGGGAAAGTAACTGGAACAGAAGTCCTCCATCTCTGCCATGCTCTCTGCTCCATTCTCATGTTGTAGCCGCGGATCGTTGAAAGAGTAGCTCTGAACCCAGCTTTTAAACTGGCTGACCTCTTCAGAGGATAAGAAGCAGTCGGGGAGCTCTTTGACGACTGAGTAGAAAGCCTCTGGTCCAGCGCTCAGCAGCTTCTCCACTGCTTCTCTCTCCCTCTCACTATAGATGAACTCCGGGGAGGACTCATCCACCGGCAGGAAAACTGTATCCTCATCCAGACTCTCCTCGTTGTTTGACATGACTGTAGTCTTTCCCGGCAATAAGCGTTTACTTTTTTAAAGTAATGAAACTCAACTCATGTCGCTCTCCAATCAAGAAAAACTGAGATTTTCATTCACTCCTCCAGAAAAAAAACAACTCACTATTTCCATTTATGGCAGTTCAGAGATATCTTGTCCTCGCTTGCAGTCAGACTCTATGATTTTGTCCCCTAAAACAACCAAAAAATAAAATAGGTTGAAATGTTTGATGACTAAATCAACACTTTGTGAAACTCACCTCCTGGGCAGTTTGATCTCTTTGGCTCAAGTGTGATACGATACGTAAGCTGAGAGCAGCTGTGATTCTTCTGTGTGTGTCACCTCACCTACCTGTTATCTAATTTCATTAAAGGCTTCCACTCCTTGTTGCTGACACCATTCCCAGATTCCAGACATACTGCGGAGTTGACGGATCGCTTCAGATCACAGACGCCCTGGCATGACTCTACTGTATCCCCTCTGTTTTCACAGCATATTTTGCCGGTTTCCGATTGTAAAGAAGATGCATATACCTGTGTGTGAGGCGTGTAGTGGATTATAGTGCCATGCATGCTTTATCTGAGAAGCTGTCGTGCGTTTTTTCTGGGACCGGTCCAGCCTGACGGGTAAGTTTACGGGTAACGTGTAATACTGTATCTAGCTCTGCATCAAACGGTGATAGGTGCAATCTGTAAGCTGTTTCATTTTGATTTCTTTGGAAGTGCTTTAACGAAGCTGTTTGTGTTTCTAAAGCACGCGGGAGTTATCACTGATTTTTTCCCCTCTTCTGTTCTGCTGTTCCGTTGAAAATGTCCTGAGGTTGCTTTGAAAAGATAAACAGCGAATGCCACAAATTGGTGAGCGATTGAATGACAAAGAGGGAGCAACATTTTTGCAGCCACAGTGTTATGTCGTTAGATTAAACCTCCTCTGCTTTACAAAGCACTTACTGAGAAACAAAGGAAAGCCCACACAGACTGAACTTTTAAAACACAGGAATGCTCTTTAGCCCAGCTCTGAATGCATGACCTTTTAATGAGTGCATTTTCTCATTGCATAAAAAATATATATAAACATTAAACACAGAAATTTATACACATATTTGCTCACTCAATTTTTCTGTAGTAACTTTGAATTCCCTGGAAGCAGGAATAAGAAAACTGAGCTGTGGCATTTAAAGATGCACTTCATTCTCAGTCATCTTATTTCCTCATCATGTGTGCTTACTCTTAACTGGAGGGACAGAAAGAGAAAGAGAGAGAGAGACAGATAAGGTCTCTGAATAAGGTGCCTTCGCTTCAGCTTCTTGTTGGCTCACTGCTTCTTGCGCAGGTGGATGTACAGGACTCCACTCACGAGAAGCAAGGGGACGCACAGCCACGCCAGGATGAAACAGTAGCCAAAGTGTCCTTTGTTCAAGACTCTTGAGTCATCAAAAATCTCCTTTCTGTGGAAGGTGGAGATGAGGCAAGCGGCAAAGTCCGCGAAACCTGCAAACGTTTTAAAATAAATAAACAACAACGACAAAAAAAATCGTATTTTAAAACCACATTAGAGAGTGAGTGACATTGCTTAATTTTACAGTCATCGGGTGAGGTGATGAACCTGATACATTGGTTCACACTAACACCTGTCTGTTATTGTTACACTTATGCGTTTTGTTCTTTACGTTTATTTACAGTACTGTGAGCAGAATTCCTCAGGATTTTGAGCCCTAAATGCTCAGCGAGGCTGGGGGGGGGGGGGGGGGGGGGGGGGGGGGGAGGCAGTCAGAAGAGAGAGGAGCATTTATTGTCACTTTAATACACATCTATAGGTTTTAAATATCAATGGTCATATACAGTTTTCTCTTTTATTAAGCGAAGAGGAGCCATGTCATTTGACATATCAGTGCTTTCCAACCTCCAAGAGCTGTCTGTCATGCTCTACCTCACTGGTTTCTAAAGATGCAGCATATATATCCCTAAAATACAAAAAGATTGTCGGTTGGTCTGTTCTGATTGGCTGCCTGTCCCAAAACCGAAAGTTCTAACTGCAGGTGGGAGGGGCTTCTGTGCCTCAGATGACCATCTTTGGAATATATGCTCTCCCTGAGCGATTATCTGAACATCTACTAACCGAGGCTTACAGGAATTACTTGTACATACTTTTGCCTCATTATCTGAAACCTAGGTCTTGAGCATGCACCAATGTATCAGCAAAAAAATAAGGAAAAACACAATAAACTGACTTTGAAGGTTAAAAACACTTGTTTTTTTTTAAGTTTTAAGCAAGTGGTAATAAGACAGGAGCTAATACTGAATTTGTTGAGGACTAGATACAGCTGTGGTTTAACACACGGTGGTGCTCTAGTGAGCCACAGTTTAAAGGTGTGAATCGTGCAATTGCTTTGATTATAATCACAACCATCAGGCTACACAAACTGTTGTCAGACCAGTTTATTGATGTTTTGAAGTGCAGATGAGATAAGAAACTATTTGATGACAAGAAAATTAACATCTTTGTCAAACTTCAACCATATAGAAGAAAAACATGATTCAAAAAGTTTGGAAAAATAAGAAAGCAACTGTTTTTTAAAATTAAATCAATGTAATGGAAGTGTCCAGTCCAATTAATACAAAATTAGCTAAGCTGTTAAGGCCATAAGAGAGTGAAAATGTAAAATTCTCACAGGTTACTCTTTGCAAAGAAAGAAGAAGTCTTTAAATACCTGCAAAGGCCTGACAGAGGCCTGTGATGTAGAACAGGCTTCCTCTGGACATGGTGAACAGCTGACCCAGAAAAACCAGGAAGGAGATTGAGGAGAAGACCACAGAGAAGACCATGAGGGCCTGGATAGACTGCAGCCAGTCTGGAAGAACAAGTTAAAGGAAGAGCATGGCTCACTATGGAGCTTTGAACTGTTATGCAACAGCCAGTGATGCAGAAATGAAATTAGAGATATGAAGTATGAAGTTAGAAATACTTTCTTACCACTTTCATTGATAGCAGAACACAACCAGGCTTCTGTGTCATTGTCATACATGCAGTAATGCCAGAGGTTGGAGACTTCTGATTCTGTCCAAACCCACCAGGTCTAAAGAAAGAAAGAAATTCAAAGTATGCTCACTCACACATTAAGACAAATATGCAGAAAGGCACATGGCACAAATCTACAGCTGGTATGTTGAGAAGCACCATTTTTTTGCTCAGTGCTCTTCATGTGAAATACAGAGTAACAGCGACATATGTTGATAGAAGAGGGTAAATTATTTAACACAATTTCCCACGTCTCACCTTCTCAAGGGTGGCAATGACAAGCATGGCCAAGGAGAGCAAATGCAGCACCACTAAGGAGATGAGTAGGAAGACCATGGCTATTCTGAGATTTGAGGACGAGCCTAGAATCGGGTGTGCAAATGACCCTGTGAAGTACGCAAGAAAGTAAAATGATTAATTATTAAAAAGATTTTATAATTAGTCAGTGAACACTCCTCTTTGTTTTCTTCTTTTATGCTATTTAAAGTGGCCCACAGATTTCCGTGGACTGACACACTGGACTCTTTGTCTGCTTCTGGGCAGTTTCACTGACAATCTCTGCTCATTTATCAAGGCACAGGCACGCCACACAGAAGGAAGTGGATGCAGGGGAGTTGCTCCATCTCTTTAGACTCTATCCAGTCTCTGAAGAGCACATGAAAACATCTGCACCCTGTAACATCTGTAAACAAACATGTAGTATGAAACCCTTATGCTCATGATCGAATACTGTGGCTTCTACTTTTTAAAATCTGGATATAAACCTCCAGCGTTTAAATGCACAAAGCATGAAAATCATATTAACGAATAAAAAGTTTTTAACGCTTTGTCAAATGATTTTTTTGTAAACAGGCCTCTGAGTCAAAACAAAACAAAACAAGTAAAACTATTTAAATCTTTTGATAAGTCAGCAAATTTACTAAAACTTAAATCAAATGTTTCCTCTGTGTGACTAATAACTGTCACTGCAGTAACAGAAGAGAGGAAAATAAACACTTTCCTGAACATTTGGGAAGCTCAAAGGGGAAATTACATAGTTAAGTAACACTCTTCAGTTTCAGTAACACATCTGGATAAAATTATTAATTTTTTTTTTTTTTTATAAAGCCTGCACACTACATTAGAAATTCTCCTTTTAAGTGATGTTTTTTTGTCTACTTTTTCAAATTAGAAATGGATAAAATGAAATTTTGAATTTGATTTGTCACCTTATGAGTCTGTAAATTGCACGTCTGTTTACATTGGCACACTTCACTGTGTCGTTACCCTGCCAGGAGTTTGCATTGGTCTGGCATTACAGGGAAATGTTGCTCTTAAATCTCAGATGATCCAGAAAGACAGCGCTAAGGTATACTGTACAAAAATCCAGCATATCTCAAGATTAACACAGAAAGTGTAACTTCATAAAAGCTCAGAGAAGTATTTTGTTAGTCTCTTTATAATCCTCCCTAACAAGTGTTTCTGTGAGTAAACTTCTTACCTGTTTCAAAGCGTTGGAGTCGAGAGCTCGAGAAAGATCCTCAGATACTTTTCCCTAGTGACTCCTATCCACTATCTCTGCTTTTTCATTCCTTGCAAAGGTTTTTGCTTGAACACTTGGAGAGAAGGGCACCGAGGAGGAATGCAGAGTTAGACATAGGAGGAGTTCTCTACAGCCATTTCCTCCAAACTTTCCCTGCCCTCCCCCCAAATCTGTGGTCGGGACCAGCCCGACACCAAAAAAATAACATTCCTGTGGACCTGCGTGAACACAGAACATATTCTTTGCAGTTTCCTGCACACATCCCATCTGTACCGAAAATACGGGTCATAATAATAACAACACTGTGCTCATTAGGGGGTGTGTTAAAAAATGAAAAGGATCCCACAGCATTTGTCATGATACTGCTAGATGTGTGGGCGGCACATGATTAAATTGCTACAGACAGATTTATGTGCCAATGCTGCATTCCTGCTCATGCTGTTCATTGAGCCTTGCAGCTTGGTATGAACACCACTACATCACTTCCTACGTGAGGCGACGGAAGGACAGGAAATAAGGGCTGATTCCTGCCCACTTTTGATTGTAAACGTAGAGGAAATCTCAGACCACCCAGAATAAAACACACACCGTTTCATCCTAAATTAAATACCCAGAGACGATAATGATTTGTCTTTAAACTCAACTTCATCAAGTGACGTCATTCACGGTAAAGGTTTACTTAATTGTCCTACCAGGTAGTAGACTTTGTCTCACTAATGAGAGACTGTCTTCTGTGTACCTGAAGTAGTGTCAAGATTAAAAAATATCAAATACAGAAAATAGGAAGAGGCTGGATTATTTTTTACTGTTGTATTCATGTTTAGGAATCACTTTGGTTCATTGAATTGCTGCTTATTATGCGGTTTCATTACAGCGCCACCTTAATACACATGAACTTATTAAAGACATCATAGCCCGTGAAAGTAAAATTGTAGTTTTAAAAGTACAGTACTGGGCTTGAGATTGCATTTTGCTAGGAAAATGGGATATAGGTGCCAGCATTTATTGGAATATGTGCACACATACATAGAAGTACAGCATATAAAACAAAAACAGAGTTTATACAATTCTAACAAGTTTTGTAGACAATGTTTGTTATGACCACCTTTATCTCACGCAGCAGGCTTGGTTGTGGTTCCTAGGATCTCTAGAAGTAGAATTTGAGGCAGAGCCTTCAGCTCTCAGACCCCTCAGCTCTCAGACCTCTCTACTATGGAGCCAAATCCCAGTTTGCATCCTGGAGACAGACACCCTTACTAAATTTAAGGTTAGCCTAAGCCAGCTGGGATAGGCTCCAGTGCCCCCCCCCCCTGCAACCCTGAAAAGGAAAAAGGAGAAGTGGATGGATGGATGACTTAGTTATGGTGCTATAGGCTCAGATTTCATGGAAGGTACTGAGCACTTCTTGTCCATTCACCTCTTTTCACTCCTCAGGTGTTTATATCCCACTGCAGCCTGTCATTAAATCCTTGTGTTCTCTTTCCTTCCTCTCTTTTCTATTCTTCTCTTTCCCCTTCACCCCCAATCGCTCACAGCAGATGGCTGCCCCTCCCTGAGCTTGGTTCTGCCAGAGGTTTCTTCCTATTTAAAGGGGTTTTTCCTTCCCACTGTTGCTGAGTTTTTGCTCATAGAGGATAATTTGATTTTCCTCCAAATACTGTAAGGTCTTTAACATACAGTGTAAATTGCTTTGAGGCAACTTTAGGTGTAATTTGGCACTACCTAACTAAACCTGCACTGAACTGAGTTCACTGAGGCAACTTTTGTCATTTGTTTTAAGTCATTGTCAGGAATAGTTCTCCACACATTTTAAAGGACATTTACCTTTTTTTTTTCCCCATATCCAGATGATCCTGCACTGCTTCAGTGAGCTGAGGTTCAGGCACTGGGGAGGCTAATCCTTGATTGTGGTTTTTCCCTCTATCCAGGTAGGGTTTTACTGAATTGACAGGTTGTTTGGGATCATTGTCATGCTCAAAAATCAAACTGATATTTTTATCAAGCTCTCCAACACCAGTGGTGGAAATACAGACCCAAACCATGACAAAGCCTCCACTGTGTTTCACAGATGGCTGTTGACGCTCACTGTTGCACCGCTCTCAACTCTGTTGATATTTACAATGATTGGAACCAAAGATTTAAACTTTCATAAGACCTGCTGCCACTGTTTTTCCAGTCCAGTTGTGTGTAATATGGTACCTCATCATTTTCTCCATTTCCCCTCCATAACAATGGCTTCTTGGCAGCCAACCTTCACTGCGATCGTTTCTGGTGAAGGTTTAGCAAAAATCAACTAAAAGGCCATATATCAAGTTTTTATTTAAAAAAAAAAAAAAAGGACAGACAGCACACCATGCTGAAATATTCCACTTTGACTAATAGCACTTTGTTTGCAACAATAAAGTCATTCCCAAAAACAAATCTCTCTTCCACAACAAATAACAGTCACTACAGTAACATGAGGAAAACAAACATTAATCCTTTTGTAATCTGAAGCATCCAGGAAGCTCAAATGGGAAGTGACATCATACTCTTCAGTTTCAGTTCACTAATACAGCAGGAAAACATGAGTAAACTGATTGTTATTATAAAACTGATTATTACCAAAGAAAAAAAAAAAAGAAAAAAAGCAGACGCTACATGTAACTTTATAGCTCTGTACATTAATGCAGCAGTGCACATTTTAATTGTCAGGAATTTTTATTAGTTGTATTGGAAATCTTTCCTCCCTAATTCTGAGATTACTGGGAAATTGATGTTG